>NC_139604.1:77556248-78156248 GCF_964270895.1 Podarcis filfolensis
GCCATAACATTCAGCTGCTGGGGAAAATGACATTCAGCTAAACCAATATTTGAAATCTTGAACAGCTGTAGAGAAGGCTATGACATTACTGGGGAGACTCTCCTGAAGATCTGAGCCCTCAACTTACCACCCCCCAGCCCAACTTTGGTCTTTGTGAGGTCTTAACATATAACACCCCTAACCCTTGTCCACTGTTATCTGTGCCATGTGCCTGAATTAATAAACTCTTCCATCTCAGACATTCTTCTGGTTAACCCACCACAGCTTATAACATAACATCCCAAGGAGGGCAGCACTGGCTGATTGGCTAGAACTCTGAAACAAAAGCATTACTGCTAGGAGGTGAGGATAAACTGCAACATCTTGTTACAGGTGCCACTTGTCTGCATACTGATTTCTTGTCCAGGGAATGGAGTGGGCCATTTTTTTAGCAAGAAGCCAGACAACAAACAGCCAGAGCAGTGTTGATAAGGAACAGAGAGAATGTGCTTTATGTGAAGATGCCCTTCAGAAGTTGTGGTTAGTGCAAAATGTGCTAGGATGCTCAATGGTGCATCTTACTGTGCACATATGACACCTGTGCTAAAGGAATTGCACTGAGTGACTGTTCTCTAGCAAGGTAAATTTAAGGTCTTCTAAGGTCCTAAACTGCTTAGGGTCAGGCTAAGTGAGTGTCTTGTTTTGCACAATCCAGCCAGTTTACTGAGATCATCTGGTTACTACTCAAGGGCACTCCTCTGCAGTGCCTACTCCCTGCTTACAGATACATCAGGCATCTCCACTAAAGATATTCCACCAATTGATTAAAATATTGATTAATCTTCTTGCAACGGCATTCCCAAACCCTGTTTTTAGCACCACTTCTATTGGATATTGGTGGCATTTCCTCTTTCATTGTATTGATTTTATCCTGTAAACCACCTTGTTATTTTATATGAAAGGTGGTTTATGAATGTCTTAGCACATAAAATAAATTGGAGCTAGTCCTCCGCAATCCCTGACAGCAGAATGTGAATATAGCTAACAGGTAGGGCTTCTGATAGTAGAGCAAAGTGTAAAGTGAACCCAAGTGAAGAACCTGTTAACATCCCACATGAGATGAAATGTGATATAATGGACAGTGTGCTGGGCTTGGATCAGGAAGACCTGAATTTAAATGTCCAGTCAGCCACTGGGCAGATCATGGCCAGTTTGCCAATCCTAGCTCATACGATTGTTGTGAAGAGAAATTCCACCCTTGGAGGGAGACTGGGATAAAACAGTGATGAAGAAACATTCCCATCCCTGTGAAAGGAACAAGTGTTTTGGACCACAATTAATAGCACTTCTAAATGTTCAGTCAAGGCTGTAATTGCGAGTTATGCAATTAGGATCTATTTCATGCATCCATTTACGCTTTCTCTTGCTGCATAAAGATGCCTACTTGTAAAGCTTGTGTTATGATTGTAGCTGCAATTTCCAGTCATGGAAACCCACTGTATCACATCTTCTTCTCTTCCAAGAGTATGAAAAAGAAGATGTCAGCATTTTAATAAAAATGAAGCCTTTGATCAAGAAAAATGTACCTAAGCAGGAATGCTAATACAGCATTAAAAGAAAATGTTGTCCACATGGCACTGTTAACACTGAATTTCAAAAATAAGGGTAAAGTTATATTATGGGGCTGTGGTTTGGTCTGTGGAGTTCTATGCCGCTTCTCTGTTCTGAAATAACAAGGAACATTTCCATTACAGGGAGAAGAAAAGAATATTCTTTATGATCAGCAACATCTGGCAAATCTAATTCTCATTTGAGAAGAGAGGGAAGGCTAGTAAATACCAGAGCCTAGTTTAAATGAACACAGTCAATTTATATGTGAGGCATTTCGTGGAGCATTACATTTTCCAAGCCAGAAAAATAAACACTCCCATCTCCTTCTTGAAGTCTCCTGTACTGTTGGTGTGGGTGGCCCTCAAGGTTCAAAATCTGTTTCTTAAAGATGACAATGTTAGTGGATGGGAAAGAACCATGGATTATGAAACCATGATGTTCTCTCCACAATGTCTTTTTAAAAAAATTAATCACTTTCCTTGAGGAAGTTGAACAGGACATCCAATATGGAACTGAATAGATGCTGCAGGAAGACAATTTTGGAATCAGCACCAGATTGACAGGATGCACTGAAACCAAAAATTATACAAGAGCTCTGCTGCACATTATTTTCTTAAGTACTCATTTAATGTAAGGACCACAGAACCATCTGCTTATGATTATATATGAAAACCAATTTACAGAATGGCTTGATTTAATTATCAGAAGCAATGAAAGGTGATACCCAATTGGGGCAAGTGCATATGGACACCTAAAGGTGAAGAAAAAAACCTTTTAAAAGCACCTTAACTACACAGATACTGTGACTTAAAGTTACTGTCACTGAAATCCCAGATACAGTTGTGGCATCTACCCAGAATTTATGTTTAGACTCTCATTTCCATGTATGTATTGGACTCCTGGTTTGTCCCATCCATAAAGTTTGGCTATCCCTAGGTACCACATGTCAGCTTGAATAAAAAATTATTCCAGAAGACATTTAGCCTCACTTCCACTGACACAATACAGTAGCCACCCCCCTTCTCTGTGCTCTCCCCAATGCACTGCACTGTACTGCTGGCTTTAAGGAGCATGTGCATCTCTTTCTGCCCATCTGTCAAATTTGGCCCACAAGGCTACATCCTGATACGTATCTGACCTGTGTAGCCAAAAAGGTTGCCTGCCCCAATACAAATGTAAGTGAGCACAGGGGACAAGAGCAGCTCCTGGAAAACCCTGCAAGTTAGCTCCCAAGATGCAGAGCCATAGTCCCATATTTATTCTCTCTGAAATCAGCCTTGGAAGGCGGACCAGAACATAGTGCCATCAATCCCTAACCCTCAAAACCATCCAGGAGGATATCATGGGCAAAAGCCACAAAGAGGGCAAGTTGTACCCCCACTGCCGCTCTTCTGGTAAAGGTCATCAACCAAGGTGACCAAGGCAGTTTCTGAATCCTGGCTGTTTCCTGTCTTGAAGCCAGATTGAAATGAGTCTACATGAATACATACAGATGATTTTTTAAACTTAATGCAGCACAATTTGCTGTGAATCCTGGTAGGGTGCAGTTAATCACTAAAATAATACATTTATTACCATGATTAATAAAACATAGATTAACTTTTTCATATATGCATGTGGTGTGGAGAGAGAAAGAGACCGGGGGATTTATGCTGGTCAGGAACCACAACAATATTAGACAAAGCAGAGGACTGTCGTTAACCGCTCAACGGAATCTGTATAAGGCCTAGAAATCCAGGAAAGACTCAGCTGGTGTGTGGCACAAAGCTACCTCTCAGTGGTATCTTTGTTCATCACTATAGATGGCCCAAAGTTTATCTAGTAATGGTATTAAAGGAAGATGAAAAATCCAAACAAATTTATGATTTATTTATTTTCCTTCCCAGCCACAACATATGTAGACAGACATAAATATGCTTTAACTCAACCATCTCAAACTTTTACATGTGAACCAGCCCCCTTCCTCAACCATTGCACAAATGCATCTGCACTTTTCCTGGGAAGTTTTGGTGTTACCTCTAGGAAGTCCCCCCCAGGCGTACTTAAGGGTATGCAGTACCAGCACCTCTTTTTGTTGTTGTTAAAAAGTGTGACACTTACTGTAACAACTTCATGGTGAGTATCGGTACCTGTTTTTCTAGAAAAAAGGCACTGCCTCTAGGGATGGGGAAGAAATCTGTTCAACTGGCCTTTGAATGTGAACCTACCTAATTTGCTTTCCCCAGACCAATGCATGCAATGAAACACAGCTAGGCTTCAAAATTCACACTTCTACGAATTTGTGATGTATCTCTCCACTCCCAAAAAATGTATTAAAAAAGCACATATCAATATGGAAAAGCATATACAAAATCACACGTATTAGGGAGAACAACATACAAAAATGTGTACAAATTTTTATGCTAGCTTTTTTCCCCCTTTTTAAGAACTAAAGGGTAAAAAGGTAAAGGACCCCTGACGTTAAGTCCAGTCGCAGTTTGCAAAACTGGTGTAGAAATGGGGTGAGTTGAATTTAGGACTGGAAAGATGACGCATTTAGTACATTCTTAGTAACATCCAATGCTGAACTGAAATAAAGGCTAAATCATAATCTTCCAAGTGCAATAAAACCCAAATTCATGAATTGTCACTTGCTCATGAAAGCAACTCCCCCAATAGGGTGGAAGCACAATGCTAGTTTCCAGGCAGCAGTGTCACTGCCGCATACTGGGCGGAGGAGGGGCCAGCTGGCAGTGATGTCAGAGCTGTGTGGGTGCACTGGCAGGAGCACTGGACTGGTTCTGCTGGTACACTTGCACAGCTCCAACCTCTCCACCATCTTGCCCCTCTTGGTAAGCAGCAGTGGTGTCACTGGGAGAGCAATGTTGCAGCTTTAGGCAAGCCACTTTTGCTTGCTCAAATTTGTCCCTTGATATTGCGGGGGGGGGGGGCAGCAGGATGGAGAAAGAGAATGGGAAGTCCTGTCATATGCACCGAAGTGTGTTGGATGACACCCGACAAAAATATTTCAGTTAAAGTGGAATTCAGAAGGGCAAGACTCAAATCTGAAGAAAATACTCTTGCTGTATGAGGATAATATTCTTGTAGCAGTCTAAAAGTTTTTTTTTAATGTCAAATGGTTTGCTGACTTTAAAAAAGTAGCATGGATTTAAACCTTTCTTGTCTGAAAACCTATGATTATGGAGGCTGTAATCATTTTACACTATCTGGTTGCTTTTCAACGTGTGTTTCAGTCTATTGTTCGCTATGCACTGTGTTCTTATTGAAGTTTCAGCCATCCCAAGTAATAATTAGGGGTTAGAAGAGGAAGGCGTTTGGAAAACAATAGTGATAAGAAGGAGGGGGGAACCTCTCCATCAATATACCCGCGGTACTGCATGCACTTTACTGTGCTATTTTTAACTTGTCCGCATACAGCTCAGTTTAGCAATTTGTAGGGCTAAGCTGAAAGGGAGAAGATGCATCTGCTGATGCTTTCATCAAGCATGAAAAGCTTTTCGTTTCCCTTTCATCGTCTCCCCCCCCCTTTTTCTTTTTTGAGATGGTGGAAAAAACTGCCTGGGTCAATCTGTGGGGTGTCCTTTGCCAAGAGAGAGATGAGGGGTCCCTTAAAATATGCAGTTTGTACAAGAAATTATTTTTGCATATGGAACTAAAACTACATGCCAAAACATGGAGAAGTGCATTATCCAACTAATAGTTGCAGTCTAATCTATAAGCAAGTTCAGAAACATTGAATTGGGAAGGCCTGCTGTGAAGAGTGGACCAAATTCTCCCTCCATTCCTTATACTCAATGAGATACAGCGCTGTTACGGTATGTTTTCCAGTAGTGATTGTGCAGTTTTGTTTGCAACAGCACAATGAATTCACCTACAAGGTTATCGCTCCCATTAATAAATCGTGCCCAGTGGATCACTGTAATACAAACCCTTCTAGATGCAATCATTTTTTTAATTTTTTTTTTACTTTTTACACTTGCTAGCCTAAGGACAGGCATTTTATGCAGAGTGTACAGTACTTGTTTAATTAACAGAGGACTCAGTCCCTAGAACAGGGGTCTGCAACCCACAGCTTCAGAGCCGCATGTGGCTCTTTTACACCTTTGCCGCGGCTCTGGGGCGGATACTAGTGAGGGGAGGGGGCGCATTGTGCGCCCCAACACTCCCCACTGTGGCGGGCGCTGTACTGGCTGTGACGTCGCATGGGGGCGGTGCGTGCGTTAGTCACACACCGTCCCGACGTCACCTGCCCGCCCGCCCGCTACATTGTAAGGGGCATGTACGCTGGTCACTGCATTGAAAGGGGGCATGTACGCTGGTCACTGTTTTGAAGGGGAGTGAAGAACACACACACAAAAAAGTTAACTTGTTAATTTAATGTTTATTTCTATGAGGAGGAGTAATTCTGAGGGGTCAAACAAAGAAATAATAAAAAAAGTGACAAAAAAGTTATTTTTATAAAGGCGAGTTTTGCGGCTCCCAGTTTTTTTTTCTTCGGAAACGGGTCCAAGTGGCTCTTTTTGTCTTAAAGGTTGCAGACCCCTGCCCTAGAACAAGCCACAATGAAACACATAGGTCTAAACAACTAACCAGGGAAGGAAACATGGTAACCTCCCCACCAATGAAAAGTAAAGAAGTATCTTGAAAGTAAGAAAAGCCAAAATAATCAAGAAGGAGCTTTCACTGTTTGTATCCATTTTCCAAACAAATTGATCAGAGGCTACAATGTTGCAGCCTTCACACAATGTTAAATAAAAGACCAATACAGTGGTACCTCAGGTTAAGAACTTAATTCATTCTGGAGGTGTGTTCTTAACCTGAAACTGTTCTTAACCTGAAGCACCACTTTAGCTAATGGGGTAATATTTCTGGGTTAGCGGACTCTGTAACCTGAAGCGTATGTAACCCGAGTGTCAGGGAACTGCCATCGGAGCCAAGAGTGGAGGTAAGGCTCCCCAACGATGCAGGAGAAGGGACCAGCAGGGAGAGAGAGAACACTTCCTTTGGGGAAGGAAATCGGCGTGACACCAGGAAGAAAGGGGAGCAGGGAAGGACTTCGGAGACATGGCTCCAAGACTCTTCCACAGAGGCCAGCGGGGAGAGCCCAGGACCTCCGCTGGCCACGCCCACTCTGCGCAGAAGAATTCCACGCAGGGAGGCTAGGCGGAGACTTGGCGTCAAGCAGCTTTTATGTTGGAAGAAGTTCAGGAAACACCCACTGACGGATTCTGCCAGTGACTGACACAGCCACGGAGAAAGGGCTGTCCAGCCAGGGAAAGGTTTAGCCAGACAACATTGCCTAGAGCAGCAGCCCCCTTACGCACGAGCAACCCCAATTCCCTTTACACCGAGGTACCACTGTATTGGTTGCATC
Organism: Podarcis filfolensis; assembly: GCF_964270895.1. NCBI lineage: Eukaryota > Metazoa > Chordata > Lepidosauria > Squamata > Lacertidae > Podarcis > Podarcis filfolensis. The sequence goes on from NC_139604.1 coordinate 77,563,213, forward strand.
ATCTGAGGCCCTTCTTTGTGTGCCTCCTCCATGAGAGGTCTGGAGGGCAGCAACATGAGAACAGGCCTTTTCTGTGGTGGCTCCTCACTTGTGGAAAATGCTGTTCTCAGGGCTAGGGATGGATGGCGGCTAACAGATTGAGGTTGAATCCTGACAAGACAGAAGTACTGTTTTGGGGGGACAGGGGGTGGGTGGGGGTGGAGGACTCCCTGGTCCTGAATCAGGCAACTGTGCCTCTGAAGGAGCAGGTGCGCAGCCTAGGAGTCATTTTGGACTCGCAGCTGTCCATGGAGGTGCAGGTCAATTCTGTGCCCAGGGCAGTCTACCAACTCCATCTGGTACGCAGGCTGAGGCCCTACCTGCCTATGGACTGCCTTGCCAGAATGGTGCATGCTCTGGTTATCTCCCGCTAAGACTATTGCAATGTGCTCTACGTGGGGCTACTTTGAATGTACTCGGAAACTGCAACTAATCCAGAATGCGGCAGCTAGACTGGTGACTGGGAGTGGCCGCCGAGATCACATAACACTGGTCCTGAAAGACCTACACTGGCTCCCAGTACGTTTCCGGGCACAATTCAATGTGTTTGTAGAAGGTAAAGGTAAAGGACCCCTGACAGTTAAGTCCAGTTGCGAATTACTCTGGGGTTGCAGAACTCATCTCACTTTACTAGCCGAGGGAGCAGACGTTTGTCCACAGACAGTTTTTCCAAGTCATGTGGCCAGCATGACTAAGCCACTGCTGGCAAAACCAGTGTAGCACACAGAAACACCGTTTACCTATTTATCTACTTGCACTTTGACGTGCTTTCAAACTGCTAGGTTGGCAGGAGCTGGGACTGAACCCCTCACAGAATTACCAAAGCAGAAGATTCAAGCAGCTCATCTGTTATTTGTGGCATGGCATACATTAAGGGGAATGACACTTTGTCTGGGTTCTACTCAATTGCAAAAGAAAAAATTATGTCACTAGCAGCACTTACATGTTGATTGTAAGGGAGTGACTATCAGGCATGGCATGTCAACTCACTCAGAGTAGCATCTCCTTATCGTGTGCAATCTAGTAATTCCACATTTCATTTCTCCCCTTATTCTGTGCCATTAAACTCCAAGCAGCTAACACAGTTAATTAAACAACCATTGTTCAAATGAGAATGCTCCCTATAGCTTGTGCCTTGCAATAAGAAATTGCTTAATTGAGATATTTGTCTTTACCTAGAATAGGTTTCTGCTGTGAAAGATAGCCATTGGCAAAACAAAAACAACATTATGAATAGTTAATAAAAATGTTCTTTTGATTGGAAAACACCAATGGAATTCTGAAGAAACACATTGCCGTTACATTTGTCTTAGCAAGGGAAACAGACTGTAAAAATTCTGAAGACTTCAAAGAAGATGAAAGCATTCTAAGAAGCAGCTTTTTTAAAAAAAAAAATGTTTACATACAATTATATATAATGCAAATTACCAGCTTACTGATCAATCCTAAACACGTTTACTTGGGTAAATGAATTTACCCAAATACAATTATTTAGGATTGCAGCCCCAATCATGAACACAAGTTGTTGGTTGTTATACTTGATTACAGTCAGGTAGTGCAAGGGGTCCAGAGTGGTCAATTCCCCACCAGAAAAGCTACATTGTCCACCCTTTCCCACCCCCAAGCTGGCAGAAGGTGTGCTGAGCACCAGCCTGCCTCCAGCCACACAGCCCTGGCAAGACAGCCACTGGGCACGAAACCTATGTTGAACGTGGGCAGACTTCAGACTTATGGGGTCTATAAGTTTAAGCATCTCTTTGCATAACTAAAGAGTTGGCCACATGCAGGTGCATTGCCATAGAAACTAAACACCTGAGATGCTCCCAGATGACCTAAAGTGAGCAAGCCTCCCTCAATTCCCCGGCTGGAGGTTTATTGTTCTGTGCCTAATCAATAAGAACAAGTGAACAATAAACCCAGGAACCAGTTGTGCTTTGGACTAAGGAAACCAATCCCATTACATCTGCTTAGACCCTTGGGATCTCCTCCCACATAAGAGACTGGGGTGTGTTAATCCTTTTATAGTAGGAAATATATCACTTAAAATGCTCATTCATGGAGTCTTACATAACTAAGCAGCTACCAGAAAAGTGACCTTCCTTTCTGGCAGATGCTATTGCATATTTTTTTTTAAGCTGTTCTCTGCTCCCAACCAGTATGAAAGCTGCTCTTAGTGGCACTCAGCCTGAAATTTGATGAATGGAGTGTACAGAGAGCCCGAGAGAATCATAACAACTCCTGCATATTATAATTTGATGAAAGCTGTAAATATATTCAGAAATATAAAAGGTTGTGTTCAGCTTCAATAAACTAATTGCAAAAAAGCTGAACCAGAAGAATAGAGATGCTGTTTCCTTGGTGTTACAAACTGAATCTTGATAACATTTGTCTGGCAGATGAGCCATCTTTCAAGAATTATCAGCACATCTGAAGAATTAAAACTGTCCTCTGGGCCAGTTGATACAAAGAGAAAGGGATTGAACGCAGCCTTCCTCAACCTGGTGCCCTCCAGCTGTATGGGACAAGTCCCATTAACCCCAGCCAGGTTGGTGGCTTGGGAAGTGTGACGCTTGTCAGAGTTTATGAGTCTAATAACCATAACGTATAATCCATTTACTTCTACACCTGCTCAAAGCACTTAAACCTACAGAGTTGAACACCTGTCCCCCCCCTCCCGCCACTAAGTGACCACTTCTTGGTTTCCATGTGAAATTTAATTTGACCATAAGCCTACATCAGCACAGTCTGCTTTAATAGATTTAGAGCATTCATGATGGCTGCCAACCATTTATTGCAAAGAAATCCAATCAAGGGAACATGTGGAAGCATTACATATGCTTCCTGCTTCAATTCACTAGTCAAGCAGCTTCTCCATTAGGGTGAGTTGGCAGGATGACTTAGAGCATACTCTATTACAATGCAAGACATCAACAGGCTGGAAATTCTTCTTGAAAAAGTGGAGTAAATAAACTCTCTTAAGTAAAGCCTTTCCGTGGTTTGGTTTCATGATTTCTTTTTAATTTGCAAGTTGTAGTGAAAATGCAAACATTTTAATAGTTTGGAGGGAGGGGAGAACTCAAGGCAGTAATAATGATCAATGGAACATTGCCTCCCTGCAGGTCTGTTTCCTCCTAATTTGATTTTTCAAATAGGCCTTTGAATTGCTTGTGCTGGAAACACTGACATCAGCATAAGATATTGTGTGTGTGTGTGTGTGTGTGTTCTCTAAAAGAAGAAATCAACTTATCAAATATAGCAGGGGGAAATAGAGCAAGTCAACTATGAAATTAGTCTGTTAACCCTTCACAAAAACCAGGCTTCAATTTTTTTCTCTACTGTAAAAATCCTAAGCCATGTAATGATTAAAATCTGAAATAATATCTAACATCTAGCTTCTTATCATGTAGCAATGATAAAAGCAAAGAAAATGCTTGAAAACGTTCAGGAAAAATCCCAAGGGCTTTATCCCTTCATGGTTTTACAGCAAAACCATATCCCTTTGCAACACCCTGGATATCGTATTTACTTTAATTTGCTGGTATTTGTAACTAACTGCCATATACTTCCGTCAGATTGATGAGAAAGCTACATCTCCTGCATGGCATCCCTGCCTTATTATTTAGCCTGCTGAGATAAGGCCTGTTTCTGGGTCACTCCTATGGTGTGATCTCATCATCCACTGTATACAGGTGTCACAAAATGTGAAGCAAACATTTAACACTGAGAAGAGTGGACAGTTCATTTCTTAACATGCTTTAACCACCCTCTTGATTTATGTATTTAAGATTAATGGGTCTTTATTTAGCAGTCTTTTTAGTCTAATGTCTGTGTTACTAAGCAACATAGTTTTCCTCTAAAATTTACTTCCATGTGGTTGGAGCTAAGAATGCATCAGCACAGAACTCCAACCATGCAGGAACAGGTTTTGGGCAGGAACTACATTGGTGTATGAATCCGGAACACTAAAGCCTCGCCTCAAGTGTGCAATGTGAATCTCAACAATGCTAGCAATTGTGGGAACAGATTTTGAGAGAGTGGGCTCTGAACTGCTTCCTTCAATTAACTATGTGATATTGGAATGCAGAATGCAAGCATCATTTCTCTGGGCCAATCTGGGATTTCCCCCCCCGCAAAACTTGTAACATGGGCCCCTTGCCACTCCATGAAAGGCTTTGCCTGTTTTGAAAAATTAAAGAGTGCCTTCTAGTTTTTCTTGTTTGTTTAAGCTCCTTACATTCCTTGCTGTCTGATCTGTATTTATAGCCAGATATTTGAGAATGGCATGTATGTATATTAATTATCCTCGGTAAGAAATGCCTATTAGATGGGCTTCCCTGTCTCTGAAATGCAGGATCAGCTCTTCTATGCACTCTAGAAACTGGAAGTACAGGTCATTTGCTCAAATATATTCTGAGGCTGGTAAATCTCAACAGTATCAATAGATGAGCTTTGGGCACCAGCCTTGCCCCTTGCATTCCAAGCTTCCAGCACTGAGCAGGGAGATAGGTTTGAAGGGAGATTGTAAGCACATTAGGTTCCCCCACCCCAGCAATCAAGTACCCTCGTAGCAAGAAGGACTACTGATTACATTCAGCCAACTGCATGCCTCAACACAGGATACTCCAGGTAGAGGGAGTGGTGGAAGCCCTGCATCCCTTCCACAGATGCAATTAATGAACATCGAAATAGTGTGGGTATTATGGTGCTTGCCCAACCCTCCTAGCATGCCCCGATAGCCTCCCCAGTTTGTGCACAGAAAATGCTTGTGGAAATTAAGGAACTCTGGGACATATTGTTCTTGAGAGAGCATATCACATAGGGTCCTACACATCTTTCTGTCACTCAAACTACAAGTTCTAAAATTTCCTGTATAATATCTCTGTCTCAGCGATGTTGCTTGTTCTATTCCAACAATACTTCTGATTGGCTCCAACAATTTGCACACAATCTTATATGACTTAGATACAGAGAAATAATAATTTAATAATATTAATTTATTATGTATACCCCGCCCATCTTGATTAAATATAATCAAGCATGATCTTCAGTATTGCTCTAATTCTTCTCTCATGGTAACGGATTTTCAATCCAGGCTCTACCCACTGAGTAAAGTGTCAATTTTCCTAACCCCATGCTTGGAGCTTGTTGAAATGCACCTATGGGCAGAATTCTCTTTAAAAATACAGATGTTGAAAGTGTCTGCTACTGGGAAATATGAGCCCTGCCAAGCAGATTCAGAATCTTGACAGTCACCGCTACCCGTGTTCTTACTCTCGAAAGATGAATTAGCATCTTAGTTACTTTAGTATTACATTTAAGAAGAATTTTAATAGTAAATTAGTAGTAGTAGTATTACCCCGCCTATCTGAGAGGGTTGCCCTAGCAACTCTGGGCGGCTTGCCAACATATATAAAAACATAAAAAATTTAAACCTTAAAAAGCTACCCTATACAGGGCTGCCTTCAGATATTTCCTAAATGTTATATAATAACTCATCTCCTTAACATCTGATGGGAGGACATTCCACAGGGTGAGTGCCACTACCAAGAAGGCCTTCTGCTTGGTTCCCTGTAGCTTCACTTCTCACAGTGTGGGAACCACCAGAAGGCCCTCAGTGCTGGATTTCAGTGTCCAAGCTGAACGATGGGGGTAGAGACACACTTTCAGGTACACAGGGCCGAGGTTGTTCAGTGCTTTATAAGGTCAGCACCAACACTTTGAATTGTGCTCGGAAATGCACCGGGAACCAATGTAGGTCTTTGTGACAATAATGATTTCACACACACATGCACAATGATCTTCTTTCTTCTTTGGCGATCACTCATAGCCGAGTGAGATTGTCTTCCATAAAAACGGTTTTAACAGTGAATCTATAAGTGACTGTGGAGGCCAATTCTGGATCCTCACATCATTCCACAGTGGGGACATAGGTTTCTTGGTGGGAGTTGATCATGGTGAGGGTTTGCCAAATGTACCTTCCTCTTAGCTCGTTTCTCCCTTTCATCCTGAGTTCGAGTGTCTTCAAAGCCTGTGACACTTTTGGTAAAGGCTGTTCTCCAACTGGAGCGCTTGCAGGCTAGTGTTTTCCAGTTGTCAGTGTTTATACTGCACTGCCAACCCCTGATAGGAACTCTTAGACTTTAAAACCAGCCCCCCTTTAAAAAACCGATTTTAAAGCAGAAGAGAACTAGGAATATAGAAAAGACAAAATAAACTTAGAGCATCAGGTGGGATAGTATTAGAAATGGTCTCCAATGGACCAGAGAAGCACCAACTGTATTAAGGTAGAAAACCTATTCTAATAGATGACCATTAGGTCAATGTGCTGCCAGCCATCATTGCTGTCAGGGAACTGCCATCGGAGCCAGAGGGAGAGGGAGGGCTCCAGAGGGGTTCAGGAGAGCGTCCCGGGAGGGAGAGAAGCAGCCCATCTTCTGGGGAAGGAATTCAGCGTAGCACCAGTGGAGAAGGGGGGCAGATGGGGGAATCGGCGAGGTGGCTCCATGACTCCTCGCCGGAGACCAGCAGGGAGAGCACGGGTCCTCCGCTGCCCACACCCTCCCTGCGCAGAAGGCTTCCGCGCAGGGAGAGTAGGCGTCGACTAGGAGTCAAAGAGCTTCTTTGCTGGAAGAAGTTCAAGAAACGCCCACTGACGGATTCTGCCAGCGATTGAGACAGCCACGGGTGAGAGGCTGTCCAGACAGAAAGGGTTCACCCAGGTAACCTAGCCAGGTGTGGTGTCGATTTACACACGAGCAACCCCTAGAACCACTACAATTGCCTGCCATGAATTACAAGTTGTTAGATCTCTTTTTTTAAAAAAAATAATTTTTATTAACTGGCCAATCACATCAAATTAAATCACATCACATAAATTCCGAATTACAAAGCCAAATTTTAAATTTTGTTGCGGGGACCCATACTTCAAGATCCGAAGGGGAATTCTGATCATCTTCTTGCTGCTGCGTTAATGTCCAAATCAGTCCAAATCAGTCTAGACAGAGTTCGTAATTCTATCCCATCTTATCTTGGTGTTTCCACATCACATCTTGTTCATATATTTTCTCTTTTTTCTTTATGATCTCTTCTGATAGTCTCCTTAAGCCGATAAACACCAATAGTAATAATAGTCCTGTGTGAATTTTCCGTTCTTCCAATCCTCAAATCCAGATGGTTTCCATATATCATCTCCTTCATAGATAACATCGCTCTTTCCATCATAATCTTACGAAACTGTCGCTCTTAAGTCCCACTGAGGAGTTTAATCCACAATATATAAACAGCTTTGTTTCTCTCTTTCTCCTTCCAGACTCAAGACCTCCGACAGAGCTTCCCAAAATGGCGACGGCATTTTTAACTGCGTCATTCCAAAGCTCTTATACCTTCCAGGCTCTTCTTAAAACATGCTTTGGTTCGAAAGTTTATCTCCACAGAGCCTTAAATCCATAGCTTAAGTCCTTAAAATGACATTTCTGACTCATAAGGGGAGGGGATTCTTGTTTAATCACATAGAAAAGGAAAGGAAAGGTTTTTTCCCCTCCCCCATCAGTCATTTGCCGTACCGTATCTTGACGTATCTTCTCATGTTTTATTCTTGTCTTGTTTTATCAGAGATCTCTTCTGTCAGCAGTCTTTACTCCCCCTTCTTCCTTGAAGTATGTGCAATTCGCCTCATCCAAATTGTTTCTTTTGAAGTTCTTGCAGCTAGTGGCGCGAATCAGGGACGGCGTCCAGGAGAGCCGAAATCCCACAGGAGGGCTTTGTGCCTAGTGCCCCCATCCCCACAAATTCGGGGGTGGTATAGGGCACAGCAGGCAAGGGCCGTCCCCCCCCCACCATCCTGGGGGGGTTAAGGAGGCTAATTACCCCCATCATAGCCTCCAAATTACCTCGTGTGGGTCGGAGAGATGTTATTGTCAGCCATCTTCCGATGCGCCCCCTAGTGGCCCCCCAAGTTGTTAGATCTCTAACCTCAAGTTTTAGCTGGATAGCTGAACCCAAATACAGGAATAACTGGTGGAATTATTTGCTTGTTTGGAAGATCTTAGATGGGGATATTTTTTCTGCCCCAGTTTATTTTTTTCCAAACTTACAGATGGAAATAACATTTTTCTTTAAGAAAAAAAAGGAAAAAAGAAAGAAAGAATGGCATCGTATTCAGTACTGGCAAATACTGTATATTACTCAAAATACCATAAAAATAACATTTAGTCGCATGCTAACTTGAAATGCAGAAAATGTCAAGTATGACCACAAGCATCTCTGCAACATCCAGAACTGAAAGCTAAATACTACAGACCAGCATCTGCAATTATTTTTGAACTAATATGAAACAAATTGAGACTTACAGTTAACAGAAACCTTTCTTCAGGCAGTGGTGAAAAATGTAGCTGGCAACGTTCTCATCCTTAGCTTGTAAGCAAGTGACTGCCTGTAATTCTACATCTAGGGCTCTAACGTCTGAGATTATACAGGGCTTCTTTATCGTTCTCCAAAAGATATTTGTCACGTTTGAGATTTCTGTTTAAGTCACTCATACATTATTCAAGACATTCTTGTAATAGAACTGCAGAGCTGAGTCCACACACAAGTCTTTTCCACTGTTACAATTTCTGTTTGAATGTAGCAGATCTTGAGTTACTATACACACTCCCCCTGCCCCGTTCTGGACTTACTAAAAACAAGCTGTGATTCACAGATCACAGTTTAGGATTGCTCTCATAATCGATTTCTGGCTACTAGGAAAACATAATGGGAGATATATTTTCCCTGCTTTCCTCTGAACTGCATGTTCTGGTGTAGAAGTGCATAAATAGAAAGTCTGAAGTGCCCTCTTTTCATGCACTCAACCTCTCTTTCCTAGTCCATACACACATGGAACCGTATCAATATCATGCCACATCTGGAAGTGGACTTAGGAGATGGTTCAAATGCAACCAGGTTCTGCATATTACATATCAACACAGGGTGTTTGCAAGCATGATTGAAAGGAAGACACAGACACCATTTGGAGCAGAGCAGTAATCAAAAACAAGGGCTTTGAGCTAAACCCACTCTGGTTGAAAATGGATTGAGCCATGAAACCAATGGGTTGCTTCAACCCTCTCTCCTCACACCTTCAATATGGTGTCCAAATGAACTCACAAAGAGGGTGTGGCAGACTAGAGAAGAATTAGTTTGTCATCACCCAGGTTAAGTTATAGTCAAAGGGTTTCTGAAACGTGGGTCTCCATCTGTTTTTGACTACAGTTCCCATCATCCCTGACCACTGGTCCTGCTAGCTAGGGATGAAAGGAGTTGTAGTCCAATTTGTAGAACTGAGAGCATTCATCATCACTCCTTGGTCATGTTGGCTGAGGTTAATGGGAGTTGTAGTTCAGCAACGTCTGAAGGCCACCACATCACAAGGAAAGCTTTAAATCCCCCTGTATCTAGGGATACAGAACTTGATGCATCTGATGCTATCTTGTGTTTAGAGGATGGAAGCATACAACTGAATCCATCCTAAATCCACAACTGATTCAAGACTGGAGTACAGGGGGTCACCAAACCTACCCAAAAGAATCTGGCTGGTTGTTTAAGCCCTAGTGACTTCATGTGCATGTTGCTTTCTCTTACCAAGGATTTTCCTGTGAGAATTTTTGGAGTGCTGTCAAGTTTTTAGACAGCAGCGTGAGATCTCTGTGATGGAAATGATCAGTACTACATTATAAGTTACCTTGAGTTTCCTTATCTTTTAAAAAAAGACTAATAAGTACACATAATAATAACAACTATAAATTCACACCAGCTCTCCCCGCGTTCACATACTCACACCAAGCACTGCAAATAGGAACTTGATTATACCACTGTAAGGTCACAGCATAGCTGTAAGGATTTACTGACTTAATATATTTCATGCCAAACATTGTGAAAAAGAGATTTCTAAATGCTAAGTGTTATTATATTTGATAGAAAGCAGTAATTTCCAACATACAGTTGCTCTAAGCTCTCCAGCTGCAAAGGATTTGGGATTTGTTTCTGTGTGGGTAAATAGGTAACCATCCAAATATTATAGTTATTCAGAAATTCAGAACAATGGCACTCATGTACATATGGAAGTTGCTTTCTTGGAACATGAAACTAAATTTTAAACCAATATCAAAAAAATATAAGTCTCTGAGGCCTTAAATATTAAAAAAAAACCTCTTCCTCTTAAGTTTATACCTTCATAAAAATCCTTCATAAATTGAAATGTGCTCTCGGCTATAAATAAATCTATATGAAGTTGGTTTGATATCGTAACTCCAACAGCAAATGGCTAAAGCTGCCATTATTGGAAAACTTACTCTTTTTAAAACTTGTCTGCTTCTGATGAATCCTTCATAAGCACACATATAATTAAGCATATGAGACTGGTTTATTCAGTGATAGGAGCCCAGCTCAAATGACAGTTCTGGGATTATTTTCAAATGCACCAAAGTTCCCCCTGGAGCTTTGGAGGAGAATAAACTTTTCTGCATGTATTGACCATGAAAAGGGCACCTCTTAGAAGAAGCCAGCTTTTCACATTTATTTCCTTAGGGGTTCTTAGTTTATTAATCCTGGCTATATGAAATCACAATTACAGCCACACTCGAAGGAATCAATGGGAGTTCTGCTTCAGGCTCCAAGGCACAATCCGCAATCCTCTTGCTATGAAGCAGCCCAGCTGAAATCAATAGTGTGTGCAAGCCGTCATAATTGGATGAAACTTTTACACATAAACTGTGAATTTCTCCAGACTGTTTACTGTTGCATGTACAGTACACTGGGTTGCTTTGTACTTGTGGCCACTTAAGATGTAAATGCTTTCAGAACTGCATTTAGAAAGCCGCGTTTCATTATATAGGCTCACACTTATTCTCATGTACCACACAAGTCATTTTCCTGCTGTTTGCAGTTAACGTTTGAAGATGCCTTAATTTGCTTTTCATCTCATACCAGTTTTAAGCACTCTGTCTGCGACCTACTGGCGACAGGAGATACGCATACAGAGATCTGCACAGGATTCTTGGTCTTCAGTATCAGAAAACACCCACATAGGTAATGGGATGATGCATAAGAAGCATACGAGAGTCCTGCATACAGCTGGATTAGGTTAATTATATAGTAGTAAATTACACGAAAGTCTATCTGACATGTAAATAGAATGCATGTCCAATTCTTATATTACAGGAGCTGTGCGGTGGCCTAGGGTTCCATCCCAATGCCACTCTGGTATTCAAATCATCTGGGAAAGGTTGCAATCATATGGAAAGAATTACATGAGTGTCAGAGGCTGGATTTTGGCGATCTGCTGGTGTGGAAGCCCTGAGAGTGGGACAGCAATGCCACTGCAATATTGCAAAGCTTAGATGTGAGAATCTAGTACTATGAGGGTCCTGCTTGGTGACTGAGAAACAGTGGCTCAAAGTGGGGTGGAATAACAGATCAATTCAGAAGCAAAAGTCCCATTTTGTTAGTGTTGGGTGAGATGGTATGAATGTCATGGCAAGGGATACTTGCCATTGATGGTTGATGCTTAACCCTTTCCACATCCACTGATTCTCTGATGCAATTCCTTCCAATGGCCTTTGTTTTTCTCCAGTTAAGATTCTGGTTTCAGAGCCAAGCTTGCGGGGGGGGGGGGGGGGTAGGGATATCTTATGAAAAAGACAAAGGGCACATTTGCAGGGGAGAATCATGGGAGGAAGTTTCAGCAATGGCTACCACCAATCTGTATTTTACCTGCAAATGTCCCTGTCCTACTACATTTGTTCTAGGAAGCAGGAAAAAGAGAGTCACACTTTCCTGGTAACATCCAGTGCTACCCTGACAAAGTTATTTTCTTCATATTGGTGACCCCTATGTCTAGCACCCCAAAACAATGGCAATTCTCCCTAGGAGAGCCCCTAGAACAGGACATGGGGGAGGGGGAGCCAATATGCTTGTGCAGGTGGTATGTTTGTAATAGCACAACCTTGAATGCCACTCCTTTTATTCACGGTAAAGGCTTTGGGGGGGGGGGGAGAATGGGTTTCACATCACTGGAGACCTGAAAGCACTGTTAAAGCATTTGCTACTAGGTGTTGGGACGTGAACCCCTCTCAGACTGCAATCTATATCCATTTATCTGAGAGTAAGTCCTATTTAGCTCAATGGGGCTTACTTCTGAGTGAATATAATTAGGATTGCCCTGTTAAAGAAAGTTTATGCTTGTAGAACACAACGGGGGTGGGGGAATCACCCCCCAGAGCTATCCTCTTATGGATTGTCTCCATTGCTAAACTTGGGAACAATGCTACTGCGTCAAATGCTTGGTAAAATCAGTAGCGAACTGACACAGTTGTGTGAACATAAGGGGAACATGGGTTTTAACTTCTAGATTTCACTACATTTGCCTCTGAGAAGGAAACTATACTGGGGAAATCTAATGAGATATCTAGAGATTTTGTTGACACATAAAACAGGTTGCTTAAAAAAAAAACATAAAACAACTCCTCCTTCCTGCACTGTGTATTGATTTGTGAGACCCAAGCTATTGATAAAGCCTCTTCTTCTGATTTTACCACTGAAGGCAAGAAGCAAATTACGAAGCAGAACTGAATGCTGAATGGCAAATTTCATATGCACAATCCCTTATAATTTTGAGCTTATATTAACATCAGATACCACCACAAGAGCAGTTTCCCAAACAATCGTCTAAGTATATGTGGAGAGGTTGTCCAGACTGAAGCACATTTCACAATTTGTAAGGCTTTGTTGCTTTTTATCAGTCCCATTCCAGATAATGCCAGTTTCTGTCACATAAAAAAGTACATAAAAAAGTAAATGTTTGGACAGAAATCTCCAAGTCCCATTCTTTTTGGCCATTGTTCCACATTTGCAATTTCATTAGCATCATTTGGTTCTTTTGTATGTACAGAGTACATGCAAACATACAAAGATTGGTTCTGGAAGAGCATAAAACAAAAGTGAAATGGAATAAATGTAAGAAGATTGACAGCACAGCAGACACTTTGTATATTTTGTGTCATTTCAGGTTGCCCCTTGTTCTCTCAGTATTGAATGTAACAAACTTCTTGTATTTATGAGCTTTTCTCTTCAGGAATTCTAGACTTCATTTGTACTATTGCACCCAGGGATTGAGGGGAGATCACAAACCATTGTGGCTTTTATGAGTACTCCTTTGTGGCACTCAGAAATCCTCAAGGAGTTTTGTGACTACTCGCAAAGAATGCTGATGAAAACCTGAGATGGCATATTGCTAGGCTCTCCTCCCAACCCTTTTGCAAAAGGGGAAAAAAATAAATCCTTACCATTGTGAAAGAGGATAACCACAGCGGGAGAGAGCCTGACTCAGTACCAGACAAGCAGGCTTGCTGGGCAGCTGCAGAACTTGAAACGATGGTTCTGAGCATCCTCAGAACTGTCATTTCCTGCTGGGCACAAGGAGCTTTTTACTTTTTCATGGGCAGGGAAAACTACAAGTCCCTTGATTTGGCAGGAAAATGACAAGTCTGTCATTTCAAGTCTGGAAGCAGAAATGCCTGCCAGTAAAGCAGGATCCTTTTCACTGCAGATAACCTGAACTGACCAGAAAGGGTCTGGATTCACAAAAATTAGGAGTAATTTTCTAAATAGGGGCTTGACATATTTGGTCCATTTCCAATCAGAGTACCTGTGATGGGCTGGACAAGTGAACTGAAGCTAGCAGCATCACTAGGTACTTAGAAGTCTTGGGACAGAAGCCCATGACACAAAGCAGCCTCTGGGCAAGTTAAGAGGGCAGGTGTTCAAGGTATCTCCGGCACTCTGCTTTGCAGTGTGTCCAGAAACCCAGTGTAAACAAATCTGGACTTAAACTATGGTCCACCCCCCCCCACCACTCAAGATGCATAAGACACACACCCCTAACTTTCCCCTGAGTTTCCCCAGCCACTCTGGGCAGCTCCCAATCAAGTGTTAAAACAATACAGCATTAAATATTAAAAACTTCCTTAAACAGGGCTGCCTTCAGATGTCTTTTAAAAATAGGATAGCTGCTTATTTCCTTTACTTCTGATGGGAGAGCGTTCCACAGGGCGGGCGCCACTATTGCACAAGAGTGCAATTATGAGATAAGATTGTTCAAAGTAAGAACCAAGGGGGAAAGGGGGGGGGGGAAGAGAAGTAATGGCAATATACCTCCAGGATCAGAGGAAATATCCCCCTGAAGACCAGTTACTGCAGAGAGCCCTTGCCCTCATGCCATGCTTGTGGACTTCCCATAGGTATCTTCTGCTGCAGGTCTCTGCTTGGTCATTGTAGGATACAGCATGTTGGACTAGTCTGGCCTCTTGGTCTCACCCAGCGGGCCTCCTCCTATGTTCTTGGTGACAATGTGTAAGGTCCCTATGGTAAATTACTGGTGTCATTATTGAGGGAATAGCTTGCCCAAAAAGCATTGAGAGGGGAGGAACCTCCAATAAATGGTTGGGAGAATGCCTGGGAAGTGGTGCAAAAAAACCCCACATGCACTCAAGAAGGCTTGTACCTCCTGAATGAGCCAGTGAAGACCAGAGTGGCCTAGTAAACAGGCAATCAAGGACAGATGTGAGCATGAAATGGTATCCTGGAGATACCCTTAGCATCACATTTCATATGAGATGTTTTCCAAAGTCAGCAAAGTGATCATTAGAGTCAGATATAGGACCATTAGCTTGCATTTAGGGCACCATAAACAGTTTTATCCTTCTAAAATACAGTTTGGTTTTTAATTAACTTCACTATTTTCTCTACAGCCAGCTTACAGAATTAATTCTAGTTTGCCTTTTAATTACAATGTAATAGCTAATTAAACTGAGGGGGGAAATACTTAAAACGTTAATATCGCAGATTAAGCACTATAAAGCTCACTATGCTAAATATCACACATTATTTTTATGCATCTCCAAGGCTTCCATCGCAAACAATCTCGATTTACAAGTGTTCAAAGCGAATCTCCATTTCCTTATTTAGACAAGAGGCATCTCATTTGCAATGGAGATGAAGATTGTTTTTAAACATGATGAAGTTGAAAGTCCAGTCTTGACACCCTCCTCAGAAAGCACCATAAGATCTGCTCCTTAAAAGTGGAGGTTGAATCATGTTCTTACTCTGCTTAATTATGGTGGCCAGATACAAAGAGAGAGAGAGAGAGAGAGAGAGAAGGAACCCCTTCACTTTAAATAGTATTATAGAAGAAGGAATTTTAGCAGGTAAGCTAAAATAAGCTACACTTGACAAAAAAACCCATATTTACACAGCTAAGTGGCAGGAGCCCTGCCTTCTGTTGCATCTGGTCAACCTGGATTTAATCACACAAACAAAACCAGAATCCATATTAGACCAAAAGCTTCACAATGACTGCAAACTTTGAATGCCTCCAGACCATCCATATTCTGTAGAAGGGTATTTTTCTCTCGCTTTAAATTTATATTGTTATATGGGAAATTAATTTAAAAAATATTTTGCAGGAGTGGTCAAGTACATACTGAGAAATTAAGTTTGTGCAATTAAAGTGAATTAAAGCACTCTATTGCTCCAGTGCAACAGAGGCACTTTTTAAAATATAACCACAACGGACTGTTTGCATTAGGAAAGTGCTGGGGAATTGCACTGAAAAGTCCAAATAAAAGTTCAGAATGTAGCAATGTAAATATTATCTGATGCCTCCAGCTCTGATATTACATATTTCCATTGTCTGCAAGAATTGATCACAGACACACTTGTCTCTTGAAGATTCCCACAAAGGGAAAAGAAAACATAAGAATGGCAAGACAAATTGAGATTTCCCCCAGCACCTGAAAAATGCATGCTTGATTGGATGTACCTTGGGCATAAGTGCACTAACAGGGAAAATTCCCTGGGGATTTCTTGCCAAGAGATCCCAGCAACAATGTGGCACTACAATTCTAAGCATTCTGAAGAGGAAGACCAAAGGCAGCTAATCTTACTTTAGAGTTCCCATCCCAAAACATTATGGCCAATGAGAGCACATTTGCATCAAATGTTCCCATTGACTAACACATAAGAAAGGGGAAGTTTGATATAGGTTGCCTGAGAGAACTTTTGAACCATGGATCCACTTTCCTGCCAACGCCTGCCTCCTCTCAACCCAACAGAGCCTTTTTTTCAGTCATGATCTATCAGGGTGGAATGGCTCTTGCTCAGTGTCTGCCCTTGATGAATTGCTCAGCAAAGGGAAAAAGAGAAAGAGATGTTAGGTAAGCAAAGAGCTTGTCTTGTTGAACAGCAGGGAATTTCCCTTTTCCTCCCAAAGGCTCCATTTTTGAGAATGAGCACATGAAAACTGCTGGAAGATGCTAGCTGCCTTCTTTTTTCTTAGATGTATTCCTCTTCATTATGCATTCTCTGTTCCAATGGACTGGCAGAACGCATTTAATTAATAGGCAGAAATTGCTGCTAAGAGAAAATAATTCTCAACAGCTCAGCTGTGACTGTTATGAGCTACAATCATGGAGTTAGGCAACCACCCAGATTGCTGTTTACATGAACCAATAAAAGAAATAAAAAATCATAATGGAGCCAGAGTAACACTGAAAATGGATTATCCCATGGTTTGAGATTGCTTGCTGCTAATTACATTTGTCTGGTCTAAGAGCATGCACTGCTACATCTGTGTTTGCATACCGCAGGTAGGGCTAAAATGTGTGTTGTCACATTAGCTTGGGAAGTGATGAGCTGCTGCCTAATTTATGGTGACATGACTACATACTGAATGCTTAAATCTGTCCTGTTTTCCCACTGGATCTCCACTTTGCAGGTGTCCCATAGAGACAAAAGTAGCTGAATATCATGACATCAGAGGGTTGTGTATTTTTGTCCCCTTGCTGGGATCTTGAATAGCACAACCATGCTTCCTAACAGGTAAGAGCAGTTATGCTGAAATCCCTTCAAGCTTCTACCACTGTAATTCTCCCTGCTTGCTAAAGAACACATTCATGAAAGGATGTTTCCAGATGTTAAGCAGCAGAGAACTAAAACAAACTCCAAATGTTAATCTAGATTGTTGAATTGTTTTTGCTCAGGTTCTGTGGCTGATGCACATGAAAGTGTTGAAAGTTATTCTGTCGATGCATCATTTCACCTGTATGATCGAAGCAGTTAATTCCTGTTTATTAATGTTTCCATGCCTAATTATTTTGGTATAAGCTGCAGTTATTCAAAACAAGGGAGGTTTTGCCTTTGAATTCTACAGGACAGAGAATCAAAAACTATTACCCCCTCTCTCAAAGTCCCCCAGGAAGGATCACATCTGAATGATATATTTTGTACCGATTAAACTTTATTACTAAATTTGAACTATTTTAAACCATACTTTAAGTAGAATGAATGGGAACACAGTTGCAAGAGAAATAATGAGGCAGTTTCATTGATTTCATTGATTACAGAATATTGGGGGAGAAGTATATATTCCATTTTTAACGCCAAGTAATGTGATTAGCACCGACTTTCCATATTGGGAAGAACACATGGGGGGAAGACACATGACTGTAAGAAACCCACTCGGAATAAATGAGAGATACATTGGTCAAAAATGCCCTAGTAGGGTCTTTTAAATCTCCTTCCATATTGGACTAGTATCACGAGTGACATCAATTACAGTTTATGATATTCTCTTTTGATACACTGTGCCAAAAAAGCATCTGTTTTCTATGCAGTTTCAAAGGAACAGATTTGCTTCTACTTTGTGCTCTCCATACAGGATGGAGTGTCTGAAAGACATTATTGGTGCTAGCCTGTCCATGTGTTCATTTGCAAGACCTAGATGATTGTAATTGAGACTCTGGTATAAGAAAACTACAACAGACATAAAATTCTCAGTTTAAGAGAATGTCAAGAAAACAACCTTTTCAAGTGATGTGCACATACGTACAGGACAGTTCTGTGTTTAGAATGCATCTTTTAAATATAAGTGTCTGAACAATGGACTGAGTAGCAGCCTTCATTGTGTATTTCCTTACATTTGCTGGATCCATCATGTTGATGTGATGTCAGTTTTCTATTTGATTTTCTGGAAGCAACAGAGGTTAATTGCCTCTGGGTTATTTCTTGCAGCAGTGCCACACACACACACAAATTACTTTGCAGATGCTGCTTTAGCAGTGCAGCATTGTTTACTGAAGACTGAATTTGGCACTGATTCAGTGCACACCAGAACACAAAGCTAGAGTGAAAGTTATAATAGATTGTGCAGTTTTGTCATCCATATTCTAGATTCAATAAAGCAGGAAGAACAACAACAAATTCCATTTGTTCTTCTTCTTCCCCAAGTCTGAAAAATGCAATTTAACTCAAATACATATGGTTTGCTTTAGATTGGTGAATCTGTTGTTTCCCTGAGGAAAGAAGATTGTGTCATGATCAATAGGATCTGTGACTGTGGTGTGATTTTTTTTGATTGCCAGATATTGACCCGGATCCAATGAGATACACAAGTAGTTCTGTGCATCCAACAGGGCTATGAATTTGTATTTCTTGAAGACCTCCTCATGATGACCACTGAGAGGAGCAGAGAGAGAAGAAATGCCATGGTGCATCTGCATCAGCACAACTAGACACGTTCATCTGCCCCTGCTGCAACATAACACGGCTCTCCCGTATTGGCTCTACAACCACAGCAGGCGCTGTAATTCTCCAGTGGTTTGACTGGAGGCGCACTCCTCCATTGTCTCCTGAGACAGACAGATGCTAACAACCTCATGATGAAGAAACCTCTTTTGAAACTGAAAAGCCAACAGGATAAAAAGCAATTTCTGAGAAGTCATGCCTCTGGCCACAACTAAGGCCTTGCATCACACACATACAAAAATGATTTAGAGGGCTTATTCTAAATACATATGATAGAAGGTATTCAAAGCACTGATGTTGCCAGATATTGCCAAAGAGTGCTCTCTAAATCTGAGTGCATTTGGGTCCCAGATAGTGCTGCCTCAGCAATTGGTGCTACATACCTTTCCCAGATCATTTATTGATCAATCCAATAATTGTGGGAGCCAGACACCCACAAAGTCAATGAGAAAGCTGGCAGGGGGCAGTAGTGCTGCCTCTGAGAAAGAAGCAGTTCAGCTCCATTCATCGCAGCCAGCCAGCAAAGTATGCTTTTCCAGGGAAGGGTGGGGGCTCAGACTCAGAAGAACAGAGATAGAGAGGAAGAGGAGTCGCTGCTGCAGGCGTGTGTGCGTGTGACATTGTACATCTGTGTTTTGGTGGCAGGCACCCACAATCCTGAGGGTGAGATGGCACCCCTGGTCACCATCTCTTAGCTTAACCTACTTCACAGGCTTGTTGTGAGAATACGACAGGAAGGAAAAACCATGTACACTGCTTTGATATCCTTGGAGGAAGGGAGGATGTAAGTGTAATTAATATAATCATTTGTTTTTATCAATCAATATAAATGTTAATTTTAAGAGAAAAGCATCTAGACTTTATTTTAATTGCCGATCAGGCTATTTTAACTAGAAACTGAATCAAGGTAAGCAATCTGTACGAGTCCACTAGATCTAATGTTTTTAGCTGTAAATAGTTATTTCCCCTCCTAATCTCTGGAAAGTAGGAAGGACGGCAGTGACCTTGAGGCGTAAATTGTACCATGTTGTCTATGTGTCTCAACATCATTTTCTAATGAAAAATCCCCAAAAGTAACCTTCCCCCTCTTTGTCATTCAGCCAGTGGCGTAGCGTGGGGGGTGCAGGGGGGGCGGGCCGCACCGGGCGCAACATCTGGGGTTAGGGCAAATCCATGGGTTAGGGGGCGCAAATCCACGGGTTAGGGGGCGCAAATTACTTGCCTTGCCCCGGGTGCTGACAACCCACGCTACGCCACTGCATTCAGCCAACATGCTTAGTTATTGCATCAGCTTTGAACCCAAATATTCATCTAAGGGGGGGGGGGGGCAAATCTCAACAGGAAACCTTGCACTGATTTTACCACAACTTCCAACTCCAGTGGATTCCAACTCCAGTGGCCAATTGCCAGGGATGATAGAAGTTGCAGTCCAGCCGCATCTGGAGGACCACAGGATTCTTAGCCCTGTTCTAACCAAGGGAACATGTTTCCTCTGTATGTTTTACGTGTGTGTTGCTTCACATGCTATCTATTTAACAGCTTCATTTCCTTTAGTTTCAACACACCTTTCAACAAAATGTGTTCCATCCTGCTCCCCACCCCACCCCCAGCCCGACTATTTTTAGCCTCTTATCACAGTTATTTCCTCCAGTGAATAGTTTCCTGGCATTACTGCTGGAGCATACTGATGTTCAGAATGGAGAAAGCACATTGTGGCACAGTAGGTGCCTTGCATGTGTGTGCTGTGTGTGAAGGGAGAGCAGTGGCTGCTTCAAGAGAACAGCTTCAGCAGTGGGGGAGGGGAAACTCTGCACACCTCCCACCCCAACACACACACACCAGTAGCATTTTAGAACCCAAGATGTAAAGTCATTCCTCCCAGGGTGCCCAAGGAACTTTGAAAATGAGCTTTTTGATTTGTTTTCTCAAGGGTCTCTCATCATTATTTTATCAGGAGAATGGCCCCTGCCCAAATGCTTGTAGTGAAGCAAGGGGATGGGGAAGGAAGCCCTGGGTGGGGAAATGGATGGCAATGCAATTAAAAATCCAAATGCTGTAATTTGTCAAACCTATGTACTAGAGGCAAGAGGGAGGCAGCAACCAAGGCAGAGGCATAAGGCATGAACAGGAGAGCAACTATGATTGTGAACTGACCTACTAAAGAAAGTGGAATGGATGAATAAATAAATAGATATTCAGTTGTAATGACCTACACTAGGATCAACTACTTGGATATGCATTCCCCTCCATAAAACACAGTAATGCACACTAGATTCCTGGGGCATATTTGTAAATGGTTAAAGAAAGTGCTAAGCATGTGTGGGGAGGGCATTCCACATCTGGGGTGCCACAACTGAAAGGCTCTGTCCTGGTGGCCACACATCTAATGTTGCAACCAGGAGACAACTTTATTTGGCTGACCTTAATGCAGAGCAGAATTATGCTGTGAGAGCTGGTTCTTCAGCTATCCAGATCCCAGGCTGTTTAGAGTTTTACAGATCAAAAGCAGCACACCATTGAATTGTGCCTGGAGACAAACTAGAAACCAGCAAAACTGTTTTGACTCTGATAGGGTCAATAACACCAAGTGGAATCCCCTCCCTTAGATGAACTGATGGCCACAACACTGGTGCGATTCCATCACACGGTGAAAGCTTATCTGTTCTCCTGAGCTTTTGAATGCTTCACCCTGGCAGCCGAGTTTGGGGATTGTTTTATACTGCAGTAGCAATTATTTTATTCTTACTATGAGTTACATTGTCAATGCTTTAATTGTGTTTCATATATTCCAATATATTTTTTACTTGGTATATTGGAAAGTGCATATTGTGCTTACTGTGTGACCAAACACAGTATGTAAGTGCATCTAAGCAGGGCTGTCTTACCCATAGGTGCTAGGGGTGCAGGGCACCCGGGCGCTGGGCTCTCAGGGATGCCAGGCTGAGAGTCTGGGGCCCGAAAGTTGAGTCCGGGGAAGAGCCCGTCTGTCAGTCAGAGTACCGCAGTGGGCTCTTCTGCTGCAGGCGGCTCTGCACCGCGAGTTTGGGGGCAACCGAGCCAGCGAGACGCTGAGGCGGCCAGCCAGCTCCGCCCTCCTGCGTGCCTGGGACTGGGCAACCTGGGGGGGTGCCGGGCGGATCTTTGCACCCCGGTGCTACATATACTTAAGACAGCCCTACATCTAAGATAAATAAGTAACCAGCCAACTAATGACCTGCAGATATTTTTCAGGACTCAGGAAGGCAGAAACAGCTGAGCACCTTTTCCCATTAGAGACTGGAACTGCAAACCCTGGAATCCCCAGTGAAACTAACATGCAGGAAAAGATGCTCAGCTAGGCTTTTGGGAGCCACTGGCCTCCCCTATCCTAAATGGCAGCAAGTTCAGTTCCTGAATTCTTGAGGTGGACAGTAGCAGCAGGCACTTGAGAAGATTCAGGACTCATCCACACTGCTGCTTGTCCCATGTTTTCTACATTTTGCTTTTGTTCCACAGCTTTCCCCTGGAAAACATGCTCCTTACCGCTGAATTGGAACAAATGGTAATCTGCAGAAAACCTGATTGTTGTTTGTTCCTACTCAGGGGTAAAGAGAGCATTTTTCTGGTGATGGGGGGAAAACAGCGAGGGAAACAGATGTGTGGGTGATCCCTAAATATGAGTGTTTGCAAGTGCTTGAACTGAATCACAATCACATTTGGAAGGGACCCCAAGGGTCATCTAGTCCAATCCCCTGCAATGCAGAAATCTCAACTAAGGCATCCATGACAGATGGCCATCCAACCTCTGCTTAAAAGCCTCCAAGGAAGGAGAGCCCACCACCTTCGGAAGGAGACCTTTCCACTGTCAAACAGCTTTTACCATCAGGAAGTTCTTCCTAACGTTTATTCAGAATCTCCTCTTGATCTCCCTAGTCCTGTTTATCAAGAATAGTGTATAAAATAAAAATGATCCTCAATCCTGATATTTATATTAGATCAATAAATTACACTTTAGCAACTAACTGCTGATTTTAAAGAATGTGTATTATTGGTAACACACTTTTTCTGCCCGAAAGCATGTGGTGGGTGTCTGATTATTATTTATTATTATTTTCATAAAATTAGGTTTTATTAGTAGAAGGGAACAAGATTTATTACACTGGTGACTTTCTAACTTTACATTTTTATGTAATTTCTGGGCATCCAGTCACTTCTTATACTTGCTATGTTGTTTTCTTTTTCTGACCAGATGTTCAATGTGTGTCTTCTAAGCATATTTCATGCAGCTGGCTTTAAATCCAAAAGCTGAATGTTGATTGCTTTTTTTAAAGGTATGTAATTTCTTTCTGAGTTTGGGCCCCAAGGGTAAAGGACTCCCCCCTCCCTGATCAATACTTGTTAATGAGCTGGCAAGCTTTCTGCTTTTTAATTTAAATTGGATTCAGAGGGGATGTAGAATCCCAGAATTTCAGTACAGTACTAGAAACAAAAGAACCAGGACTTGCAAAAACATTGTTGCATATCCTCGGGAGTGTTCTTTTCAGATTTCCAGACAGTCACCACACCCTCCTCTAGGACACTCCATTCCAATACCACCTCTGACTTTTATTTTTCAATTGATGCTTCATATTCCATTGATACTGAGCATGCTCGGTCCACTTCAGGGCTTTTTTCTTTTAGGGGAAGCAGCTGATCTCTTTGTTGTTGTTTTCTTTTCAGTTGTATGTCTGCAAACCTCCCTCAGGTTATCCCCAGGGCAAATGCTTTCCTCTTCCTTCTTAGTGGCCATATTTTGGCTTCAGTCTTGTTGGCACTTACCACCTGAATCAATATTACAGGGAGCAATATTGTTCCCCAGAAAGCAGCTTCTTCAGAACAGTGGACACCTTCTCTTATTTTGTGCTGAACTGGCAACGTACCATTATTGACTTTCTGAATGAGCAGTAACATTAATGTAGTTTATTCCTCTCTCTCTCTCTCTCTCTCTCTCTCTCTCCCACTCCCACTCCCACATACACACACAATGTCAAAAAAGACATGCTTTTGCTTCCCTGTGAAAAGCAGGGATTTTGGTGATTTCTTACATCCCTTCATGAAATATTTCCAGCTTGTCAGCTAGCGTCCCCATGGCTGAGACATACCCGGGCCCTTATCCAATAATACACATGATTGAGGATGCCTGTGCATATTCCACTGAAAGCAACAAAATGCAGAATGGGCCCATGACATCCACTTCTAGGTGTGCATCTGAATTCTATCCATCTGCATTGTACTATTATCAAATGGCTGTGTATTTGATGTGCTTCACAATGCATATCCCAAACCACCTTCTGTCGCAACTAGTCATTGTAAGATATGAGTAGAGCTGGATAAGGAAAAATCCTTGCCATGCAATGTTGCTCCCAGGTTAAGACTGCTCAGGATTGTGATCTTGCATAGGTGCAAGATGATGTGGCATCTTAAACTGGATTGCCCAGTTGACTCTTGACTAGAGGGAAAAACAGGGACGGGCCAGGGAGCAGATAGATCCTGGGACACAGTTTAAGCATCTCCTGGTGTGTATCATGCTATATACACACTGCTCTTTATATTAGCAGGGGAAGATAACTTTGGAAAGCACATTAAACATGGAGCCAACCCATCCTAATTTAAAGTTCTTTTTGTTTAAATGCTTCACACATATGCTACCAATCCTATGTTTATTTTTATTTATTAAAATGATGAGGAGTAGTGCTACAAAAGTGATACTTGATAAATACTTAGTTAAATGCATTTCTTTTAACTGCCTTGTCTTCTGAATATTTTCTTAGCTACTGGAATGCCACAATTTGCAATGTATTAATGCGTTAAATATACATGCCTTAATACTGTCCTGACATTTTCTATTACCGCACAGTGGAGGCTTTGATGGATCATGTTTTACAAAATATGTCTCTATTATAATTGGCACTTAGTGACAGATAACAGTAGCGGGATGAATACTGCTATTGAGGGGCCCCACTTCATAGTATAATGTGCTATTCAGAAAATCTCAGCAGGTGGGCGGAGGTCAAGTCTCTGTCTCTTTCTATTGATCCTTCCCTTATGTAAGCAAGCACTGCTCAAGTGAAACAAAGACTCTGCTGGGCTTGCATTAATAAAGTTGCTCCATTGTGTTTTTTTCTTTCTTTCATGTAACTGAGCACACTGCTTAAGAAGTTTTAAAAATATAGGGCCCACTCCACATTAGCATGCTCTAGCCTAGCAACCATTTGTTTTTATGGTGCCTTCCTGGTGAATAGACTATGGCTTCATGAGTAGCCCTGCTTTCTTTGCTAAGGGTGTGTTCTGCATACCTATTCGGATGAGAAAGGTACTATTAGGGACTCTACTACCAGGTTTAATGACAGCCACTTAAATCAGATTATGAGAGTTTCATACTTAGAGTCCAAAGGTCAAGAGATGGCAGTTGCTATGGAGATTTTATCTCAAACCATTATACTTGGAAGTAGGACCATAGGCAATGTGCAGAAGACTCCCCTCAGGTATTTTATATAAACAGAAAATTCAAAACTGTCTGTGCTATTATCTCTTGGAGTTTTCATTCTGAAATTTTCTACAATGATATAAAGTGTATTCCATTTCTTATCACTCGATATCACTGAAAATCCTTGGAAGTTATTGATTTGTGAAATACAGCTGAAGAGGTGCGGATCATTAGCAAAGCCACTTAAATAATGCAGACAGAGTCTAAAGAGGAGAGTCCTGACACGCTTTACTGAGAAAACTGAACAAAACAGTGTATTATTTGAGGAGCAAGAAACAGAAATGTTTTGTCTTTCTTAGGTCAGGCCTTATGCATAGCAGAGATAGAACCACCAAACAAACAGAGGAAACATTCCCTCAAAACTACACAGCCACTAAGAGCACGTTTCCTCAGTGAAGTCCATGCCAATTTGCTTGGTTTCTAAGCAACATCTTCACCTGCCCTTCTATTGGCTAATTGACTTTAAACAATAACAGGATTAACACTTACATTACACATGGAATGATCTCGGCTGTTGCACTACCAACAGAGAAAAATTGAACATTGGATCCAAAATGTAATGAATATAATTTAAAGTTACTCCTAGTGACCAGAGGAGAAATGCCTGGTGGGAGAAGAACAGAGAGAAGAAATGCCATGCTGTATATGTAACAGGAAAACTGATGCCTTCATCTGCAATGAAACATGTGTCCCTCATATTGGTCTCCACAGCCACAGCAGGCACAGTAACTCTCCAACAGTTTGACTTTATCCCCTCTCCCCCACGGTGCACTATTCCATTGTCTCTTGAGACAGACAGATGCCAACAACTGAGAACTCAAGGCAGCAAAGTGTGTAAAGTTATGGACCAGTGTCTAATTTAGGAACAGCCAATGACTTTTGTGCATTCTGTAGGATTTGGTTTGCAGTATCAGCACAGCTTGCTTTTAAACCTCGCCCAATTTTAAAAGCAGGTTGCTGTGCAGGGCACGGGGTGGCTGCTGATCAATAAAGCATAATACAAAGCCCCTATTTGCATGCTGCTTTAAATCTTGGCCAATGGTGTTTTGTTCCAGTACGGTACACCCCATTCAAAAAACAATGAAGGCTGACTTTCATTATCATTGCATCTTGCTACATATGTTTTACCACAGATGTTGCATATCCCAGTGGTGTTTTTAGAAGTGTTTACAAACTCGCTTGGGGAATCATTCTTGAAATAGCTTTGCTCATCCTCAAAGATGAGTGTCTTCATTTTACACATTCAAGAGCTTGAGCTTGGCATACTAACTGTCCATTAGCAAGTTTCTTCCCCCTAAAAGTATCTGGCTGTCATTCGCTGGCTTCGTCCACATATCGCATTAAACCGTACTTAAAAACAGACAGTGGTTTGATGTAAGGTGTGGCGTTCTGCTGCAAGCTGTTGAAGAAATATTGCTTCACTCCTTCCCCAGGCTGCTTGGAATGTTATCCAAAATGTACCACAGGCACTATGCCAAGAATAAACTTTGGTTATCATTCATGGCTTGTTTGGAGAGATGTAACAACAAGCCAAATGCTGGCTTGTTTCCTGGCAGTGCAGCCATGGCAGGAGGGTGGGGGGTGGAGCAAGCATGCACTTCCATGCTGCACATCTATTATGTATTTTGTATTATGAATTTTGGAAAGTGGCTTACCTGAGAGATCATCGCCAAAGGGTTCCCATTGCATGAGAGTTCCCAAGGTGTGAGCAGCACTCTTCATCAATGTTTGGATGCCAGCTGCCATTTTGAATCAAGATGGTGGATCAAAACATGACTTTGATGTGACTTGGCCCTTTTTTGGCATAGCCTTTCAGCCACCTATCTAGATATTGACTCCAACCTCGGAATGAGCGTTCCCGGGTGTGGGGGGAGGTAGTGGACTCTTTCACTGTTGGAATGCTGGGCACCATTTTGAATCAAGATGGCATACTGAAATGCGACTTTTTCAACAAAGGTTTGGTGCCTCTTGAGATGTTGTTGCCAAACTTAGTGAAAGGATTCCTGAGGTAGGGGTAGCAGTCTTCATTACTGTTTGGATGCTGGGGGTCATTTTGAATCAGGTGTGACTTTGGCATGACTTTGCCCCCCCCCTTTTCCCATAAGCTCATCCATCTCTTGAGATGTTGTTGCCAAACTCAGCATGAGTGGAAGTGGGGGATTTCATTAACATTTGGATGCCAGGCACCAATTTGAATAAAGAGGGTGGGTCACAATGTGACTTTGGCATACTGACTGGCAGCAAGTCAGTATGCCAAATCCAAAGTCCAGAATTCAGGCCACACAAGTGAGTCCAAAATCCAGGAAACACAGTCCAGGGTCAATCCAAGTAGCCAAGTCTGAAGTCCAGTAGTTAGGATAGAGTCCAGAGTCAAACCCAAAACACTGTCCCCTAGAGGTCCAGGTGCATCCAAGTCAAGGGCCATCTATATGGGCAGTTGAGCAGACAAAGCACCTCAGCTTTGCTTCCCTTTTGTGTTTTGCATGCTGATTGCAGCATCTGGGCTTGATGTGACCCTCATCTGTTCTGAGCCTACTCCAACTGAAGAATCACATACATTCTCCCAGAGCTAGTGAGCCTCACCTGGCCAGCTAAGGAGCTGAGCTATGGGCCTTTGCCTGCCTCAGCACCTATCCCTCTGCTCCCTATGCCTCAGAGTCTGCTGTGTTCATGGAGACAGGGGCTCCTCGGGCTCTGGTGATGGGTCCTGCTGCTCTGGTTTCTGTGTGCTGACTCCCATCCCCTGCTTGTCCTGGTGTGTCCCAGCCTTAGCTACATCCCTCGCCGGGATACCCTTCTTCCTCCTTGTTGTCCTGCCAGTTCATGACAGCATAACCTCAGCTGATTTTTGGTATGACTGATCTAAACTCACAAATCACACAATCCATTTAAAAATCATAGTATTTTTTGGTTTCTAAAAATTTCTGGCCAGCACCAGGCACTCTCTTCTAGTTCACGATAAACCACATTTTTTAAAACTATGGTTTAATCTGATGTGTGAACCAGGCCATTATTAGCAACTGATAACCTTAGCGTGTTAGCAGCAGCAGCAGCAACAATTTTTCATTGTAAATGGCAAAGCAATAGCTGATCTGGTCCAACCTAGAAATTATAGATTTATTGCTGATCCCCTATCCATTTGGCAAGGATGACATAACAATGCTTTAATAAATAGGAGCTAAACATCACAGTTTATGCTGAGTCTGCTATAGAGACGACCCTAAAAGTGGGAGAAAATGACTTATGTTCCTTCTGAGTTTGTAGCAGTTAGCTTCAGTCATATGCGCACTAATTTAGAAATCCCAGTGAAATCATTGGGGTTTACTTCTAAGTAGATATGGCCAAAATTCTGTCCCCAATTACAAGTGCATACACTTAAGGGAGAATTTGCACATGACACTTACAATTTTTCTCCTTTTTTGTCTTATTTACCATAAAACCTATTATGACAAAAGCACTCATTCAGATAGGAGACACTTCTCCTCTGCTTTCTACTCCACATCAGCAACAGTCAGACATGAAAGAGATTGAAAGGAGAGATACTCCCCATGCACAGAAATGCTTCCAAGCAGGACTGAAGTGTGCATAAGCAAACACAGGAGCTCAGCCTGTGCCTATTTTCTGGTGTGAGGAAGAACGGTGGAAGCAGTAAGCCAATGTTTAGAATGAATAAACATTTCCATATAAAGTGTATATTTTTTCATTCTCATTCTATAGACAGTTTCACCTTACAGCCAGAAAGAATATGTCACCATACTGGAGGCTGTTAGCTTTTAAGTTAAAACGAAACAACGATATATACCATAACTGTGATTAGAAATATTTGGAAGCAGAGCCTAAACAACGACTTAAAAGGCAACCTCTTCTTACAGATTCAGATCTTGGAATCATCATTCATGCCTTCAACTTTTCAAAACTTGACTACTGTAATGCACTCTGTGGGGAAACTATCCCTTGAAGACAGCTAGAAGAATGAATCACACGTAACACATTACAAAATGTGCTTCTGAGCCTACTTTCTGTGGCTTTTGGAGCATATGTCAGGTTCTAACTTATCACTGATACATTTCTCAACAGTTTTGTTTAGGTAGATTTTACAGGTGATTTCCTCACCTGCTGGGCCACAGTTCTGTGACTTCATCTCCCACTTGAGAACCATCCCCATAGGAGCAATGACCACCTCTTCACAATGGGCAAACACTACCAGCCACTTTTCAAGTCCCCATCTGAAAAACAGGCCTCTCTCTACAGAGGCTGAGTTTGCAAAAAGGCTCCCATTTCAGTGCAGCCCTGAGCATCACAAGCAGGCAACCCTAGTTAACTTGCAGGACTTGGAAACAGAGCAGGAATTGCCTGAATTAATGGATTACACACACTGCTTGCTGTA
The DNA here is from genome assembly GCF_964270895.1 of Podarcis filfolensis. Lineage (NCBI taxonomy): Eukaryota > Metazoa > Chordata > Lepidosauria > Squamata > Lacertidae > Podarcis > Podarcis filfolensis. The sequence continues at coordinate 77,592,759 of NC_139604.1, forward strand.
AATGAAGAAATATTATAGACTTTCTCTTTGGTTATTTTTGTTAATGCTGCTGCTATATTGATGTAAGAGCCTTGCCACACAATGACTTTATCATGTAAGTGTGCCTTATTAATTAAGCCCATATTAATTAAAAGTATTAATGTAACACACAAACACACACACACACACACAGAGAGAGAGAGAGAGAGAGTATATCTCAGGGTGGTGTACAAAATGTATCAAAATATAAATACATATAACAGTAACAATACACCACAATAAAAGCAATCACCAAAAATTTGGCAGTAAAAATCAGTTGGGCCTTTAACAAACACCAGAATAGTGGCACCTATCTTACCTTCTGGGTGCAGTTGTGATTCCAGAGGCTAGGCACCATAACAAAACAACAAGAACCAAACTGCAACAAAGGCCATCCCTTGGGTTGCTACCGATGTACCTGTGAAGGCAGCAGAACAACCAGAATGCCCTTACCTGCAGATCTCAGTGGAGAGACAGGCAGGCATTTTGAGGGGAAGCCATTCTCTCAGGTAACTTGGCACCAAGGTTTTAAAGGCTTTATCATCAATAACAGCAAGCTGTGCTGACAGCTCCTTGCCATGCAGTGCAGCCCCCTAACCAGATGCATAATGTGCTCACTATATGCTGCCTCAGTTGTCAAGCTAGCAGCCACATTCTGTACCAGCTGCAGCTTCCTGACCAACCTCAAGGGAAGCCCCACTCAGTGTGCCTTACAGCAATCCAGACTCGGCGTTATCAATGCATAGGCCCCTGTCTTGCGCTGGGGGGTCTACCATAGCTCTGAATATCCTGGCCTATATCATTTCATAGCCCAGCAGCATGAGAATGCAGATATTCTGGGCTTTAAATTCAGATTTATATTTTGCTCTGTGTTGTGTATATTTGGAGTAGCAGTTCTTTTTCTTGCTTGGTATCAGAATTCAAATCAGAGCGAGGCTCACAAAAGGTATTAATCGAAGCAACAGAATCCCTTTTTACTCCTTTCATGGTTAAGTGAAGCTTGCTCCTTTTTTATTTTCTAAGTATGGTTAGGCGCCTCAAGCATGCTTGTTAGGATGGAAAAAGCGTGCAAATCCCAGACCAAGGGCTCTGCCAAAAGTCTCTTTAGACAGGCAAGGCAGCCAAAAGTATGCTGAGAGCATGCCAGAGCCATACTGGGTGGCTAAAATTAAATAAACAGTTAATAAAAAGATTTTAAGTCAACCAAGATGAATACAAACTTGCAATCTATCTGCTTTATGAAAAGGGGATCTGCCATAGCAATTGAAGTCCTCCACACTTACATCTCTGCACTTAAGACAAGAAAGAGTGAAGCTAAAAGGCGGTCTCTATTTTGCATGCAGAAAAAGAAAGGGAAATGCACGTGAACAGATCAATGCATCTTCTCCCGCAGTGAGGGCTTCCCCGTTAAAACCTAAACCCAGCCTGCCCCCTGTTGCCAGCAATTTACAAATTATATCCTGCAGCAATGGGCAAACATCAGGCACCCGATGACATCAATACCAATAAGCCTTTTGAAACAAAAGATGGCCCATATCAGGAGATCACTTCATTATGCACATCTGAATGCAATATATGTATCATCCCTTCATTATAAAACATGGTCAGTCCCTAACCAAGAACACCCTCTGATTGTATTAGCCTCTGATGTAAATGCAGTTGTGTATGGGTGTCCATGAAATTCATTCTCTATCAGCAATAAAGATGAACATCTCCCAGGATCAAAAAATGCCTCCATAAATATCAAATGCTGTAACGTGTTTTCTATCTATCTATCATCTATCTATCTATCTATCTATCTATCTATCTATCTATATCTATCTATCTATCTATCTATCTATCTATCTATCATCTATCCCTTTGTTCAAATCCGTTCTGGTATTATTTTTTTAGATGCTAGTAATAAATGTTACTAGAAATGATAATGAATGTGTAGCCTTCCAGGAAAATAAAGTGTGCAGGGTGGGGGTGGGAGTTCACTAAGTATAATTTGTTTCTGCTACTGCCACTGTTTTAGTTAACACTTCACGGGTTGCTTTTTAGTCAATTCAACTCTCTTAGAATTGAACTACAAGAGATAAGATTGTGGCGGGTGAACAGGAAGCGGTTGGGTTGAGTGGGTTTTGATACCATGGGCCATCAGTAAGGGATGGGGAGAAATTCAATTCCGTATGCATTCATAGGCAAATCTCCCTAATTCACACTTTCTGTAATAAAATGTGAAATGAAACACAACCGTCCTTTGAACTTCTCCAAAATCTGCAATGTGGTTCTCCAGCCAAGGAATGTGTACAAAATGCACATGATAATAGAAATGCAAATGTTCGTGAAAATAGCATACCAAAAGTGCCTTATAAAAGGGGGAAATTGCTATGCAAAAATATGTACCGGTATTTGTTAGGCAAAATTGTACCCAAAGATGTGATTATTAGGAGAAAGTTACACTAAAAAGCTGCTGAATTTTCATGAGGATTTGTGTATTTGTGTGTTTTTTAAGAAGTCTTGAACTGCTGTGAAAATGCAGAGAAATGAACATAAGAATGGAAAAAATGACAAAATTATATTGAGCGATCCACCCATCCCAACATGGTGAGATTGACTTTGCTGGTTGTGTGCAGAGTGTAGCTTCTGGTGTCTCAGACTCCTTTAGGCAAGGATGCCTGGGGTCTCTTAGTAGCTGTGCTATTGCGGCTCATGTATTGAGCACGCTGTAATGTCCTTGTGGGTGTTTCGCATATTGAGATGGCATGGCGTGGTCCTGGTCAAGCATCCAGTCTGGGTTGGCCCCCTCCATTTCTGGGCTGCCTGACGGAGTATCCTCTGCTACCTATTGAGATGGATGAGTTGTAGTGGGTTTACCAAAGATACCAGAGGCATTGCTGGGGATATTTTTGTGATCTTGGAGAATATTCTTGTGGCAGCTTTTAAATATTTCCTGCTGATGTGTTTCACCCTCCCGTCCTATAACTTGTATTGGATATAGTGGCTGTTCCACCCATGTAGCAGCAATGTATCTCCAGCCACACATCACCATGGAAGCACAGGATTGCTGTACTCATCATATTTCCCTATACTAGCCTTCTCTCATTCTCTCTCTCTCTCTCTCACACACACACACACCAGAGCGAGAGCATAAGTGCAAATGAGTTGGTCTTAATTAATAGCATGCTATTTTTATATTTTCACAGCTTTCCTTATAACGTCTACTTCCTTTAAGCTATGAAAGATGTCCAAACATTTTGAAGCATACAGCCAATGTTACCAACATGAATAAATAAAAAAATATTGGCAGGTGCATGCCTTTGCTGTACTCTTCTCAGCACCTGTCAATTACATTTCTGTTCAGATGTGTAGAAGCCAACAAGTGTTTTACTCTCTTTAAAAAAAAAGGTTACTGTTGATTTTAATTATGTTTTCATATTTTGTATTACCTGTTTTCAACTTAGTTTTTAATTGACAATTTCAATGTTTGTTATACTTTTTATAAACTGCTTGGAGGCTTTTATCTGCAGTTAATCAGTATATAAATTGTATTAAATAAAAATAAAATAAATACTGATATGGAAAGTAAGCAAAGTTAAGTTATAGAGATTCAGGAACTGATTATATCACTTGCTCATTGTTTCAGAGGCATATGTGGCTTTAAAGCAGTGCTTTTTTCTAAAAAAAAATGTTTAGGGGTACTCTCATTTTGACTCAAGAAAATCACCATTTTATAGTTCAAATCAGGGAAAATAAATACAGTAAGTGGACAAAAGTAAAAAGTTTCACAAAATGTTTAGGGGTATGCATCCCCCTGCATCCTCCCAGAAAAAAAGCACTGCTTTAAAGTATACATTTTCCTTTCAGATTTGATAGCTGTTAAGGGAAATTGTGCATAAAATTAATATATTTGTGAAGATAACAAACAAAAATGCATTATATTAGGAAGAATTGTTTGCAAGGCTTTCAAAATTCACAGTAAAATTTCGATGAATTTTCATGAGGATGAAAAATAAATAAATGGTTGCAGAAATGTGGAGAACTGAATTTAAAACTTGAGAAATCCTGCCATCCCTACTCCCACCTATTCTCCAAGTGGCACAGGACTGAGGTATTAGTACATTTCTGCTGCACTGGTCTAGGCAAATATAGACCATGAGACATTTTTCAAAAACAAAACAAAAACCCACCAGTGATGGGTTATGGGGAGTTGAAGCAACATCCAGCAGGTCCCAAGTTGAACCTCAAACAGGAAGAATAGAAAGGGTCAGACATGAAGCCAAGGTGGAATTTAGAGCATTATAGACAAAACACAGGAAGAGGCTTCATTTCAGGTCCGATTGTTTGCCTAGTCCGATATTGTCTATTCTGTATGGCACCAGCTCTCAATGGACTGATCACCTGTTCTAGGCTCCTTTGTATTTAGCGAAGCTGAGACATTTGTACGCAAAGGATGCAATCTACCATTGGGCTATAGTTCCTTTCAAATTTTGGAGTCTGGCAGAATGTAGGAAGCTGACCTGCCATTAAAATGACAGCTCTCCACAGACTTGATTCCAATGAAAGAGTTGCTGAAATGAAATTTGTTCAGGAGTCATCTGTTGAACTCAACAGGCAGAAAAGATATACAGCAGTTGCTCTATAATAGCACATTTCAAGTTATTTTCATCCACTTCAGATGCTTCAGATCCACTACATGGTTTTTTGTGGGAGATTTTGCTTTTTCTCTTCTTTTACAAAAACGCTTTCAAAAATATTTGCTCTTTATTGAAAGTATTTGTTTACTAAAAAGTAGAGGAGTCCTTACAACGCGGTGCACCATTCTAAAAATTGCATGAGAATAACATAAAATCATCAGTTCTAACACATGTGGACCTTAAACTGAACAGTGCAAGTTAATCTAAAGCACAACAGTTAATAAAATGCAGAATGAAAGAAAAATAAAGCAAAATATTGCTGGCCAATAACAACATGTTTGTCCATACTCTATCCATATATTGGATATTTGTTTTTCATTTTTCAAAAACCTCTATGCCAGTCTTCTCCTTATTTCTACACGAATAGACTCAACAACTACAAATTTCCCAGAATCCATGCAACAGTGCATGAGCAAATAAGTACCCAGAGTGGGATGCAGTAGTGTCCTTGTGCCAACATCACTCCTGGGATACAAAACAGAGCCAATACAGGAGGGTTGGCGCCTCCGGACAATGGCGGAATTCCTCTGATCGGGAGGAATTTGCTTCATGGAAATTAGGGTCTGGCCGCCATGGCGAAAGCGGGGACCCACAAAAATCACAGGCGGGAGAAGCCTGTGAACGTGGGATTCGGCTGCCACCTCTTGCGCCTCCCCTACTCATGGGGAAACCCTGTTTTGGGGATCCGGAGCGACGTGGGGTGAGTGGTGCGGTGCTTTGAATTGACTGCTTTTTTCACAGAGTGAAGCCGCATTGCTGTTGCCGGAGAGCGCTGACTTTTTCCTGTGGACAATTTGATTTTAAAACAACTACCCGTGAGTAGAACGGAAAATTGGATTCTTAAACGTCTTAATTTGGCACCGAAACGGGGAGGTTTCAAACAGGAAGTCCGCCTTCCCCTTTTGTAAATAGACTGAAGCAAAGAGGCTGCAAGCTAAAGTCTTGGAAAACCTTCCGTAAAGGATTAAACTTCCATCGGCTAAAATTATTAAACCCCCCTTGGAAGCAGCAGAAGAGGGGGGAAATTTTGGGTCGTGTAAGCCTGCAGGAGAGAGTGAAGAAAGTCAAATTACCACCGCTCTGAACCTGGAAACGGGCTGCTAGTAAGACACGTTTTGAAAATGCTTGTTGACTGTGAATAGATCGTTCGTTGACAGCTAGTTAAATAAGAGAAATACATTGTTTCCATTGTCTCCTTCTGCGCTTAAAAAGGGGTAAAAGTAACTGAAAATTGAAACTAACTTTATTGTTTGAACTGTGCTTAAAAGGATTGATACAAATAGAATTTGTTTCCCCCTAGAGGAAGCCTTTGAAATTGTTACATGAGCTGAGCTGGGGGAATTCTCCAGCTGCAAGATAAAATACTGTGAGAATCTGGGACTGACCTTGGAGCGCTAAGAATGTTGACAGAAGAAGCCTTAGTGGTTGCATTATGTAAGATAAATAACTCACTGGAACAGCTCCATAAGAAGACGGATGTCATGACTATAAAAATTGATACCTTGGGACAAAAAGTGACTAATTTGGGACAAAAAGGGAACATTATTACATAAACTACTCAGGAATCGATACAGGGATCTACTTTGACAGGGCAAATTGTGGAGAAGGCAGGAGAGAAAGTTGTAGTTGATGAACCTAAAGTAGCACAAGTGGAGAGGGAGAGAGCCCCAGCCTTACAGATGCAATTTGATGATTATAAGTTGATGCTATTTATGAGTGAATTTAGAGAAAGTCAGATTTTGAGGATTGGAGCCCTGTTTGGACTGGAGAAGGAAAGTTGGATAGATCCCTTCATGCAGGGATTTACTGACCTTTGGGACCTGGACTTGGGTCAGGAGGAGACTGGAGTTGTGGGGACCTCCAGATTTGGAGGAACTTTGAAATATGTCCTGAAATATATTTTGAATTTTAGTTTTAATTATGGAGATTTGGCTGACCTGTCGAGAAGGAATAAAAACATTGCTAGGTGGGAATTTCCCCGAGATCTACTCTTCAGCTTCAAAGGAAGGAAAATAAGAACAAGATCAGAAGAAGACAAAGTAAAGTGCATGTATAAATATGAAGAAGACTCGCAGAAGGGACTTGGAAAAGAGTTAAGAGCCTCGGACAGAAGATCACCAGGTTGATGGACTACATGGAATTGACGGAAAAGACTGGCAGAATCTGAGACCAGGGAGAAGAGACGGTGGAAGAATATTGGAAAAAGTTTAGAGTTTATATATACAAATAATGTAATATTAATGAGTGTTAGAAAAATGATGGAATGGAATTATATGGCTTTAGTAGAAATGTTATAAAGAATTAAGTATAAATAAGTACTATAGTAATAATGGAAAATAAGGTTAAAATATGTTAAGATAATCATATGACAGAAAATGGAGAAAGATGGAAAGGATTTGCTGAAATAATTAATAGAAATGAAATACAAAAAGGGAGGTGAGAGGAGGTCGATGAAACAAGGGAATGAAAGAGAGGGAATTGAGATGGTATGATGTGTGTTGGTTTTTTTGTTTAATGTGTTAATGTTGTGTACTGTTTATATATTGTATTGTATTGTTTTTTCTTTCTTTTTCTTTTTCTTTTTTTCTTTTCTTTTTCTCCTTCTTGTAAGGTTTAAAAGTAATAAATATTATTTAAAAAACAAAACAAAATGTATTGCCACTCATTCCCAAAACTACTGTTATTTGCCAGCTACACCAGCTATAACAGAATGAAATAATGAAAAGCAGTTGGAGACCTTCACCGACACTTTATATGTATGTTCTTGTGGTTTGCTCTATTTCAAGGGTGGCTGATTTATGCCCTCTCCCCAATGTGGAGGACTCCAACTCCCATGAGCCACAACCAGCATTACCATTTGTCAGGGGTGATGGGAGCTGTAGTCCAGCAACAACTGGAGGGGGGAAATTAGGTCCATTATTTGGAATATAACTTAGAGACAAACTCATGCCACTGGAATGGATGCACACTGCAGTGTGCACCCAGCAGCTTCAATGCTGAGTGCCATCTGCATGAACCTGCATTAAGCAGAGACTCTCCCCTCCCACCCGCTGTGTTCTTTTATTACGCACAACTCTAAAATAGAGCTGTAAGGTTTTGAAAAGGCCAAGGGTGGGAAAATGTGAAAGCAATTATAAAAGCAAATCAAAAGTAGGAGGTTCAGCAGGGAGCAAAATGTAAATGTCAGAAAGAAGTTATCACCAATAATTCAGCCATGGAGTCATGAGAAAAAATGCCCACAGGGAAAGAAGGAAGCTACTGGAAAATGACAGCAAGCCCCATGGTCCCAGCCACAGAACTAGGTCTTGCTTTTTGAAAGCAATGATACTCTGCAGAGTGCGGGAGCATTCAATGTTTTTGTCGAAGAATCCCTCTGGGCAGTTGTGGATGAGCAAGACATGCTTAGTATGCAGCTCAATATTACTTAGAAATAATTCTCATTTTGTTCAAGTGCTTTACACCCAGGTAAGTGAGCACAGGATGCAGTCATATAGAAACTGACAAGGCGGCAATAGACAGGCAGATGGATATCCAAACATAGTTAGATATCAACCATAACTAGGAAGCTGCAAGTCAATTACGAGAATTTTAACAAATCCTTCCTATATGTAAGGCTGTCGTCACGCAGCCCCCATAGGAGGATTTGTAGTGCCATATCACAATCCTTCATTTGCATGAAGTTAGAGCATAGTCTGCATTTGAGGATTACTTGGTTGAATCATCAGTCCCAGGTTTATCAGTTGATGACCTGTCCTTCATAGAGAAGTCTTCAGAAGCTTGTTCTCAGAAATTTGTCTCAGGAGATTTGGGTCCTGCAGAGCTCCATGGGAGGTCACTGTCTGAGAGGCCACAGCATCAAAAGCTGCCTTATACCAGGCCATTCTATCTGTCCATCTACCTCAAGATTGTCTACTCTGGCTGTGGCTCTCCTGGGTCTCATGAAGGCATCTTTCACATTACCTCTTATATGAACTGACCATTTCACCTAGAGATGCCAGGAATCGATACGGGGACTTTATGCATGCAAGCATGTACTCTACTAATAAGCTATGGTCCTTCTATTCACCTCCTCTAAAGGCATACGGAATTTAACGGTATGCAACAAGCTATTTCAGCTATATCTTAGCCCAAAGGGTCTTGCTCATGCCAAGTCACAGCAGGAGACTTCAAATGCAGAAAATGCTTTTCCTCTCTTGAAGTGAAAAAGGTTAAGTGCACAAGAGAAATGCAGAAGCCCATTTGTTAAGTGCACAAGAGAAATGCAGAAGCCCATTTGCAACAAAGGCAATTGGCCGACATGTTTTAAGATACAGGTGAAAAGATTGCCAAGGCTCTGAAATTTCAAAATGACACGATCAATTAACTGCACTTAGGAGAGTGGGCAACGGTATACAGAGGACCACATCCAGATGGAGCCATTAAGCCGCTCCCAATTCACTGATCATCTGAGATCATCTGGGGGGAAAGCAAAAGGTTTTGTAAAGAGCAATTCAGCCTCAAGGTCTTGCCAGAATCTTCTTGGAAGATTGTCCATCTATTTGTTGCCTTAAAAATCTCCCCCTGCATAAGGATAAAGCATGCAAAGTCCTAATACAAAACAGTCTCTGTTCTAAGGTTTTCACTCCAGTGTGAAAGGCCAGGCAGTGCTTCTTTCATTTAGTTGCACCATTTGAATAAATAGAAGTTGCTGCCCGAGAAGCCAAGTTGGAGGAGTAGAAAGAAACAGCAACTTGTAACACTTGGCTGTCTATATAATATTTGAATTTGCAAAAAAGAAGGAGGAAGCAACAGCCACCTCCTTATATTCCAGAATAATCCATTATATGTTACCCATATTCTAGCCTCTAAGACTAAGCTTGGTGAAGGATGAACATTAATATTCACAGTCTGCAGCATCTTCACAGATGTGCTGCAGGACACATACAGTCCACCAAGAACTCCTAGGTTTAAGTTTACTGAATGAATTGCTCCCCACAAAAAAGTCCTACAGCAATTTACAGCAAGAATATAATAATAATAATAATAATAATAATAATAATAATACACAAGCATGTTAGAAATACAAGACTAAAAACATATGGTAGTGGTGTCAGTCTTTGACTGGCATGGAAATGATGACAAAGTTGGCATCAGGCAGTCGTCCTTGGGGAGAGCATTCCCTAGACAGGGAGATACCATGGAAAATGCACATTCTCTTATCACTACCCTACAGACCTCCCTCTGAGGTGGTGCACGAAGAAGGACCTCACAAAGAAGGTTTAGGATCAGAGTTTTCCTTTTCCTAGATGAGCTACCTTCTCAGCATGATGAGCCCCATCTGCCCTGCTAAATCATTTTTATTTTTTAAAAAAGCTTATCAAAAAGTTTCAAGAGTAATTGCAACAAGCTACCAATGAGTAAAGGAGAAATCATTGTTATTTTCTGACAAACTCATTATCTCTCCTCTCCCCCTAATCGGATAAAACAGGCAGCTAAACTGCCATTTAAACTGACTGCATGAGCATATGCAGAAGAGACAAATAACAAGAAGCTTTCATAAAATATGCTTGATTAATTCAACTGTGAGAAAAGAGACAACCAGAGCAGATGTAACTCTTGTTGATTATAATGTAAGGGGTCCTGACCACAAGCGGAATTCTGCAGAACTCAAGCATGTTAATTCTGCTATGCTCTGATTCATCCCGGGAGGTCAAAGTGAAAAAAAGTGGGTCTTTCTTTCTCCTGGTAGTGCTGTCAAAGTTATTCTACTCCTGGCTAATGGAGGGGTTAGGGAAGACCTGGCATCTAATTAATGTCGATTACGAACACTGAGTCTCTGGAAATAATAGTCCTAGGGGGAAACAAAGGGCTTGCACGAAGGAAACATCTGTAGCTCAGTAGACAATACTGAACATGTAGCATAGAAGAGTACCCGTAGATCACTCTCTAAGGTTGCAGGATGTTATTTACTGCCACCTGCAGGCCACATCATACATAAATCTGGTAACACAAGAAATAATATAAAAAAGAGATTGGATTATGAATATGTGCATGATTCAACAGGAAAGCATTCCTTTTTGCCTCAGGACAATTAAACTATACTTCTAGGCTTGGCATTCTCCTAACTCTTGTCTCTGTTTCTTAAATCCTCCCCCAAAAGCTGATTATGTTAAAGTAAGTGAGGGGAAGCCAAGGGTATCTTCTGATCAAGAAAATGGATTTTGGCTACAACTGTAACCACAGAAGATGCAGAAAGAAAGCTAAACAAAATAGATTTGTCTGCATTTAAATTACAATTCTTTCATAATCAGGGATCACACAGACATTTTCCATATAAGGGGAAACCTTGTTTACTAAATGGCCTGACACAGCATTCATGTAATCAAAAGATGGATGTTCATATAGGCTTGCCACATATACTAATAGTGAAAATAAACTCAGGTCTTCCAGTGCCAGTCCTTATTCAGCCAAAATGCTACCATCAACACACACGAGGTATCAGCAGACTTGTGAGAGCCCTAACGTTTGCAGAAATACATGTTAAAAAAACATTTCAGGAAGAATGCAGTATTGTCAAAAGTGGCTAACATTTGCAAATGCTGGTGTGAGATCTAGCAATACTTTTGTTACTGATTGGTAAGCTTTAAGAACCTATTTTCAAGGTTGGTTTGAACAACGGTCCATTTCCCAATACTGTTTAGTTCTTTAACGCGAAAAATGTTGCTGAGGTTTCATGTGCCTTTTAGGAAGGTGTGGAAGAAATGATGCTTCCAGACTATCATTATTTTATTGTGGGATTCAATCACCTACTGGTGAATTCAGGCAGCACGCAGCAGATTTGGAACTCTTGCGCAACAAACCTGCTTTCCTTTCAAGCTCAGACTATATTGTGACAATTAAAGTGATGGGAAACGGCACTGGAAAGTATGAACCTAACAGGAACATGTTGGATCAGGTCAACGACCCATCTAGTTCAGCATTCTGCTGCAGGACCTGAGCACAAGAACACTCTCCCTTCCTGCAGTTTGCAGTGACTGGTATTCAGAAGGATACTGCCTTCGAGCACAGAGGTAGGGTATAGACAAGGTGGCTTAGATCCATTACTCTCCATGAATTAAGTAAGCAAGTATAATTAAGTATAACACTTGCTTTGACACAACATCATCTAACCTCCCTGCAAGCAAATCAATGTGAATACAGTACTCATTAAGTAGCAAACACCATCTAATATTCCTGCAAGCAAATCAGGATGAAAGTTCAACAAACAGGTTGTCTGGAAGTACCCATATCACCATCCACCTGGCAAAAAAGTGGGAATAATTCTAGGTGTGAGAATGAGGCCAAATTGAATCAGAACAGTCCATTTTCTTATCAATAGTTAGGTAAAGGGAACGACCATAACCGAGTTGGGACAAACAGAAGGATCAATGAAGGTAGATTGTATGTTTATTGGAAACAGTCCTATTGTGTTATAATCTAGATTTTAGATTTATTTATTTTCTTACCCCATGTTTGGGTTACTCATTATGATGCAAGAGTAATTGTATTGGGTATAATCCTGTATACTGCTCGAGATGACTATGATTAATTAAGCAGTAGCCAAATTGTTGAAATAACCAAATAATAATATTCAAGATCTCTCTCTTGCTAGCCTCTAATAAATGTAGCAGCAGCTACGTGCCAACACTATGTGCCCCTGGGGAAAAGTTTTGCTAGTGCTCCTGAACGTTTTTTTCTGATACTCTCTGTACTTGTACATTGCAGGTACTCACTTTCATAAGTAAACAGGGGGAAGTCTAAAGATAAAAGTTCAGGAGAGTGTTGCCTTTAGATTCCGTCAAATGATCAGAAAAGTTTTGCAAATCATATTGCAGTTTGCTAGTTATTCATCACTATAATTTTTTCAATTGGCCAAAGTTTGCATTTCTTGTAAGAAACCAGTAGAGGGCACTTTATGATCTCATATGCAGTACATGAGGAAATTAATGAACAAAATGTATCTACCCTTATTTTATCAATAATGTGTTCTGTTATTCAACATGGAGATATTCTTGCCAACAAGATCTTGGGAACATTTTGTAACACCTGTTCTTTACCTTCATAACAAAGTTACAAATCCTTTTTGGTAAAAAATAGTCTCAGTTATGCACTTGAAACACATGCAACATCGATATCTGATACAAATATACCCGGTCGTTGGATATACATTAAGAATGGAAGTAAAATGCTGCCTTTTTATGTTTGTTGGAGTTGGGGAACTGTTTTTTATTTTACTTGATATGCGCTCTTATGTATTGTTTTTAGGTTTTTATTTATGTAAACTCTTCTGAGGCTTTATTGGCAAAGGGCAGTATATAAAATGGCTAAACAAACAAACAATAATATTCTAAATAAAATAAATGTTATTTAAAAATATTTGCTAGACAATTTCATTTCTTTTGTATCTTAGATAAAGTGAAGATACTATTGTAAGTCCTGCTGATATACAGCTTAATACAGCTCACTGTGGATTGCCAGGAACAGTGTAAGATTTATCAGGCAGGATCTGTCTGACAATTTGATCTATTCCAAATTTATGGTGGTGGGGGGATTTATGACAAGAATTTCCTGACCTGAAGAAAAATAAAACTGTGTTGGATCAGATCTGGTTGCCAGAACAACTTCACCAACAATGTATGCAAATACCTTTACAAAGCCATTCAGTTAGAGAACGGTAGCACCTCAAGCCAAAACAATGTACAAACCAATCCACAAACAAAGGCAGTTTAATCTGGCATATGCCACAAAATTCACCGGAGGCAATGTATTTGATAGGCCAGTTTATCACATTTATCCATATCTGTGAAACGTCAGCAATGCTTTACAAGTTAAAAAAATCTCTGGGTGGTACAATTCTGTGGGGCATCTGGAAATTGCATTAGAGACCACTTGCCTTTTCTAATACAGCTATAGTTCCCAGGTCTTCCATGGCTGGAAGCCAGCTTTGAAACTGTAATAAAGACGGGCATACATTCCCTCAGGTCAGGGAACCTCCATTTTTTGTGTGTGGAACAATGTGTTTTCTCAGTTTGGTTTGGTTCAGCTCCTTAGCATGGCCACCTCCAGGTTTAGCAGGGCTCTCAGCAGAAACCACTACATAGTCTTCCCCTCCTGTGGTCATGGTGTCTGATGGTGTGCAGTCCAGCGTTATTATTTTTGCCACTATGAAAATGAGGACAAAGTGTTAAGAAATGCTTAAATGGTAGCTTCCGTTTCCACTCTGCCTTAATGGAGGCAGCCCCCATGACAGCAGAAGACTGTAGGTTAAGGGGGGGAAAGGGTGATTAAGGGTAAATCATCCTTGCAAATTCCCCTCCCCCCGCCCAGGGACAGGGGGAACGGGCTTCACTAGCAGTTCGTCTCAGTATGAATGCAGGGGGTAGGAAGGCGCTGAGTGCAAAAGCACTTCACCTGGTGAAAACTCTCCAACATCGCTATTAAGAAGCAGAGGTTCTCCTGTTAACTAGAACTTAATTTGACTAAAGTACAGCTGCATGCTAGAAGAGATGAGATCACAAACTGCAGAACAAACCAGTTGCAAGGACTTTAAGGTTTGAATTTGAGATAAGACTTCATTTGATGCAAAAGACGGGGGGAGGGGAGCCTATGGTTTCTTTATTTAAAGTTTTCTTCTCTACATTTATGATTCGGCAACCCTCCCCTGAATGGTAGTTCAAATTATATTTGTACAAGTAAAGATGAAAGAAATTGGATTATAAATATGGAATATAACATTAAACGGAACTGTGTGTGTGTAAAAAGGGGGGGAAGGGAGGGAAGCTCTATTTTGCAAAAGGTTTACATTGGAAAATTAAGAGCTGACTCTTCTCAATCCTTTATTACCTATGAAGTGAACTGAATAATGCTAAGAGGACTTGAAATTTAATCTATTTTAATTTAATTGGAAGGATAATTGGCCATATATCTTCAGCTGGAAGGAAGGATGAAAAGAATCTGTGAGCTGCTAAGGAACTGACAAGGTTTTTTATTGAGTCATCTGCAGTTCGACAGACCACTCTTCTTCCCAGGCTGAGGGGGGAAATGGTGACAACAGTTTATTTACTGGGACAGAGCAACTTTTGCAGCTGTTGTTAAAGTTCTTGGTGCAAACAAGGAAGCACGGGATGGAGCAATGGAGAAATTTCTGGAACAGCAATGGGATATCATCTCCACCCAAGGAATGACAGATAATAGCAACCATCGGGGGAAAGAAAGACATAACATCTGACAAGGACAGAAAGAAACAACATGGACAGAATAATTGCCACACACAGGAAGAACAAGTATATAGAGTTCCTCACTTGAAGTTTTATAAATCATTTAATGTGTTAACACAAATAGAAGTTATTAATATTGCAGTTGTTGTATAAGGGATTATTATGATGACCGAAATGTGATGGAAACTAATAATATTTTGGAATGCAGGAATAAAGAAAATCATCAAGTCTAGCACACGGGGGACCACTTTAACTAAATTATATAATTCAGTATTCGAACGATTGATATTAATAATTATTTTTAAAATGTATTGTTATAATGAGGCCAATATTGGACTGTAATTGAAAACTAATAAAAATTATTATATAAAAAAGGAAATACTTAAATGGCAAGCACTAGCTTTTGCTGCTACCTGCAATATTTATTCCCCATAGCACCACTGGAACTGATGCTAAGTCAGGACCATGAGACACTGTGCGGGGATTAAAACGGTGGCTTCAGCTGCCTGGAATCTAGAATGGTTAAATGAGAAATGGTGGCCACCTGGCCCTGAAGGAAATGGTGGGCCTAGGTGACTGTAACTGCCATTTTGAGTCAGTAGTGGGCCCTGTTGAGAGACTGGGACTGTCAACAGCTTCAATAATCTTTTCTTTGATGAACATGAATCTGCATGTCAAAAATGGTATTTGCATTTTTTTGTATGTATCCTTTATTACTCAGAGTGTAGAATGTAAAATATCTCGATCATAAAATCATCTGCTTTTATCTGGTTGACCACTGTGAGAACAAGATGATGGACTAAATGGGCTCTAGGCCTGATCCAACAGGCTCTTCTTATGTTTTTATCAAACAAGTCAGCAAAATATTGAGGTACAAATGAAATGTAGAACAACTCTTCACAACAGAAAGGCAAGGTACATGGTTTCCAGGAGGACCAAGAACTGCATCAGTTCTCCTGGGATTTGATCCTGTGGCATTAAGGACTATAAAACATTTCAGAACTGAGACTTCCTCCTGACAGCTTTGAACTATACATACAAATATACTTACAATTAGCACTACTTTTTACCACAGAGAAAACTGCAAGAGAAACAAGTGTTTTAAATGCTAATTTTTACAATCCTGGTAATTTATAGCTGGAACTAAGCTTTTTTAAAAAGAAAGAATTGAAATCCTCTAACTGTTGGTGAATTCTAGTTTCTTCCTGAAGAGGTATTATTGTGTATGAATTTTAAAAAGCAGGATCTTCAGCACTGAATAATCTGGTTAGCATATTCATTTATTTCTCTTCCTCTCTCTCTCTAAAAAAGGGAGGAAAGTGAGGAAAACACAGAATATGTCATAATTTGCTTCAGCTGTTTTTAGTGGATATAAAAACTTCCTCAAGGGTTTTGCAGCAAATGAGCAAATTGAGGCTTTTGCCAAAGGTTCCTAGTATCTATCGTGTGTAGAAAGAGCCCTATCTCTGCTTTGCCTCATGAATCCTAAAAAGACCATTAAGCACCAGCGTCATAAATTGCCTAACTGACAGAGCACTGTGTGAACATTAAATGTGCAGTCATTTCTCTCCCCTATTTTTGCTACATGGTAACTCAACTAAACTAGCATTCAAAATATTGCCTTGATGGTGATGATGGTGATGATTATGAACTAGGAAAAAAGTACTAGCAAAAAAGATAGCCCCAAATAACAGGCATGAGATCCCAGCATTTGTTTCATCCAAGCCATGGAAATGAAGGGGAGTAGCACAATAGTGTTCCTTGCACAGTGGCGTAGCGTGGGGGGTGCAGGGGGGGCGGGCCGCACCGGGCGCAACATCTGGGGTTAGGGCAAATCCATGGGTTAGGGGGCGCAAATCCACGGGTTAGGGGGCGCAAATCCACAGGTTAGGGGGCGCAAATTACTTGCCTTGCCCCGGGTGCTGACAACCCACGCTACACCACTGTCCTTGCAATCAAGGTTTTTGCTGGTGGAAGGACCTGAGACAGAAAAATAACTCCAGCAAATCTGCAAGCTGCTTATCTGAGTGCCTCCCCCAACCTAACATTGTGCATCAACTCGCTGCCTAAGGCTCCTTGGTGTCTTCTAAAGGCAGCACCTCCAGCCTTGGCTGACCATGTGGCTTCCATTTAGCAGCTTCCATTAATTATTTACTAGCTGAATACAACAGACAAATCTCTCTCCCCCACCCCCGGCAAGACCCCACAGGAACCAGTGCCATTCATGCTCTCTTCCTTCTTTTGCAGACAAAGAAAAGTCTCCTAATATGACTGCCTTGGCACTAAAAAGATTTTTCTAATGCTGCGAGAGCGGAAAGAATACAGCATTTATGAATCCAAGGAAGCTGCGGGGTGAATCAGACCAGCAAAACAGAATGAATGATCAAATAAAAAAATTAGTGACAGATAAGAAATGTTTAATTGCTGCTATAGATCAGGGAATCCAGCCTAGCAATCAAGCCTGGATCAGACATATATTTAGGAGCACAGATTGTCACAGCTGTCAGTGAAAGCTAGAGTTACAATATCTATTTTGTGAAGCAAATTGCTATAATATAATTTACTGCTCTGAATGCCTTTAATGGCTGGAATTTAAAATGTAAGAGATGTTCACACAGGCTTCTGCATTGCAATGCTGTTTTGACATGACGTCTGTTTCAAAGCAATTAGTGCTCTCTAATTACTATTTTTACTGGTTTCTAAATTTTTTAAAAGGCATGTATGAGCCTGGAGAACGTTAGCTTGCAGTTTGCTTTCAGAGATGACAGAGCAAAAACTGGGAGGAAAACACACTCCCACATTGTTCTCTAGAGGTTTAAGTGAAACTTTTGAACGTAGCCAGCAGAACCAAACTGGTAGTCCTCTCGGGTGCTTGGGTTTGATTTGAGTGACTGCTTTATCTAGTGAGAATTTGTGCCATCATTGCGTCTTATTATCTAAAGGGTATTCAGTCTGATGAATCAATAGTGAACCAATGCACTCAAAGTGTGCAAGTAAGCAGAAGACCAAGAAATGGTGGGGGGTTGACTAGAGGGAATTTGGCATTTGATTTGTGCCATAGCTAACTTCCCTATTAAATCTTTTGGAAAGGGCTGTTCTTATAGTGGTGGCAGTGGAGAAGGTCTTCTTTTCACTGCATTTGCAAATGACTAGGGTTATAAGCTCTTGACTTCTGATATCTGGGAAGGGTTTTTGAGATACTGTGCAGAGCACAGCTAGTGTAGGCAGAGTCTAGGTTTTTTGGGGGGGAGTGCAGATCTAGAACCCAGCTGTTTTGGTGGGGCCAAACAAAGCTAGAGCCTGGCACTTAGGGGAAGGTCTGGAGGTGGAGTCTGGTGTAAAAGCTATCTATTCACTTTTTATTATTTAAATATTTATATTTATTGAAATGGTTAGTTAATAGTTATTTCTAGTGTCAGTTCTATTCCCACCTGCCCTGCTTTTGTCCTCTGGGTTTCTGTTCCCATGTACATAGCTGGTTTAACCCTTACATTGATCAGTGTCAATACTCAACACTGGCAAGAGTTTGTCAGTGGCTCCCTAAGGAAAGGCATGCCTGTCAAGTGCAGCCATCACAAAAGCAGACAATAAAAGGGGCATTGCCTAATAAAAACAAACCGTCTCTTTGCCATTCATTTCTTACCCATCGTTGTCTTTAAATGGATGGCAATTGCATCTAGGATGCTTTTAATCAGCACAGTAATCTTGAGGAAATGTCATTAACTGTTGTAACTGTAATTGAATGAAATTTAACTACACAAAAGTGTGCTTGGCTGGTTTTGTTCTCTTCTGTAAAACAGGGCTGAGACTAGAGGCCTTCATCCGCCATGCAGGTGAATCCACTTCCAATAATCAACAGCACTTTCCTAAATGTTATATCTTCCTCTTCAGATTGTGGGCTGTTAAAAATAATACTAAACCTGCAATTTCACTTTTGCACCTGTACACATACAAATCACTGGTGCAACATGAAAGTTTCAGAACGTCACTCTCTGTAGATTTGGAGTGGCTATTTCATCTTTTCTTAACCAGTGGCTTGGCGTAAAGGTTGTGGTTACTGCTTAGACTGCTGCCTATATACCTACTGTACTGTAAGATAAGTTGCTTTTGAATAGAGAGCCTTCTTCTTGATTTGTGATTCTCCAAATGGATTGTCATTTTAAATTACTGGCAGAGAATGTAGAGCCAGGGAGCAGTGCTGGATTTGGCATTTCAATTACATTTCGTATTTTCAATTAAATAAGAAATAATATGTAGGTTTGAATATTAATACGTAACCATTAATTCAAAAATTGCCAGAAACCTGGCAGTTTCAGGCAAGGAAGGAAGATATGAAAGGAATGAAAAGTAGTAAGCTCAACCATAAGAAATCTTTCAAGATGACCTGCACGGGTTCTGGTCTAAGGATTAAATATAATGTGTTAAATTAAGCTGATGTTTACATTTCTTTTCATATCCATCTGGATTTTGTTACATTTCATTGGTCCTGGTAATGGTCCAAAAGGCACATCAAAATCAACACTAAAGCACACACATTCTGCATTCTCAAAAACAAGTAAATAAAGGAAATTACAGAAACAGGCCAATTCTACAGGGTTTGAAATAGCACAGTGCTTAACTTTTCAAGCATTCTAAAATATATATACGGTACACACACACACACTGAAGGAATGGGAGGGAATGGGAGGGAAAGGGGTAAAAGACTATGAAAATGTAGGTGAAGAGATGCGCTGCAAGAACAAGGAAAGTGAGGGCATAATCCAAAGGAAGGATTCACACATGTAGGGGAGAACGGTGGCTTCTGATATTAGTAGGGTTAGTAGGAACATGCTGTTTCATTTTTCTCTTTAAAACATGAATATCTTTTAAAACCTGAGGAAGGAGGATGCATTGTGCCTCTATAGAAATGCACATATTAGAATAGGGAAGCATTATAAACAAACAGCAGCATTTAAGCACAGGGGATACATACAGTGATGACAAATGTTATTTTGCTTGCTATTGTGAGATCATTTGTGAGCTAAAACATTATGTGCAAATCAGGCTCTACTACAGTGCGTGCAGCTAGGACACCAGGTGGTATGCAGCTCAGATCAATAATGGTGTCCAATTGTAACAAAATAAAATGACCCACTGGAAGAAATGGCTCCCATGGGCAGTACAAATCCCAGAGACATCTCTCTTCTGCTGGCATGTTCTGCATTCTAAGCCCTTCTGATTGTTTCCAGAGCCACAGACCTGTCATCTCAGGCGTGCATTAAACAGATGATTTTTTTCCTGAGGTAAGCACCTACACAACCCCATGTGTAAGCGCATGACACATGGATAGGATGAGCCTCTTCACTTCCTTGCAGTAGCTGACTAGCAACATTACGTGCTCCATAGGTTATTTTCATATGACACTTTACTGGTCTTTTGTAGTTATTGGAAATAGATGGGGAAAGGGGGAAAGGTGGGCAGAACACCATTTGTAGGGTGCATGCTGTTTCCGACGAAGTACATATCTATACCGTGGGGTGGCAGACATTGACATGACCAAGAGAATAAGATAATAAAATTACCAAAGGACTAAAAAGAAAAGAAAACCAGGAGGGGAAACTGAAAGACGCTCAGATTCATGCGGAGTCTTTCAAGTTGTCAGTTGCATATCACAATTTTGCAAAGGCTATGTTTATGTTTTCATGTTTCAAAGTAACAAATTTAGAGCCATCAGAAATGTGTAAGGTCAGTGGGTGCCATCTCAGGCCATAGAAACCACTTGTTTCTAAAAGGCTTCCATGTCAAAAACTCTCTATACTGTACTTAGGGAACCAACATGTTTCAGGGAAGGCTTCAAGCATCTAGGTGTACAGTATACCAGCCAGAAGTCTTGAGATGGTGGAAGAAATTGGTTGGTTTTATCTCAAATCTGACCTTTCAGTCCTATGTCTTCCACCTTTATGGCTGTCTTCATCTTTTTGCCATGTTACTACCTCTGAGGTTTGTCTTACCCACTAATGCAGTAGAAGAGATAGGCTGGTTTTGTTCCTCTTCCTATCAAGAAGAGTAGCACTGCAACTCTGCAGAAATTGTCAATGTGCTTTTTCTTGTTCTTTTGTGGGCAGTGAAGAGCACTCACTGTCATAACCCTCACCACCAGAAAAGCTAAATTAAATTCAAAGCCATGAAATTGTTAATGACATCATTGATTGCACCACACAACTCCAAACTATTGTAGCAGAGCACTAGCTGGGTAGAGATCTGCATTTTACCAGCAACAAAAGATTGCTTTGTGATTACAGAGAAAATGCGTTTTACTTGCAAAAAAAGGGGGGGGTACCTTGATTCTCAGCAACAACTATTACAACTGCTCATTTATAGTGCAATAAACCTCCAATCATCTGGAAAGGGTCTGAATGTAAAACCATCTGAGACTATGTGCTATGTCATTTGCCTGACAAAAACTCCTCCCCATTATTGTCACTTTGCACATGATATGAAACTTAAAATAAAATGTGAATACAATAAAAATGCAGTAGTTGCATGTTACATTAACTTTCATTCCCACAAATTACATGATTGTCTCATGTAACTGCAGGAATAACCTCAGCATAAATGGTTTAGTGTTTCACACACACGCACACGGTCATCCTGGAACTGCTGAAGAATTTTGTGGTTCAAATATACAATCCTGCTAGAAAATGCAAGCTAGTCAATATATGCAGCGCTATTTAGCTTTCTTCTCTTAGATTCAGGATATAAGGAACTGAATATTTACCAAATAAAATTTAATACAACCTCTTGGTTGGTTGGTTTTTTTTACATTTGGGTCTTGACTCAAGCACTTACAGCAAAGAGAAAGAAACAAAGAGCCCAAATCATAATAATAATTTATACTTCTCAGGCAGCTTCCATCCTGGAGTTTCATGTCACTTAAATATTAATGATTATCATGCATAACATATCTAGGAGCACAATGTAGCTTTACTCCTATTCTGAATAAAAAAATATTCAGCTGAAACAGATTTGCACACACAAACACATCATATTCTCAGTTGGTAAAAAAACCACCTCAATATGACTTTCCATGTTGTTTTTGTAAAATGTTCAATGACTACCCCCTCCCCCTTAAAACATTATTGATAGTTCTGAAATACTGTATATGCATCTGGTTAGGAGGCTGGGTGTGTCTGAATTCTATCTTGTTCTTTCTTCTATTTAAAGCAGGTGGATGAGATCATGTGGAGATTTCCAAGGAGTTGTCATTAATATGATGATGAGTAATACTCCATCTTGGTCTTTTTGCTTATATGACCCAATTCTTCTCATGAATTATCTATCTGTAATGAATGACTAGATGCTGCCCTGAGTCCCACAGAGGTGTCATGGAGGGAGATGTCAGATCCTGAGGAAGAATCAAAGCAGCTCAGATAGTTGGATTTCCTAGGGCAGGGTCCTAACCAGATGGCGGAGGGGGGGAGTGTCTGTGAGACTCCAATAAGTGTCAGAGCCCAGGGAAGGGACCAATAGCAGGATGTAGAGTAGAATCAAGGGAAGGACTAAGCAGATTGTCAGAGAAGTGTTCTGCTCCTCTGCCACCAGACACTCCCAGGCAGACCCCTCCTGCTGCAGAGCTACCCTAGCATCTCCTGCCAGTGGAGAGCCTCCTCTGGAGAAGAAAGCTACAGGCAGCAAATCAGACACTCTGCTGGCACCAACTCCCTCTCCCTCTCTAAGGACACAAAGACACCAGCTCTGGCACTAATGGACTTCAAAAGCCCAACCCACTCAAAGGGGTGCCTGCTTGCTCACCCAGTCCCGGGACTCCACTTTATTGTCACACTAAGTGCTGTGCCCACCCCGTCCTTCAAAATGAAAGTGCAGAGGGCATGTCACTTGTTGAATCAACACCTTAGCTTGCACCTAGCCATGTATCTAATTCTCTTGCATACCTGCTGTCCCTCATAACCATGTTCTCTGCTCTGATTTAAGCATTGAAGTCCTTGGCTGAAACTGAGCTAGGAGTTTTGAATTCTTCATCTAGCAATGAGACCCAGGACTGATGCAGGTGATATGAAACTGACTCCAAAGACAGAAATAAGTATGGCAGGTTCTGTAGCTTAAAAGAGTACGGTCACCTCACCTGCCATTGAGCATAAGAGCTAGAATCCCATGAACAGCTAAAATGCTCCCACTCGGAGTCCTTCTAGACCTGGAAGAACTTCTGACTCACCAAGCTCAGCATAGTCCACTTGCCACTGCTGTCAGGTGCTTGTGACCACCCTTGTTTTTGCAGTTCCGGGCAGAGAGCAACAATAGGAGTTTTACACCAACTATATATACATGACCTCTGTAAAAGCCACATTTTCAATTATGTAATTAGCATTGTCACTGAGATCAAAAGGAGTAAGGTAAATTTAGTAGCATGTTAAATGTCAACAAGGTCTAGATCAGCAGAGGGAAACCCCCTGCAGTATGCTTCATTAGGCTATCAGGCTATTAGGACAAGCTCTGCCCATCTGCCTATCAGCTGAAATCACAAACAGGATAGGTAAGGATGTGGCTTCAAATGGCACTGAATTCACACCACAGGTGCAAAGGAACTTTACTTTGCAGCCACAGGCTGAATTACCTGCCCTCTGAATTTGACTCCTTACCCTGTCATGCTGGTTTTGGTAGTGATCAGATACACTTGGGAACGCCTGATCACTTTTGAAACCAGTGCCCCAGGGAAAGGTGCTGCCAATTTTTCCTTGGAAGCTTGAAGGAAGTATGCTCCATGCTCCTTGTTTGAAGTTTAAATCTCTTGAAGACATATAACACCACACAATTGGCAGGTGGGTGCCCCCCACCCCACTCCACCTGTCAAAGTGGCCTGTGGAAGGCTGCCAAATTTTGAATCCAGCCCACTTGCCAAACTGAGTTCCCAAACCCAGTTACATCAAAGGAGAAGACTTATCTCATTTAAAAGGAGGGCACCAGTCATATTCTTGGCAGTACAGTACTCTTAGTCTGCCTTCGCATCAGAGCTGATAGGTGAGTGTACCAGCAAATCAAAAGCACAGTGAAACTTTAAAACTTGCCCCTTCCCAACCTCTCCCTCCCTTGTTGCCACCTCCTACTGCCCCAGCTGAAGGCAGCTAACAAAACACTGTGGTTTTCCCCCACCTGGTACAGGAGAAGGCAGCAGAGGAAGCAGCAGTGCAGCACGAAGGGCAAGCAAGGAGATGTGCAAGATTGATGGTAAATAATCCACATTCCATTTGCTTATATACTTGTCTGAGAGGATCAGAATTCTGTGAAGGCTCTGCAAGCTTAATATATTATGTCTGCCTTCTCCCTTAGACCAGCATGGTATGGGTTTAAACACCAGGTCCACCTCAAGTTTTGAATGTCTGGGCAACAACAAAAAATACAGTATCATTTTTGTTGTGGTCAAAGCCCACCACACACCCCGCCTTTGCATTAGATTCTTTAAAGACTTCCTCTATATCATCTGCCATTTCTCTCTTTATTCTTACCCTCATTAGAGAAGTGTTTGCTTAACATTACGCTTGCCAGCGGCAAACCACTGAAATGTTTATATCGCTCTTGGTTTAGGTCTCTTTTATTTGGTTTGAAATAAATGGTGACAGCAGCTATAGAGCACATATACACTTTCTCAGAGCTCTTTCTTGAGGTTAGGTCACAAGGGACAGATGAACCAGTGACCTCACTTAATGTGGTTCGTGTGTGGGTATGGAGACTCAAATGTAAGCAAAACAGAGGAATTCATTACTGATTTGCAATAAGTAAAAAGAAGAAGAAGCTAAATTCTTCAGACCATGGAAAGCTCTGCTCGCTTGCATCACTGCATTTTAAATGTCAATAGGGAATGAAACCAGGTTTGTAAATTACCAGACACTGTGATCAAAGGAGGTGGCAGCAACCGCTGAAATGTGATTTATTAATAAGGGATAAAGAGAATGCAAATAAACTAATTATAAAGAGGGATTTGCATTGGAGAAATTCCCAAAGTAAAATTTTAAGTGATGTTCAGATGATTATAATTATAATTAAGAACACATATACATGTTAACCAACCTCAATATGGTTAACATTTTAAGTCCTGACCCGCCCACAACCTTGACTTACCAGCCCCCTATGAGACAGGTATTAAATGCTAGAGCTAAGAGTACAATGCTCAGATTGCAGATTAGACATTTCTGAAAGCAGGGGTTAAATTCAGGATCACACATAAGGAATACTAATTGATGCTTAGCTAATCAGAAAACGTTTTCATCTATTGTAAATATCTTCTTTCCTTTCAAACATATTTTTTTTTGCAAAATAATTTGTTGCAAGAATTTCATTTTTCCTACTGTCTCCCCCCATCAGACTGTTTTGCATTTGCAATGTGGGGTGACTGCAGTCTGTGAGATATGAAGCATGTTTGTCATGGGCAGGCAGGAGTCCAAGACGTGGGCAGAGAAGGAAGGGGGACAGGAGGATAAGCGAGAGGAAGGGCCCAGAGATTTGTGGGGTTCTGTGCCACCTGTAAGGCAGAGGGAAGAGGAAGAGTCTGAGCAGTCAGATGGGAGAAAACGAGGCAGGGGAAGAGGTGCAGGGGAGCCACAGAGATGACAGTCCCAGAGTTGGGTGTTTAGAATCTCCTTTGTCCCCTCCACCACTGTTTCCAGGAGGGGCTTAAAGCAACAGGAGCAGCTGGAGGTGCTGCACAAGAGAAGTCGCCAGCTGCTTGAACCCACTAGATCAGAAGAGGGGGTTTAAGTGTGCTGAAAGGGGAATGGTTGCGCTCTTACTCCAGCTGTCTGGGTCAGAGCACAAGTCAGAAGAAGGAGATGCTTAGCTAGTGAATTTGCAAGAGTGGTGCATATATCCCTTGCATGTAAGGAGCTGATATAATTACAGTAAATGCTTTGCCAATAAAGAACTAAACTTCCAAATGCTTGTCTTCATTGGGGCTGGGTGTGCTGCTCAGGACAATATTTAACTTCTGTTTATCTCACTGGATAATGGAAGAATTAGGAGGACCAGCAAACAGATCCTAGGAAGCTGGAATCTCCACACGTGATCAATAAATATGCATATAACAAAAAAGGAAGGACATCTGAATCTCGACACACTTTAAAATACTAATTATTGTTTTTGTCTTTATCACCAGGAGCAGGAAGTAGAGGGGGCAACAACACAGTGCAGAGCTTAAGAAGACGACTGTGCTTAGACTCTCACTTGGAAGAGCTAAAGCAAGCCAGGCCAACAGCCCTAGGAGATCTACAATCATATCACTCTTGCCTTCCATCCCTTTGGGCAGAGTGGAAAGGGCATACATACAGAGAATGAGTGCACGTGCAAGGGATGCAAGGGCCCCTGTAACTTTGGAGCTGCAACAGTGAAATTTGCTCCTGGCTGGGCCATGGAAGGAGGCAGAGGGAACGGGCAGAGGAAATACATTGCTCAGCCCAAGGCATGAAGAAGGATGGGCAGGATCTCTTGGCAGAGTTTGAAGCTCAGTTTTGCTTCCCTTCACACGCCTTCGAAGGATAACAGTTTCTGGCACTGGAAGCACCCAGCAGCTACAACACATTCACTACCCCTCTGACTCACGGGCAGCTTAAGTTCCCTGCAGCACTGAGGAGAAGGTGATGAACCCCAAGCACAAGGCAGGGGCTCAAAGAACACATTTCAAATCAAATCATGGAGACTGACAGAAGATATCTGTGGTGGGGGCTATTTTACAAGCTTCTGATCAAATTCAAATCAAGTACATAGGTAGGTCAACCAATAGCTCAGTTGATTAGACTAGAGCGTGGTGTTGATAATGCCAAGGTCGCAGATTGGATCCCCATATGGGACAACAGCACATTCCTGCACTGCAGGCGGTTGGACTAGATGATCCTCAGTGTCCCTTCCAACTCTACAGTTCTAGTTTTTTCAGACTATAACTTGGCCACGCCATTTATACATCCAAATTCTGTCAATATTCACCTTAGGATGTTTTACTCCATTTGTCCCTTAAGCCCATCCATGTTATACTAAGGACTGTATCCAGTGAGTTTCCTTTTTCTCTTAATTAGTGATATTGTATTGTTATGCATGTGTTTCACATTTTCTTTAAAAAACAGTTTTTATTTATTCCTGGAACATGCAGACAGATCTCACTTTGAATTAAATTAATACATTATGGGTATTTTTGGGGTGGCTGATTTTGTAAATAGGACCTCGGGAAAAGAATTATCTATCGCTGGAATAAATACAGAGAAGATATGACCCAGTTTTAAATTTATTTTATTTGGTGCCTGAAATAATCTGCCCCTTAGATAATTAACATATAGTGAATACTTAGCTGATATGTATGTGAACAAAGTAGAATAAGAGAATCAAAAACTGTAGAGTTGGAAAGGACCATTAGGGTCATCTAGTCCAACCCCCTGCAATGCAGGAATCTTTTGCCCAATGTGGGGCTCAAACCCACCACCCTGAGATTCGTAGGGCCATTTGGAAACAGTTATGAATAAATCATGGAAGACTGGTGGTATGTCTTACCAAATAATTTGTGAAAGTCTGCAAACTATGCATTTCTGGGCAATTTATATATGAAACATATCAATCTAAAAATAATAAAATACAAGATAAAGTACACACCAAAAACATAGTTTCAGGGCAAACATTATTTTGCCATCAAAACTGGTAGGTAATCTCTGATCTGATTCACACCTCCTACACTAATATGCAGATGTTGGAACACATTAATCCATTTGGAAACTGGATGGAATGGACATATCAGTGAACATATGCAAAAGTGACAAAACAAGCCTGATTTGTGAATCCCTAATGAAAATAGCTACACGTCTAACAAACAGATATGTACCTATTAAATAGATACATTTTGACACATGGCCATATTTCCATTTGTTATGGAGCTAGAAGTAATCTAGCATTCTAAGTGTTATATCAGTGCAATCACTATTGAAACTAATGCCATATAAGTCATTGTTATGTTTATATTTCACATTAAACACTGGGAACCTACGGCCCTCCAGTTCCCATCAACCCCAGCCAGCATGGTCAAAAATCAAATATGATGGGAGTTGTAGTCCAATAACATCCAGCAGGCCACAAGTTCCCTATCCCTGCACTAATCCATAAGTGTGATATGAAAAAGTTTAGGCAAGCCTCAGCTCATGCATTCCCCCCCCCCATCTTTTCCTCATCTATGTGGGAAGTGGAGTTTGAAAACTTTCACTTCTATTTTTGCTTAAGTGTGGTTTGTCACACTGTCTGAACTGACAAAAATCTGATTAACCATAACTGTTAAGTTGTGGGTGAACATATCAGATGACACAGCGATTCTTCCAAAGCAGCTCTTTATTCATAAGCTGGAACAGAACTGGACTGAGGAGCTCAGTCAGCCTGCTTATATAGAGCTCCACTAGAATGCAACAGTAACCATTTTCTGTAACTAGCCAATCACTGAACGTCACTTTCGATCCTTCATTTCCATAACTATCTACAGTATCTCCCTGCTGGCCCAGGGTGAGAACTCCAGTACATAACAATAACTTTGTTTAAAACATGCCAATTTCAAATCATTGGTTATGAGTTGGCTTGTTTAGACAAAACATAACTAAAAAGCCGCCATTTGGGGTTCATATGAAATGTTAAACTGTGGTTAATGGGAAACATAAGCAAAAGCTTTAAAAGACATCCTCCTAGCTGTGCAATATCTGTAGGTCTGATTTATAATGTTGTTGTTGTTGTTGTTGTTATATGGAATAAAATCTGGCCAGGCTTGTTTTCATTATAAATGAAGTCAAGTATGCAGCTGTAATGGCTGATCAGTATTAACAGCTGCAACAACTGCAAGTCTTAGTCTGTACTAAGGAACTTCCCCAACCTAAGGAACAATTCTATACTTAAAATTAATCACCATTAGTCTGAAGCATTTAATTTTAAATGATTGTGCCTAATTTTCTGATGAGTTAACAGAAACCTCAGAATATGATCCTATTACTGTGCTCCAATTACCTGTTTATCTCAGTATTTCCTGGCAGGGTTCAGTTTTGGGTGCTTTAGCAGACAGCATAACAGTATCAGCGTAGAGGAGATTAGCATTTAGGAATGTGAGGCTGTGTCCTGCCTAATATCCATTTATATTCCCCCTGTCATGTGTGAATTGCATGAAGGAAGCATCACACAATTACAGGGAGTGGAACCAGGCCATGTCTGCCAGATGTCCACATGTTGGTGTGAGCTATCCACACAGGGAAAGCCTCCTCAAATGCAGTTGCTCATGCACAGGCTGGCTTCCAAGCAATCAGAACTTCCCTGGGAGAGGGGGCAGCAATATGTCCAATGCCAGGAGGAAGACTAGTAATCAGATGTTGGCCCTTTTGTGTTATCACTGCATGAAGGGGTCTGTTTGGTTTCATAGATTTGTGTAGTCTTTTTGAATTTAAGATACTGGATGTGGCTGCAGGTGTCATGTCTCACAAGACGTATCTTGTGTGTCATCTTGCTGGCTCAGAAGCATCAGTCAGGGCTAACACCTCCAATGCTACTCCAAATGAGGGCTTGTCTTCTCTTCAACCAACTAATGTACAAAATACCACTTTTGTCCCTTCTGTACCCACTATTCTAAGTCTGAGTGACATCACTTTTAGTCCATTCTTGCCTCTCTTCCTGCTTCCACACTTAGTTACAAAGCTTACTACCACAGCCTTCCTGGGCCTTCCTTTCCAGAGTGTAGTGACTCAATATAGAGATCAGATAACTCTTCCCCAAGGGATCTCAACCACTATGGTTTGGTCTTATGTAATGGCAATGTATCGTACTGGGATGCCTGTGGCTCAGATTAAGGAAGGCTCTGCCCAGGAAATTATTTTGTATGCAATATGGTGGTCTCTTTCTTAGGTAAAGTGTACTTTTCATTATACCCTACTCTTGCATGCATGACAATTGTTTTACATATCAAAATTATTAACTTTACTGTCCTTTGCAAATTTGGGGGGAAATTCAAAGATTTTGGCTATGTTACATATTTCCACCCTTTTGAATAGCTGATATTCAAATAAGGTAAACCAGAAATCACAACCTTAAAGGAAGACTGTATTTCTCATAAGTCTTGAAATGTCATAATTTTGAAATGTTTTGAAATGTCTTCCATTGCTTACCGAATATGTAAATAAATTATGTAAATAAATGCACAATAAGTGGTGTGGGGTAGAATAGAACAGGAACCAGGTGGTAGCAGAGGAGAGCACAGTGCCAGGTCTTTCTTTTTTGAAAGGAGCAACTATCTTTGGGGAGGGGAATTAATTTTAGAAAGTGAGCAAGTCACCTGCACAGCACCCATTTTTCACCTATGCAGTCTCAGATGGTAGTACTATTTGAGGTAGCAAAGCACTTTCCTGCAATGCTCTCATGTTTCTAAAGATGGGGACATTCCTGTGAAGAAATTAGTAAGCACTAAGAAAGCAATGGCAACAACATATGCATAATTCATTTTGTGTAAAATTGCTTTATATGCTCGGTTTTATGTTGCATTTTTAAAGTTCAAAACAGCAAAAAGGCTCTGGAAGATGAGTACAGGAGGGCATGTTATCATTACCATGAAACCAATATTTAACGGTGTTTGAATAATCCAGTCTTATTATACATTCATGCTGTCATCTTAAAGGTTACATTAAACATGCATCAATCTTGCAAAAGAAAAAAGAAAAAAAGGAAGCAGCAGCAAATATTCATTCATAGATAAAATATATAGCCCTCCACTGCAGGGTACGTCATTTTTGGAGACATGACACTCTGTTCTGTCCTCCCATAGAGTACTATATTCCCACCATTCAGTGCTAAGTAAAGTAAAATTATCTTATTGGAATTGGAAACAGTAAAGTTTCCAGAGATTTTTTCCAGCTTCTTTTGTTGATAGATGGAGGATAGAGTGGAAAGAACAGATGCTACAGAAAGTGTACAAAAAGAAAAGGAAGGAAAACATGGGATGAGGTGGTTCCAGAAGTATGAGTTTGCATTCATCAATATCCCTGAAATCCAAATGACAGGTGAATCGCTTGCATTGGTTGTGATCAGCACAACTAGGGATGGGCGAATTATTAATTTCGGCTTCCCACCATTTCCTGTTTTTCAGTTTTAAAAAATTAGTTTGCAACTTAATGTTTATTAAAAGGCTTATAAAATTGTCAGTACTAATACAGTATATCTCTTTCTGTACACAGTTTTACATGATATGCACATTTATGCAAGCAATTTCCCCGAATATAATATAATACAGTGGTACCTCTACTTATGAACATGATCCATTTTGGGGTGCCATTTGCACCCCGAAAAGTCCATAAGTAGAGTGCCGCTTATGTATACACTTCTGGGTTTGCCACATTCGCAACCCGAAAATCCGCAACATGAAGCGAATGCAACCAGAGGTATGACTGTATAATTAATATAATATAATCTAATATAATATAATATATTTGCTAATATATGCATTTTAGAGCATACTTTTCACTAGTATGCACATTCTTGTTTACATCATTTGACTGGAAAACTCTGTCAAAAATTCAGAGAATTGTGAATTGTGTTTCGGAGTTCATATATTGTTTCTGAAAGTGAAAAATAGGTAGGCTAGCATTAAAATACAAACTGAAATGAATTTCTCCACCCCGCTAACAACAACCAACCCCAAACACATTTCTTTGCAAGCATGGTCACAACAAGAATAATGGCAAAATGTGGACTGAGAAAATTCTTGGAGAAATAATTCATACACACCTGGATTAAGTTGATACTGAACTACAACATCACTGATCACTTTTGAGGGTGGTGTAATCAAATTCAGACTCACCTGGACACTTGGCTTGGCTTGGCGTTTATATGGTGTCAAGGTGCCCTAGGCAACAGCACAATAACTATAATAATGGCTAAATAAGGTGCTGCTGATACGATTCCAAATGATCCTTTCTTGCTTAATCAAAAGGAAAAATAATCTGTGATGACTAAAAGCATTTGGAAAACTGCTAGGCACAATTTTGATGTTGGTTTTAATAAGCGGCTATCATAAATTTTAAAAATCAGAGAGTGCAATCCTAAACACACTTACCTGGGAGTAAACCCCACTGAACTCAGTGAGACTTGCTTCAGAGTAGACATGCCTAGACTTGCACTGTAAGTACTCTAGTGAGCACCACCAGCTCTTTGTCCCGCCTTTTGATATTTAACGAAAACCTTCGACCATAGCATTGAACTGGAATGACCCCAGAAATTTAGCCTTCACAATCATCTGTGGTGTCTTTTCACTCCAGGAGTATCTTCCTATCCCATTACTACTTAATCCCTTTATAATCCAATCAACCTCTGTAGCATCATGTCAGCTCTTCCTGTCAACACTGTAACCTCATAATATTTCATTCTTGCTGAAGAAGAATCCCAGCTCCTACGTCTAGAGGAGCTGTAATTCTTACCCTTGACCCAGCTTAGTGAAGGATTCACCTTCAATTAGCATAACCGCATTTAAAAAGATAGATTCCATATTCTGCATTATTTTAGAGAGAATGAAAGGTGATTTCGTAACATCTAAAACATAGAATTCAACACATGAGCTGAGCAGATTTTTATATATAGTACCTTTAGCAAAAAAATAAATACAAATCAGGCTTTAGTGCTAATGTAACAGTGAATATAATGAAAACGTTGCATACAACACATCATAAATTCACATTTTCCTATTTCTGTATCTGAAATCTGTTACAGGTTCCTTAAGGAATTTGTTTTACTATTTATCTTCATGCTGAGAAATTAAACTTACTGCAAGAAATTGTGAAGCAGACATAGCTAGCAGTTAAATCAATTAGAAAATTCACATTGGGAACAAATCGTATGTGGCCATTTTTAATTAAGCTTTATTCAAGAGTAGACCTTTTGAAAGTAAAGAACATCACTAAGTTAGGTCCATTTATTTCAGTGGGCCTGTTCTGAGGAAAAAAAGTAGTTGTATACTACCCTAAATTATTCTTAAAGTATTTTATTGGCAGTGATGAGTGCCTTTTCTTAAAATATTTCTTTACTATATTTTTCTCCTGCTTTTCTGACAAATATTGTTTATTGTTGAGACACACTGAATGAGGATCAGGGATTTGTCAAGGAAAATACCATACATAATAATTGCTAGCTGCTTCTGACGGCTTTATCCAGAATGCTCCCTCTAAGAGAGATTCCTGGGCGAGGAAAAATGACTGGCTTTCATGTTTGGTGTTTGCATTTTGATACTAAAGAAGATGTATTACTTTGTTATTAATTGTGCTTTATAGAATACAGAAATTATATGGGGTGGGTGCGTATTTGCTGTTTATTTCAAATGTTTTAATTAATTATTGTAAACTGCTTAGAGTCCTGTTTAATTATAAGTGGTAGATAAACTGACCAAATAAAATAAAATAAAATAAACATACTAATACAAATCATGAGTAGACATGATCTTAAAACAGGGCTTTCTTGCTATCATCCATTCCAAAGCCCTGGTAGTGAGCACCAAGGGGCATTCTAGAACAGCACTTGATTGGGGGGGCATGAAGCAGGGGAAAACTGACAGAAACCAGTGACCCAAGCATTGCATGACAGGAAATGCCATTCAACTCACACTGGGCACTGTTGGATCCAAGCCGCTGGAAATTAATTCTAAGTATTTTGACAAGTTTGTTTTGTCACCTATTTGCTATATTCTGTTCAGGTTTATTAAATGTTTCGGAGTACTTTTCTGCTGTCTTAGTGACAAAGATCTATTTCCTCACTCCCTGCCCGCTTCACCTCTAAGTCATTTTATGTGGATATGTTTTTGTTGTATCTTTAGTACTCAAAAGTTCTTGACTTCAGTTACGTTTTTGTGATGTGCCCAGAATATTTCAAAGTTCTATATAAACAACTAGTAAGATGTCTACCAAATGGTAGGAATGGGTAAGGACATGTGGCCCTCAAGGTAGCTGTATGAGTAGTTTGCTGCAAGCTTCAACCTCCTTTCCCAGCATGCTTTGCCCACACTTTCTTTCCTTTGGTCCCCATTTTCTTCCGTCCCTTGAAACCATTCTCCCTGCCTCCCTCAGTCTAGTACTATTACTCAGCAATGTTTCCCACTCTATATGCCAGGGGTCAGCAAACTTTTTCAGCAGGGGGCCGGTCCACTGTCCCTCAGACCTTGGGGGAACAGACTATATTTGGGGGGGGGGAATGAATGAATTCCTATGTCCCACAAATAACCCAGAGATGCATTTTAAATAAAAGGACACATTCTACTCATGAAAAACACGCTGATTCCCGGACCGTCCGCGAGCCGGATTTAGAAGGCAACTGGGCCAGATCCGGCACCCAGGCCTTAGTTTGCCTACCCATTCTATATGCTCATCTATATATGTCCCTGTTATAATGGAAGGGCACCACTCACTCCAGCACTAACCCTATGGTTGGGTCAAGGCTTTGAGCAGCAAACTACTGTAGAGATGGAGAACTTAATTTTCCCCCAGCCTGTTATGCATTTGCTCCTGTAGCTTTTCACCAGTGGCTTGGGCCAGTTGGCTCAGTGGCACCTCCACTGGCATCTCCAGAGCTGGGAATGTTCCCTGTCTGGAACCTTGCAGAGTTGTTGCCACTCAGTACAGACAACACTGAGCTAGATGGACCAATAGTTTGGTTCAATATTAGGGAAGCTTCATATATTTGCATGTATTTTCCATAAGGTGTTTGGGAGTGGCAGACGGAGACATGGTGGGGAGGGGGAGAGTTCAGTATCCCCTTTTCTCAATTTTTCCCCAATCAAAATTTTGACATATGTGCTTTCTATGCAATGCATCATCAGCCACTTTGTCCCATTACTTGGTGTAAGGTGCTTTGAAGACGAAATGGCCCTTCATAGTCTTTCCCATCATGACCATATTAATCTCAAACAATTTTGAACAGAATTTGAATTTCAAGCATGATGTGAGCAGCATTTTTTTATGTGCAGTTAATTGCTAGAATTGTTTCCTATTATAAGTGTTAGCCAATCTGTACCAAGCAAATACATCCATTTAATCATGGAATGGAAGCCAAAATATCCCCTAAAATGAATCACTGCTGGTACATTAAACTGAGATATTAATTAGACTGTAACCAATGGATCAGTGTTTGGCAGGTTTTAAGATTATCACAATTGCAAAGATGTAAAGTGTCTGGAAAATGATCAGTTTATATGACGACAACAAAATTATATTTTAAAACAGTTTAGCCATGACAGGGGTTTTTTTGGTAATCATTAAGAAATAATATAAATGCAACATTTTATGAATAATATTTTTTTTGGTCTTTATTTGTTATAATTGTTCTAATAAAGATATAATGCAAACATACTGTTATCCATTCAAGATACAAATGCAAATATTTTCTCTGGAAGCTGATAATTATTAGCATATATTAGTTTCTGCCATCTGTATTGGGTATACAAAACTCAATTCATATCATTTTGTATAATTTATTTTAATAATTCCTATTTATTTAATAATTCTAGGATATCTGCTAACAGAACACAGGGATAATATCACTGTAGCCTTACAACAAGCCTGTCAAGAAGGTTAGGCAGACAGGCCCACCCAGTAAGGAATTTAAACTTATCAGACCAATCCTATGTATGCATTTCAGAAGTAAGTTTCACTGAGTTCAATGGGGCTTACTCCCAGGTAAGTGGGATGGAACTGCAGCCTTAGAATCCCCAGGCTAAGAGAGGCAAACTGGGTGGAAGTCAAGGTTGTGCTATGGCTTCACAAGCATATCAGCTTGCATATAGAATGATCACCCTTCCCCCCCCCCCCAGAACTGTTCTGGGGTTTCTCTGGACTACCCAAGGGCAATTTTATAAGGTGCAGAGGGAAAACCCAGTTGTGTTTGTGGAACCCCCTGGGCAGCACTTCTGCTGACAGCGTTCATTAGGTGAATCCCACCCAATGTCTCCTTCACCCCTTATGCTTGGTTACACAATACTATAACCTAGCAGCCTTTAACAGCTACATGTTGTTGTTGGCATCTGTCTGTATCAAGAGACAATGGAGTGTGCCCTCGGGGGTGAAATCAAACCACTGCATCAGCAGTACCAAAATGACCTCACCAGGATGCAACCATGGGCAGTGTGTATGGAGGTCCTGTCTCCTGGGCTGCCCAGATGGCAAGACCCCACTCTCAGCTTCGCTGATGTGGTCCAAAGGAAAGGAGAGCAATACGTTTGGTACCAGTTTGGCTTCAGGAGTTACCGGAAAGAGGTGTACAAGGTGCTGTCTTAGGGACTCCACTCCTGATTCGTGTAGGGTTTACTTACTCTTTACCCTTTCCTTCTTCCAAAGATATCCCACAAGGCAGTGGAGGTTTAGGATTAAAGCTTTCCTCCTCATAGATGGGCTACCTTCCCAGGTTGACAAGCCCCATCTGCCCCACACGTCCCTCTACAGCACATGCAGAAGCTTCATTCTTGACCATTGGACCCACTATTGGTCCCATCCACTCAATCTGCCAGAGCCTGCCTTCACATGGAGGGGAAGTCCCTGATTCACCGAGAGTGAATTGGCTCCTTTTACCTGGTTTAGCAGGCCAGTTGAAGCAATTTCCCAGGGGGTGTCTGCCGTTGCATGTTGTCAGCCTCTAGGAGCCATAGGTGTGAGTTGAATGCAACACCCCATATACCCCACAGCTGCATGTTAGATTGAAATTTAACAGGTGGAGTCTTCCTCATCACTATGCCAGGAAAAGTTGCACTTTCTTTCTGCCCATCATGCTTTGTTAGATACACAGCAACTCCCAGTGTTTTCTTTTTGTTGAAAAGGAATGATGTAGAGCAGTGCTCGCACTTTCAGAACGTATGTAATGTGCTATCAAAATTATCCTTAAAAAAAATCCAATCATCTCCAGGCTACCAAAATTATTCTTTGCATTTAGAGCAACAAAATTAAAAATGGCTTGTGGTCTTTGAATTGCAACCTGACATAAGGCGCAATTACCTGGGATCAGGTAATTAACACAATGGGACTAACTTAAGAGTAAACATGCAAAGGATTGTGCTGTTATTTAATTGTTGTGTTGCCCATGGGCAATATCTGCAATCACAAAGCAAGACGCTTGTTTTGTTATTTATTTATTTATGGACATAGGGTGTGTTTTTTCTCATTTAATGAAACAGAAAAATATATATTTTTACTTACTCTCCTTTCCTCCAATTAATCCCAACAGAAACCTTTTTCTTTTCTTTTTTGCTTTTTAACCCAATCAGTAGTACAAAAGGAGGGTGGGGGACTTTAATTTTTCCTTGTGGTGCTGGTACTACACAGAAACGAGCACCATGGGATCCATAAAAGTGCTATTTACCACAATTAGCAGATGAGTGATGAAACAGTAGTGACAGACTGTAGTAGCCTTGATTCTCCAGCCAGTCAACACCCCGGCTGCTAGAGTTATATGGATCATTAATTATTCCATGCCCTCAGTCCCTCAGCCTTCTGCTGAGTTCTACTGGTCAATTTCTTTTAAACTTTAAATATATTTTTAGCTGATTAAAGTATAACATGGCAAAATGTTGTTCCTTGTCCTGTGATTCTGTTCTTGGAAGTCCTGTGACTACTGCTGTGTGTGGCATATAGGTGTTTGAAGGGTAGGAGGGGTTTCATTTGCTGTTTATATATATTACATAGAATGTGTACCGCACATTGGTTCATCAATCTATTTCAGTGCTTGATTGATCTCTAATAGATTTCGGTTCTGAATTTCTGGCACAACAACAGAGAATAAATGGGTTGTATCCAAAGGTTCTCTTCCTTCAACAGAACAAGTATCCATTTGATGGAAGACTCTTTCTGTCAAAGAAATGGAACCTTTGTATTCAATCCAATTCATTTAAGAAAGATGTAATGCATAACCAGGGCCACAGGGAGATACAGTATTAAAGTACTTATGATCTGAGCACTCTTTAATAGGACAAATAACTCTTTAGAAGGTCTGAGATCCTACAAAATAATGGACAACATGGTGGGGTGAGTCTCTAGTTACTGAGAAGGGGAGGGACAAGGCAATGACAAGGCTGGCATAGTGCAAATACCAGCCCAGTCTGGAGCTCCTGCCAGAGCATTGGTACCACTCTTCTTTCTCTACTGTCTCTCCCCTCTGCCTCTCAGTCTTGGTAAGCTGCAGTGATTCACCTGTCAGGAGGTCAGGTAAGTGTCTTCACAACATCACATTGCCCATTGTCCTAAGTACATATATGTAAGTACCTTACTAAGGCTTTGGTTATCAGCTAATCTGAATCTCTAAAATGGCTCTTGAAAATTTCCCAGAAACTAGAAGGTGAAACAATGGTTTGAAATAATGAAGGCCATTAGGTTAGTATCCTGGCTTCTTGGTGTCTTTTTTATGTTTACAGTAGTAGTTTGATTGTTGTCAAGCTGAACCATTATCTAGTCATCAGCCATTCTCAGTAATCATATCCTTTAGTTGTCGTCACTTATGATTACTGTACACTTTGCACCTCTTTACGTAATTCCCACTTGGCTTGGAATTATACCCAAGAGCACTTGGCAACATGCTTTCCAGGTAATTAAATCATCACCAGCAGTTTCTTAAAACGTGGAAATTCACAATGCAGGCTTCAGTAACCACTAATGAAAAATGATAACTGTTTGGCAGGAAAATAGAAGAAGGTACATATGGTTGAGAGAGACACTGAAAGTGGCCAACAATGGAAAAATGAGAAATATACAGAGTGACTTCCTTGGATTTAGTGTCACTAGGTCAGAGGTCAGTGAACTTAGGAAAGTAACATAAATTTGCTAAGTACATTATGAAATACCGTATTTTTCGCCCTATAGGACGCACTTTCCCCCCTCCAAAAATGAAGGGGAAATGTGGGTACATCCTATGGGGCGAATACAGGCTTTCGCTGAAGCCTGGAGAGCGAGAGAGCCAAGCCGCGCCGGCCTCCAGAGGGTCGCGCAGAGCTGCCTGCACTCCCGGGCTCCACGCAGCTCTGCGCGATCCTCCGGAGCCCGGCGCCAAGCCATGCCGGCTCCAGAGGGTCGCGCAGAGCTGCCTGCGCTCCCGGGCTCCGTGCAGCTCTGTGCGACTCTCCAGAGCCCGGCGCCAAGCCGCACCGGGCTCCGGAGGGTTGCACAGAGCTGCCTGCATTTTGAAGCCTCGGGTGCGCTGAAGAGCGCGCCCGGGCTTCGCACAGCTGTCCGCAAGCCTGGGGAGACCGGCGCGGCTCCCTAGGCTTGCGGATAGCAGGCTGTTCTGGGGGCTGGGGTCGGGGGAAGCTCAGGCTTCCCCCGTGCCAGCCCCATGCCTGGGGGGGAAATATTTTTTTTTCTTTATTTCCCCCCCCCCAAAAAAAAACTAGGTGCATCCTATAGGGTGGTGCGTCCTATGGGGCGAAAAATACGGTACATGGAGCAAGCTGCAGAGTAAAGTAGAAGGCAGTGCCCTTGTTTGCTCATCATGCTAAGCCCAATAATCGCTTAGTGCAAATTCAGAGAGGAGATTGCATCTACTTTGCTTCTCCCCAGTCCTTTGATTGCTGTGTTGTGCTAAGCCAATATTTGTCTTTGTGTGTCATCTAAAATCAGAGTCATGGCTTACCTCTCCCAGACAAACCACAAATTGTAAACCATAGGACAGATTTTGGTTACAGCTCATGGTTTGTTTTGAAAGAGTAAACCAAGGGCTTGGGTTCAGATAACATGCTAAGCCAAACCAAGGTTATGTCCAAGGAGGAGCAAATCAGCTATGATCTTCTCTTGTACACACAAGGGGGTACGATGGCTGCACTTATTTTATACCTAAAACATTGATATCTCAGAACACATGGAGCTTGTAGGAGAGGCAGATGCACTCTGTAAACTGCTTGAGAAGAGGGCTTATAAATTCCATGTTTGGACACCCAGGGTTCACAAAAAGACAATGGTCCTTGAACAAATGTGGGAACTATTTATGAAAGTTCTCTACTACAGTTGATATGATCCATTCTTCTCACTCCTTTCGCAAAAACAAATTGAAGAAAAAATCTACCCCAATAAAGAACACTCTGTCAACAGACTCCATGAGAACTAAAGAAAGATAGCACTCCTTTTAATTTTGCCTCTGGAAGAAAAGGAATGCATTTAAGAAATTTTCCATAACTGTCCAAACAAAGGGCACCACATCACAAACCCAGTGAAATTGGCAATCCATGATGTGGAACAAAAGGGCCAGAAGGAAAAATAGATGCCAGAGAGCAGTAAGGAGTCTATAAGCAGATGTCCTGAAATTATTGCCAACCTTGTGTCTCAATGATGAAGGGACAGCATTTGAACCCCAATGGAGTCACAGCATATGGAACTGAGCTCTGGCATGCCCTTTTCAGGAAAGAAACTCCAAGAGGAGGCACCAAAGTCCTTTGATGGAACAGCCTGTCTGTGAATAGGTTTATGGATTCTCTAAAGGACTCGGTTAAAAACACGTTCAGTAAGGCTCTTAAACCCCTTCTTTTCAGGTGTGATCAACAACAAAAGCCTCTGCAGAACCTTTACCTTATCATGCATCTCAGTAAGAACTACAGATGTCTGAGAAATTCAAGTCAGTGCACATTTAAAGGTGAACCTATCTAATTTGCACTATCCAAAACAATGCCTGAACCGAAGCACAGCTGTCATTTAAAATTCACCCTTGCCTTGAATTTTGCAAGGCAGTTCTCCAGCAAAGTACTGTAATGTGTACACAGAAAACCATATACTGTGGTAAAGTGTGCATACAAATGCGAACAGAAGTGAAACTAACATACAAAATGCATTGTATTAGGGGAAATTGTTTTGGTATATGCAAATGTGTATACTGGAAGAGATTTGCAGTAAAACATGGTTGAATTTCCAAGATGCCTTTTAAAAATTGCTAACTGATGCAGAAATGTGGAGAACATAATTCAAGATGGGGGGTGGGGAGAAATAGAGAGAAACCCAAATTGACAGATTTGTCCATCGTTAGTCAGAGAACAATCCGCAGGATTGCGGGGTTTAATGAGAGTCATTATAGCCAGTTCCCTATCCCTAAGGAAAGCCTCATAAAAAGACACACATGTTAGGGCCAACCTGGAAAAGTTGCCATGCAGACAGTTAGCATGAATGGCTTTTTAAGGGTTAAGTGCAAGAGAGCTTGATCCAGAGCCAGATCAGGACTCTAGCATGAGGGGTAGGGAGCCCCCCCCCCCCGTGCCTGCAATTTACTTTTTAAAAAAGCCATTCATGCAATTCTTAATTACACGAATGACATCATGTCTTGTTTGGTCCTTAGTCTGTCATAAGCTTCTTATCAGAAAAATTATATTGACTCCTGTTCCATGGTTCAGAGTTCATAATGAGATATGCTTCTCTAACCCCACTGCTCATGACCCCCCCCTCAGAGATCAGAGTTCAGTCAACTAACGTAGGGAAAGTGAAATCATGATGGATAGCTCTGCCCCCGACTTCCACTGATTGAATGTAACATAACAATGCTCACCCCATGCAGATACTCCATGCATAGTGGCTGCATTTGCAGCCACAAATTCTGTTGCAGCTGTTTTTTCTGAACATGTACATATACCTTACATGTAACATGTAAACCTTTAGAGCCTGTTCTTATGTTTTGCCCAATGCAGGAAGCTAGACAATGGGGCCAGTGGCTGCATATAATTTAAGGGTGCAGCTAGTAGTTGCAATCCCACTCCTCTCTGAACGCTGATTAAGAATGTGGATGGGAGCCTGAGAAGAGGGATTTGGTTACTTTAAAGTTTACCAGAAGCTTCAGATTCATATAAGCAGCAAAGTTTATGTTACACACTCAAATCTGTAAGTAGCAAACGCAAGTATTTAGCATAACGTCTACATTTAAAACATAAACAAACAAAATTATTCAGCTATTTTACTAAAAGCTGAGAAAGGCTTGATCACGTAAAGAGAGTTGCAGCTCAACACTCTTGCTTTCATGTCTCACGTAGACCTATAGAATAAAAGTGCATATTCTCCACCATGTTAATACATCCACTTGGTTAAACTGTACTTCTGCAATAAACTCAATTTTGGAATACAGGAGATGTCGTTGATTACTGCACATGATAATGATTTTCTAAAAAACACATTACCTGTTCATTTATTTTAAACTTTTAATGCCAGCTGTTCCCATGAGAAGGTTGACCATCATTACCATACATTACTCTGGGGAGCACAACATAACAGCTGTCACTTACAGTCACCATAGCAACACTTCTGTAACCACACTGGATTTGGTCAGCAAGGAAACATACACACACAAGCTGCTTATAGTAGATTTGCAACACAGTGTAAGGGATTTTCATTCAGGCCACCATATCTCCTGTCTGCTCCCCCGCCCCCCCTCATCTTTCCAACTCCTTTCCTGTTTCTGTTCAAACTAATGTCTTTAAGCCTAGTATAGCCTGGAAGTGCAGTGAGTGATGTTGCTATGGAAAAATCAAATAATCTCTGTATACCGAAGCACAGTGCAATCTGCTATAAGTTAGCAAAGGAAATTCTGTTAGCACAGAAATTCTGCTCTCACTCTCTCCATCTTCTGTCAAAATATGTCTTCCCACTTTCTTTCCCTTTAGAGTCTGACAATATAGCACAAGGCATTTGGGGGCAGGTAATAGTACAACTGCCAAACACAGAGTAGTACTGCTGGTGCAGTTATTAATTCACGGAGAGCCAAGAATACCAAATGAACCATTTTATATCCTTTGCAATTATACCCCACCTTTCCTCCAAGCAGCTCAAGGTGGCAAACACAGTTCTCCTCCCCATTTTATCTTTGCAACAACCCTGTGAGGTAGGTTAGGCTGAGAGACTGTGACTGTCTAAGGTTACCCAGTGATCTCTGTGACGTTATTATTATTATTAGAATTTATATACCGCCCTATACCTGGAGGTCTTGGGGCAGTTCACAGAATAAAATCAAAATCTAAAACCACAAACTACATAATAAAAATAAAAACAATAACCCAATAACCCCCCAAACCTGCCCCCCCCCAATTTAAAAGGGCATAGGGTGTCAATCAAATTAATCAAAAGCCTGGTTTAAAATGAACATTTTTGCCTGGCGCCTAAAGGTGTACAGTCATACCTCAGGTTGCAAATGCTGCAGGTTGAGTGTTTTCGGGTTATGGACTGCAC
This sequence comes from Podarcis filfolensis, assembly GCF_964270895.1. Classification (NCBI taxonomy): domain Eukaryota; kingdom Metazoa; phylum Chordata; class Lepidosauria; order Squamata; family Lacertidae; genus Podarcis; species Podarcis filfolensis. The sequence continues at coordinate 77,635,875 of NC_139604.1, forward strand.
CGAACCCGGAAGTACTGGAACTGGTTACTTCTGGGTTTCAGTGCTTGCATATGCGCAGAAATGCTAAATCGTATCATGTGCGTGCACAAATGTGGCACTGCGGGTTGTGAACATGCCTCCCGCACGGATCATGTTCGCAACCCGAGGTTCCACTGTATAATGAAGGCACCAGACAAAGTTCCCTGGGGAGAGCGTGGAGGCACATGAGGAAGGACCTCAGAAGATGATCTCCGAGTCTAGGTAGATTCATATAGAAAGAGGCAGTCCTTGAGGTATTGGGGTCCTGAGCCGTTTAGCATGACAGAATGGTAATTCAAACTCCTGTTTCCCAGGCTCTAGTTCATCACTCTAACCACTACACCACACTTGCAACACATTCCCCACAAGCTAGAACACCTCCAGGAATGATGTACTCATTGTGAGATGTGTCAACTTTAATACCAACTCATAAGAGTAATTATGAGTAAAAACCAAGCTAAAATTTTGGATTTACCTTATCAATGCATGAGGAAAAATGCAAGAGGGAAAAAAAACATTTGCCACCACCTGGAAAGGTATATAATATTTTCCATAAAATCTTGGGCTTCTATGAATCAGAATGCGAAGCAGAATAAACTGACAAAAGCAGTAGCAAAATGATAATGCAGTTAACCTACTCATAGCATTTGTTTAATGACCGTATGTAAGTTCAGGTTCAGTTGGGCCTGCTCTTCAGTAAGGGTGCTAGGATTCTAGCTTCAGTAAGGTCTGTACAATAGTAACTGAGCAGGTGCATTCTCTGGTAAGCACAAAAAAAGGCTCAAGCTAACAGTGGATAAATACATGACTATTTGCCCACTGGCAACTCACCACAGCGTGCATGTAACCAAATGCGAAACAGTAAAACTTCCTGCAAAATTGGTAAGACAATGCAACAACCAATAGATAAGTGGTTGCGAGTCCACTGTGTAAAATTGCCAATTGACTGCTGGTCATCTGTATACATTCATTTATTTCCAGGTGAGAATTTGAGGAATGGCGATGGTAAATGGCTTGCACTTGCATACATCTTAAAGTTACTGTATAATGCCAAGAAGTACAAAGGTGTCAACTTCTGTTCCATAGCTTAGATTAGATATGATAAGTGAATGGTCTTTGTATTATAATTTCCATATTGCCTTGCTACTGTTAATCTATTTTTATTTTTCTGCATTTTTCTCCAGCTTTGTATGCAGACTCAGTAATCTTAATACTATGTATTTGCACCCTGAAGAATACAAAATGTTTGCATGTAAAGCTGAGATTTAAATACACATATTTTTACTTTTTAAAATGTAGCATTTACCCCCCAAAATGAGACTTTTTTCTTATTCTCATCTACCCTAAATGAGCTAGGAAAAATTTGTATATTTATGCATGGTATTTCTAAGAAAGAGGCATGGGTACTGCGGTGCTTTGTGCAATTAATTTCAAAGCACACAATACTGCCTATGGGAAGTTTCAGATTTTGCTTATTTCTTATTCATGAAGTCACATTTTCTGTCTTCATTTGCATTAAGCAATTTTCCCCCTACCTCTCTCAGCCATCATATAAACCTATATTTCCTAGAGTATTTTGCTGCTTAAAGCAAAGAGAGGTGAGTAAGTGATCTGTACATAGATAATGCTCTGAGCTCATCTGTTGTTGCTGGTTTGAAATGGAATTCTCTGCAGCTATCAAAAAGTGATTTTTACATGAATGGGGAGGGGGGGAAGTACTCAAGTGAAAGTATCTCTTCATGCATAATCTCATTCAACTGTGCAAATGGTTTTAAATTGTTGCAGCAAAATAAGCATCTCTTGTTTGCCATAACTGGCATCAGCTTTTGTTTTACTAAATGAAACATGTTCAGGGAACAGAACCCAGAATTGCAGCTTAGTTTGTCCAAATACAAAAGCTTAGGGCTGGATTCTTAGTTACAATAAAGCTTTCTTTGTACATCCCTGGTCATGTTTAAAAGGCCTTCAAGTCATTCTATGTGGTATAAAAGCTGTAATTACAGCAATCTGACAAAATCAAATAAAGTGACCTCAAAATGTATTAGCAATCCAGAACCGATGTCTGTATGCTTGTCTGCAAAAATGATACAATTATAATCTTTAGATAGTGCTAAATTATGAACAATTTTAAAATGCTATCAGTCTCAGCCTCTGGCTAATTTACTTGGCTGGTGACTAAAACTGCATAATGAGGACAAATTACATGAAACATCTTGAAACAAGACGCTGCACTTTGTGCTGGTGCCCCAGAAGCTACCTGAGATGTAAATATCAAGAGGATGATGCCACAAGCAGGGTGCCAATCATGAAGTACATCCAGTCACCTTACTGACTTTCATATACCGGTAACTGGTGACAAGGAAGAAACATTCAAACAACTTTGCTAGCTTTCGAGCCAGAAGGCATCAATAGTATTAAAGGAAACATAATCTCCACTTTTCCCTAAGATTGGACCTTCACATTTCATTTGTATTATTGCCAATACGTTTAAGGCAAAAGGATGAAGGAAAACATCATCATCCTGTGGAAGAAATGCTGAATGGAGCCAGTCTCTTGTGCCTTCATTGATGGGCAATAATTATGGTTCATGGTTGCTAAGAGGCTTCTATAAAAAACCTTTAGGAGTAGCAATTAATCATAATTAACAGAACCTCAGATACATTTCAAGCTTTTGGTCCTCAATTCTTTATTTATGAGCCTTTCAGAAACTGTTCCAGCACATTAATTTTCCAATTTTTAAGCAAATTACAAACACGGCCTGCCAACTGAAAACAAAACAATCCAGAGTTCATAAATAGTGGCTAAACTCATGCACACTGCCACGGCATTTGCGCATACTTTTAAACAAAGCCATATAAATTATGTTCAGGCAATACATTTCCCTGCAACTAGAGCATGTCCTACATTCCATCACAGGCTTGCACACACTTAACCATAGTTAAGTCTTAGAAAGGCTTTGCACATGTGATCACAGTAGAACAGGCTATGTTTTTACCAATGTGCATTTACCAAAGTAACCCACCCCAAAAGCTGAATGTCCCTAGTGCTACAAACTACAGGGGTCAATGGAATGATCCACATGACTGTTTTGCTTGAAGTGATAGCTTGCCTGCCCAGAATGTGGTGTATCCTTCTTAGGCTTAATGGGTCATCCCACTCAGTACACTCAGTGACTACAAAATGTTGTCCTGGAGTTGTTATGGTAGAAGACTGGGAAAAAACAACAGAATAGCAGAAGTTATTCTCTTTCAATATGATGATATGAATGGTGGTCAACTCTACCAGTCAAGTCAGCTCATGCCTTCTTTAGCTTAGGGAGATGATTTAGTGACCTGCTAAATGTCTCTTAATGGGAGCCAATAACCAGTAAAATGCGGGATCATCCTTGAGTGTTCTGAATAGGGAAAATCATTGGCCAGGGGACACATTTTTTTCTCCTGGACAAAACATGGTGGTGTACATGGGTACTGGAGCAACTGCACTTTGAATCAGAGGGAGACAGAGAAGATAGGGTTGACCTCAGAGGGAAAACAAGTATCATCTTGGGATGCTGGGTTGTCTCTGGAGATCTGATATGGGGGCAGCCCCACATGTCCTCTACTTACATATTTGCAGCTGAACTCAAATTTTAGAGAAACACCGTAAGTTTCCTCTGGTTCTCTCTCCTCCGAGAGGTAACTAATCCCATGTAAGTGCTGTCCGTAGAACCTCTTATCACTTGGGGATATAGAGAACACATAAAAAATGCAAGTGACTCCACATCATCTGTGGTTTTACAGAATATGTAACATATATACTTCATTGATAATTATTGAAAGATAGACTCTGCTTCCCAGTATGATGTTTTCCTTTCTTTCTTGTTTGAGAATCCAACTGGGGTTTTCTACAGGTCTAGCTAGCTGGCTATCATCTTTTGCAAAAGCATGTGTATTATAGGCATTTCTGTTGTAATGCATTCTTAATGCTTCATATTTATGAGCAACGCATCGGCAGAAACAGGCAACTGGCCAGTTTCCCAAAAAGGAGGTGACTTTCATCAAATTATCTTACTTGTGTCAGGGGAAATGTGTCAGCCAGCCCTCAATTAAAGTCAGAAAAGATGTGAGGGATGTTGGGTATCTCAAGGTTTTGCTTATTTGAGCCAAAAAAATCCCTAGTCAGTAAGAAAATGTGGAATTGTTTGATATATGATTGAATTGGGCCATTTAGCTATAGATACATATGAGGATGGAAGCTGCAACTTTTCAGTCTTCGATTCACTAAGATACATTTTTAACAAAAGGAAAATTGTGGCAATACAAATCACTGCCCATTTTTTTGCAAGTCACAGCCAATTTTTGTTCCCTACCTATAGAAAATTAATACTTAACATTTGGCAACTGCTCAGATAACAAATAAAAGAAAGCAAGTATAAAATAAGAAACAAATATTCTGATAAAGAATTATCAGTAAAGAAAAACACAAAATCCCTTGAGTAGGATGGGGTGTGGGGAATCCCTGTAAGGTGATGAATTCTGGAACACAGTAACAATCTGTGATAACGTTTAACCTCCTGCCCTCAATTTAGAGCCTATAAGACATTAAATGAATGCCAATAAGTCAATAAACTAGGATAATCACAAAGGCAAATTTAATGACAAAACCTTTCCCCTAGTAATAGTGCTGATTTGCTTCTTGGATCATACAAGGGGACTCTAAAGAATGGAAATTATTGCCTTTGCAGGCTAAATCGGCCTGTAAAGAGTTAAATCAGTGAGAACACTCAAGCACCTGCGGCAGCCTGCTCATCTGCTTCCTGTATATAGTGGCCCGGCAGGTCACTGCTCTTTAAAAATTGGTCTGCTACCACCAAGCCAATATCTGTCATCACCGCAGCTGTATTGTACACCACTTGGCATGAACAATATAATTCCCTGTTAAGAGGGATTTACAAAATATGCAGCGTGCTAACTAAATATTTGCAGCTACTAATTTTTTAAAGCTCCCTTTATTTATTTAATATTTACAAGAGTCTGCCTGTACCAATTTTTAATTTTCTCACATGCCGTATGTCTCCTTCCTACTGAACTCCCTCAATCACACTTAAGCGGAACAAGTACCAGTGGAGAAAAAAATGAATAAAGTTTCATAACAAGAATCTTAATAGATTTTCCTCCTCATATTTTGGTTAAAGACCATGGCCAGTGGAAGCTGGGAAGCTGCTGTTAACTTGGAATTAAATCTCAAAGTGGCTTTTTGTGCTATATTTTGTACTCAAACACCAATATCCAAGTGGAAGATCCATGCACACAGCATCAGTGAAGGATGTACACAAACAAAAATTCACAACTTTCCCCCTTTAAAATAATTTGTTCCCAGACATTTCCCAGCTGCTTTAGAAAGAAAAATGGAGATTTATAAGGCATGTACACGATTAAGAATGGACACGCAGTGAAATTTTGATCAGAGGACAGAGTGTTGTATCCAGCGCTGTTCATGCATAAGTAGAATGAACCTCCACTTGCACAACAGGATTTTACCTTCCTCTCAGCCCCACTGCACACCCTCAAAATCTGTTTCAGAGAGTTGAGTGACTTTCTGGAGCAGGCGAGGGGAGCACATGGGAGGCTGCAGTAAGGAGGAGAGGAAGCTGAAGACGTTTCTGCCCAGAATGTAACAAAGGAAATACATTCAATTATACTGCTGTATAATTGTATTGCAAAGGTCTCCTGAACCACTAAAAGCTTATGGGGAGATCAGTTTTCCACAGGAAAAACTTTGATGAAATGAATGTGGCCAATGGTCTATGGACTATATGTTTAGGTGCCAGACATCAGGGAACCATTGGCATGGTCTGGCCAATATCATCTCCCCACACTGCTGCCCATGCCCTTCTGCTACCATTGGAGCTGCCCCCTTTGCCCTTCGCTTTGTAGTGCCACTGTACCACCATTTCCCTTCCTCTGCTGTTTTCCACCTGAAATGTTGTAACTGTCACAGCTGTGGTTGTATGAGGAACAGAGAAGGGATCAGCAAAGTTTAGCAGGGCCATAACATTTTCAGAGCTAAGGAAGTCTGTCTTAAACTAACTTAGCCTACCTTAGCCTAGTAAGAGCAGCACAAGGAATGGACAGGCACAAGCCTGAATAGAGCTGGGCCAGAAGCAACCAAGGGAAAACAAAATGAACAAGAATAAAAGGGGAAACAATATATTTAAGCAGAAGCATAATTTCTACATTATACAGGCCCCACCAATGAATGGCAGTGTGCATTACAGCACAGTGCTCTTGAACATTCATTATTCCTTACATAGGAAACACTCTTCATAGATTGTGCACTAAATTAACTCTGGACATTAAAAATTGCAAACCGCCCCCCCCACCACACTTGAAATGTTGCCTTGATAATTGGAGTAAGGCATGACTGAGCACACAGCAGGGGTGATGGATGCAATGGAGAAGAGCATGTTTCTGCGCACACCTGAGATAGGCTTCCATCAGCATGGCTCCGATGTAGCTTCGTTTAATTAGTGGGAACAATTTACTTCTTATTGCTCCCAGTGCTGCATTTTTACACTGCCTTGCCCTCAGATTTCAGGGGCTAAGTTTTATTTTCAGCTCAAATTAGACGCTGCCGAAATCTGTCACTCTTTCTTGCCTTACTGCGCAGAGAGGCATTTCTCTCAATGGGAGGGAAGTGAAAATAGGCTTGGTTGCCTAGAAACCTGATTATCATCTCGCAAGATGGAACTTCAGGCCTGTTGATTCAGTAACCCCGAACCACACTAGGATACAGGCTTGTTGCCAGCTGCTCTCCTTCTGCCACTTGCAGGAGGGTCTTCGCTCTTCGTCAGGGGTACTGGGCCAAAAACAACAACAACACGATTTAAAGCCAAATATGCAAATCCTTCTGATCCCGTAATACAGAATGTTAAACCAAGGATTGACTTGTTTCTATAGCAAAAGAAGACATCTTGCCTAATCAAAGGCCTCACTTCCATACAAGGAGCCTGCAGTGAGGCATTCTCCTTGCCAGTGTTGGACAGTGATAAGAATTCAGATGCTGGAGACCCAAATGCAAACATCTTATTAAGGTTGGTAGAATAGCCTTTGGAAGAGACTGCTCTCCATCCTAACTGTCCTCACTGTATAGCTGTGGAGAGGAGCAAAAATAAGGCAAAGGATATAAACGCTATAGCACAGGGCAGGACAAATAGTAGATAGGTATCTACTGGTAGCTCTCAGGATGATCTGCAGTAGATCTGCAAGGGTTTCTGACTGTCAGTTTTCTAACAATAGAAACAGCTAAAAAGTTGTTTTTTCTTTCTAAATTAGACTTCTCTAATCAAGAAAGTTTGGGGAGAAAACTTGGAATAATGCAAGTGGTGTAACGGATATAACTATAAAACCACATTGAGACCCAGAGAAGTGACATTTGGGGTGCATTGTTAACATAAATAAAATACTATTAACACTGGGCTTTGCTTGTTGAAAACTTCTTTCCATTTCAGTAGGCATTTTAGGCAAGGTTTCCTGATTTTTATGGTTTATTTTAACTGAGTTTATGCTGTATCCCCTTTTGAATTCTCTCTTGTATCCTTATCGTACAATGTTTGGAAATGTGGGTAAATTATACATCTGTAATTTCATTATAGCGGTTAAACTACAGGACAAAAAATAAATAAATGACAAGCCAAGGTATCCCCTATGTAAATGAACCGCTGGTAGTCATATACTTTAGGAAAATGTGATGTATTTGTGGTGGGGGCATAAGAAGGTCCTTGCTGGATCCTGTCCAGCATTCTGTTCTCACAGTGGCCAATCATATGTCTGTGAGAAACCCACAAGCAGGACTAGAGCACAACAGCAAGTAGCAGTTTAGCAACCCATGAAAGGAGCCAATATGCATCTTCCCCAAACCTCTCCCACAGTGTTCAGGATTTCACGCACGAATCCTGCCCATCATAGTTACATAGTTAAAATATCAAAATGGATTATTTTCCAGATACAAATTTTATTTCAGGATCTCTATTGGAAGTCTCAGCTTTGCAAATCTTCCATTATTGTGCAGGCATGACCAGTTTGTCTTTTTCCTTCTCTCTTCCTTCTTTGTAAGCTGCCCTATCAACTGAAGCTTTTTTAAAAACCCTGAACAAGCCTACTTTGTCAAATCAGCAAATCTGATATGGATGTAATATCTTCCATTAAGAAAAACCTGACTTGCCATTTAATGAGATAATTAAATTGGGGGAGGTAGAATAGTGAGATGAAAAGGATTGCTTTTAATTACAGAAAACAGGTGCACATTTTTAGAATATCTTATGGCTTATTAAATTCAGTGTTGATGGTGGAGCTTATTAAATTCAGATGCAGTATTGAAGCAGAGCCCAGACATAAAGAAACTTAAGGGAATATCTATAGATGGAGAACAGAATAGAGCTGTTCTTTAAATGCACATCATTCCATTACAATACTAAATAGTCAGAGGCTGGAGGTCAAAAGTAGTTATGAGGAGGCAGTAAAATATAACCATGGATGACCCTTTGCATTGCTAATGATTGGAGTGAAATGGCTTATAGTTGTAATCAGTGGACTGTTGCATGATTAGGAACACAATTTGGACTTTGTCTTGCCTGTGATGGTTGCAGATTTTGGAAGGGTGCAACTATAAAAGTCTGTCATACCTCCAAGGTTGTATTTTTGTCTTTACACCCTCTTACTGATAGATGGTATCCTGTCCCTAACTCCTGTCCCTTCTTCTTTTATAAGTGATTAGTTGAATCAACCTTTCTAAGCCCCAAGTACTGTATTTTTCAAAAGGTGGAGTTTACATTATTCTCCTTAACACCAAAGTGTATTTGCATACATGTAGGACAACTGTGTCTTTATAAGTCTAACTTGTTCCAGGAGCCCAAGTGGCAGGAGAATAAAAAAAAGTGTCAGTTTTAATCAATATCATCTGACATTATGGGAATTGAATTTCTACCTTTCTGCTAATACATTAGCTATATTCTGGCTTTATCTCCTCCTGCAGAATTGATTTGCTACCATTCAATTCACTTGGCTCTTGTCATGCAAATTGTGGTATTTCTCCCCCATTGACTGTGCAAGCTGAGATTAGAGTTGAAAATCAAGTCTCACTGACCAGCTGCTGTGTATTTTTCATTTAGTTTCCCCCCTTTCCCCTTCCCTCCTCAGACTAGTTCCATTCCCTTGTTTTCACCTTCGTGCCTGGTAATGTGCTGATAATGCTGTCTCTAGGGACTGGGGGCCAGGAAGCTGTTGGGAATCATTTTGTGTGCAGCTGTGCCTGGAAAGAGAGCAAGTGCCTGCTATGATGCTTAGGTGTGAAGATACGTATATCGGAATAGTTTTAGGCATCAGAACTTGCTAAAGATTCCTAGCAGTCCTGAGAATGAGAGCCAGTGTGGTGTAGTGGTTAAGAGCGGTTGACTCGTAATCTGGTGAACCGGGTTCGATTCCCTGCTCCTCCACATGCAGCTGCTGGGTGACCTTGGGCTAGTCACACTTCTCTGAAGTCTCTCAGCCCCACTCACCTCACAGAGTGTTTGTTGTGGGGGAGGAAGGGAAAGGAGAATGTTAGCCGCTTTGAGACTCCTTCAGGTAGTGATAAAGCGGGATATCAAATCCAAACTCCTCTTCTTCTTCTTCTTCTTCTTCTTCTTCTTCTTCTTCTTCTTCTTCTTCTCTAACATCGACTTCTCTCCTTGTTGGAATGGCACTCATAGTTATATAATACCATGCTACAGTTGCAGTATAGGTACTGCAGTGTTGGGTAAGATGACTGCTCTCTTCACTGCTTTTACTGAATGCAGTCGTTGATACAAAGCCACTGAGAATTGTCTGGTTACCATAGTAGTTGTATTTACTGTACTGTACATATTGGATTTTGATTGGTATTTATATGTTGCAAACCATCTTGGGATTTTTAATGAAGGGTGGAGTAAAAGTGTTTTAAATACTGTAAATGAAACAATAATCCTAGCACAGGCGTCATTCCTCTGATGTTGATGGTGCACAAAGAATTTGCAGTGTGTGCCTGTCTCTTGTCTTCGTCCACCAACCCTCTGTACCCACACAAGTATTTATGGTGGCATGGATCCTGGGAGCCTCCTTTCTAATAAGTGCATAAGAACTACACGGCTTTGGCCCTGTATACCTGATGGAGCATCTGCACCCCATTGTTCAGCCCAGACACGGAGGTCCAGTTCTGAGGTCCTTTTGGTGGTTCCCTCACTGAACTGAAGTGAAAATACAGGGAAACAGACAGAGGACCTTCTCAGTTGTGGTGCCCGCTCTGTCATATGTCAAAGAGATAAACAGTTATACAACCTTCCATAGATATCTGAAGGCAGCCTTGTTTCAGGAAGCTTTTAATGTTTGATGCAGTATTAGTGTTGGAACCCATCCATAGTTGCTGGGGCAACCCAGTCAGATGGGCAGGGTGTAAGAAATAAACTACTACTACTACTAGTAGTAGTAGTAGTAGTAGTAGTAGGGTCATGAACTCTGGAACATGAATTCCTTCCCATACCCATGTCATATCCTGGGCTGTGTGCTTTAATGGTTTTTTGCTTCTTAAAATCTGTACCAAGGGTAACTAAATTCTACTACCTGTGTTACATATGCAAATTAAGTAACTGAATATGTTTGCTTATTTTAGATCATTTATTCTACTCCTGCTATTCTTAGAGAGATATCCAGTGTTGTGCAGGAATCTTTTAGGTATCATAATTCATTGTGGTTTTGATGTATTTTATTGTATTTCATTACACATTGTAAGCTGTCCCGCAGGACGATAAGGTGCCATATAAATTTTATATAAGAATAAAGCAAGTTTCCACATGTCTGTTCATATGCAGTTCCACCTACCATACACTACTGCTTGATTCACTCCGAAACAAACTTGTGGGCTAACTCAGATAATATCCTGGTGGCACAATTACCATGTTAGTGCTTAACAGTAGATTTTGCAATGTTTTACTTCATTTAAAACATTTGATTCCCACATTTCCATTATCAGCCCTTTGTTAGCAGCCTTAAATAGATCCTCACAGGAATCAGTGATTTTTTCAGCACAACAGGGATTATAGTGAGCAATGTGGTGTTCGTAGCAGAGTAAAAAAATGGCACAAACTATGCAGGTACTACTACAAATGTGCTTAATGTAGATGCCAGAGCAGTTCAGAATCCTAGCAACAACACTGCTGTAATAAACATTTGTGGCTGCCAAGAGTGCTTTCTGATGTTACATTCAATAGGTTGGTAGCTGAGATATACAGCATGGCTCTTCCCTTAGGGTTGCCATATTTCAAAAAGGGAAAATCCAGACACAAAGGTTTTTTTAGTGTTGTTGTTTGATACATGGCAACCCTAGTCTGAAATCCCTCATTTTAAAATAGCACCTTTTCTCTCCCTCCTGCCTACTTAAGGCTGCCACCATCCCTTGCAGCACCTCAGGTACAGACAGGAAGCCATCGTGAGGAGCTCCGTGCACCCCTTTCGCCAAGAGCCTCCTTTCCCTTCTTCCCTTCCTCTCTTCCTTCCTCTTATCCAGCCTTTCACATCCCCCAAAGAGAGGAGGTGGTTGTTAAACTGAAAACTGGATCTGCCTCTACGGCTGACCAAACCTCAGTCTCTTTTGGCTCTCAGCAACGCCTTCTCAGTTGCTGAGCATGAAGGCCGGGCTGTTGACTCCCCTGCCATTGGTGGTGGCGGCAGCAGCAGCAGCAGCAGCAGAGCCGCTAGCTGTGTAACAGGCAGAGAAGCCCTATGAGGAAGCAGAGGCCATGGTAGGGGGAGAGGAGTTGGGGGGGACAGAGATGGATGGCCTGCGCACTAAGCTTGATGTTTTTGAGCTATTTTTATGGAAAATCAGCAAAAACACTGCTGACATGGGTTGCCATACGCCCAGATTTTCTCGGGCATTTGCCCAATTTCCGCTCGGACACTGCTTCTGTCCGCAGTCTTCTGGGTATGTCCAGGAAATTCTGGACGTACGGCAACCCTACCTTCCCTGCGCAAGAGAAGGCAGCAATGCTCCTACAAGGCAAACTACACTCAACCTGACAAAAGTAGATCGAATGGTGAAGTGAAGGAGCTGCAGTCACAAAGACATGGTAGCCACTGCTCATTATATCTGTACCAACCAGAGCGTAAGGGAAAATGGCAATCATTCCTCATGTGAAGGATTGAGGGTTATCCAACTCTACAATTCTATGATTCTATGTCCTATTACATTTTTCTTTACAAACTGTGCTGTGGCTCCTCTCACAAGCTCTTTCAGTCTAGCATGAAAGGGGGGATCTTTGGGGTTTAAGCAAGGGGAGATAAGAAATCCAAGGACATGCACAAAGCTTGTGTCAATGTAGCTAGGCATTGAACAGTTTATATATCAAGCAGTCAATGCATTGCCTAGCTGAGAGAAAAGAAGGTTTTGCTTTACTGATTTCCTCTCGATAGTTCCCCAGGGAAATAAACCTTTGCAAACGGTACTACAAACAATGGAGTTTCTTGATAAATATTGCAAGGTTTGAGCTAATGTGATTTTTGAGATGACTATAATCCCAAAAATATACTGCTGTGGTTATTATTTCTGGTGCCCAAAATCTCTCAACCTCTTGCTTGCAAATTCAGAGCCTTTATATTTAGTTACAGAACATGATAATTTAATTCAGCAGCCTGGTTTATAAATAGATTGAGGCATCTTGGTATTTACATTTCACACTTTCAATAGTCTTTCTGGTCTGCTGAGTTTTACATTTTCTTGACCGAAGCTTCCCTGTTACTTGCATATTTATTTTTCAAGATACTGCTTAACACAAGCCTGCCTGTGAATTGAAAATGCTGGACATTTGAGCACAGAAAGGGCCAAATCATGTCACAATCGCATAGCACTTGGCAAATACTTCCTATGTAATGCAATACTGTTGCATAAAAACAGGAAAATTATAATAGGAGAAAGTCAAAGATAGTTGCTGTTTTTGCTAGCACTCCTGCGTGCAGTTTGTGACCCTTGAGGAAAGACCCTGTTTACCTTGAGGATGGTGGTTGGAAACCAAGTGTCATTAGTGTCAATGCTTCTCTTTAATAAAATTACACAGCAAAATTCAAGACTTGGGGGGATGTGAATGATACAGCTGCTCTCCTGAGGCAGTGGAGGCTGAAATCACCCAGAAGAAAAAGTGCCATGGGCCAGCTGTGACTCTGGATTGCTCTGCTTTATACCTGCAATCAGGTGTAGATACAACTTATATGAGTGTGTCAATACTTACACGACCTCTTCCTTCACTGCAAGCTAGCTGAAACACCCCATGTCTTGTGGGTCAGAATTAAACAGGTAAAATTTATAAAATGAACGAACAGCTATCTCAAGGGAAGCAAGAGCAGCAGAGTTTAGAATCCTCAATGAACAATGTAACAAGGCAGCTTGAGCTGGATCTTTCATGTGCCTTTAAAAATGTGATAGAGAAGAAGCTGGGGCAAAAGTGAAAGCCAGGGTGGGGAGGAGTGGCATTAGCAACAGTTCCATGGGAACTGTTTATTTGGCCCAAAAGGCATGACAAACCCTACTTCTAATCTACCCTGCTCATATGGTGGCCACATGTCAGCTTAGAAATCACCGAAAGACCTTTGAAGTGAAAGTTATACCTACAATGATAAACTACAGTTCTATGGCAGTACAATGCTGACATCAGTAATGGCTCCCCACCCCGCTCCCTCAAGGATAAGGCTCAGCAACTGTTTTCTTTGTTCTACTGCCTTTTAGTCAATGGTCCAGCAGCCTTAAACAGTACCCTTGCTCCTTTGCACACTATAATACGAATTCTGCATCTGTCTAAAGCCTAACCTGCAGGTATTTCAGCTCTGACACAAAACAAATATTTCAGTTCAGTGATGCTGGCTTGCTTTCATGCCATCCTTGCTGCCCTTTGCTATGGCTGGATGACAGACCTGTGTCGCAGAGGGCCTTTAAACAGCAGATGTCTGTGGCCTCAGTGATGTAATCAGAATAACAGTAAAGTCTGGAGTTCCAGGGGGAAAGGCACCTTTTCCACCTCTGGCCGTACAGCTTCATTAGTAGCACAAAGCACCCGGCTTATGTCAGGATCGCTGCTCCCCTGAGGCAGTGGAGGCTGAAATCATCCAGAATGCAATATTTCTGAAATATACTCAGAGTCGCAAAGTGATTTCATGCTCTTTATTCAGCTCATAGTGGAGAGGAGGAATGAATGAAAGTCCCCTCAAGGTATCTGCTTTATATACATTATTTACACAATGGGCTGCACATGATTGGCTAATTCCGGAATTCTACTGTAAGCCAATCAGGTTGTGGATTCACTTCTATCTGGAGCATGATTGGGTGGTTCCTGCCAACCAATCATATTGCTGCATTGTTCTAGGACCAATCTGACTGCTGCATTCTGAATCCTATTGTTCTAGGACCAATCAGACTGCTGCAGTTTGGATCCTATTCAACTCAGTACATAACACCCCTCCCCTCTAAGTTCCAGTCCTGCCCGGGAGGTCGCATTCATAGTCCTCGAGGTACGCCGGTGGCCTACGTGTGCGTTGCGGCCTGGGGTGTTCCCTGGTCCGGGGTTCAGGTTCTGGCTCATGTTCCAAGGATGCTGGCTGTGATGGGCCTGTCTGGTCTGGTGCAACCGGCTCGCTCAGTCGTGGTTCTGGTTCCGGTGTCCTTTTGGCTTCGCGGGTCCTCTCTGTATTTACTGATTCTGCCTCTCCTGCTGGCCCCTCCTGCTCTATGGGCCTCACTGCCCCTCTGTTCCCTTGGGACTCCTCTGACCTTTCCTCCTCCTGGTTTTCTCCCGGGAATCGTCGCCGTATCTGGTCGCAGTGGCGGTGCCAGCATTGCCCCCCATCCGTTAGCACCTCGTACGACACGGGACCAGTGACCCTGGTGACTGTGGCGGGTACCCATGCTGGGCCTGCCCCAAAATTCTTTGCGTACACTGGGTCCTGGGCCTCGAAGGTCCGGGGGTTCCTGCCTTCCCCCACCACTATCTCATCCTGAGCTCTATCGGGGTGAAGGCGGTCCAATCTGATTGCAAGGCGCCGACCCATTAGTAGTTCAGCGGGGCTCCGGCCAGTCGTTGAGCTGGGGGTGCTGTGTTGTGCTAGGAGGAATGTGGCAAGGCGGTACTCCCAATCCCCTTGCGTCATGCGGCGAAGGGTGTCCTTGGTGGTCCGCACCATGCGTTCTGCTTGGCCATTGGTGGCAGGGTGGAATGGCGCCGAACGGATGTGGCGGATGGCGTTCTGCGCTGTGAAGGTTTGGAATTCTCCTGACGTAAATGCAGTCCCGTTGTCTGAGACGAGAGTGTCAGGGAGCCCGTGGGTTGCAAACAGCCTGCGTAGTACCCGGATGGCTGCGGACGTAGAAGTGGACGGTACCAGTGCAACTTCCAGCCATTTGGTGTAGGAGTCCACCACTATGAAGAATGTTTTCCCCTGAAAGGGGCCAGCGAAGTCCACATGCAGGCGTGACCATGGTGCTCGGGCGGACTCCCAGGACTGGACTGGGGCCCTTGGGGGATCTGGGCGGGATTCTTGGCAGGCCTGGCAGTGTTTGACCCAGGCCTCTATCTCTCCGTCGATCCCCGGCCACCACACATAACTCCTGGCAAGGGCCTTCATTCTTACTACCCCTGGGTGTGTCTCGTGTAGGGCTGTGAGGACCCTTTTGCGGAGGGGCTGGGGAACAACGACCCTGCTTCCCCATAACAGGCACCCCTTGTGGGCCGACAGTTCATGTTTGCGGGTTGTGTAGCCGGCGAATTCTGGCCCGGGGCTGCTGCTGGGCCATCCCCTCCACACCCAGTCCAGGACGCGGGAGATGACCCTATCTTTCTTGGAATGGTGTGCAACTTCTTGTGCCTGAATGGGGCGGTCGGGAAGCAGCTCCAGGCTCATAACCTCTTGTGCAGGTGCTGGGTCGGGGCCTGTTTCCGGTAGTGGTAGCCTGCTGAGGGCGTCCGCATGGCCCATCGCCTTCCCAGGGCGGTGAATCAGTGCATACTGGTAGCTGGCAAGGAAAATTGACCACCTGAGGACACGAGGAGACAGCACTTGGGGGGTCTGCTTTTCGGAGGCAAACAAGCCAAGCAAGGGCTTGTGGTCAGTCACCACGGTGAAGGGCCGCCCGTACAAGAAATCATGGAATTTTTTTACTCCCTTCACGATTGCCAGACCCTCCTTGTCGATTTGCGAGTAGTTCCGCTCGGTTGCGTTGAGTGTCTGGGAAAAGTATGCCACCGGTACCTCTCTTCCATCCGGGAGTTGGTGTCCCAGGACAGCGCCAATGCCATAGGGTGAGGCGTCGCATGCTAGCACCACCGGCAGCCTCTCGTCGAAGTGTGCCAAGACCGAGTTTGAGACAAGCAAGTCCTTGACTGCCTGGAATGCGGCCTCCTGGCGCTGGCCCCACACCCAAGGGGCCCGCTTGTCCAGGAGTCTGTGTAGGGGCTCCGCTACCGCCGCCTTGTGGGGAAGGAAGGAATGGTAAAAGTTCAATAGTCCCAAGAAGGCCTGAAGTTCAGTCTTGTTCTTGGGCGCTGGGGCATCACAAATGGCCCGTACCTTGTCCCCAGTCGGGTGGACCCCTTCTGCGTCCACCATAAATCCCAGAAAGTCCACCTGAGGCACTCCTAGTAGACATTTTTCCCGCTTCACCTTGAGACCCGCCGTCTGGAAACGGTGCAGAACGGTGCGGAGGCGGTCCTCAAACTCCTCTGGTGTGGGCCCGGCAATCAACACATCATCGAAGAAGGGGGTGACGCCAGGAATCCCTTTAAGGAGAGAGTCCATTAGATTCTGGAATATGCCTGGTGCCACGCTGACACCGAATTGCAGCCGCTTTACCCTGAACGCTCCTCTGTGCGTCACAATCGTCTGTGCCTCTGCTGTGGCCTCATCTACTGGCAGTTGTTGATATGCTTGGGCCAAGTCCAGCTTGTCAAAAATTTTCGACCCAGCCAGGGTGGCAAGGACATGGCTGACCACTGGCACTGGGTATGCATGGGCCGTGAGGGCCTTGTTTATGGTACATTTGTAGTCTGCGCAGATGCGGACCGAACCATTCGGCTTGACGGGTGTGACGATTGGGGTTTCCCAGGGGGCATTAGGCACCGGCTCCAGCACGCCTTGCTCCACGAGTCGGTCCAATTCCTCGTCTATACGGGGTTTCAGGGCGAACGGGACCCGGCGGGCCTTGAGCCTGACTGGTCGTACTGCGGGGTCAAGCTGTAGAGCAATGGGGGGGCCCGTATACTGTCCCAATTTCCCATCAAAAACCCCCGGAAATTCCTTGTATATGGCGTCCACGTCCACTTGTAAGCTCGTGTGGTTCACCCCGGTGACGGCTAGCCCCAGTGGTCCAAACCATGCCAACCCCAGTAAGCTAATGTAGGGGCCCTTGACCACAAGCAAGTCCAGTTGCCGCGTCCGCCCTTGGTATTGCACCCTGAAGGTCCCCACCCCCATTGTGGAGACCTTACGTTTCTGGAAGTCCCGGAGGGTGAATGGGGCCGGCCTGAGTTTGGGACCCCCAGTAGGACACAGTTTCCTTAAGGTCCTTGCCGAGATTATGGATAGAGTTGAACCCGTGTCAAGCTCCATGCGGCATGGGGCCCCCTCTATCTGTACCTCTACATAAATTTTCTCTACGTTGGGGTGGGGCAACTGGTATACCTGGAAGTCCGTGAGCTCCGTCGAGTTGCCTTGGTGTGTTGGGCCCCGGGACCTGGGGCTCTTGGATTGGTCATCTGATGCCTGGCGTCGGGTGGGCCGAGCTCGACACACCTGGGCGATGTGTCCCAATTTTCTGCACTGCCTGCACTCTGCGTTGCGGAAACGGCAGGTCCTCCTCTCGTGACTGTCTCCACAGCTTGCGCAGTTCCCTGCTTCTCATCGAGGCAGCTGTGGTATGTGGGCTGCTTGAGTGCGCTGCTGTACTCGGTGCACCTCCTCCCTGTTGGATCCTGAGTCGTCGGTGAGGTCTTCGTGGTGGACCCTCGGTTGGGACGGCTGGCTCGGCCGTGCCTCTTGCGTCGACCTCTCGGCAGCTTCCGTTGCCAGGGCCTCCTCCAGAGCGACCTGGAACGTTAGGTCCTTCTTAGCGTAGAGGCGTCGTTGCAGCTTCTCATCCTTCAGGCCACCGACGAGGCGGTCACGAAGCATGTTCTCCAGCTCTGAGAAGTTGCAGAACCGGGCAGCTTGGCGGAGAGAGGTCACAAACCCAGTTATGGTTTCCCCAGGGGCTTGCCGCTTTGCATAGAAGGCATTTCGACGAGCCACCACAGAGGGCTGTGGCGAAAAGTGCCCCTTCAGCTGTTCCATTATTGTTTTGTATGGAACAGTAGCGACGTCTTCGGGTGCAAGGAGAGCCCGGGCGATTTCAAACGTCTCCTCTCCGCAGACGCTGAAGAATATCGCCCTCTTCTTGGCGTCTTCTTCATCGGTGACCCCTTTGGCTTCTAGGAGGAAGATGAAACGGGAGGCATACGCTTCCCAGTCTCCAGATGCTGGGTTGAACGGCGAGAAGCTGCTGTCGGTTGCCATTCTGAGTTCCTTGTGTCCCGGAGCTGAAGCCTGGATACACGGTGCGAGGCAGCGGTGCGGCAGGTGGCGGTGCTGCGGTGCTGTGTGTGGCAATCAGCTCAGCGGGATCCCATCCTCGTCGCCAGTGAAATATACTCAGAGTCGCAAAGTGATTTCATGCTCTTTATTCAGCTCATAGTGGAGAGGAGGAATGAATGAAAGTCCCCTCAAGGTATCTGCTTTATATACATTATTTACACAATGGGCTGCACATGATTGGCTAATTCCGGAATTCTACTGTAAGCCAATCAGGTTGTGGATTCACTTCTATCTGGAGCATGATTGGGTGGTTCCTGCCAACCAATCATATTGCTGCATTGTTCTAGGACCAATCTGACTGCTGCATTCTGAATCCTATTGTTCTAGGACCAATCAGACTGCTGCAGTTTGGATCCTATTCAACTCAGTACATAACAATTTCCATGGGCCAACTATGACTCTGGATTGCTCTTGTTTATATCGGCAAGCAGCTGGCAAAAGGAACTTTATATCTAGGAGCCTGCTTGAAACCAATTGCAGAGAGATACTGGGGTGAGGGGATACAGATAACAGAAGGTGCAAGTCAAAGTGATGGGCAAGAGGAAATAAACTATCAGCACTGCCCTTCCAAGCCCATAATTATGTTTCCTTGTTTCATTCCCACAAGGCTTAGAATTTAATTTATGGCTTTATAAATGAGCCATGGGTGAATTTCCAAGACAAAACACAACCAATTTTGTGGTTGTCTCTCCAGGAAATAATTCCATCCACAGAGGAATTTTAAAAAACTAACACCTTCCATTACATTCTGTCACCTGATTGCAGACATTTGGAAATCCTTGCACTTACTCAGAAATCAATATTTCACTGGCTTCTCCTGAATGGAAAACTAAACATATTGTGGTACTAACCCAGTCCCCCCCTCCCTTTCAGAGACATTGCAGTGTGTATGTGTATTTGTATGTTTAATGATAAATCTATCCTGCTGTGCTAGCTTGTACTCTGTCTATCAAAGGCTTTCCAAGCAGCACAAAGAACTGTGTGTGTGTGTGTGTGTGTGTGTGTGTGCGCGCGCACACGCCTGAAAGAAAAGTAGGGGGAGAATAAAAGCATTAAGGAAGTTAAAAGTGTGGTCATGGTGGATCTGCAATTTTCCGGTGTATCATTCTGCATCAGAGGAGTAATCCATCTTATGGGACCGTCTCCAAGAAAGGGGCCATCTGCTCTTGGCATGAAACTGGCCACGGCACCTCCACAGAACCTTACCTTTATATCTGTATTATCAAAAGTCCCTTTTTGGAAGGGGGGAAAAATGGCAACCCTGTGCTCTTGAAACAGATAACATTGCAAGCTGCTAAGCTTGAAATGATAGCTGTGATAAAGCACTTCACTGTTTCAGTGTGTTTAACTGGCATTAGCTGCCTTCTGACACGCACAACAGTGCCATTTGGCACAGAGGAAACAAGGGATTACTCACAGCAGAGAATGGATTTTTGGCAGTGAGATCACAGCATAAACCGTTACCTGTGTATTTGGTTTAAAAGACACACACACACACACACACACACACACACACACGGAAAGGGGCTTTGTTTTAAGATTAAGTTCCAACAGACTCCTTTGCTATTTTATCACCATGGAAAGGAACCGTGTAACAGGAATCTGACACTGTACTTTTTCACATATTTTGTAAGAGGTCTTAATCCAATTGACTGCATAAAAGCCAGTTATCAGCAATCCATAGTACTAAAAGTACAGTTCTTGGGATACTTTTGTTGTCCTGTAAAGCTATTATTATACAAAGCTAATATGACTCTTCAAAAAGCAATCACACAGAGGACCTGTTTTCCCCCTTAAATTATTCAGTAAAGCACCATATAAAACAGTGACATTATATTAAAAAGAAGTTGAACTACCAACAGCAATTTAGAAACATCCATTTATACAAAGCTATACAAAGAATGGGACGCGGGTGGCACTGTGGGTTAAACCACAGAGCCTAAGACTTGCCGATCAGAAGGTCGGCGGTTCGAATCACCATGATGGGGTGAGCTCCCATTGCTCGGTCCCTGCTCCTGCCAACCTAGCAGTTCGAAAGCACGGCAAAGTGCAAGTAGATAAATAGGTACTGCTCCGGCGGGAAGGTAAACAGCATTTCTGTGCGCTGCTCTGGTTTGCCAGAAGCGGCTTAGTCATGCTGGCCACATGACCTGGAAGCTGTATGCCAGCTCCCTCAGCCAATAAAGCAAGATGAGCACCACAACCCCAGAGTCAGTCATGACTGGACCTAATGGTCAGGGGTCCCTTTACCTTTATACAAAGAATGCTGAAAATATCAGTATATTGGATGTGCTCCTCAAGAATGTAAGCAGACATTTCCATTTACTCACTTTGCAGTAATGAACTCTGGAAATTCATAGAATCACAGAACCGGAGACTAACGGTTCACTAATGATCAGTGTGAGCTTTCCTCGTCTTGCAAATAGCAGTTGAGGCGGGATGAATTCCTGTGCCATAATCTTATTCCAGCTCAGCACCACTACCCCTTGCTCATTATTTGTTTACTTTTAAATCAGACATGCTAGGACAAACTGCATAACAAATATCTCACTGAATACGGCCCTCAGGCTAAAGATGTCATGTACAGCACATATAGAATTATCTTCTAAACTATTTTGCAGGAATTCCCCCATCAATCTCTCTCCAAATTCCAAATATACCAGAGCAGAATCCTCAAAACTCACTTCAAAATTTGGCTTCATCACAGTTTGGTGGTTGGCTCTATGCTCTGGTAACCTTCCCAATGGATCACAAGGTTAGCCCTGGCCCTTATCATGCCCTCCTGATGTTGCAGACTACAATTCCCATCAACTCCAGTCAGGAGCAGGAAGGAATGTCTCATTGGTCATGCTGGCTGTTGCTCACGAGGGTTGTAGTCAGCAGTTTTCTTTCTAGAAAAAAATGGGCCGGAACAGCCCTCTCATCGCCCCCCCCCCACGCCCTGCTATTTAATGTGAGCTTTCACATTTCACCCAAACAAAATAATGAACTATCCTGTACAATAAACCAATTTAACAAGGAGGGAAAATGTATGCAGGAAAAAACAAAACAAATTAAGTGTACATGCTCAACCAAAATTACTATCTATATTTAAACAAAATAAATTAAACAATATTCAAAATATTAAACAAAAATAAGAAATATTGATAAACTTGATAAAATACTAATATGGCAAATGCATATTCCCTCACTCCCCTTAACTTCATTGCTCCTTTTATCTTCATTTGCTTTTAGATTTCCAGGAGTTAGCACAGCTGATTTCTTTAATTCATTTCATTGTACCCATATGCCAATGCTCTAGTCAGGTAGAGTAACACATTAAATACGTAAGGCATAACTATGGAGGTCACTGTTATCTAATGCAAGCAAGGTTGAAGCAAGCACACATCCTTGCCCTCAGCTCTTCTTTACCTCCAACCAGCGCAAGGCATTATTTCACTGGCAATTTCAATAACCTGCAGAAAAACAAAGTTAGCAATAGTAGCGTCTGGTGTTTGTTTTTCTTTGACAATAATCCACCCTTGCAGTTTATCCTGAGGGACCCAGATTACTGTCATATAGAACAATACAAAAGCTAATAACACCAGCTCTTAATTCTCTGCATGAGTTGACAACTGACACAGCCAATATCATTTGGGAAGAGTGGGATGATCAACAGTGCAGTAATTAACTTGCCAGCCTTTCTTTGTCCTGACATTTTACTTCCATATAATATTTTGAAAATCAAGATAATGCTGTGCAACATGTCCTGCCTCTTATTAAAATGTGCCAAACTTCCACGTATTAAAAGGTATAAGAGGCTTGATGTTAAAAGAAAACACTGAAGGGAGTGCTGATGGTCATGCCTGCATAAAATATCTGAGAAATGCTCAGGGGGACGTAGGAAGCTGCCTTATACTGAGCCAGACCGCTGGTTTTTCTAGTTCAGTACTGTGTATGTTGACTGCCAGCAGCTCCCCAGCCTCAAGAGGCATTTTAAATCACTTGTTACCTCTTTAGTTGGAACAACCAAGGACTGAACCTGGATGCAGAACATGTGCTTTACCACTGAGCTATGGCCCTTTTAAGCCTGCACATACAAGATGTGAAGCCAGGCTGTTCGTCAAGCCATGCTGTGGATGTCCATCAGCAATGCACGTCCTGCTGGGAGTCCAGGCCACTGCATGCTATTGGCAAAGTTGGTGAAAGCTAGGGCAAGAGTTGTCACCAAATTTTGCCTAAAGGCTTCAATGTGAATTTGGAGGTGAAATTAAGCAATCTAAAAACCTAAGCCGTCCTAAATTCAAAATTATTAATTTTTAATGAAATTGGATTATCGACTGGGCTAAAGACCCAGGAGGGCAGGCCTTATGTAGGGTTGTAAGTCACTGCAATTAATCTTGGAAAAATTATACTTGCTTTGATTCTTTAGTATGAGATAGCATTTATTTAGATATTTTTCATCAAACAGCAATAAATGAAATAAAATTAGCATACCCTCCAACATTTGCCAGATGAAAATAGGGAGGAGGAGGAGGAGGAGGAGGAGGAGGAGGAGGAGGAGGAGGAGTTTGGATTTGATATCCCGCTTTATCACTACCCTAAGGAGTCTCAAAGCGGCTAACAATCTCCTTTCCCTTCCTCCTCCACAACAAACACTCTGTGAGGTGAGTGGGGCTGAGAGACTTCAGAGAAGTGTGACTGGCCCAAGGTCACCCAGCAGCTGCACGTGGAGGAGCGGGGGATCAAACCCAGTTCACCAGATTATGAGTCGACCGCTCTTAACCACTACACCACACTGGCTCTTCCACCTCATTCCCAGAGCCCAGTAAGCCCTCCTCTGGCTTTGGGAAGGAGGCGTGGTGCTCTGGCAGGGTCCAAGAGCCCTCCTTCTCAAAGCCCTCTAAGTGCTTGCCAGCTTTGGGAAGGAGAGAGGAGTAGGGCTGCCATATGCCCAGAATTTCTCAGACATAGTCAGAATATGGAAATCAGAAACAGTGCCCAGATGGAAATCACTCAAATGTCTTAGAAAATCCACACATATGGCAACCAATGTCAGAAGTCTAAATTTTGGCAAAAAAAATAGCTCATTGTTTATTTTTTTAAAGATTTTGCAGAAAAAGCTCACCACTTTTTGAAATATGGCAACCCTAGACAGAAGGATTCTAGGATCCTCTCTGCAACCCCACCTCTACCCAGGCAGCCTGGGCCTGCTCCATTTCTAAGACATTCCTGGAACAAATCAGAAGCCGCAATGGCTTCTTTATTTCTGGAAATGCCATGGTTAAATACTGACAGTTGGAAGGTATGACATAGTGTTTTCACAATTGTCATACAAAGTTTCAGAGAGAGAGAGAGACCAATTTTGTCATGGGGAATGTATGACCCTCTTTTGAATGGTTCCCTTAGAGAAACGTATTTATAATGCCCATTCGACAACCATTCAATCCTTACATGTTGATGATCAGTTTGCTCACTACAGAAATACAGCATTGCACTATATACTATGCACTGTCCAACTGTGGGTGTGTCCAGGCATAAAAAAAAAGGATGAGGATAAAGAGAAACAGCACTGATGAAGACAGAAATAAATGGGTTAGTTTTTGCTATCAGCTACATGCAGGTTTTGGTGTGCATCATTACACCGGTTTATATAATCAATTTACATTTTCGGAAGCGGCTACAAACATTGGGCATGGGCCAGCCAAACTGGAGTATCTGATGACTCATTCCAAGTCTGCAATTCCATGATTCTATGATTAATTTCAGCCCAAGAATGAAGAATAAGCTTCACTCCTTTCTCCTGAAGCTATTAAATAGGCCTTTGACTGGATCATGCCCACGGTTTTGTTCTTTTTCAAATGACTGGGTAAAGTGGTTCAGATCCAAGTGTTCCTTTCACTGAACATTTCCAATGGGGAATAATGCTATCAACTTGGTCAAAATTTTCGCATAAATACGACTATCTGCCTCATATGTGTATTTTTTACAATAATTCCCCAGAGAAGATATGCCTCAATAATAAACAATTGCAGGATGGCTTTTTAAAAAGCATCTACATTGGAAGGACTGTATTGAACAGTTTGAGATCTGAAAGAAAAAACATGCTATTTCACCCCCACCACCTCTTTCAAAACCTATCATTAAGTGCCAGCTGGAAGCAGCTGTGTCAACATTATCACAAAGTATTGAGCTCAGCCTCCCCGTTACTTCTATGCTACAAAAGACTAGGAAGAATCCGACCCTAAGTAACTTGGCTGAGATTGCACATGCAAACAGAGAATCTGCTAGGCCCAGAACCAGATCTTTTGAACTGCCAGGGGCATTAGGAGGCAGACACTGCCTCAGTCAATACATGAAGAAATTCCTGCTCTTTGCATTACAGATCAGCCCACTGATTTCTATATAAGGCCATGTAGTGCCGCCGAGATGAAATTTTTTGGCACAGTTGCTTGGCTCTGCTTTTCTCTTTCACAACCGACGTGTATGCCTGTAAGGATAAAGGCAAATATAGCCTCTCTCACCTAGGGGCATTCTTGCCATTTCGTCCACTTGAAAATCATTAGACCAGCGTATGTAGATGATAGTGATATAAACTACTCTTGATCTAGTATCTCAAGACACTATTCCAGTCCGTGCCTGTAACTGGTACTCTGGTCTCTGCCAGTGACGCTGGCTGTTACTCACACTGCTGGCACTCCTGTGTGAGGCTAAAGGGAAAAAGCGTTCTTGTTCCATGTGTTCTCAAATAATGAAGCCCATCTTTGGACACCAGCCCTGGGCAACGAGCCAGCAAGATGGATGAGCTGTGTGAACTTCTGCTCTGTGAACTTGAATAATGAGATTCAGAGGAAAAGCTTACGGTAGCTGCTGTGCATACTAGGAAAATGTCAGTGTTGTTACCTGATTGAGGAAGGTGGGGAGGGGATAAAGAATAAACTAATAGATTGAGGTGGGGTGTTTCTGCATCAGGAAAGGTTAACCCGGGCTTGGGGGGGCGGCGCAAAAGATAATCCTACACGCATATTAGAAGGATTCAGGAGTCAAATAAATATCTCTGGTAAATAGAACATTTTCTTCAAACAAAGGGGACGGGAAACTCACTACATTATTCCTTTGGGTGTAATGACAATTTCCATGTAACCTGCAGGGGGCATTATTATCTGCCCCCTATGGATCACATTTCTCATAATTACTACAATGACCATTTAACAGAGGTCCCTGGCCTGTTGTGGGGGCAGGATTTACCGGTACACCAAATCAGAAAGCCTTAGAAGCACTGATCTAAAATGAAAGCAGCAGCATTAACTATTTAAAAGCAGTAATAGCCAGCAGAAATTGTTACAAAAACTAATTAAACAAATTAACATAGCTATATTTTGAATGAAGCTCATGAACCACTGGTGGTCCGTAGACCATAGTTTGGAACCCCAAGCATAGATCATTTTTCAACTCCAAAAGTAAATGGAATCCATAAACATCGGATCTGCTGAGTTCAGGCTATAGTACAGTGGTACCTCGAGTTACAAACGCCTCACGTTACAAACACTTCAGGTTACAAACTCTGCTAACCTGGAAGAGTTACCTCAAGTTGAGAACTTTGCCCCAGAATGAGAACGGAAATTGTGTGCCGGCGGCACAACAGCAGCAAGAGGCCCCATTAGCGAAAGAGCACCTCTAGTTAAGAACAGTGTCAGGTTAAGAACGGACCTCCGGAACAAATTAAGTTCATAACTAGAGGTACCACTGTACTAAAGTTGCTACAGCCCCCTATTAAGAAACTCAAAACCCATTTCTAGATTCTCAAATTGATATGTTATTGGTGATGTGGATGTCATTTATAGGTTTGCATTGTGACTTTTCACTGCATGTAGTACTTGCTTTTACTATGAGTCAGGAACTTTCACCCTATAATTCTAGCTCCATTTGTAATTAATAACAAGATAAATTGTGACCTGGTATCCCACTGATATGGAAATGTGGAAAGGTGAACTTACAAGTGGAAAAAGGAAAAACTGAAACCGAAAGTGAGTCACCCATCCCTACAAATCACTGTATGATACCAACATGTTATACATACAATTGTTAGTGCTGTACTTAAATGTTTTTTCCTCCTTACTGCAGAGAGACTTTTATTTTTAAAAAACTTCTTTAAAAAAGAAATGCAAGGCAAGCTATTGTAATAAAAGCTTTTCTCTACTGGCTTGGGGAAACTGATGATTAATCCATTTGAAATTCAAAAAGGAACTTGAAGGGAATCAAGTCAGATCTCATGCATAGCACAAACCACAACTTCTAATATGGAACAAGAGGCCAGGAACTAATTCTGATTTAATTGTTCTGAGTAACAGAGAAAACTTGACAGTTTCATTGATTGAGCCTTGATAGGTGACTTTTCCTCACTGTTGAAATGTTATGTGCTCTACTGCCAGTTTCAGCTCATCAAAGTGCAAACTTCCAGCCGCTAGAGAATTGTCCACTAAGCTAAAGAGCTCTTTCATATTAAATAACTTCTCCTGCAAGAGGAAGATAACAAGAGAAAAATCTAAAGAAAAGGATGGGTTTCTGCTAGGAGGATTGAGAGTATGGAAGGTACTGCTGAACCGCTGACCATGAGGCATTCTTGAGTTCTGATTGCAAAGGACTCTCTGATAAGCAAGCCAATCACCCTGCCGCTATAGAGGAATATTAGCTAGTGAAGAATCCCAAGTAGTCGTGCATAATACATTTCATGCCTGCACTTCATTTAATGTTGGGCAGGTTTACCCTCTTTCTGGCTTGTTCCAAGCCCTCCTTCAAGTGCACACTGAACAGCATGGGAGCTACTTCCAGATGCTGAGAGAGTGTTTCTAGAGAGTGATGTATACGTGAATGCCAAAAGCCACATTGGTTGGGCTGATCATGTTAGTCTTTGCCACTCTTTGGAAAAGTGTCAGGCATGTAGTAAAGACCCACTTGCATTTCTGCAGTATTCCCTCCCCCCCCCCCATACACACACAGCAGTCATCTGGGATATCACTGAGTAAGAAGAGCTCCCTTGATGTGTATGAGATGGGGCCTGAGTCCACTGGCATTGTGTGAACATTTCCACTGCCTTCTGGAAAGCATGGGTCATGGCTGCGTAGATCTAAGTCCATTACAGGAAAGAGGATATTTCATTTAATCTCGCACATCTATCCATTTACAGTTTCTACTTCTCTGCACAGTTCCCAAAGGGAAGATACAAATTATAACAACTTGGATCAATTTAGTATCATTAAATGCTTTGCTAAAGTGAGATTTCCTCCCAAACCATTCCCATGCTGAGATGTGTATTACTTCTCTTGCAAATATTGTGCTGTAAAATATTAAGGATTTCATCTCCCGCATCTTGAAAGGCAGATGCTGCTAGAGCTGGGAAGGCAAAGAGAAAAATTCACAGTTCTTAGAGACACAGTTTTATGGCTGAAATTATGAGGCTAAGGCAACTGCAGTATAAGAATACATTGGAAAACAGTGGCTAGAGTGGGGAACTGGGAGTGAGAGATTCCAGCTGCAATCCTAATCCAGCCAGGAGGCTAAAACAGTGGAGTTGAGCAAGTGTTGTTTTTTAGATTGATTCATTGACTTAGATGAGAACTGCAGTGTTCGAAGCTCCTATCGTTCTAGGTGCATTTTGCGATAGGGAATTTCATTGGCACGAGCAGTTTCTGAGCTCTGGGCACAGTACTGCGCCTCAGATTTCAGATTAAAGCTGCAGACTGGAAGGAAAGGAAGACCTTTTGCCGCCTCCCCACTTCCAGCTATTCTCTGAAGACTGGAGAAGAGTCCCACTTAAGAATATTAGGGGGGTGGGCAGGGGAAGGACTAGACCATTTGAAATATGAACATAATATTTTAGGTGCAGTTCATTCATTTTCAGTTTTGTATTCTTGTTTTAAAAATAGCATGCCCAGACATTCCATTGTTGCACCCATAACCTAGGTTTAAGGTGCCATTTAGCTCCTAGCTTTCATATCTCAGTTTCTAACACTGGAGAACTGTAACATACTTTACTCATTGAAATGTTTCACAGATATAATGGGTTGTTTCCAAATAGCATCCCTCCACAGATGGAAGGCTCATTTGATCAGCAAAACAGGAATCCCCCCCAAATCTGCTCCAGATTGTTGGGTTACCCTTTGAAACAGCATGGGAGGTGGCATAAACAGCATAGATAGCTGTAGTTTCTAATGGCCAAATTCCACAAGACCTGGACAATGCCAATTTTTGTTCTTGTCATCCTCACAGCTTTAAAAAAAGAAAATAAACTATAATAAACAGCAGACATAAAAAGCAAAGGTCTAAATAGGAGAGATCACAAAATCAGACACATAAAATTCAGAAGATCTAGCAAAATTGAAGTCAATAGAATGGATTTGGCAAGCTTCACACAGGTGGACCTTCTATAAGACAAATGCCACACATAGATAATGCACCATTTCTAGTAAGTGACATGTTTAGCTTCCAAACTGCATTTTAATTTTCAGGAATATTCAAACATGAGAAGATATTTCCTCCAACATTTAAAATTTTAATTCAGGGGTGAGGGACATCTGGCATGTTATGTTACTGGACTACGTTTGTATCTAGACCTGTGGGCCATGGAACAAAAAATTATGTTATCCCACCTTTTATCATCTCAAATGGAAGAAATTAGTTATGCTCAACTCTTCTTACAGCTAAGAAATGTAATGAGTGTCAAACTAGATGTCATTTGGCACTGACTATTATCTATCTATCTATCTGGTAAGAAAGGCACAAAGGTGCATGTAGAGGGGAACTTAAAAAATGCAAAGGCTATTGAAGTGAATAATGCCATGTACGTATATAGTCTGGCACCCAAATCCAATGCCTGCTTTGCTACATCTTGAGCAATTGTATCTGCTTAAAGGAATGTTTTACTCTGGGACACTATTCTACACCTGCTGGGTTGACCCTCCCCAACATCAACTCTAGATCCAAACTAAAACTTCACCTATGCGGAGCTTCTTTTTCTCTTGATGCAGAAGCTTCAGTAAGTGCAGAATGCTGCAGCACGATTGCTGAGGGGAGTGAGGCCTTGTCAGCATATAACACCTGTGGTCAGAGTTCTGTACTAGTTGCCAATTTGCTGCGGGGCCAAGTTCAAGGTGTTACTATTAGTATATAAAGCCCCTGCATATGCCCCCTCGACCATTTCAACTGGCCGAATTGGCACTACTACAGGTGCCACATAATACACGCTTAGCGTGGCAGCACCTACACTTAGAACTTTCTGCCTTATTGAGATCAAGGAAGCGACTTCACTGTACCCTTTCTGGCGCCTGTTTTAAAAATTCATGTTTAGACAAGCCTACCCTAAGGTAATTGTAATCTGTTTTAGTCATTTAACTTTTGTATGTCTTGAAGTAGGACTGGGATTGTTTCTTGACATTACTGCTTGATCTTTTGTAAATCTCTTTTTAAGGCTTTTTACAATCAAGCAGTGTATAAACTTTATGAAATAAACAAACTCATACTGTCCCTGGCTATCAGCCATGCTGACTGGGGAGAATGGGAGATGAAGTCCGACAACAAGAGGGTCATGGGTTCCCCATCCCTGCTTAAATAGAATGTGGGAAGCCTAACCTTGCTTTCAGGGAAGGAGGAAGATAAGTTCCCCCCTTTTTTGCACAGCTGTAGATGTATACTGCATGAAAAAAGATGGCTTAAAAGAAAACATTTATTTAAAATGTTTTGAAACTGGACCTACAAGGAGAAGGCCTTGTGATGGTCCTACAGTAATGTCAAGGGTGCTGCCACTCACCAACAGGCGTTTTTTTTTCATCCTGGTAAAAAGACAAGACTGTGTGTTGTGATGGCTTAAAGTCCAGCCCCAAGCAGAGTGTGCCTAATTATTCACAGGATAGCACAGCTGCAGGAGCAGCAGGTTGCAAACTTGCTCAGTGGAAATGGAAAGACACTCTGTATGTGGCTCAGGGGTGCTTTTACTATATTCCTGCTGGCTGCTAGAAACAATTGTTGGTTACCAAGCCCTGACACATTCAGTAGGCACTACTGATACAAACTTAACTGCCATCCCCAGCATGCATGATCGTCACACTTTCTGGAATGAAGATTTCTGTTTCCCAGCAACTATACTCAGTGCTTTGCATCCCTAACTGAGGCATAGTGATAGAAATCCATTAGGCTGCTCCTGAAGAACTGCAGCAGCCCAGGCAGGAAATGTATCAATGCTGTTCCTGATGCAACACAAAGGTTAAGAGAGTCATGTGTAGCCAGCCACTATGTCTACTGCCTCATAAATCTCCAGCACTGCACTACCCTTAAAAATAACTAAGCAATCACATTAACCTTTTAAATTTTACATACAGAGTTCATTACAAATATGTTTTTTGGACATCGTTTTTTAGATGCCAACTGTTCTGACAGAAAAAATCCTGTAAGATTCATTTCACTTGTTTCCAACATCAAACACTCCTTAAATCTGGGACAAAATCATCTTGATTGTAAACAGCAGCTGAAGCAATTACAGAGCGAGGGCTGTACAGAGACCCATGGCAACAACCTGCCAACTCCAGGCTATTTTGAAATGTCAGATAAAGAACTAAGCACATTATTCACACAGGGATATTTCCACTTTCTAAAGAGAGAGCCTCGTTAAATTTTGTGGGACTTCCTTTCAAGCATACGTGCACAAGATTCCACTGTAAATATAGATTCTTACAGATTCTTGCAAACCTAACACATGTCTACTTTGAGGTAAATCCCACTGGTTTACATGATGCTTACTCTCAGGTAAGTGAATACAGGATTGCAGCCACAAGGAAACTAAGTGTGCTCACCCACCTGATGCCACATAGAGGGATTCTGTTTCCACTATTAATTAGGGGAAATAAGGGGAGATTAAAAATATATCTGAACTGAAATTGCACTCCACAGGAAGCAGCTCTTGAAGAGATAATAAGGTTTCATACAGATTAGTTCTAAATAGACAAATCAGGACAGACTTTGGGAAATTTCCAAAGGTACAGCAGAAAGAAAATAGGCGTGAGAACAAGCTGAGTGTGCTTCTGCTTGTAAACACAAGATGGGTGTGAAAGCTGCCAGCAAAGCCAGACAACCCAAAGGGCATGGAGCAAGGCAGAACCATGGCAATATTCCCAGTCTGTGTTGAATGGCAGACTCCGGCTAGGCAAGCAAAAAAGTCTAAAACATATGGAAGAAGACACCCCCACAAAAATGCTGGATCCAAAGAGGACAGAGAAACTTAGTTCAACAAGGGCTAAACAACTTATAACACAGCAAGCTGAACATGGCCTGACAGCCATGAATGGCAACAAGCAGCTCAAGAGACCTCTTGTTGTTGCTTTACCATCTGCTTGCAAAAGCAGGGGGGTTGTCCAACACTGTATCTAGATGGGCCACCATTTGTACAGGTGTTCCTGATTAAGAGAATGTGCGTCCAGAAGAACAAATCTCAAAACAACCACTTTAACAATGACCATTGTTTGTCTGAAAACGTGTAAGGCAGCAATCAAAGGTTCAGCCGTGATCCAAAAGGAGATGCCTGGCATTCAGTGCTTCCTGAGCAAGTTAACAGGCATGGAGAAATTTCAAAGTTGCTTGTACAGAGTACAATAATTTGACAGTGCTAAACCAACCAAAGCATTAAAAAACAAGAACAATTAGCCCAGCTCCAAATGGTTATACAAGAAGATGAATCCCAGCCAAGAGAAGGTCTCTGATCCAGCCAACTTTGACCGATGAATAAGAGAATTGGTCAGAAGACAAACTAGCTCCCTAGGTTTCTCTGTTTCTTACACAGAATAAAGCCTGTGATTACTGAAGCTCCAGACACAGATATGCCCAACGTCACTGCTTTGATCTAATCATAAAAATATTCACTGATGATAGAAACACAACTGATGCAATAAATAAGTTTGGGTTCAATAAAGAGTGGTATCTCTTCTTTCCTTCTAAATGGAAGAGCAAAAAAGAAATCAGAAAACTGGCTTGGATTCAAGCACATGGATTATATAACAGGATGAAAACTAAGGCTTTGATCCCAACATCGTTCAATGTAGCTTAGTGCTCTATGACAGGCTTTTTGTACGTGACTGTTACAGATTGTGGGTTGAACTCAGTAGTTAGCTGAACTTAGATCCTGCTGAAATCAATAATCCACAGTTGGGCAATACATTTATGGGGACCAACCAAGATGTTAGAAGTGTGTGATAAGCTTTTGAGTTCTTTGGAACTCTACATCAGACAAGATACTATGGAAAGTGAGGGGTGTGAAGAAGAAGAAAAAAACAAAAGATACCTTTTAGACCCAGTTCCAAAATAGAAATTGCAGGCTGAACAAGTCCCGTCCCCCCCCCCCCCGCCCAGCTATTTTGGATATCTGTTGATAGATTCCAAAACAAAGAAGCAAAGGCTACTAGTCATCTATGAAAAAATGCAGACTGGCTTGTAACCTAGTTCTGTCCCAAACCTTGCATAAAATCATGCCATCATGACCAACTTGTTCATTTAAGCTTGTATTCAACACTGTGCACATAGACTTCAATGCATGCAGAAGGATCTTCCTTTCCTTTCCTTTCCTTTCCTCATGTATCCTCAGAATGCTCCTCCAACCCTCTGCAGCATAATAATAATAATAATAATAATAATAATAATAATAATAATAATAATTTATTTATTTATACCCCGCCCATCTGGCTGGGCTTCCCCAGCCACTCTGGGCGGCTTCCAAAAAAATATTAAAATACATCAAACATTAAAAGCATATTTTGAGAATGCACAAACTGCTACGGAGGAGAGGAGAAGGAGGCAAAATTTCTGTCGCACAAGCAAAAATCTGCTATGCTATCAGATTAGCACTGGATACAAACAGCCCTTGCAGTGAGGAGCCGAATTTCTCTCTGCACTGGGCATTTGGGCAAGACACTTCTCACAGCTCTACCCATCCAAAGTTTCCTCCTACCTGCCCCATTCCAGTTCCATCCATGGAAACCACTCCTATTAGCCAGGATAGGGCACCCAGGCCTCATACTATGTACTGTTGTAGTACATCACTGAGTACTAACTATAGGAGACACAGGCATTTTTGACTGGGCACTGTGTTGAAAGCAGAGTGCTGGATTAGATGGGGACAAGAACAGAAGCTGTATATAGAGGACACCAAGCCTCCAAATCCATTGCTGCATTGCCACTGTATGCCTCGCTCCTTTCCCCCTGCTTCTCAAAGTTTGCAGAGGTGATAGAAAAATAAATTCCAAAAGTCTCACAGAGGCACTGTCAACTCTGAGGGGGCCCTTCGGCAAGCCTGCTTTCCGACCTGCTCACTTGCTGCTCCAGTGCCCTCATTAGCCCCCAAACCCCAAAGATGGACTTCTAAATAGAGCTTAAGACGGGATCTGGATTTTTACCCACTCTTGCAGTATACACTTGTCCTTCCTAATAGGATCATTAATTATTTTTATTTACATAAGCCAGCCAAATGCAATGTTTCTGAGCCCGTAAAACATAAAAGATTAAAATACAATTATATAAAATACAATAACCCAAAACAAATTGCTGCATGAAATTTCTTGCTGTCAGCAAGCAGAGTAAATACCAAATTAACCACAACAGTAACAAAATAATAATAATCACAGCCTTAAGATTACAGTTTCGAATATGCAGATATAGGGATGCAGAGATAGACGTTTGTTTGGTTCACATTTTAATGCATGCCCAACTAAGCTGCACTTTCCGAAACAATACACAAACCGAAACACAGCTGTTCTTTGAATATCACTGAATTTAGTGATGTAGTTCTCCAAGCGAATACTGCAAACAAAAAAGTGCATAGCATATTATTGAAAATAAGTATAGAGAAAAACACATGATATAAGGAGAAATTGCTTGTAAAAATGTGTATATTAAGAAAACATGTGAACGTTAGGAGAAATGCACCAGAAATGCATACGAATTCACATGCATTAAAAAAAAAAAAGCCACAACTGATGAGGAAATGGGGTGAACTGAATTTAAGATTACAGTGGTACCTCAGGTTAAGTACTTAATTCATTCCGGAGGTCCATTCTTAACCTGAAACTGTTCTTAACCTGAAGCACCACTTTAGCTAATGGGGCCTCCTGCTGCTGCCGCGCTGCCGGAGCACGATTTCTATTCTCATCCTGAAGCAAAGTTCTTAACATGAAGCACTATTTCTGGGTTAGCAGAGTCTGTAACCTGAAGCATCTGTAACCTGAAGCATATGTAACCCGAGGTACCACCGTAGAAAAATTGAGCAACTAAGAGAAACCAAAGTTGACAAAGTCATCCATTGCTAGAGACATACTGCATCCCAATATGGAACTACCAGGGCTCAAATAAGCACTGATGGACAAAGAACCTCTGAATTTCCATAAGCTCTTTTAAAGTCATCTAAGCCAGTGGACACCTTGTGGCAGCAAACGCCCTAAGCATTACCCGCATATAGAGGCAAGTGAATTGCAAGAGACTATTAATCTTGCAGACCGCTATCATTTCATCAGAGACCCATGACACTTCTTGTATGCAGTCTCTTTTTCACAATCATCACTGCGCCAGGACAAATATATACCTTTCTGCTAAGCCATTTCTATAAAGATTTCTGATAAACATCACAGCAGCACACAACCACAGGAACATCAGCACCATATTGATTGTCCCAACATAACATTTGCGCTGTAATTTATGCCATTTATCTTCTGTGCAATACCTAATATATTATTCTGGCACCACAGAACAGCTTCCTATCAAGCATTGCTTTTAGAATAGTTTAACCAGTTAACTCTCCCATCTCTCATCACCAGCTAATATTATTATGCTATTTTGGGATGGACGTGCTTTTTGTTTGTATTCAATTTCACTCGCAGTACTGAGAAGTTAATCCTACTAAAAAAGTGCCAGAAGCCATGCAGTAAGTCTGTGGATAACCTGACATTTCTCAGCCTTTGCAAGTCTACTATACAGCTTATTGCACAGGTAGGTAGAAGGCAGATTGGGATCTACTGGTAAATCTATGGCTGATCTGCAGGAGATTGGTGTCGGTTTCTGATTCCCAATGGTGTGGATTTCTGATTCCCAACTGTAACATTTTTTAACCTAAATCACTATGTTGAAATTAAGAAAGCTAATCAAAATTGAAGTTTAATGTAAAGCAACTGTGATTTAAATTCAGTTATGTGCATAGCTGTCAACTTACAGATTTGAAAGTAAGGGATCAGCAGCCAAAATAAGGGATTTTCCAGGCACAGGTATGTTCTGAGCCCCTCCAAGCCAAAGGCAGAGAGCCCAGTCAGCAGCCAAACGAAGCCTCAAGCGGTGGTTCCCACAGTGCTGCAACCCAGCAAAGGGGATGCAGCAAGGAAAACCACCGTCACCTCTCCACTGGAAAGCGCTGAGCAAAGGCAAGTCCCCAGGCAACGCGGCCAATTTGATCGGCACAAGGCATGCAAGCTCCACCCCCCAGTCGTTCTTAGACTCCTTATTGGGTGAGCAACACAGCCAAGCAACACAATTGGAGCCTTCCTCCTCCCTGGCGGGCAGGGAGGGAGAGGAACTGCTTCCTTTGAAACCCGGGAAATTTAAGGGACATCATCAATAAGGGACAACAGCGGGACATGGAGCTGGGATAAGGGAGTTTCCTGCCAAATAAGGGACAGTTGACAGCTATGGTTATGCGTACTGCAAACAAATCCCAAGGTTCAGGATATATGCTTGGAGCCACCCTGTTATTTTATATGAATTGTAACTATCTTTTGCACTTAGCTCTGACCTTGAGGTTCTAGAAAAAATACAAAGTAAATCCAGGGAATCAGAAGTCTGTCCACTCCTGACTTATATAGTATGGGCTTGTTAATTGTTTTGGATCAATGAATAAGCAAGCCTATTAAACAGTTCAGAGAAACAGCGGTAAAAAAACCCCCACCAATACACATGGATAACATCTGCTGCTACCTTGGGATCAGAGTCAGCTTCTTCATAAGAGATATTTGGGGCAATGCTCTTTTATTTCTTATTCCAAAAGTTATTACAGCTAAAATAATTTCCACTTCTGACAAGCACAAAAGATACAAATGAACCGAAATAATTGTTTTCCTCGCATTCCCAGGACGGATTCAAGATGTTAGCTTAAAACTGATCGCCTGTTTCATGTTTTGGTTTTTGAACCCCCCCCCCCCAGCCATATGTTTCTAACCAGAAACAACCATAATTTTCTGAAATTATTTTCATCTTGCTTCAGAGACAGAGATACCTTTTGATTCTATAAAACAGGGAGTCTAGTAGTTATTCATCTCATGCTCCAGGATAAATGCACATTATGAAACCATCACTGCTTCAACTGGTTGCTAATGTCTACCAAGTTAGAAGATTTCCTCACAAATATAATAATACTTCCCCCTATTATTTAATCCCCTCAAGCTATAGCTGAAAAAATGCTAATCCTGCCATGCCTTCTTGAAGCAGACTATTTTCTCATGTGCCTCAAGGAATCCATTCCTTGGAGTTCTTCCAGTTCATTCATAAAGGAATTCAATCTTAATTAAGTTAAAGTAGGATCTCAGCTAGATGATCATACTGCACACTAGGAAGCTAGGAAAAGAGAAGTGAAAATAGGTAACCTGTAATCCTAAACATACTAGGAAGTAAAACTTATTGAGCTCAATAGTACACACGACTTTAGGACTGCACATCATGAGCTGAGGTCAGCCTTCCCCAACCTTTCGCTCTCCAGACTTTTTGGACTGCAACTTCCATCATCCCTAATTGTTAACAATGCTGGATGGGGATGATGGGAGTTGTAGTCCAAAACATCTAGAGGGCACCATTTTGGAGAAGGCTGCATAATGTAATTTGTTTTTCAGAACTTATGTATCAAAAGGATATCTCCAAACTGAGTGAACAGGCAGTAAATTGACAATAGCAATTCAATATGAAGAAGTTATGCACGTCCATGCAAAAACTTTTAACTTCACAGGTACACTCATGGGATCTTCACTGGTGATAACTGGACAGGAATGACATATTGGATCCATAATCAACAGTTCGATGAAGATATATTAGGAAGTTGAATACTTATCTTGCTGGCCATGTAGATAAATTACAACCCCATGGTCAGACATCTCCACATCTCTCCAAAAATTTATCCCAAGTGTTGCTCCCTGAGCACTTCATATAAGGAACAATATGTAATAATATGTACAAAGTCTTCAACTCTGCATAAAGTCAGATGTATTCAGAATGTGGCATATTTCTGAGCCTTCCTTCTAAAACAACTGTGGGAAGCAGATTTAACTGGGCCTTCCTCCTTGCAGTTTCTGCAAATTCTTAAAACAACAAGAGAAGAATAGAAATGCTTTAAATGAATAAAACAATCCCATAAATCAATTTCTTCATTGATGAAGTTTATTACAATATGTTGATGCCACTGAAGTGGTGTACAGCTGAAACAAAAACTGAACAATATTTAAACCATTGTTAAAGACACCTAACAAAAATAGTTTTACTCAAAAAGCTTGATGGAATACACAAGTTTTATAAACCTTGCCAAAGACCATTGACAAAGCTTTCCGGACTCATTCTGGAAGGAGGTTCCACAGTTTGGGGGCTATTGGGGAGAGGCTTGACCTCTATCTGCAGCTGTTTGAATGTGTCATATAGATGGCACAGACAGCGGTGCCCACCGTCTTGACCCCAATTAGTGAATGGGCTCATATGAAATGCAATTCTATTAATCCAAGGATTAACCTCTGTGTGGGAAGTGGAGTCCTTATCAGCTTTGGGATGATCAGAAGCAACAGTAAGTTATGTGTACCCAGAGTACCAATTCATGAGCAGCTGCTCATGTGTAAGAAGATGGAGGGTGAGTGGCCTGCAGGTATGGCCGTGTTCCAGCCTCCACACATTAGCCCTATGCATGGAAGGGACGCATGGATTGGGCTATAGAACACTGGATTTGAACACTGGCAACATGATGATTTGCCTTCCTCTTGTGAAAACGAGAAACATCCCAAGATATCTCTTAAGGTGACCCAAATACAATAAGAACAACAAGCAAACAATATAGTAGAAAGCAACAAAATAAGGAGAAGGGGAGACGGAAATATTTATTGAGAGATTTGCCAAGAGATGGGTATTCTGAAATGTGAGTGCCAAAGGAACAGTCCAGTTCTATGTTCCTGTTAATCTAATTTCAGATAAGGGAGGTACATGGGCACAGCAACGTAATTCTCAATTTAGCATTTCAAAGCATTTAAATTGAAAAATCAAGCGCCACGTAGATGAAGAATTTTCATTTCATCCACTAAGTGATTTGCAGCATATTAAGATTATCATGACTTTTACCACCAAAAGAGCACGCTGGCATATCACAGAACTGGAAAAACAATTAATTTAGAAGAACTCATTAATAGTGTAACAGATGAGATAAGAAAAAAGTTCGGCAGCATTTTTATTCTCACAGCATTTGAGAAAAATGAAAAGAACGCCATGTAGCAATCTTGTATGTTGTGAATACTGTATCTGGTAACACAAATATTACCAGTATAATGACTTAGCCACCTTGAACTTGGCTTTGGTTCCATTTGGATATAACAATGAACTCCGGTTTATCATTATGGGCATGGGCTACAGCAAGACTCAGACTCTTGCATTTCCCTCACCTCTCCTAGCACTGCTGTGTGAAGATCAGAAGTGTTCATATCCATTTCAATTATTAATAGTTTAGCCTTACACCATATTTTATATTGCTGTAACTTGTCCTGGAACCTTCTGGTGAATGGTAGGTAATATTAATAATAAATAGCAACAAGAGCATTGTAGCTCAATATAATTTGGCATAAAAGAAGCCCAGGAACTGTGGTAATAGGAAGGCATACGCAAGTGCCTTGAAAAGTTATAGGAATTTTCTTGAGTTTATCTCTCTCTCTCTCTCTCTCTCTCTCACACACACACACACACACACACCCCTTAGAAATTCCTTTAGTGACTGCTCTAGTTCATGTCAATTCAACTAATAAGTCAGCTGTTAAAAGAGTTGGGTTGTTTTTTATTCTTATTTAAATATCTTTCCTAAAATACACAACAATACTTTAAAGGCTTAATAAAAAATGCTTTCTGTACACAATTGGTTTGTACCAAATAGACATTTTATGTTCATCTTGTCTCATTAATATAGCTGTCAAAAGCACCTTCTGCTCCTAGGCAGTGCTCTTCAACCAAGCAAAAAATAAATGTGTACTTTGTATTCAGAGTTCTGGTCATGGTCTGGAAGCTTGAAAAACAATGCCTGGCATCAAGACAAGAAAACAAATTGTGTTTTTTATAAAAACTGGTGCAGCTGAACCAAAACTGAATTAGCACAACATACTACAAGCAAAGTGAGGGGAAAGGTTCAAAACTCTGCAAAGAGAACAAATACGTACTCTTTTTGCTACAAAGTGTTCTTTCACCATTAGATCATTCTATCAAACAGTGAAGTAGCAAATGCATAACCAGGTAAGGCTTCATGGCTGTTAGGGTTCCACAGAAAAGGCATCTCTTAAGTTCACTCAACATGGTAAATAAATCCTCCGCCACCCCACCTAAAGCCACATTTATTAGATCCAGATAATCAAAATACTAAATGTTCTGGTTTTGTGGCTTTTGTTTGGGTTCAGCTGTGACTGATGGTAATCTGGTTCAGTTCCAATTCAGGACAATAAAGGTTCAGTAACTGGTTCATGGGGTGGTGCAAGTTAATGAATCTAATTATCACAACTATTCACACATCCAGTGCATGTGGATAATGAACAGAAGATGGGGCAGTAGCATTACATTGCTAGACATGCCCCCTGCACACTAACACTTGTGTCAGCCACACAAAGATCCTAGTAGCCACATTAGTAGACAATTAAAAATTACCCAGGCAATGCTATCATAGTCCATTCTCCTCATATTGCAGGTTGCAGACATTGCTGACAAAGCAAAAAGTGCACCATGTTCCTACAATGTAGACCACTATTAATAATTTTCTAAAATGCAAGGTGAGGGGTCTGATCGTTTTCCTGTTTTCACAACTGTGTATGTTAAAAGTAAACATTAGATTTTTTTACTTGATTAGTCCATGTAGTCAGAACTCTAAAAACTGCTGGAAATAAAGGGGAAAGGATGTGGTGTGTGTGTGTGTGTGTGTGTGTGTGTGTGTGTGTGTGTGTGTTTTGTTAGTTGCTCCAGAGAGTTGTCTCTTCCAAGACAACCAGGGATGGACTGGGCCCAAGTCAATTCCACATGTGCTTATTTATTAGCCTGTTCCATTCTATTACTTCATTAATCTGAAGGTTTTATAAAATCTACACTTACGTTCATATTTAAATACGTATTCTGTCACAAAATACATATTTAAATATAAATTTTATCTCTGCATATAAACTAGTAAGTGCATCCTACCCTAAAATGTGCCTTTTTAATGCATTTTCATATCTTTCTTTTTTCAGCCAAGAACTTTACCATAAAATTTGAAAATGTGCAAAATAACAAGAATAATTGATTCCGATCTTTATATTAGTTTTTAAGAATCATGTAAGGTCATATTTGAATTCACAGAAATTGAATTCCTCATGAACTCTTTGAGAGAACTATTACAACATGTTATCTGTTTCATTTTTCTTTTAGTGTAGTAAGCATTGTAAATTGCTCCCATACGACGCATGAATTAAATAAATAGATAACATGTTAGATAACAGATAAATAGATAGCATGTTTGAAATATGTTACTGTGATGTACACCCCTCTTCATTCATTCATGCAGAATCATATGAAACATTCCTGATATCCAGAAATGATTTGGAAGATAACCCAGGATATATACAAACAGCACCCTGTTCACAATAAGCCATTATTAACTGCAAGGATCATTAACAATGGAAAGAAGGGACAGCAGCCGGACTATTTTCTCTTTCAATTCTGTATACTTTAGACACCAGCCTATTTAAGTTTTTGACAGCTGATCTGCAACAACCTTGCAAAGATATATATTATGTTGTACAATATCAATGGGAGAGATGAAAAATTATATTGGTCGCGTGCCTGGTTTAACAGCATATAATGCCCAGTTGAAGGGCAGCAGAGCTGAACAACGTGCTCCAATTATCTGTTTATAAATATTGTGAAGCTACACTGATGGCTGAGCATCACGGAGAGAGGGAGGGGAAAAAACACAAAAATTTTACATTCTGGACAAAGGGTTTCTTTAACCAAGCCCGGCTCACCCTTAAGCAAAGTATACTGCTTCAGTGATATGATCTAAGATTCTAAGTGGAAGGATGCTAAAGGCAGTTAATTTCTATCTTGGTATAGATTCAGTAGAGTGCCTGTCCTTTGACACAGATTGAAAACCAGTCACTATTCACCAGGATATCCATCACTTGGATATATTTTCTAAGGAGAAAAACATACAGGGCACAAGTTGCCTGGTTTTTGAATTACTCCTTTACAGTGACCTTTGTACAAGTCATATATTGTCACTCTGGATATAATTTGAAGATAATCTGATTGCATGGAGAGCATTTAAGAAGTTTTTCCTAAAGAATCACTGTAAGAATGGATGGTTTTTGTGAGATGAAAGATCCCAGCTTGACTCTCAGAGCACAGTGTGAACTTTTACGGCTGGCTAATTAGTTAAAATAAATAAAAACCGCTTTGCATTCCACACATATTCTGATGGATCAATGCAATTTAAGTCTCCACTAGAAATAAAGTGCATTCCTGGTGTTATATATTCTGAAGACATTTCTCCAGAGATGACATACTAATTGGTCTTTTCCACAGCCTGGACAATAAGTGTAAGACAGAATTAAGAGAATCATAATTTCAACTTGAAAGGCAGAATTTCTGCAAAGCGTAAGGAACTGTACTGAGATTCTCTATACAAGAAAAGAGAAAGGTGAAAGGCCAAAGCCCCTTTCAGATGACAAATGAATGCATCTGGAAGAGGGAGAGGGTAATGGGATTGGGTTGGCACATTGTATGCTGTCCTCTTGTCGTGAATTCATTTGAAGGTTGGAACACAGGCCTCTCTCCATACAATGGAAAACAGAAAAAGCATGTAGAGATCCCTGAACCTGTACAATTGTAGGGATAGAGGCCATGTCCTGACCTTCAAATGAATGTGCGTAATTCAGAGACCAGACCTACTGCTGCAATCTTGCTCCCACCCACACCTCCTCATGCATATGTTCATTGCCCCAGTTTGCAGATAACACTAAACCAAACCATGGCTTAGCACAATCAATATTTCACACTGTAAAGACTATGGCCATTTGACTCTTCCTATGGCCTCCTGCTGCTGGATTGCCAAGGGCTAGGTCATGCTTTGGGCTTAGCTTTATGTCCAGGTTCATGGGCTGTTTCTCCTGGACAAACCACAAGACTGAACCAAGAACAAAACCTTAGTTACTGCTAGTGATTTGTCTGGAGTGAGGAAACCCACAAGTCCAGGTTTGGATATAGTAGTAATAATAATAATAATAATAATAATAATAATAATAAATTTTATTTATATCCCCAGCCGAACCATAGCTTAGCCCCAAGTAGCCCAACTGCAGCAGGGCTGGGGGAGGAGTTCAGCAGCCACAGTCTTTGTTCAAGAAACCTGCATATTTGCTCATCGGCACTAAGTCATGGTTTGTTTTAGTGTTTCATGCAAACTAGGACATAACGTAAAAAAGTGGTTCTTGGAGGCTATCTACAAATCACGGGAACCCATTAGGATGACCCCAAACCCTCACCATTCCATACTGTCATGTTTTCTGATGACACAACCTTTGTGTTAAGAAATTAACAACATTGTGCTATATGAGTTATATGAAGCTATTTGCTTTGAATTTGCCAAGAAGCTCCACCTGGCTCCTGGCTCCTAGTGCTGGACTTCCTGCTGACAACCACCTACACTTCATCCATGGCAATAGACACCTGCCTGAAATCTGACTGCTCTCTGCTTGTGATCACTATGGTCTGGATTATACAAGTTTATCCATGGAGATCAGGCATGCAGCTGTCCCTGTTTCAGACAGTCAACGAACTTCTTCAGCAGGGGGCCAGTCCACTGTCCCTCAGACATTGTGGGGGGCCGGGCTATATTTTTTGGGGGGGAAATGATGCAAGAGCACCACAAACCCACATGGATGCTTACCTGTGTCTTGCGAGCAGCAGGGGCTGGTGGCGGTGGTAGCAGCAGAGGGACGACGAGCGGCGTGTGAAAGGGCTCTGGAGAGGGGCTGCTTAAAATGGCGACCGCTCAAGCGCTTCTGCTGCTGCTGGCACCAACAAAGCCTAGCCCCCTTCCTCCTCTAGGCAGGGCAGGGAGAAGTCAGGAGGGAGGAGGCGGCCGCGCCGCCATAAGAGGGAGGGAGAGGGAAAGAACATGTGCGCTGGCGATCCACACAGCGGTTCCCAGACCATCCACGGGCTTGATCCAGAAGGCAATTGGGCCTGATCCGGCCTGCAGACCTTAGTTTGCCTATCCATACAGTAGATGATTTGAATAATGTACATTTGATGTCTGTGTTCCAACACTATAATTCTCATTGCAAATACACATTTTGCAACAGCCATAGTTAGAATCATTTTACTATACTGCTCTGTATGGTCAGATATAAGCAGTTGCAAATGTGATAACTGGAAAAGTTACAATGTCTTAATGCACATGAGCAGAAATGTTGCTTTCTCAAATCTCAAGATGAGCTATGCATGCAAATGAATAAGTGTTTCAAAAACACTAATAAAGATTTCCTTGTAAAGATTTGCATTGCCACATTGGTTTGCCATCCACAGAAAAGAACATATTTTCCTCCCTTCCATGCATAAATTGCAATAAATTAGAAGACGTTATTTA
This sequence comes from Podarcis filfolensis, assembly GCF_964270895.1. Lineage (NCBI taxonomy): Eukaryota > Metazoa > Chordata > Lepidosauria > Squamata > Lacertidae > Podarcis > Podarcis filfolensis. The sequence continues at coordinate 77,680,437 of NC_139604.1, forward strand.
TAAACACTACTAAGCCTTTCTTATTTTAAAAAGAAACAACAATGCCTATGGCTTTTCATCTGAGTATTACAGATAACAGTACAAAGTATTTTGTTGATATTAATGCGCTTACAGCTTATTACACTAAATTAATTAAACTCTGAATAAGGCAAAACCTGAAAATTCCGCATGTCTAATTTGTCCACCAAAGCGGCTTGTATAATGAATAGCTTTGTAAGAGCATTATGTTATCACAATGCAGCATATGATTCTACTGCTGCTCTGTTCATTTTTAGAGAGGACTATTAAAAGCTGCATGGCTTTATGGGCAAACCATTAGCCTGTTATCCCCTGGGGGATATGAAGAGACACATCTGCCTGGAACAAGACAGCCCTGATGATCTCAGCCCACTCTTCATCGAAAACTATCAGTTAGCATGCAGCAGAACCACAAATGACCGCCCCTCTTACGATGGCAGGAAAACTTAAGCCAAAAAGCCACATACAACACAGAAGGCTTTCCAGAGGTCAACGGCAAAGCTATTAAGAGAGTACTGAAAGAAATCATTAAGAAAATGCTAGACCAGGCCTGTGCCACTTGTGATCTGTGAAGCGGAACACATTATGCAATTGTGGCCTGCCAGGAGCCTTACAACCCCCTGTGGCTGTAGCCCTGAAAGGCAGCAGCAGCAAGAGGCTGATCAAGCCACCTAGGGGCCACACTATGCATAATAGACACATGCATTGTCCAAATTATGAACCTGCTACTGCTGCTTTCCTGGGAAGTGGAGGAGAGGTGGGTAGGGGCACAGTCTGATTCACTATGCATGGGAGACTTGATCAGTAAGTAGTAAAGATTATATTATATTATATTATATTTATTATATTATTATAATTTGTATACTGCCCTATACTCACAGGTCTTAGGGCAGTTCACAAGATAAAATCACAATATAAAAACACAGAATACATAATCAAAACAAGAACAGCCCAGTAACACTCCCCCCAAAAACCCCCACACATTTTAAAAGGGCATTGAATGTCAGTCAACCAAAGGCCTGGTTAAGTGTGATAAAACATGGCATTAAGTAGACATCAAAGCCTGTCTGATGGAGAAAAACAGAGGAAGATTTAACTAAGTTGTGAAAGCCACCAGTCTGCCAAATGTCTGTCTCAAAAGACTTGAGCCACATCCACCAAGACTCTTAGAAAATGTTGCCATGATTTTTGAAATCCTTACATGTTTTAATTCCACCACTGATATAGGAAATGGATCTTTCCCAACACGATAAGAGAAAATGAATGTACCTAAAACATGATTCCTGTGAATTCTTCCCAAGATAAAATCTGCTATGAGAAAAATAAATCCATATATAATATATATTGAAATAGGATAGCATATTGGTTCACCCAACATTATTTGCTCTGCCCTACTGACTTCAAAAGGAACAGGGAAGTGCTAACTGGGCAGAGGATTGCTGCCTTTGTCATTTTCACTTTCCAGCGCAGATCAGTTGCCTGTCAGCTAGTGTTCATTTCAGCTTATGTGCCAAGTAGAATGAAGAAGTGACAGGCTGCAAATATCCCTTGCAAAGACAACTTCATTCTATGCCTGAAGAAAGTGTCTGGATAAAAATAAAAATCGTACAAGTCAGTGAAATAATACTTTTTAAAGGACTAATCAAAGTTTACAATGGCCCTGGGCTCATACAAAATGATAAACCAAGCATTGCTTACCAGGACCATACAAATGTGGAGTCTTCCAGAGAGCAGCTGGCAGCCGCTTTTCTCCTCCCTGGCCTGTTTTGCTCCCATACTGCACTGAACTAAACCAAGGTTTGGCTTTGTGTGTCATCTGAACCTGGGTTAATTTTTAAGTTCTCGCCTCTTCTGAATGTTCTAGAGCTTAAATCTAGAAAACCATACTTCTTCTAGTTCAAGATCATAGACTCCTTAAAATACACAAAGAATGCAGAGAAACCAAGAAAACCTTCAGCTTCTCATTAGCTGTAGCAAAATGGAAACCTTAGACCACATATTTTGTCCTGTCCCCCCTTTTTTTTTACTTTCTTAGATCAGATTTGTGAGTTTTAAGTATTAAAACATCCAGTGCTTTCCTTTAAGCAATTGATATTTACTATGTAAGACCCACACCCTCCCACATTCAGCAACTGAACTACTTACATTCAATTGCAAATATCTCCATATTCCCAGAATTCAGTCAGCCCTCATTCAGTCCACCACTGCATTCAGATCTTGATCCAGAACTTTCACAACATTTCCTGATTCAGATGTTATGGAGAAATAAAGCTGCACGCCATCAGAGGCGCACCTGACACATTCATTACATATCTTTAGGTGCCAGGCAAAAACATTTCCCTATAAGCAGACTCTATGGCTTTTTAAATGTGTTTGTGGAAAGTGGGGGAGGTATTGGTTTGTTTTTGTTTTATTGTCTGTTTTGTGTTCTCATTTTTTATTTTTATGTTGTGAACCACCCTGTGATGCTCAGGTGGGCAGTATACTACTTTAATGCTACTATATCCAGACTATTGAGCAGATGGAGCAGAAATGAGGAACCTAAAGTCATCCATATATACAACTACGGCTCCATTAACCTTACTGCTGGCTATGCTGGCTGGGGGCTAATGGGAGTTGGAGTCCAGCAACATCTGAAAGGCTGCAGGTTCCCCTCCCTGAGATAGAGCAATCTACAACTCCCTTGTAGAGGCAACAGACTAAGTGGAGGAAAAACACACAGTCCTCCTCTACTTCCAAAAATTAAGGTGGGGAGGTAGACAATTGCTTTATGAATAAGCAGGCTCAGAAGAAGCAGTTGCATCCATCTTGAAGTTACATCATGACCTCTATGATCAACTGGAAACACTCTCAAGACTACTCTTGGTGTAGTGTTAATACTAAAATAGGCTCTCAGCAATTGCCTTCTTCATCTGTGCCTGAGAATCCCCCCCAAAGCTAAGAGGTTATAATTTAAATGGTGTTTGAAGTCTGAAAATGTAGGAAAATGCTTAATAATTGCAATGACTTTTATGGCTTTAGCATGTTCTTATGCACCCTAAGCCTTTGTCTGAGTCTACAAATCAAAATCAATGAAGAAATAAAAAAGAAACATCACGTCTCTTTCCCTTTCTCTAATTCCTAAGTTTAACCTTTCTGTCAGGGTGGCTTTTGACATTTAAGAGCAGAAACCTGTTTTCCCTTCCCATGAAACAATTTTAGGCAGGAGGGATAAAAACAAAATCAGACAGTGGAAGAAATGTTCTCCAACATAGCAGACAAAAATGGCGTGCTGCACTTGTGTTCTATTCAATTTGTAGCAGAGAGGAAATGAAGCAAGAAGTCTTGTTTCCAAGGGGGTCTGTTAGCTGTACCTCCAGAGATTTTTGTCAAGTGTTGGCTTCAAATTATGCTTCCTGAAAGCTAGAAAGTACATCATTATACATCAGAAATCTGTATAAGTGCCAAACAGCAGTAGCTTCTGTTGCCAACTCTATATTGGCATTTTAAAAAAAGTTTGGCCCACTGGCTAAACAGAAACTGAGGGTGCTATTAGCACAAAATCCTAAACCAGGGATGGAGAACCTCTGGCCCACCGGAAGTTGCTGGATTGCAACTCCCATTATCTGTCACCACTGACTATACTGAATGGGACTGATGGGAGTTGGAGTCCAACATCATCTGGAGGGCTACTGGTTTCACATCCCTGCCTTAAACAACTTGGGTTCAACAAGCAGTCCTCTCCACTTCCGATGATCCAGAAATTACAAATGGCAGAAGATGCCCTACTCATTATCTCACCCGCATTAGAAGCAAGACGAATGGTGACACGAGACAGGGCATTCTCAGTCCCTGATCTATGGAACTCCTACCTAGGTGACATTTGGTTTTCCCCATAGCTGACATCCCCAAGCAAAGGCTTGATACATTCCTGTCTGCCCAGGCATTCGGAACATGGATTTTGTTGGTTTGATGTTGTGGTTTTATAAACTTTCATCACTGTTGTTTATTGCAGTTTTGTGGCTTTATTGAAGTTGTGTGGTTTGAGAATGGGCAAGACATAAAACTGTCAAATGAATAAAACATAAATAACATGGGCTATCACCACAAACAGCAACCCTATGCTAAAGTTCCACTGTTCTCCTCCAATATATGTTATGCAACATGCTCCATGTGCAGATGTCATTATGTGGTCCGTTTCAGCATTCCCACCCACAGCAGCCACTGATAAGGAGCAGAGCATCAGGAAACACAAGGACAGTGAAATGGGCCCTGACAAAATGCCATCAGGTAGATCCCTTTTGACATCAGTGCCCCTTGACAAGATTACCAGCAGTGGCTGGAAGCAGCACAGGAATGCTGTCAGCCAGCTGCAATTTTAACTACCCATAATGCACCAACAGTGTTGCTCTGGAGCACTGTGAGAAATTTTAAGAGGTGGCAGAGTTCATGCTGCCTGCTGTTATCACTAATTGAGTCAGAACCCAGCAAAGGAGCCCACAGACCATACATTAGCACCAAAAGCACTAAGCATGCTACCATTTTGGGTGGCAGGTCATGTTTTTGCAGCATATTTTACTATGTTTTATATATGCTGTAAGCCATCCAGAGTGGCTAGGGTGGGGTATAAATAAATATTTTTTAAAAAAGAAAATATTCTTATTATTTAGTTGCTCACTGGTCTTCTGAAAGTCAAGATAATATGGTAATTCAACTAGTAATTTAACATACATTTTCTAATAAGAAGGCTTATTAGCAACGTCAAGAACTGCTGTGTACCATGATTAAACAATGGAACTTGCTCCTACAGAAGGCAGTGATGGCTTTAAAAGAGGATTGGATAAATTCACAGAGGAAAAGACCATCAATAGGTACTGGCCATGACAGCCATGCTCTGACTTCACAATTGGAGGGTAATTGAGAGTAATGCTTCTGGACACCAGTTGCTAGAAATCATGGGGTGGGGAGAGAGCTCTTATGCTCAGGTCCCACTTGCAGGCTTCCTACAGTTTGGCCACTGTAAGGACAGAATACTGAACTAGATGGACCACTGGCTAGATCCAGAAGGCTCCTCTTAAGTTCTTATTGAAATACTAACATTAAGGCACTTGGTAACTTGTGTTCTTTATTTTCAAATCCATCCTTAACTCTGGTTTTCTCCTTAGTAAAGGTAAAGGTACCCCTGTCCGTACGGGCCAGTCTTGACAGACTCTAGGGTTGTGCGCCCATCTCACTTAAGAGGCTGGGGGCCAGCGCTGTCTGAAGACACTTCCGGGTCACGTGGCCAGCGTGACGAAACTGCTCTGGCGAGCCAGCACCCAGCGCAGCACACGGAAACGCCGTTTACCTTCCCGCTATAAAGCGGTACCTATTTATCTACTTGCACTTAAGGGTGCTTTCAAACTGCTAGGTGGGCAGGAGCTGGGACCGAAAGACGAGAGCTCACCCCCGCCGCAGGGATTCGAACCGCCGACCATGCAATCGGCAAGCCCTAGGCACTGAGGTTTTACCCACAGCGCCACCCGCGTCCCTGGTTTTCTCCTTACATTCAAACTAATGTGGAAAAATTACTGCCTTGGCTGGTGGGGAAATGCTAAGGCTTACTGGCAACCAGTCTGAAGGCTTCTATCACTTTTTCATTATTTTCTCTGTGACAAGATTTACGTCAAGGCTTATTCATGAAAGCAGAGATTGATCCTGGAGGAAGATTCTGCCTGCAGTTTCTCATGCAGATGAGAGAGAAACCTGACAGACAAGCAACTGGCTGAGTATGTTCACAGGAAAAGTATACGGTGGGGTGGGGAGCTGGGGTGGGCAGGAGGTGAGGAAAGAGAAACGAATCTGAAATATACCAAACTGCAGAGAACTGGTAGTAAATTTCACAAAAGATAGGTCAATTAACCTAAACCCTAGGAGTACTGCGATATTCCTTAGCAAAGATATATTCAGTTGTAACAAAAGGAAAATGACTCTTGAAAGCACACACCACTTTAAGACGAAACAGACAAAATTCTGTTCCTAGGAGGAACCGGCAGCCCAGAAGCTCCCAAGAAAGCACTGAATGGAGATACAGTGGTACCTCGGGTTACAGACGCTTCAGGTTACAGACTCTGCTAACCCAGAAATAGTACCTGGGGTTAAGAACTTTACCTCAGGAGGAGAACAGAAATCGCACAGCGGTGGCAGGAGGCCCCATTAGCTAAAGTGGTGCTTCAGGTTAAGAACAGTTTCAGGTTAAGAATGGACCTCCGGAACAAATTAAGTTCTTAACCCGATGTACCACTGTATAGTATTCCCAACAATTACAAGTTGTTGCAGTTTCTTATCACAGCTAAAGGCAAACAGCATCTGCTAATTGAATCAGGAATGACAGAGATAATTGACTAAGAGAATGAAAACATGTGGAGAGAGAAAATAAAAGCAGATGCTTGATCCAGCTCTAGTTTAACTTTTTAAAGGTAATGTAAGCATGATTATTAATTACCCCAAAATGTGGACGGGGATGTATAGTTAAAACATGTGCTTCATTGCACACCCCATTGAAAGCAATGCAGGAATAGCATTCTAATTTATATTTGCAGTTCCAGCTCCAATTATGCATGCATAGGTCTCCATAGCTTGGGGTGAGATGGCACTAACACAGAATGAAAGCTATTCTGATTCTGATTCTCTCCCCCCGCCCACCCCCCCAAATAATAATAATAATTACAGAAAAAGACTAGAAAAGACCTGGAGTTTTATAGAATTTGAGTTATTTTCATCCTGAACTTCATAAAGGCCACTTTCCCCCATGTATTTAACCAGCGGGGTAATCTTTAGCTAGAAAATAAATAAAAAGAGTGAAGGTGAACAGATTTTCTCAACCTCTGTCCTGATATTTCATGGTTCATGGTATGCAGCCCCTTAATGGGATTCTGAATCTCCATGAGTGCCACTATCTTGCCGGTAGCATTAATGCTTGCATAATGGTATCAGAAGCTGGAGGCAGATAGCTGAGATTCTGCATGGGGGACAGACAATTGCACCGAAACATTATTCTCATGACAATAGGGGTAAGAAGCAAAATTTAAACAGCTCTTGAAATATGTGTAATTGTTTTAGAAGTCAGTTTTGTGTTATTGCAATGCTTACTCAACTGATTGCATTCTGGATCAACTATTCTACATATCTGCTTTGTTCAGATAATCTGTCCACTTTCTCTTCATGTTTGCTGCAGTGTAACACAATAAATGTGAAAAGCTTCATGAATTTCAACACAAGTGTGCCTTTATATATTGAATTTTATTTTTAAACCAAATCATTATTCATCTTCCATGCAAATGTCTGTATTTGCAACATTTAGTATAGTGAATCTCCACCAGGCACAGAGGTTAGAAAATAATTTCTCTGTCGTAACTATTGTGGTAAATGCTAACTGATGACATTAAATTTCACAGGGATTCACATCTAATTAATTTTTTTGCCTGAGACTGAAAACTAAATCCCCTGTGTCAGGGGTTGCCAACATGATATCCTTCAGGTGCTATCGGACTCCAATTCCCATCATCCTTGGCTATGCACCATGCCTGCTAGGGCTGACTGAAGTCGGAGTTCGGAAACATCTGGAGGACACCTCTTTACCTACTTCTGAACCTTCTATGGGGATTTTAAGAAAGCATAAGTTTGTTTGGAGTGCTCCCCCTCCAGTGTCACTGAAGAATAGTGCCATCCAGTTGTGCCCATCCACTAGCAGAACAGACTTTTGCTTACACTATAGGACTTCTCCCTCCTCTCCACCCCAACTTCCGTCCCAGATGCCATCACAAAATCTGCTGCAGAGGGTTGGGGGAGACTTTTTAAAAATACCAGACCATCACTCTTGCCACAAACCCGCTTTGGTAGATCATCCTCAATGCTAGAAACAAGCAATGGACTTTCAAATCTGCTAACATTTGGCTAATTGCTTATAAACAGCACTTCCCTCCTGAAACTGGCTGGCAGTTCTGTATAAAATAAGTTACTGTATAAAGCACTCAGTAGGTCATTAGCTTGCTAGAACTTCAGACTTAATGGATCAGATTTCCTCTTTCATATTACAACAACAATATTACACAACAATATTTGGACAAATTAATTTTAGGTTTTATCTCAGAGTAATATAAAAATCAACATCTTAACTAATTTAATAAGATAAGCACCTTTCAATAATGCATAAAGAATATAAAATATATATATTTAAAGTGACAAATGCAGGGAATAAATATTTTATGTGCTCTAATCTAAATGTCTTTAAAAGAGTATTGATTACTTCCTATATCCATTAGAGGTTACGGTGATCTAAAATAGCTGGAGACAGTCTGCAGGGGGGCTCAGGAAGAGCATTTATGTTATTTTGGATGCTGTTGGTTCTAATATAATAATAATAATAATAATAATAATAATAATAATAATAATAATAATAATTTATTATTTGTACCCCGCCCATCTGGCTGGGTTTCCCCAGCCACTCTGGGCGGCTTCCATAGAAAACCAAAAATACACTAAAATATCACAGATTAAAAACTTCCCTGAACAGGGCTGCTTTAAGATGTCTTCTGAATGTCAGGTAGTTGTTTATCGCTTTGACATCCGATGGGAGGGCGTTCCACAGGGCAGGCGCCACTACCGAGAAGGCCCTCTGCCTGGTTCCCTGTAGCTTTGCTTCTCGCAATGAGGGAACCGCCAGAAGGCCCTCGGCGCTGGACCTCAGCATCCGGGCAGAACGATGGGGGTGGAGACGCTCCTTCAGGTATACTGGGCTGAGGCCGTTTAGGGCTTTAGGCCGTTTAGGGCTTTAATAAAATCTAATTATCACAATTTTCATGACAGAAGCTCACATGTAAAAAAAGAGCCTTGGTTTTATCTTTTATTCTTCTTTCTCCTTTGCTCTACATCTTTAACGCCCATCCAGCCACAGCAAATCAAGGGATCCAGTTCATTAAGAGGCATACGCTGCCAGTCACAGAAGAGATACTCATCCCTTTTTGGCCTTCCATGTCCCAGGAGTCTCCACTCTATGGTTCACAAACCACCTGCTCAAGGGAGAGGAGGGTAGTATTATCAACACAGGCTAATACTGTTGCCTTTTCCTGGGACAAGGGGGAAACTAGTACAAGACTTAAGACTACTAGACTTCAGGCAACAGAATAAAGTAAGGCAGCAAAAATAGGCTTCATGGCTTATCACTTGTTGCTCCCCTGCCCAAATATAGACTGAAAAAACCTAGGGCAGGCAGAACAAGAAAACACTAAGGCAAATACCAATCAAACAGGAACCACCCTTATGCTTCCAAAAGACATCAAAAGTACCAAAAGACACCAAAAGTACCCATGTTTGTGAGAAAATACAAGGCAGAAGTTAGAAAACTATCATCAGGGATGGAAACTCCTGAAACTACAATAAATGACAAGGTAATACATGAATATTCATTAATATAGCATGTAATTCACTGATCATCCTGTAGTATTATTAGTATTAATGGTAATACTAATAGAGCCAACCCGATCTTCATGACTGGTTCTATAAATCCTTGTGAAACATACCATTCACGGTAACCCAGAAATGAAAAACAATTAGGAGTATGAGCATATTGCCCAGTCCTCCTGAACAGTTTAATCACTCAGCCTCATCTGTGAATGTAAAAGTTTATGCAAATACAAATGGTTAGTTATCATCTGACCTCATAATGACATCAAGTGACTGACAGGTGGTCAGTCCCACCCACCTGTCAAAATTAGCTTATAGGAAGAGTGAGGGAAGCAAAGATCCAGCCCACAACTCCTGCTCTAAAGCTCTGCTTGTGATACTTCTTGCTATATTTTCTGAGGTGATGCGATGATAACAGTACTGTTGTTAAAAAATATATCTGGAAGAACTCTTAGTGATTTGTTGTAAGTGTAACAGACGCATAACTTTAGCAAAAAAAAGTGTAACATGAAATCATGGAAGATTTGGTCTCATAAGCCATCTCAGGTGCCTAGTAAACACATTTAGAACTTCATTTTAGTCAACCTCAAAATCATGCTCTAAAGTTTAGATGTAAATTCCCTAGAAATTTTGAAGATAGAGAGATTGCTATTTCTCTCCTGGGAGCTATTTAAATGCATTTTCAGAAATAAAGATTAAGGTTGCTGCTTTTAACTTAATGTATTATTATGGCAGAGTGGAAAAAAGCAATGCAGGAATGAGGCAAAATGTATGTATATGTTAGGTCTATTTATGGCTAGATGTAAATAGGATGGGCCATGAAGCACCATAAGCGAAAATCAATAAAACAGTTTAATTATTACACCCCAATCAACTAAGGGAATTCAAATGATGATTCACAGATTGCTTACGCTGGTGTATTTTCACTCACATTTTGGGGACTACACCACATTAAGTACTTCGTGATTCTGCTAAAGCATATAATATGAAAGCAAGTGGTGTGCTTGCAAGCCTAGAAAACAGGATAGTCACCCTATCCTTTTTGTTTGCAATTTAACAAAATAGAAACCAGGTTACAAGCCTTCCTTGATCTTCTGTTCCCCTAGAACAGCATCATTTATCATAACACAATACATGTTCCAAACACATTTACAGAGTGATTGATGACACACACTTCAAAACCCTAAAATCAGGGAAAGGATCACCTGGTTATTATTCTACGAGGCTACACATTTAACAATGATCTTTAAAAATATCACAAAAGGAAGACCTTGGAAAAAGAGTACCCCATTGAATCATTTTTTAAAAAAATAGAATAAAAGTGAACTCAGCACTTCAAAGCAAATTATGTGATCTCATGCAGAGGTGCAGCTTTCCTGAATTATCACAAATTATCTATATATGCACAAGGGAAAATAGCTGCTTTTGCTCATAATTTATCTTCTAAAAGAGCCCAACCTATGTCAAAGACCACAATCTGTTAGTCTGAAAGATTAAATTTCACCAGTGACTTTGAAAGTGTAATTAAAGGTTTTAATATATATGGGGTGCAGTCCAACCAAAATTCAGCACTTTGAAGTCTCATTGATTTCCATGGGAGACTTAAGAGTTAAACATCTTCCACTTAAATCAGTGGTATGAAATACTTTTGTTTATTTTACTTTGAGTTGCGGCCATAACATTATTCACTCAAAAACAACAAGATGCTTGCCTACTGGAAACTGCAATTATCACATTGCAAAAATGCAAAAAATCACTTTGTGGGAAGAGAGTTCAGTTGAGGATAGAATACTGGTGGGGGTGGGGAGAGATATCTTTGTCATTTTCTGCAGATGCATGTACTAGCTAAAAAGTATTGTTCCAAAACCAAATTGCAAGAATTCGTTCCCTTAAAGAACCTCCTAGTTTGCAGTCAAGAGGTAGGGTATGGACTCTTTACAACCTGGGTGCTATCCTAGGTCCTGCAGACCCAACATCAGCCTGGTACTTATTGACGGCTTTTGTTACCTGCTACGTCAGGGATTTGGAATCCATGGCCATCATAACTCCTGTCATCCCTAACTATTGGCCACGGTGGCTGGGGCCCATCAATACTCCTATCTTTGTACTGTGCACTTCCTGTTCTGACACCATTGCTTGGGCCTCACCTCAAGTCCCACCTGCCTCAGCCGGTACCAGCACAGGGCAATGCAATTTTTGTCATCTAAGTAGCACACTTGTCCTGGAAAAAGAGAGTTCAGCCGTTCTGACTCACACAGAGCACTTAACAGCCAATTTTTAGGAAGCAGTATGATAAAGCCTTCACCTCTGAAGCCTGTTAGAGGATTTCAGAATTGTCATACTAGAAACTGTAATGAGCACTGCATTCCAGAAACAAAACTAGCAAAGAGAAGGGAAGAGAAATGCAACCTACAGAGAAATGTGCCAAAGAAGTCTCTCTTAAAAGCTGACATGAGAATTGCCAGGCAGACAGTAATAATGCTTTCATTCTATTGCATTTGTTGTGCTCATTTAGTGCAACTGAGGTTTGGAATGCTGAAGAAGCCAGAAGTGTGTTGTTTTTACCGTTGAACAAGATGAAAACAATGTCTTAATAGCTGATAATGAAATACTAACCCACTTATGTGATCTATTTGTTTGTTTCACAAATGTCTCATTATTCGAAGGTGGCTGCTCAGTCTAAATTATTTATTTATTGTAGGCAGCAAAATACGTACTCAGAATTGCTTGAGAGGGCAGAACAGGGGATCACTATAACAACTTCCATGAACTGGACTGAAACAGATACTTCTATTCATAAATCTAGTTTCAAAAAAGTGATCCATAGTACACCAATTCATAAGACCTTTATGAATAGTTCAACCTAAATATTCATAACAGATTTGAAGCTCCTGCTTCAAATACCACTGCATTGTTGAGAGGGATGTTCTGTACACTGCCTCTTGCAGTGCCTTAAATTCTGTAAGGAAAAAGACTTGGCATAGGAGGAAAGGATCGGTAGGCACTCACAGGCCATGAGGGGGGAGAAGCAGAATTGCAGGTGTGAGGAAAGGAAAACGGAAGAGTCCTGGGAAAGGAATCAGCCTGCAAAGGATAAAGCTAGAGCTCCTGCAACTCCACCCATCAAATTCATGGGCCATAATCACTAGGGATGTGTGGTCCAGATTGTGAGGTGGTTATGATGTCATTAAGATGAACCAAGAGTAGAAGAGAAGGAACTGAATGTGCAACACTTAAAAAAACAGGAGTAACCTTAGAAGTGCTGTTTTCCCCATTTCCCATGTAAGATAATTAGAGCATATTATAAGATATCTTAAGAGAAGTTAAGTTGGAAATGTATGCCCAAATCCCTTGTTTGGCTGTATTAAATCTGGCTCTTTTATTATTTCAAGCACCTATAGCAACTCAAGGGGTTTGAATGCTGTGACATTCAGACTATAACTTTTGTCCCAACCCAACCCACAAAAAAAACCTTGCTTTGCAGGGTCAATTGTTTTTTTGTTCCATTATCACGTTTTTCTTCCTTGTGCAGAAATGTGAAGATTCAGTTCTTACTGGACACTTTCCTTGCACTGAACCCTCCACAAGTTAGGACTGGAAAGTGACCTTTGCAGCTCAAAGAAATGAGGTTCATTTTCCTCCAGTCTCCTGAGAAGCCTACCGAGTTATTCAACCTGTCATCAGAATGTTTGAGATGAGAACAGAAGGAAGTCTGAAACTCTAAAACTAAAAGAGAAAATACAGTACGTTGGAAGAGGCCGTATGGGAAAGGTCAGACACGGGAGATTCTACATTTGCCAAAGATTCTAGGTAAAAATAGCCTGAAGGTCCTACCTTCTTTAGAGAAAATCACTGTTTTGGAATCCACTTTTTACGTGACAGAGGTAGAAGGTGACACTAAAAAGCTTAGGATAGTTTGAATGTTAGTTGTTAAATGAGAAAAAATAAAAAAGAGACATTTTACAAAAAAATATAAACCAACTGGATATTTGGAACCAGGTTTTCCAATTAGCAGAAAGGATTGCACCATTAACATTTATCTCCAAGTGTTGTTATATAAGCACCAATACATAACAGAAGCGTTCTGCAGGAAGCAGGGGCCTAAGGAATGAATCTTCTGGGAATGTATGCATTTGTAGCTGGTTGACAGCCCAAACCCAAACAGTGCTCACTAACGGTTCCTTGTCACCTTGGAAAATAGTGGCAACTTGTGTGCCGCAGGGTTCTGTCCTGGGCCCATTATTGTTCAACATCTTTATAAATAACTTGGATGAAGATACTAAGGAGTAGTCAATGCCATTGAAAACAGAATAAGAATTCCAAAATTGAAAACAGAATAAGAATTCCATTGAAAACAGAATAAGAATTCCAAAAATGAATTTCAATAAGGACAAATGTAAGGTTCTGCCTTCCTAAGAATCACTAAAAACCCCTCTCCCGCCCACATGACCTGGGTTGCTGTGCGTAAGAGAAACCTGGTGGACAAGCAGCAGCAAGAACAGGTCCATTTGCCTCGTCCAAGCAAGTCTCCATTACACATGCCAGGTCAATTCCTCCATCCATGATTAATTAATGAATGGCAGCGGTCTTGTGAACCATTGACCTGGCATTGCACAGCAGCACTTTAAGGTCATGTGGGACACTCGGTGCTTTTTTCTGGGGGGATGCATTTTGTGAATCTTTGTACTTTTGTCCATTTACTGTATTTATTTTTCCCAATTTGAACTATAAAATGGTGATTTTCTTGAGTCAAAATGAGAGTACCCCTAAACATTTTTTAAAGAAAAAAAAAGCACTGGGGACACCCTTATTGATTCTGGTATCCTTCCGGTCAGGACCCGACATGGAGGCAGGGATAGTCTTCTAACAACAACTAAACCTGCCTCCTCAGTAATGACATGGTCTGGTCCTAGCATAACTCCTCCACCTACCCATGATCACTGAGATCGGGTGTTCCAATGCATCCCCCCCAGTGGAACCTACCCCAGCCATCCTATTGGCTAAGGCCCACTCCCAGGGCAGCCCTGAACCTATCCCTTAAAACATGGGTAGGCAAACTAAGGCCCGGGGGCCGGATCCAGCCCAATTTCCTTCTAAATCCGGCCCACAGATGGTCCGGGAATCAGCGTGTTTTTACATGAGTAGAATGTGTCCTTTTATTTAAAATGCATCTCTGGGTTATTTGTGGGGCATAGGAATTCGTTCATTCCCCCCCCCAAAAGAAAAATATAGTCCGGTCCCCCATAAAGTCTGAAGGACAGTAGATCAGCCCCCTGCTGAAAAACTTTGCTGAACCCTGCCTTAAAAACAAGTTCTCTTAAGGCAACAACAAAACAAACCAGTGAACCACTAGAAAATTTAAAGAAACTCAAAACACAATTTTCAACTACAGACATGATTAAAATAACCGCCACCCCCATCTAAGCATTGAAAACAACTCCAACCTAAAAAAAAAAAAAGACAGGTAAAATTTGAAACCCCACAGATTAAAAGCTGCTTAATTTTTTAAAAAACACTAGACACTTGGAGCAGTGAAACAATAGCAGAACACCCAACCCAGCACTGCCCCAAGAGTTCGTTCCAGTGAGTCCGCCCCCCCCCAGGCCAGCTGGGGACAGCCTTGCAAAGGGAGCAGGCCCTGCAGTCCTCACCACAGCTGATGGTCCAGCCTTCACTGCAGCAGGAGTCTTTATAGCTGGGAGTGTGAGGGCCTAGCCCCCTCCCCGTAGGCCAGATGGTGAAGGTATTGCAGAGGGAGCAGGCCCTTCTATGCTCACCGCAGCATTAAACTGTCAAAGGAATTAACTCCTCGAATTCTGTTCAATTTGTAGAAGCATCTAAGCTCAAACCAGGGTCTTTCATTTCATCTCCTTGTAGGCAATCAGAGGCGGGAAAGGACATGGCATTTTGCTGCACCTGATGAAAGGGCAACTGTTGGGGGGGGCAGTATTCACAATACATGGCATTTTCCAATCAGATGTAGGTAGAGCTATAATACAAAGCCATAAAATTACAATCTTAAATGGTCTATTAATTCAGGCAGCTAACTCTTTAGACAGATTTAATAGATGTTATCAGAAGCCGGATCTCGGCAACTGTGGGGCCAACTAATCAGCTGGAAAGAAATGAAAAGAAAGGGAACAAAGAGAATCACATTTGTGGTATATGAAGAAGTAGTTGATGTAACTGGAATGGTGGTTCAGGCATTTCTCTTGAACCAAAGGACACCATGCCAGGTAAAAGTGGACAAAGGGAATGTTTATGATACTGCGGAGGAGGAGGAGGAGGAGAAGAGAAGGCAAGATTCCAGTGCAGCCAGACTGTCTTGCTATTTGAATTTCTACTGAATAACAGATGTAAATTTGAGGTGTTTAGTGAATCATTTCACTGCGCTGAATGCAAGTAGGGAGGCAGCCTTCTGTTCAGAGCAGCAGCGTTTTTGGAAGCTAGACTGTATAAAGAGCAGCAAATCCAAGTGATTTATAAACATTTGGGGAATAGAGGCAGGCAGGCAGACAGACAGATATCTGGCTCAATATGCCCACTGGATTACAGTTCATAAAAAATGCCATGAGTCATTTCTGCTGCCGTCTTTTGAATTGATTGCTCAAATTCTAGAGTAGGTAGAATTTCCAGCCCTCTTTTTCAGGGGGCTATTTCCACATTGCTCACAGGGTTTCTCTCCATCAATGCAGGACACATGGATTTCTAAGAATGCCAAGGTTCTGAATGGGAAATGCAAAAACCCAGAGGAAAGAGACACTGAATAATCCTTAGAGTAGAGGCAAATGAATGGCAGCTCAAAAAAAAAAAAAATCCTTAAGGCATTTTTTTTTTTAATTAAAAAAAAATGCTTCCATGGAATAGACAGATAATAGAGCCTCAGGGCTGTCTAAGAAATTGGAACTATGCTTCAGTATAGCCAGTTGGCTGCCATATGTATTAATTGCATACGAGTTGGAAGCGACCACCATCAGCAGCAAAAAAGTCAAACGATGACAGCTGTGCTCCCAATTCCCTTGGCTCCATGAATCCAACAGACATATGAAATTTGCTTTATAGCCTTTGCCTGATGCATGTATAATCATGCTGCTATCCAATCCATATTAACTGCTAAAGATGTTTTGTTGTGGCCAACCAAGATTTCATTTCTGCCACTAAGTGAGCGAAAGCCAGATTACTGTTGGCATGCTCCCATATTCACTAATTACAGTTATGAGTTTTCTGTTACTAGCAACCTACTTTATGTTTTGGAATTACTTAGTCACACTTACATATCAATAAAACAAAGAATTGGATCTTAATCACACATTGTTGTTCTTTCTTGATATAACTGGAAAGGCAGTTTCATTTGATGTGCTTGGCTGCGGGAACAACACATCCTCCCTATGACATAACAATAACAATAACTTTGTTATTTTCACCCCCACCCATCTGACTGGGTTGCCCCAACCACTCTGAGCAGCTTCCAACATTCTCTGGCACCCACTCACTTTGCTATGGCCATTTCCTATATGCAAGTTCTTCCCACATTTTCTACCACTTCTTCCAACATTATATGTTCTAAGCACACTGCAGATAGCAAAATGAGAGACGATACAAGCATTTGAGGGCAGGTGCTTATAAAGCTGAAGACCTGCCTTCAAACACTCACAAGGAAGGTTGGTGCTCAGTCCTGCAACCAGTTTCCACCTTTCCACTGTTTGAAGGTGAACATTAGAAAATAAAGTTGTGAAAGGCCATAGTGAAGATGCTCTCAGGTCACAGGAAAAAATGGCCTTTTCCAGCTGAAGACTGGGTGGAACATGTTATGTACTGAAGTTCTCACCCTGGGCCAGCAGGGGAATACTGTAGATAGTTTTCACTCAGGTCCACATATGCAAATAAGGAATCGAAAGTGACTTTCACTGATTGGATAGTTTCAGAAAGTTGTTATTGTTGCGTTGTAGTGGAGCTCTATATAAGCAGGCTGGCTGAACCCTTCAGTTCAGTTCTGTTCTGGCCTGTGAATAAACAAGAGCTGTCTGAAGAATCGCTGTGTCGTCTGATATGTTCACCCACAACTTAACAGAACACATACACTTTCACTTTCCTCTTTATAGGTCCAGCCTGCATCTTAGGTGGGAAAGACACTCTGCTGAAGGCTGTGAACACTCAGTGGTGCCTCTGCCTTTCTCTTCATCTATTAGATTGTAACCATTCCCTTCAGGTAGCGGAAGAGGGAAGGCATGGTGGAAACCTCATGGGTGTGTTTAAGAGCTCTCTTGGAACACACACAAATAAAGATACTTGTGCATCTAACCAGAATGCACTTGGTTTTGTGGTAATCACCAACAGAGGACCAATATTTCTATTTTAATGAGAAACTGGGAGAATTTACTGAAGATGTTAGATGCAGCACTTTTCTTCTCCACAGTAAAACCTCCTGCTGCCTGTAACCTGGTGGGGACAGCTCATGACGTGGAAGGGGCTGGTAAGAAGAGGCCATTTCTAAGAAGACTGGCTTTGGGGCAGGCAGTTCAAGATAGGACCCTGAAGGCATCAAAGGTTTTACAGCAGGCATGTCCAAAATCCATTCCAAGGACCTAATCCGGCTCACCGGTCAATTTAATCCAGCCCCTGTGGCAGTTTATTTCCTGGTTGCCCCTCACAGCCCTTCATTTCAAATCTGGCCCTCTTTGAAAAAAGTTTGGACACCACTGTTCTTCAGAGTCAGCAAGGATAATATATGGAGGACATATGAAGTACAACCCACCCCCTGAAGAGTGTAACCTTCTGTTTTGTTGTGGAATATGCTGGTTTCTGAATCTTTTCAATCGAATATCCTTTCCCTAAAACTCTTATTTTGTGTTAGTAAACTTTTTGTTTCCTAAGCCAGTGATGGACTCATCTTATTTAGAACACCCCTAAACATAAAAACCATAAATTATGCTACCTTAAGAGGCTTCAAGGGGATGCGTGTGGCACTGTGGTCTAAACCACTGAGGGTAGGGCTTGCCGATTGGAAGGTCAGCGGTTCAAATCCCGTGACGGGGTGAGCTCTCGTTGCTCGGTCCCAGCTCCCGCCAACCTAGCAGTTTGAAAGCACGCCAAAAAGTGCAAGTAGATAAATAGGTACCGCTCTGGCGGGAAGGTAAATGGCGTTTCCGTGAGCTGCTCTGGTTTCGCCAGAAGCGGCTGGCCACATGACCCGGAAAAACTGTCTGCGGACAAACGTTGGCTCCCTCGGCCAGTAAAGCGAGATGAGTGCCGCAACCCCAGAGTCGTTCACAACTGGACTTACCGTATTTTTTGCTCTATAAGACTCACTTTTTCCCTCCTAAAAAGTAAAGGGAAATGTGTGTGCGTCTTATGGAGCGAATGCAGGCTGCGCAACTATCCCAGAAGCCAGAACAGCAAGAGGGATTGCTGCTTTCACTGCGCAGCGACCCCTCTTGCTGTTCTGGCTTCTGAGATTCAGAATATATTTTTTTCTTTTTTTCCTCCAAAAACTAGGTGCGTCTTGTGGTCTGGTGTGTCTTATAGAGCGGAAAATACGGTAACTATCAGGGGTCCTTTACCTTTTTAAGAGGCTTCAGGGAGGTGCTAGGAAAGATTTTAGGAGGATTGATAAAGGGCAGCTTAAAAAAAAAATCCACTTTATCTGGTGGCAGCAGGTTCTTAAGTGAGGAAGGACCAGATTTGTGTTCAAATCTCCCTTCTCCAGACATCCCAGGACTCAAGGTGGCTGGGGATGAGGCCTATACACACATATTATGCAAAGTTTCACAAGTATGAAAAGTTTCTGAGGCATTCTACAGGGTTCTCAAGCATCCTACAAACTGAATCACTACTGCGTTTAGGAACGGTGAATATGTGCAGCAAAGAAGGAGACAATTAAATTTTTGAATAAAATTACCTGGCAAAAATGTTGCATTAGTGAAATGATATTTATAAATAAACATGCCCAAAATACACAGGCGGTTTCAGAGGATACCCTGTAAATGCTAATTTCCAGAGCTTCTTCCAATTTAGAAACCTCAAGTCTGCAATTTTGAATCTAATACTTTCACTTTAAAAACAAGTTGCAGGCAGCAAAACCCATCATATAAAACACAGCCTACTTTCTAGAACTGAATAATCACCTTTTACCCATTCCATTATATGCTTAGCTAAAAGCTCTAAACATAAAGAAAAATATCATTGGACAAATACTGCCAGAAGAGCTCACAGCAAGCATTAAACCAGTACAAAATAGTCTGGCATCAACTGGAGTAAATAAGGGACAAGCTGACCTAACAATAAAAAAGGTTACGTATATTTTAGGTGTATGCATATTAAGACTTCCATATGCCACAGAAAACTCTCCAGCTGTGAGCATTAATGTTTTAAAATAAGCTCAATTGAAATGAAATTCCTCTGGAAAAGAGTACTGTGTTAACTGAGAAAAGTTGAAAAAAACTTGTTCATGAAATATTTAACAAGGAATAACTCTGAGAAAGATTATGCAGGATCAAGCAGTTAGCCTAATACACCATTCCCTGAAGAAAGAGACAGACATTTCAGTTTCATGGGCTGAGCCACTGAGAGCTTCGGCAGCAAACCATCTCATACAATCAAGAACAAGTACTTCTTAAGCCACTTGTCCAGGACAAGGGAAGTTTCCTTCTAGATCAGCAGCTTCCCAGAACCACTGCTCAAGCATCCGTGGAGTATAGGAGTACTGGAGAAAGTTGAGCTTACAAAATGGCTGGCAAATCCTTTGTGCTGTACTCACCTGCCACACTAAACATGGTTTGGAGTGCTAAGAACAATTAAGACACAACTGATCTGAGGAAACATCAGAAAGATGCACGCATTTCATTCTAGTCCCAGCCCCGATACAGAAGCAGCCATTGATATTGCTGCACCACTACTCCCAGACATGTACCAGTATTTGAACAGCAGTGCTTAAGCAACGGGGTAAGTCCCTACACGCTTGGCATTTTGGTTTTTGACAGCTTTGTAGGGTGGGACCCTATTAAGCTTGTTTGTGATGCTGGAGTTAAAGAAGCCTCTTCAATTTGTGTTTTAGGTACCTCGGAGTACAACACTGCCTTCGTTATTGCAAAGGGGTGTATATCATGAACAAAGAATGCTTTCTGGATCTTTCGGTTGTCACGTGCTATTTCAGGGTGAAATCCTGGTCCCTCTCACCCAGGGATTTCAGCGTTTGGCAGTGAGGCCATCTGCCAGCAAGCAGAATGTGTGTTAATAAGTGGCGTGCCGGAATCAGAATCGTAACATGCTCAGAATGTGAGGTGGCAAGATGGCTTTAAGAAAGATTGCAGAAAGGGGGCAGGGAACCAGTGAATGGCTATAAAAAGCCAACTTTATAAATTTGTCAGAGTTTAAAGATCCAGCATCTGCACATTTCAAGGTACACTTCTCCTAAGGGACACTTTTGACAAATGAAAGAAATACTGGAATCTAAAAGAAATGTTTACATAATTCATAATAAATACATTTCATTATAATATTCTGACAATTTTTTAAAAAGAAAATTGCAATATGCTGTTGACAACAAAGTTTTGTAAAATCACTCCTACTGTTCTTATATGAATTGCTTCACCCATAAAATTTTCATGTACCAATTATAATAAAAGACAAAAGATCCATTGTTTTGAACTCCTTGTAACATCAATTTGGAAATCCACTTGGGACAAGAAGTTTCAGTATTTAAAAAAAAAAATCTGACTAAAAGTATCCTCATTCCAATAAAAAAGAAAAAAAAGTGAGAAAGTGTCTGTTAAATCTTGCATCATTTAACACAATATCATCTATTCAGGGGAGCAGTTCAGTAATTATAAACGGAATCTCCCACATACAGAGACAGACTGCCCTGGTTCAGAATATTATGCTTTATGAAGCTAGGAAAGAGTGTCAGAGCCAAGCCCTCCCCTTCCTGCCCTTCTTCTCTCCTCTCGCACCCCAGCTTTGGCACTGTAATCCTACTTGTATTGAGATGAAAGAACCAGGCTGGTTTGTCCTTTGCCCCTTCCCACAAAGGTCTGTAGAGTGGTACAGTAAGTGGCATTCTTATGGAACTGAATCAGTCACAAATTTTGCATTCCAAGCAATTAAAATCCATAAGCAACCTTTACTCAATTGTAAATGGGTAATGGCCAATTTTAAATTGATTTTAATCTTGTTTTAAATATAAAAGACATCATTAGTGGGGTGCATGGGGTGTTAGGGAGGGGTAGTACCTCTGCTGGGGGATATGTCATGCACCTCCTGGGATAGTTTGTCCACCTTTGGTTCCCACTCTGCACTCAGCTCTCAACTGTGGCTCCTAGAAGCTGTCAACATGCAATAGGGGAAAGATGGGAGCTCACCAACCTGCGAAGGTAGCCCATCTAGGAGAAGGAAAACTCTGATACTAAACCAGAGATAAGGGCCTCTATTTCTCTGTCCAACTGGTGTGTTTAGAAGTCTCAGTTACTGAACATATATACAATTATGACAAAGGGCTGCACCTCAGTACCTCTGAACGGCCCTGAGACCTCCAGGTATAAAGCGGTATATAAATTCAATAAACATATAAACAAATAAAAATTTCTGTAGAGTGTTGAATTCTTGGCAAGCAGTTGATACTGATTTTCTACAGATTCATTTTGTTGAGAATGGGGTGTTTTAGTTTAGTTTTAGTTTAGTTTAAATTATCAGTGGCATTATTTGCATTTCCCCCCAAGAAAACAAAAGGCAGTGTTTGCATTTAACTCAGCAGATATGAGCTGATAAATGTATTTCATTATTTCTACAATTAAATCCCTTTTTAAAAAAAGTAGCCAGATAACTATGGGGAGGGGGGAAATCTTCAGATTGTTACTCTCTACTGACACATGAAAGGGAAGTAGCAAGCTGCAATTCTTGCCTTTAAACCTGATAGTTTACCCTGGTTCTGAGAACAGCTGGCAAAAGTAATAACCTGGCAAGCTCTGCCAAGGGCTAAGAATTTATTTTCTATAGTATATTAGAAACCTTAAGTCAAAACGGTAAGCTTAGGCAAACATTTTTAAAAATATAGAGAAAGCTTTTTATCATTCTCCGCTCACTCTCTCCCTGCAAGTATATAATCCACATGCAGATCCTGTAACTAGAGAATATAATATAGAATATTTAGGATGCTGATTCATGTGTTTTCACAACAATCAACATCACACTCCTTGAGAATAAAGGGTTAATAATAAATAACTTCAACATACACAGTATACATACTATTTGCACCAGCTGACTTTCTTTTTCTTGTCTCCTGATTAGAATCTTATTTACATGTTGAGCTAAAGCAGAACTTGGAGGAAATGATGCCAAATTCATGAGGCAGCTGAGCATGCATGAGCTGCACAAATTCATACACCAAGTAATTATAAATTCCAGCAACATCACTAACAATAAGTAACCGGAACGGCAAAATCACCTCTTGATCATCAATGGGCCAGGCAGAACATGCAGTATGATAAACTCTAAATGAGTCAGATTTGCACTTTTACACCAAGCAACGAAAAGACTTAGCTTGCTGCTGTTTCCTGCTTTGGTTCCCTGACTTTACAGGAGCCGGGTCCAACAGACATAGTAAACTTACATACCACTTGATATCAGAACTCTAGGATACACACTTCCTGTTGTTGCACCAAGACCACCAGACACCCGCCCCCCTACTGAATGGCTGGGAAATTTTATATTGATCTCGACTTACATGCCTCTACCCACCCCTAATTCTCTTTCAATGTTGATTCTAGTAATTGGGGAAAGACATGAACTGTGAACTAAGCTACATCCTTAGGGGTTTTTTCAGGCTTTATTCATCAGGAAAAATTAAGATTTCCTGCTCCTCCTCTCAGATTCTGTTCTGTCTGTTATCAACACATATAACCTTTAGGCACTTACTTTTAGAATGACCACTGTGCTTTAAAAACCAGCATAGCACCAGAAGCATGTGTCAGCTTATCTAGCACATGACAATACAATGATTTTTCATGGGTTTAAGAATGGTTTGAGAGGTAGAAATATCTTCAGCCAGATGGCCTCCAGGACTAAATGTCCACTATATAGCAGCACTATAAACATTTACCAGCTACAATTTTATATAGCTTACATATGGCAAACCTTGTTACATTTCACTCTTTCTTCCTTTCAATATAAAAAGGAGTGATCAGGTAGTCAAATTGTTTGAAATGTTGTAATTTTTTTAAAAAAATGAAATTCATACAAATGAAAACTATAAATAAAATTATTTTTAAAAAATGAATGCTGCCTAATAATGAACACCAAAAGTACAATAGAGTTGACAATATGAGAAAGTATTTGTTGTTTCCATGTTTTGCTTATTTTAATATTTCTCACAAAATAGGTATTCTCCACAGCCAGTGCTAGAAATTCAGATATTCAAGCTAGACGCCAAATGGCTTATTAAACTAGTGTTGCCGAAATGAAATGCCTAGTTGCCCTTTTTGGGCCAAACAGCCCAAAATTTTTGGTTCCTGAAATTCACTCTGATTGTGCAGATAAAATATCACAGATAGAATTCAACAGGATGTGTCAGTGTGTGAAAATATGTTAGTGTGTGAAAACAGGCAAGACCCAAGGATCCCCAGACATGCACCTTCAGATGGTGGAGATGTCAGGTGCCATCCTGGCACCTTCACTTGGTCACAAGTGGCCAATAACCAGGTGCAAAATGTGCCTAGCACCTGGTGAATTTTTAGCGCTGTCCACAGCATAAAGGGTTTCGTTGTCCTTCATATCTCTCCCTGTTCTTCATCCATTTAGCAACTGATGACAAATTTAAGTTGAAAGACGGGAAAGTTTTCTTCTTTCCTACGCAGAGGGCTTTTGACACGGTTCATGAGGCAATTGGAAACCTTTAGTTCTGATGCTAAGCTCTTAACTAAGTTAGAAACATCTGTGGGGTTCCTCACACATGACATTCCCAACAACGGAAGTTAGAAAGGGTTGGGGGATCCTCCAGAGAAGGATGAGAAACAGAGCAAGCAGCTGCAGGGAGAAGGGGAGATTGGGACAAAGAGTTGTCCCACCCTTGTACTCCTGCAGAAGCCCCATCAATTCCCAGTTTCCTCCATGAACAGAGGAATGGTTTTCCATTCAAGGATAACTAGTTAAGATTCAAGCCTATGTATTAAGCCAAATGTCCAGGAAAAATTAAAACCCATTAAATAATAAAAGGTTCACTGCTATAATTCAGTATTGTCAAATTATACCAATATATATTTGTGACTGGAAAAGACCAGGAACATTTACGTAACTTGGCACTATCAGCAGAAATCCACTGGTGCTCAAAAGAACAGTATTTGAAGTATGCAATGAAAATTTAGGAGACAACAGATGTATGTTTCTGACTAACCTTTTGATTTTTACAGTCAAAGTCAATGAAATAATTATAACAGAATCAAAATCATGAGAAGGGCATAAATGGGGCTCTAAATCAGAAACCAATTTCATAGGTTGCTCCCCGCCCGCCCCCCCAAAAAAATCCATGCCAAATGAAGGGATCCCTCAAGTAGAACTTGGAGGATTAGCAAGGCAGAGGATGGCTATACCACTGCTGTTGCAAATAATCAAATCTTAATGAAGCTCTCTTATCACTATGCCAGCATCACAGTAAATAGAAACGCTGGGTTTTCTATTGCCTTAGCAAACACATCGTGCTTGCAATGCGTATCAAAAAATTCATGGCTTTCACACCTTGTTGTTGTCATATGTCTGTGGCTGAACTGATAAGACATATACAGCCCTATTTTGACAAGCAACAAAGTAGGAAAACAACCAAACAATTGCTTTGTAGGAGCCGCATGTTTCACTGGCAATAACTCATGGGAACATTTTTGGACAGGAACAGAATATTTAGCAGTTTCTGTAGCATTATCCTGATACAAGTCTAAAACATTTTAAGTTACGAGAGTTGCTTACTAAGCCATCTAAAATGGCATGACTAATAACTATGGGGAAAATGAAAGGCAGCCCCAAAACTGACAAAGCAGGCAGAAAAATCCCTTCAAAGATAGAGAAAGTATGATGGAATACCGCCATATCAAGTTGTTGTTTTTAAGGAAAGAGAAGATGGGCCCTGGACTGAGACCAACTTCAGCATATTTATCCTAAACTCATTATCTGAAGGTAAGCCTCATTTATTTCAATTTAAGATATAGGCATTAGAAGTTTGATGTTGCATCCCACATATTCAGGGACACAAAAATGTTAACTTTTGCAATTCTAAAAATGAAAACCAAATTGCCCAGAACAGATGAACTATAAAATAAATGTTGGTCAGCAAGTGAAACGTCCATGGTGAAATCTAAGAATTCTGGGCAATTACAGTCTTATTAAAATGCTGCAAGCTCTATCTTTTCCACAGATCATAACCTGATTGGTTTTGTTCCTCTTCACACTCTCATCAGTAGCAAGAAGCTCATCTTAATTCTTCTCACATGCCTTGCCATTGCCTATCCTGGTTATGATCTGACAACATACAGTGGTACCTCGGGTTACATACGCTTCAGGTTACATACGCTTCAGGTTACAGACTCCGCTAACCCAGAAATAGTACCTCGGGTTAAGAACTTTGCTTCAGGATGAGAACAGAAATCGCGTGGTGGCGGCGCAGCAGGCCCATAGCTGTCAACCGTCCCTTATTTGGCAGGAAACTCCCTTTTGCGTGTTGAGTCCCACAATGCCACCCCCCCAAAAATTCACACTTCACACATCAATTTTTGTTTAAGGTTTTTGGCATAATTTTGGCCACAACTTTATTCAAAATACAAAAAATGTGAGTGGTTGCTTAGGCATTGGTTATGACTATCTGTCCTTGCCCTCAAGGACAGAGCTGGCCTTCCGGACACCAACGGAAGCCAGCGTGGGAAACAAGTATTGGGTGAGAAAATGAAGCTGGGCAACAGTCCCTCACTTCTCACCCTCATGTTCCTGTGGGGCTTGCACGGCCCAAGTCCGACTCCGGGGACAAGATCCGGCGCAAAATGGCCAAGAGGACGTCCAACGTCTGGCCCCTGTATTTAAAGACTCTGACCCCTCCTCCAAATTGGCAACAATCAAAACTCCCCAGCAACCCAAATTTAACCACTTAAAGGCTTGGGTTCCTTACCAAATTTGCCTAGTCACTGCAGGGTGGCTTGTTCCCCCAACCGCAACACGTGCTCTCTGTTAGGGAGAACACGCTTTCCCAGCGCCATTTCCCGCTGCTGTCCCGGATTGATGATGTCCCTTAAATTTCCTGGGTTTCAAAGGAAGCAGCTCCTTTCCCTCCCTGCCTGCCGGCCAGGGAGGAGGGAGGCTCCAACTGTGTTGCTTGGCTGAGTTGCTCACCCAATAAGGAGTCTAAGAACGACTGGGGGGTGGAGCTTGCATGCCTTGTGCCGATCAAATCGGCTGCATTGCCTGGGGACTTGCCTTTACTCAGTGCTTCCCAGTGGAGAGGTGACGGTGGTTTTCCTTGCTGCACCCCCTTTGCTGGGTTGCTAGGCTGTGGGAACCACCGCTTGAGGCTTCATTTGGCTGCTGGTTGACTAAAATCCCTTATTTTGGCTGCTGATCCCTTATTTTTGAGGCTGCTGGTCCCTTATTTTCAAATCTGTAAGTTGACAGCTATGGGCAGGCCCCATTAGCTAAAGTTGTGCTTCAGGTTAAGAACAGTTTCAGGCTAAGGACGGACCTCCGGAACGAATTAAGTACATAACCAGAGGTACCACTGTAATACAAAATGGGTATCGTTTTCAAGTATGATCAGCATTCAAAAGAAATGGCAAACAGATCAAGAAACAGTGAAGAAACAAAGCATCTCTCAGTACAGTACTCATCTAGGATGGTTATCTGTTAAAATTAAAATATTGAGCTAGGTTTTGCCCCAACTGTGCATGCCTCACACATACTATTCCACACTGGAACAACACACATACACTGCTGGCTCTGGGTGTAGGGACCTCAGATGCAAATTCCTACTTAGCTCTGAACCTCCTTGCACATTCTAGTTTCTTAGCTATGGGGTTCTGTCCTGGGCCCACTACAGTTTAACACCTGCATACAAGACTTGAACAAAGAAATAAAAGCAGCAGCAAATACCTTTGGGGATATAAAAAAGCATCTATGATCAAGATATAATTTCTCAGCCATTCACTAGTGGTGGGCTCTGCCTTTAGGTTGGGGAAAACAGATTCACAAATAAAGAATGGGTGACACCTGGTTTGACACTAGTACATGAGATCTAAGATCATGGGAAATCCAAATAAGTAAGGTTATATAGAAACAAAAATATTTTAACATTGTGCTAGTCAATCTGATGAGTATTTGTTTTAACTTATTTAATAAGAAGCAGCAGGGGAAGAATAAATGTAGCCAGAGGTCTAAAGAGGCGTAAGAGAGGGTCACAATTCAACTAGACTAAGATACGTGGATAAGAACTCTAAAATCCCTGGCCTATTTTTATTCCAGAGGAGTGCCCAGGAGAACAGAGGAAGATTACTTATCAAGGCAAGCCCCCTCCACAAAAAATGGGTACGATAGTATTATTTCCATGCTGAAATTATGAGCATTCCTGCAAACAATTCACCTCTGTGAATATCATACAAGATATTATGCAAGAATATCATTTCTGTCACAACAAGAACCACAGTTTCCATTCATTTGCGTGTAATTGTAAGCATGCTGTGTTGATTATTATCTGTCCACAGTATATAAATGGAATTGAAATGGTAGTTTCAACTGCAGTACGAATAGGGATGACATTTTTTTTTTAAAGAAGAATACTGCAATTTAAAAAATCTGAACACAAAACAAAAAATGCTTCTGCTTTTTCATTTTTTTATACAAAGAACAATGAAAATCTCTTATTTGACTCTGAAAAATCACCCTTAGTTTGTTTGGCTATCTATCAAAAGGTAACAAAACACACAACACTCATCCTTGTTCATTCTGATTTACTCCATTTATGGTGGTCCAGTGTTGGCTGCCTCCATTTTCTGCTAGCTCCCTGGGATTGCATGAACACTAAAGACTAGTGATCCCCTAGACCAGGGGTAGGCAACCTAAGGCCCGGGGGCCAGATGCGGCCTAATCGCCTTCTCAATCCAGTTTGTGGATGGTCCAGGAATCAGCATATTTTTACATGAGCAGAATGTGTTCTTTTATTTAAATTGCATCTCTGGGTTATTTGTGGGGCCTATCTGGTGTTTTTACATGAGCAGAATGTGTGCTTTTATTTAAAATGCATCTCTGGGTTATTTGTGGGGCATAGGAATTTGTTCATTATTTTTTTCCAAAATATAGTCCAGCCCACCACATGGTCTGAGGGACGGTGGACCGGCCCACGGCTGAAAAAGGTTGCTGAACCCTGCCCTAGACAGCCAGCATACATGGATTACAATGCAACAGCTTGTCCGTGTTCCTTCAAACCCCCTGGTGGGCAATTCAAGGCAAAGCCAATCTGCATGCCCCCCACAGCAAAAAGTATTAATGCCTTACTCTGCCACAAGGTTTGGGGATAAGCCTCCTTAAGTGAGGAACAGGAACCCACAGTAAAAAAAAACCCATTCACCCTTGTAAGCTCTTAGCAAAGAAGAAAAGCTGAGGAACTCCTAATTTCCCAGTGCCAAGGTAGCATGCTGTGGGGATTCGCAGTCAATAGAAATGCTGTGCGATTTAGTTTCTCAATTGACTACAAAGCAAGGTCAAGTCTTGCCATGGTGATGTCACTCAAGAGTTCTCTATGTCCTACAGAACTCAACCTTGCCTTGTGCTCTGGAAACAGATTAAAGGTAAAAGTAAAGGACCCCGACAGTTAAGTCCAGTCGCAGACGACTCTGGGGTTGCAGCACTCATCTCGCTTTACAGGCTGAGGGAGCTGGCGTTTGTCCACAGACAGTTTTTCCGGGTCATGTGGCCAGCATGACTAAGCCGCTTCAGGCAAAACCAGAGCAGCGCACTGAAATGCCGTTTACCTTCCTGCTGGAGCGGAACCTATTTATCTACTTGCAGTTTGACGTGCTTTCAAACTGCTAGGTTGGCAGGAGCTGGGACCAAGCAACAGGAGCTCACCCAATCGCAGGGATTCGAACCATCAATCTTCTGATCGGCAAACCCAAGAGGCTCAGTGGTTTAGACCACAGCACCACCCACGTCCATCTGTCTCTGGAAACAGATTAGCTATCATCAAATATCTACTGGCAGGCAGTTGCTGGATGACATCTTCCAATTCTGGGCTCCATTCAAGTATTGCTCCGTGCCTCACAGGCTGTCAGCTGGCCCAATATAGGGCACCAGGGGTAGCCATGAACATTTTGGCAACTGAAGCAAAAGTAAATGCAGCTGTCATCCTTTTTTTTCTTTTTTGGGGGGAAAAAGAGGCACATAGAAATGCAGGGGGGTATGAAAATAGCAAATATGCACCAACTTCAGTGCCACATGTCTCTACATAGCACATAACATTTGTTTGCTATTGTCTGATGCAGGATTTCTCATTGCCAGAGAGACATGGTGCTTTTCAAACTCAACAACTGCAGGTCTCTTAAAGAGAGCAATTGTTGTTGCAAAAGCCTGTGCTTGTGATATTATTGTTCCTTATTGTTTGCAAGCCGTGTTGGGATTCACTTGGGTGGAAAGTGGCACAGAAATGCAATAAATCAATCATAGCAGCAAACAAAGCTCCAGTTATAGGTATGCTTCTCTCCCATACCTATGTGCCTGATCTTTGGATCCCAACCTCAGTTTGTATTTGCAGACATCCTGTCAAAAGTAGTAAAGTGTATCAGATGGCAAATAAGGCATGTCCCGTCCCGCCCCTGCACGGACATTAGGTCATGGGAACTCATCAGTTGATGGGAACTGATCAGCTGAATTTTTAATTCTGATGGCTCCAAGAAGTCTCTTTATTTTCACATAAACCTGGGGGGGAAATATAAGCATGTTGTACCTGAGCCTGAAGGCTACTTATCATTGCAGATCATTTTGCATAAATTACACCCACATAATACCCACCTATAATTTTGCAATCATGAAGCTCTGTTTTACAACATTTGCGTGATTCTTTATGCTATGCAATGGATATCATCTGTACATTAACAGAAATAATTGCTTCCCCACCCCAGCAAGAAGACAGTTTAGAATCAAGGCACAGTTTCAAAACCTCATACAAAAGAAACCCAGCTAAAATCTTCAGGGCTGTAGAATAAGTTAAGGTGCTTCCCTAATTAGATATTCTTTTCCCCATTACCTAAAGATTGGTGTTTGATGCAATGGGAAGAACGTGCATGGCACATTACCATGCATTCAATAATGAAAAAGGTCACATAGACAGCTACTCATCGTTACAGAATCTGGGCAGCCAGCCAGCAAAAGAGAAACAAAGGATCAATGGATATTAAATTATTATCAGACATTATGAATAGTTTCTTGGCTAGCAAAGTTCAACAGTGAAAACATTTGACACACTATTACTTCTGCTTCATAAAAGCTTTCATTTACTTAAAAGGGGGGGTGGCTTTGATGGTTAGAACTTCTGACTTCCCATGAGATCTCCTGGGGAAGATGAATTCTGGAAGTCAGATATCTCAAAGCAGGAGGGGGAAATCCGGCTTGCTCAGAGTAGGGATCAACCAAGACAGCCCAGTATGGCACCTAACACACCTTCTTGAGGGTCACTACTAAATTCCTGGGAGGCTGGCATCAAGAGAAGCTCCACTAGGAAAGGATGTCGCTCAGTGGTAAGACACATTCTAAGCATGCAAGAAGTCCCAGGATTGATCATTGGCATTGCCGGAGAGAGCTAAGAAAGATTTCTAAATAAAACCCGGGAGAGCATCTGCCAATCAGGGTAGATAATACTGAATTGGATGAGCCAATCAACTGATTCAACAAAAAGGCAGCTTTTTGAGATGTCATTGGGCGTGCCATATGGAGGAGCCTGGAAAAGGAGGAATCAGAAGAAGGATTGGCAAGCCACATGCATGAACTCACTTCCTCCCTCTGGGTTACTGTTTCATTCTGAATTTCCATTTTGCACTGGAGAAAGTGTGCGGAGAGTGCAGCAAGGGTGCCAACTTGAATAAAATATTGCAGGAGGCAGGTAAGCCCCACCCTGCCCAATCAATCACAAGATGCAGTGTGTACACGTTACTTGAATGGCAATGCCTATCAACTGGGAGTGAGAGGATCAAATGTTTTATTGCATGGGCTACGGGGAATTTGACCCCTAGGAGTTGACTCCTATGAAGTGCAGCATTTCTGTGCATGGAGGAAGCCATGTGGAAGATGGTGAACCCTGTAAGGCTGAATGTTCAGCAAGTTGCCAAAGGGGGAGGGTGCTGATTCATCTTCTTAACAGATTCCCCATAATCTCCAGCACCAAAAACAGACCATCAGCATAATGTAGAGAATGCCTCTCCTTGCCGTATTACTAGATCTTGGGCTGGCTCACCTGCCAGTATCTAGGGTGCTTCTCTCAAGGAACTATATATTGCTTTAGTCAAAGGCCTGTTACCAATACAGTAGTAATCAATGCTAATGAGGGGCATAGTGCAGATGTGCATAAACAAAAAGGTCTGCCTCCAATAGAGGCTATTACTTTGACTTTCATATTGTGTGAGGAGTAGTCTCCTGTAAAGAGATCACAACCTCTGACCGAAGATTCTTGTCTTGTGGTCAAACAATCCTCTGGAGCCAAAATAAAAGGGGGATGGGGAACATGCAAGGCAGCAACAGCAAAGTGCCACTGAAAACAAGGAGTCCAACACTCAGGAAAAAGTGTGTGCCCAGCCCCAAGAGGACAGCCGGGCATCTGAACCAGAGGCCACTTCAGTCAGAGCTCACAAACAGCCACCACTTCAAAAGCAAACTGTCACTTAGTTTGTCAAAGCCTAATGCGCAGGACATCTCTAGCTGAGAGATGCTTCTAAGTATCTAATGGGAAATGATTCAGAAACTCTGTCAATGTGGGAAACATCCCAACCGTTGTCATTGGCTTCGAGGCATGCGAGCTGTCAGATTGCCATGGCTGAACAAATTACCAAATCTGGGCGGAGAGATAAGTCCAACTTCTCATGCCTGTTAAGTCTCACAAGGCCAGCATGCAAGCAGTTATCAAACTTGTGGAAGAACAGGACAGAGATGACAAAAGGGAAAGTTCCGTGTTTTCTGTCACTGCTTCTGATCATTTTGCTTTTGAAATGCCTGTGCTAATTAAAAACACGTGATTCCAACAAAAATAAATAAATAAATAAAAGCAGTTCCCAATATTTCTAATGCCCTGGACTGTCCCACCATGAAAAGCTACTCTGAGGATGTATGACCTGATCCAGAGGGGAAACACACATATGCCCCCCAACAACTGCACATATAACTGCTGGTGAAGGTGTGTGCGGGGGGGGGGCGCGCTAATGATAATGAGCTAAAGCTTTCATGAGCTTTAAATGGAAAATACCCAAATTATCTGTATCCAACAGAGACAATCTGCATGGCAGAAACCTGAATTTTCCTTCTGGATCAGGTCATATAAGTACAAAAGTGTGTTGGGGCAAAGCTGAGGGGAGGGTAGAATTGGCAGGTACCAAGAAGTCCTCATACGGAATGAGATGTGCTCTAGGATCTCTCTCATTAAATGCTAACTATTGGGAGATGGGATTAATTCAGACACTCTAACTCTCACTTCCCAAATATATGACCCACATAGTCACTGAGGACAGCACCCATCTCACATTTGTATAAAAAGGATCTCTGGAATTGAAACCTTCCCTTCAGAATTTCTACATGAAAGGTTTTCAAAGCTGGTTAATTTTAATATTAATATTGGAAAATGTGTTTCAATTAATTTTTAAAAAACAAAATAAATACTTTATAGCAAACATTTTCCTAGATTAAACATTAAAATTGGATTAAAGTTTTTTAAAGCACACCATTGGAATATGCATTGCACTTTCCCCCCCTCTAAAGATAACAAGGTAACCCAGCTTAACAGTGACAGTTATGTAGAAAGCATTTCTAGATTTGTAATCTTAATTGCCAGCAAAAGGTTTCATTAAATTGCACTGTAGGAATTGATTTGCGATGGGCAATTTAAATGGGCTATAATCTTACAGAGGAAAATTAGACATTGCAGACTCATGGAAGAATATAGCCTGAACATTCAGGCCTCTGATAGATTTGCAAACGGCGGGAGGGAGTGGGTTCATATGTAAGCTTTTTGAAAGAAATCTAATTGCATCCTGTTGTAACCTCCAAGGACTCAAAGCAGCAGCCTTTGTGTTGCCTCTTTTAAATAGGCATATCCATGCTTATTGACTACAATAGCCAATACCTTGCTACAACCTAGTTCTCCAAACCCAACACAGCAACTTCAAAGTAATAAACAAAAACATTGGTGTGGCTCATACGTATACCAGTGTATAAAAATATTGTTGCAGCATTATTTTAACTTCATCTTATTAAGGCGTCAGATTATGCGATGATTTTTCATATAGCCCAGGACTTTAGACAAATTTATCACATCTGGCACTCTATAGATGAATGCTAATGGCACTATGATACGGCTTATTTTTCAAAGTTTGCGGAGGAGAATTACTGTGTGCCTGCTATTGATGATTCATATGAAGCAATGGCTGAGAAAACTGAGCGTCTTTTCCCTGACAATATAAGAAGAGCCTGGCCCTTAAGCAGCTTTATCAAGTAGCAGTGGCCCCCAAGGTTCAAGAAGCAGTCTGTGATCTTCAAGCATAACATGACATTCCTCAGCACCCTTTTATTATTCTGTCTCTAAGCACAGGCCCAGACTGAGGAGGGCAAAAGAGGGCACATGTCCCAGGAGGCAGGTAAGGGAGTGGCAAAATGGCAGCGTAGGATATAGGAGCACTGCAGCACACACTTAGTGACTCTTTACATTCCGGCCAAGTTCCACATATTAGAAGAGGTGGGGGGGTCATCCACCCATCTCTTCTAGAAGGAAGCTCAACCCAGCTGGAATGTAAGGAGTCACTGAAAGTATGCTGCAACTGTGCAGTGCCTCTCCCAACTTTCCCATGCCATGTTGTCATCAGGGCCTGACTCTTCCTCCTAGATGTTCCCGCTGGCTTCCACTATTTTAAAAAGCAGAGATGGGTGGCAATAGAAAGTTCTGCCTGCTCCTTGCCCACTCCCGCAGGAAGAGGAAGGCATGAAGCTGCAAGACAGAGCATGAGTTTGCAGACTTCCTTCTTTTGGTGGTGGCAGTAGCACGGAAGACGAATGGGAGAAATACTTTCTCCCTTTGTCGCTGTCCCACTGCCACCAAGAGAAGGAAGCCTGCATGGGACACAAAGGGCAGAAAGACTTTTTGCCCCCTGCCCTTGCTGGTGTTGCTGTACCCAAGAGAAGGAATCCTGGCACAGATTATGATGGCACAAACCTGCAGGAGAGGGAACAGAAGTGCAGGCTTTTGCCCCATACAGCAAAATTTGTTGATCTGACACTAAGTATTTGAATGAACCAAGAGACAGACAAATACACTGCTCCACTAGTCACGATGATGTGGTGGTTTCTGCACCCTTTATAAGCTGTGAGGACTGAGTTCTGGGCAATGGAGCAAGCTTC
This sequence comes from Podarcis filfolensis, assembly GCF_964270895.1. Taxonomy (NCBI): domain Eukaryota; kingdom Metazoa; phylum Chordata; class Lepidosauria; order Squamata; family Lacertidae; genus Podarcis; species Podarcis filfolensis. The sequence goes on from NC_139604.1 coordinate 77,715,480, forward strand.
CCTCTTCCCAGCATATCTTGTTCACTCATTTATTTATTTTAGAACTAGTTCCTTGGGAACCTTGGGGTACACAATGAGCACATGCGGCAGTCCTTTCACCAGGCACCTGCTTCTGTGTCTCAGTGCCCATCACAGCCAAGCTTTGTCCAAAAGCCAGCACCCATCTCTGCATTGCTAGTACAGTATTATAAATTATTCTGGGAAATTGAGATGAATTAAAACATTTAATGGATACATGCCTTCTTACCCGCTTCTAGGAAAGAAAGATGGGGGTGGGAAATTGCACAGATGGGTCTCCTAGGCTTTCTACAGCTATGCAGCTTTCCCCAATATCACTCAAGGACAAAAAGAACAAAATAGGTTAGCATGGGGGCTAACTATCTATTCTCCACTACAGCCCTCATCACATGTCATGGGTACATATTGAACCTGAGCATCACACCAGAGGCCACAGGCATTTGGATGCCTTGCATTTCTTTTGGAATTCAGAAAACTAATGGTCTGAAACAAAGAGCACTTAACCTGCTGCATCTAAAGATGTGGTTAGACACAGTGGACTGTAAAAGCACAGTTTAAAGTTCTACACAGCTGCTATAGATGAAGGTAGCCTGCTTCCTAGTTGAGATCCGCCACTGGGAGCACATGCTTTGGTGCTTTGTCTGTGAACATTTCCAAGTGGTACTATTGCATTGTGAAGCCCTTAGGAACCTTGTGCCCATCTCACCTAACAAACTTCAACCTCTACATTCAGACAAGAGCTTCCTCTTCCCACTGTGTGCCAAATATGAACACAGATGCAGATATTGATCATGCTGGTCCCTTATTAAGGAGTTTCCTTTTCATATGCTCCATGGGACAGAGTCCCTGAAAGCCTGATGAGAAGCATGTGATATGGCCTTGAACTCAGCTGAGTTTCAGCCCCTAATATCAAGCCAATATTGAGTATTTTTAATTTTAAATCTTTTCAAAATTTTCTGGTTTTTAACTAGAACTGCTGCTGTACATCTTACTTTTCAAAACAGTGAATCCTTAGGATAGGGTAAGACAAAAGCCTACCCAGTAAATAAAACTTTTCATCACCTAACCCATTTTTCACCAAAAGTTATCTTAAAATATACCAATGATGGGGAGTGTCTCTAGTGTTAGGGAATCAGAAACTGCTCCTAGAGTTACTGGTAAGTATTTAGATCCTTCCCTTGAGATAATAAAATAAAAAACAAAAAACTCAGATACTTAGCTAAAGCTAAGCAAAGCAAATAGTTATCACTATTCCCCTGATGGTTTGAGCATTCCTCTTAAAGTGTAAACCTCAGAAAGTCACAAAAGATTTTAGCCTTACAGCTTTTTAATAATAATAATAGAAGAGAAAGGGAGCAACTCTATTCAAATTCTCAAGTGAGAAACATGAGACTGCATTGCTTCCCTAAGGCATGCACACCCTTTATTATTCTGATACATAGTTATCACAATCAGCCTAAGCTCAGCCGACAAAGGAGTAGTTAACATTCAGGTATCAACTCCAAAAAAAGACACACACAAAAAACCCCTAGGCTCCAGAACAATGACATTTTAATGTCATCATTTCAGGCTATTGTCTGGGCCAGATTATGCTTTCCAAGATTCATATGTATAGGAAGCAGCTTGGGGAATAAAGCACTATTGTATTACGAGAGTGAGGATTGTCCTTGTGACAATCTAATTCTAGACTGGTACGGGAAATCCTAAAAATCTGCCAGATCTCCTATATTTAAAGTCTAAAGGACACACAGTGCAATCCTGTGCATAACTGTGCATTCAGCGGAATGTACCTCCCAGATAAGTCCACACAGGATTGCAGCCTTATGTCTCTTGTTATTAGCATAGAAGCAGCTTCCCATCTAAAACTAGTAGTAGTGAATGATAATGAATTTGAGGAGCAGGGCCTTAGGCTGTATTCCCTATCCCTTCAGATGAAAGCTCTATAGGGATTTTACTATGAAAGAATGCCTTTCATTAATGTTGTGATTATACAGGTGCATAGGATTGCAGCCTTTTTGTGTTAAGTCACAAGCCTTTAGACACAACAAATACAGGCATGAGGAAACTCCCTAGGTGTGTTTGTGTGGGATCTGCATTCTGCTCATGCGCTGTGGCTGAACCAGTCTCTTCCATACTATTCATACCAGATGCTTCTTTCTAAGCTAAGCACCTGGCTCTAAAAACAAGCTAAGGTAATAAAAACGATACCTTAAGAACTAAATCATTTCTACCTGTCCTAGATATGCTAGTCATTACCCCCTGGCTCTGCCTACTATTAACTCTCCTGCTTTCTGACTCAGCAGCAGCAATGGACACCGTGCATTACTGTAAAATGTACCACATGCTAAAACTGCCAAATATATAAGCAGGGAACTTAAGAATAAAAACAAGAAGAAATGCAGCAACCTGAATTAAGCAATAAGAATAGCTCAGAAATCACCAAGAAGCAAGACCCTAAAAAATTAAATATGTATCAAGCAGACATGTATAACCTCCACACACTAGCCTCTTTTGTCCCCTACTTCCAACAAAGCCCTGAAGGAAGATGTGCCACACAGGGTGTCTTAACAGCTGAGTGACTTTTCCCTGACCTCACAGTATGATTATCAAAACAGGTATAGGGCATCTTCAGTTTCCCACAGATTTCAGGGAACAGTTACTATAGAGCTCTGTAGCCATACACATCCGAGGATGTAATATTGTGGTCTGTTATGTTACACCATATGTAAAGTTTGCTTGGAGCTATGCAGCACCTATTTGCATGGTACTGACTTATTCCCTTGAAAATGATACGGGAAGCCAACAAACTGGTGAATTTTGCTGTATGACGTCTAAGAAGTACAACCAGGCTACACAAAGAAAGAAATCTTTATATCAGATGCCTTGTTAGGCAGACTCTAAAATGGGGACAGAATAAAAATGCTAGTAAGAAAAAGAAAAACAGCCAGTGCATACATATTTGCTCCAATAGTGCTATCTCTATTCATAAAAGTAGTCCCAGCGATGACAACTTTAAACGAGAACAGCTGCCCGAGTCTGGGTCCAGTGCCCTATCTTACTGCACCTCATTACAGCTCTAATGGCAGAGACTCATTCGCATACCCCTCAGAATTTATTTATTTGCACCAAAATTATTCACAGAATTCATTCAGTCACGCATCCCCAAATTTCAAGCCCAGTTTTCAAATCATATTTTAAAACGTGAGCTCTCTCTCTTAGGATTCCTGTGCTATATGCATCAACCTTTCATAAAACTTCACACCTTCCACCCTCCAATACGGCAAATGTTGGAGAATATAGGAGGTGAATGGCAGGGAACTGTCTTGTTCTAAACTGCCCCAGGCAAACTTTAAGAGCAACAGCAGAAAATCAGCAGAATTATTTCTGTAAGTGTATCTCCAAAGTTAACACCAGAATCCAAACAAGTCATACATGAGGTTCCACATAACCACAGCGATACTGTTTGTGTTATTGTTGCTATTATTAAAATTTATGGACTGCTTTCTATATCCAAGGACCCCAAAGCAGTCTACAGAATAAAATCACAACACTAAAATGTTTAAAACTTATAAAATCAAATAAGCAACCATATGTACAGGGTATAAATATTTACAGTTGTTGTTGTTGTTGTTGTTGTTGTTGTTGTTGTTGTTGTTGTTATTATTCACATGTAAATAAAATCAACAGCAACTAAAAAACCATGCCAGAGATATCTGTGTTGGTTCCTATCATCAACACACACCTTCCATTAAGCCATTACTGAGGACTGAGGCTTCTGGAGCAGTATTCAGTGTGACACAACATTGATCTGGAAAGAGAAATTATGCATGCAAGGAAATGTCTTAGGCACATACAAAGCTCTATGGATCCCAGTAAAGGAATCTGCTTAGGTCTGTAACAAGAATATGGGAGCAATTTGTGTTGTTCTCATATTAATGACTTGCAGAATCCAGGATGTCCATAATCATAAGATAAACTTTATTAACTATTTACAGAACAAGGAGTCTCTGTTAAAGGAAGCCATAGCTTCTCTATTTCTGAATCATCTTCCTACCCAGAGGCTCATCTGATTCACTAAAGCACAACCCACTTAAATTGATAGTGTCCTCACACAATACACTGAGTAATCCAAATTAATCTAAATAGCTGCAAGGAGAAAAGGACATTTAAGAGATGTTTTACTGAATGCAGGTGCCAGTTCTGTCCATGGTGCTATTTTTATGCAAAGCAGCATACTCTTGAGCTTTCAGCAAACACAGGAACCAAGTGTCTCAGAATTTAGCAAGGGCTGAAAAACTGCACCTGCACAATGGAGGCAGGTGGAATTACAGAACTGGTTCGTAAATGTTTGCTTTTTGTTATTATTCTGATAAAATCTTTTTAAAATTGCAAAGCTCTTGTACAGTGTCTTTGCCTTATGTCTGTGAGCATCCTAATAAAAAATGAATTAGAGAAACCAGTGGCAGCAAATGCAATACACCTCAGATTCTAATCAAAGCCCTTTCACATTATTGCTGAAGTTAACTTTTGAACAACAAATGGGAACAACCAAGAAGAAGCAAAACTCCCTGCACAACACAGCACGAGTGTGGAATTTTTGGCCTTAGTATTACAAAAAGCATATATTAATGCGAAATCTGATGAACAGATAATGTTATGACCATTATTATACTGAACTATGCAAACTAAAATAAGAATAATCATCTCATCTCCAGGGTGTAAAGAAAGGAAGGAAGCTATTCCTTTCCCATATTCAGCACTGCATGATTGACTTGGCATATTAATGTAGGGGTTGATGTGCACTTTTTTCTCTAAAGCATAAGATATTGATCTCTGCCACAGGCGGGATACCAAACCAGATGGACCACTGGTCTCATCTGCTCTGTCAAATCTTATCAACACAGTGTTAATCTCCAAAAGGAAAGAAAAAGAACAAGATCACAGTTCCATGATCAGAGGAGCCCAGACTGAAATTTTTCATAGTATTTCCTTGCCCTCCCCCACTTTTACTACCAGAATATCAGAGAGGAGCATATGTCACCTTTAGACAAGGCTCAGCATAGAGAAATGGTCATAGTGTCATGCCACCATCAGGAAAAAGTGATGAGTTCCTTATAAAGTAAATTGAGCTGATCTTCTTTAAATATTGTTAATCAACAGAGAGTTGGATTACATTATGCAGGAAGATTTGTAACATTGCTTATTTCCACAAATACTCTTTCCAAGAATGGCTGCACAAGTTCATATGACTGCCACATATGGAATGTCATACAAACTGTCTTACATCCTCTCCAATACATTGCTTAAGATACTTTGTTTATGTAATTGTATCTGAATGCCATCTATAATTAACTTAAAATAATTATCTTATGCAGGTTGACATGGGTCTTAAAGGGTTTTTTGCTCCTAAGTTGTTCCAGGCAACCTCTTCTGTTTTGATATCTAGGTCTATTTCCCCATAATTGGTTGCTGAACATTGTCCAGCAGTAAGGTCACTAAATATTTTGTACAACATGGACAGGATGTTTTTAGAACGTTCAATCGTATTCAAAATAAAATTTTCAAAGGGCGTCAGTGACCAAAGGGCTTGAGACTTAACTGCTGAACTTGAAATAAAATGTACAATTTGATGAATAAGTAGCCAATTCACATTGCATCCTCTCATCTTTTCTATAATTTGTTCCGCTGTGAGGGAGCTATCATTTTCATAACAAGTAGCCAATATATATAAGCCTTTTTCTTTCTATTTCTTGCCAATTCGATTTCTGTCAGGCATGTGGAAGGAAGGGTGCTATCCAAAGATGATATGTTGTTGTTGTTGTTTAGTCGTTTAGTCGTGTCCGACTCTTCGTGACCCCATGGACCAGAGCACGCCAGGCACTTCTGTCTTCCACTGCCTCCCGCAGTTTAGTCAGAAAAAGATGATATAGATTGAGCTAATTTGAGGGTCTAAATTTGTCAAATCTTTCATTTTGCTTTCGCAATTTTTGCCATTTCTTGCCATTTCTTAAGGGTTTCCACTGAAATACATATAGGCAAAGTCTGAATCAGAAATAAAAACTTTAGAAGTACCATATTCGTAACTGATGCAACTCTACCCATCCATGATAAAAATGCCTTACACAAAGTTTTGATATTCTTATTAGTGACAAAAATTGTAAAGTTGTGTCCAAGATTTTGTATTCCCAAGTACTTAATATGATGTGGGGAAAGGCTGAAGCAGTTGTGGTGGGCCTCGCTGCTTCCTCTTGCCGCGTGATGTCACATGTGCATGTCGTGCGCGTGGCATGCACACACACTGAGCACTCCCAAAGTTGAGGAGAGCCCATGCCCATGCCAGATGCTGACCCCGCTAGCTTTGGAGTTACCAGCAGCTGAGTGCCAAGTCCCTTTGGACATGCTGATTGGTGGGTTTGACTCTAATTGCTTTTTCAAATGGGTTACTGGCAGGACAATAAGGGATTTCCATTTTAACTCATTTCATACCCTTCTCCTTTTCATTGTGTTGCCCAGTCCATTCACATTAACACTCAAGGTTACATTTTGGACAAATGCTTTTTATTTTTAACACTACTTCCCATAAAAAAATATTTTGGTTGCCACATATGCAAAAATTGTTTTGTCCCAGTTCCAAAATTTGTTTTCATTATAGCTTGAGCAAAAATTCAGTAGATTTCATTTTTAAAAATTATTTTCAGTGTGGCATAAGTGGAAATTGTTTAGTCTCCATTCCATTCCCTGCTCCCCCATATGGAGCCTCTCAGGAGAGACTCAATGTGGATCTTAATTAAGGGTCTGCAGGTAGCGAGTGTATGAACGGAATGAGCAAAATCTCATTTAACTCTTTCCCCACCCCCACTTATACAACATTCAAACAGATCAACTTATTGCAATGTTAAGAAACGGTATGCCCTTTCACCATCTCTTCTAGCAACTGCAAGCATGGGTTTCAGCATACAATGCTGGTTATAGCAATAAAAATGAAAAAGTCCAAGGCAGGTTACAGGAGAACGTTGTCCCTGCTTTCCAAGCAGATTCTTGAGTTTCTTATAACTACAATCCATCTTGAGGCATGCATTATCACCCAAAGTAACAGCAAGTTCTGCTTGCAGCTCAAAAGGCAAACTGGCAAAAGTCCAGAGAAACAAACATTGAGGTATGTCTAAACTTGCAAACTGAACACTGGCGATACAACTCTGCTCAGGGACTAACAAAATTAAGCCTTCTTCATAAGGCATAATTCCAAGTGATCTGAAGTTCTTCATCACAGTGTTGCAATACAAGTATTGCAATACAAATAGTATATGCTTGAAACACTGTGGCAGCAATGGGAGTGAACTTGAAGATTAAGTATAACATTTTGTAACAAAAGAAATAAGGAAGGGAGACAAGAAACGAGAAGGATAGAAGACTCCAAGCAGCAATCGAAAACAACCTATTCATTTTTTGAGTTTCCAAGCACATTGTGCAACTAAAATGCTGATTATTATCCACAAGCCATTGTACGGTTGTTGGCTCTTGAAAAAGAAAATAATGTGAGGATAATGAGTTCCTTACAGTGAGAGGTGCAAGCATTTTGCTCATAAAAACCTGAATATTAAGCTTTCACCTTAACACATTTAAACAACCTTTAAAATATGTACAAGCAGCTTATAAATTTTACAGCAAGATGGTAAATCTGAAACCTGGAAAGAAGAAAAAGAGAAATCTCAAATATAAAAGCTGAGCTCTTCCAATGATATAGGTAATTACTACAAAAGGGCACTATTAAACTGTCAGAATTCTATTTGAATTTAACCCAGTCAATGATCAGCTCTTCTCTCTCTCTCTCTCTCTCTCTCACACACACACACACACACACACACACACTGAATAGGACAAGATCTTGAACAGGAGTAAATCTGCAAGGCTTCATCAATGTCATGTTGATTTACACAAGCCTTAAGCAAGACCCATTATTTCAACACATTTAAATCACTCGAGCACTACAAGAGTTTGATAGCCGAGTATTAGAATGACTCACAACAAGAGTTTTCTGCTCACAGCAGGCCTGTAGCATACATGCTTCATAATTGCTAGCTTATTCTTTGCATGTTAGGGGCAGATTTGAATTTAGAAGAGTGTTTAAGTCCCACAGCCTAGTCATGCGTTGCATTTCTATGCTGCAGAGATGGCTCAGTCAATATGGGAACACTCTCTGCAGGAGACAGTAAGACTGAACTATGCTCTATCTATTCTAACATAGTATGTTCCTGGCCACTGTCCTTAATCTCAAATTCATTGAAGAGGCAAACTGACCACAGCAACTCACTGGCCACACAAACTACACAGATTATCTTTTGAGACTCTTAACCTGGTGGAACATGCAAACAGCTCGTGCTAATGGAGAAATAATCGAAAAGATATTTCTGTTGCACTGTTAAAATAGGCACAGATATGGAAAACTCAATGTGCTATTGCACTCATGTCATGCTTGTAGGTCTCTCATAGACACCTGGTTGGCCACTGTGAAAAAGGAATGCTAGACTCCATAGGCCTTTGGTCTCATCCAGCAGAGCTTTTCTTATGAGACAAGAACCCCATAATTTATTAAGTGTCTAATCATGTGCTACTCTTACAACATTAATTCAGCCAATCTAATCATTCCTTAAGAAACAGAAGAACTAAACATTCTAGTTAGTACTTCTTGGACCACTTAATCTATGAAATTTGCTTTGTTTGATGGTGAGGAAGTGGTAAGGTACCTCCAGTCTACTTGATGATACAGATGTAACTACCCAAAAATCACACAAATCAATGGTGTTACTAGGAAAGAAGAAAAGTCCCTTAAATCATGGAAAAACTTTAAAATGCCTTTTAATGCACTTAAACTAATTAAATGTTTGTTTCGCTTATGTTCAAATTCAGTGGAAATCTGGAGAAAGGACATAGCGGTCAACTTTTCCCTTTTCTTGCGAGGAATCCTATTCGGAATAAGGGGATTTCCCTTTAAAAAATGGAAACGTTGGCAGCTATGAGAAAGGAAGAAGGTGGAGAAGTCAAGGGAATTCTGCAAAAAAACAATCTGGAGTAAGAAGCCATCAATTTCTGCTCCAACCAATGCTTGTTGCATGCAGCACTGTTTCCATTCTGCTGCAGTTCAGCTTCTAACGAACACTACATTATTGTGCTTGCTGTTCACTGTGGCTGAATTTTATGTAATTAAGTTATTATTACATTCATTTCAATACCATTAATTTCAGTGCAAAGGAAACAATGCAAATTGAGGGAAGGGAACATCAATTATTTATCATTTGCAGACTGAAAGCAACAGCGAAGACCAGTCATATGTACCAGCCGCTGGATTGATTTCCTCTCCAGACATGGGATGAATTAAGTGTACACCAGCAATTTCTGCTACCATTTCAGTCAGACATCTCTGACATCCCTAGCCTGGAGCTGCTTTTAAAAGAATACACTCTTAAGTCAGTTCTGCCTTAAGTGATTGTGCACTAACTCAATGAACCTAATGGCATAACCAGGCATATCAAAACTACTGGGCAAATTTATGCTTAAGTTTAAAACAAACAACAGTTCACCTCAAAATGTGAACCAAGTAACATTTATTAATAACAAAAAGAAACATTTTGACAATACCCCACCCCCTGGCACTGTTTTCAAATCAATGCACGTCTATGAAATTCTGAATAAGAAACTTAACAAGGAAAGGAATCAATCCAAGAGAAATCAATACTATTGTGTCACAGAAAATTGACGTCTTGCATCTACACTGGTTAAATAGATTCTTACTGAACCAAACAATGCTGCTTGTTCTTCCAGCAATTTTTACGTGGTTTATTGTGGCTTCCAGGAAGTTTTTCTCAGTTAAAAACAACAACTATGATGCCGCAACCCTAAACATGCTTACTGGGAAGAAAACCCCTATTGACTGTAGTGGAACTTACTTTTGATTAACATGCATAGGATTGCAGTGTTAATTTATGGCTCCTCCCTGAAATCAGTAACCTACAAGCCCCAAAAATTATGTAATTCTATCAGTAGCAAAAAACTTATTTATTTGCCCATAAGAATAATTCTACTGATTCCAGCAGATCTATTCACATGGTTATTTAGGTTATTAATTTTTAACTTTAAAATGGAAAGTTAACCAGGATTTAGGCATGTAATTCACACCAAAGCCATTAAAAATTGTATGGCTAAATCCAGTTCAACTGTGAACATGATTAGTGTCAATCCCATTTTAATTCTGTCTGGAAACTAATAAATCAGTGAAAAGCTTCCCTTCTACCATTACAACTCAGGGATGGGGGCAGGAGCAGACCCCAATTTTCTACAGCTTTCTGAAGGCCAATCTATAACAACAAAGCTAGATGAGATCAAGCTGGAGATCAGGGCTAAGAATACTAATTAAATTCAACACCCACAAAATGTGGTTATGAAAAAAGCATATTAAGGGCTGAGCCTCAAACATATTCATGGGGTAGTGTTCCTCTTTCCATTCCAATTTGCACAGGCAATGTATGTTACAGAAAAGAAACTGCAAAGAACATGGGCACATTATTTTCTTTCCCTCTATAAAGGTGGATAAACCTTCACAGTCTCCTAGCACAGTTTTCTTACAGACGGAAAACAGGAGCATGTGCTAATTTAACACCATTTCTTTCTTATTTATTCATGTAGGAGACCAATTTATTTCCAATGAACAAATCTGTTCCAATAATTAATTATTAATGTTAGACAGCCGTCAAATACACAACATCTCTGGATGAGTATCTCGCAAAGAGGCAGGCAGGTAGCACACATTCAGCCCAAGGATTGTGGTCCAAAGTGCTTCTTTCTATAATCCTAAATATGTTTCACTGAAGTTTCTGACCCGCATCCTTTTCCCTGGGAAATTCAGCCAGGAAGGAAATGTAATAATACCCAATTCCCTGTGTTGTTTTGCAAACACAAGTAAGAGAGAGATCACCCAAGCGTGAAGAGTCATTAAAATAGATCTTACATATATCATTATAAATTTAATAATCTCCATGACGGCTAGAGTTCAAGTTAAAATGAATGTCAGCTAAGCATGACCAATTGATGTTATCCCAGCTGCCACCGAGCCTCACTTGGGGTTATATTATACTTTCAGAGGCCCCATTTTACATGTGCACCAAACACCCAGAGCCAAGAGCAGATGGAAGATGTAGGCCTCCATACTTATTAGAGTTTCAGTCAAAACCGCATATTAATATTAGTAAACCAGCTCTACAGTATCTTAGTGTCAAGAACACCAAATGTTTGTTTCATAGAGTGCAAGCCTTGTATACAGCAGGGCTTTAAAATATATTAAAGGCCTCTAGAAATTAAGTCGATAAGAGGAATTTTCTTTCAGTGTCTACTGATTGTTATTTCCACCTCCGAATGGGGTTGTGAAAATGGGAGAATGAAGGTCCTTGTCGCCTTCAGCTGATATAGCAAACAGGAGAGAGGGAGGGAGAGAGATTATTTGGGGAAGGCTCCTTAAGCAAACAACTGCATTTTCATCTTGTTGAGAGAGAGAGAGAGAGAGCGCTATCCAAGCTGGTTTTATTTCCAGTGGAAAGTAAGTTTTATTCTTCAACAGACTCAGCAAAAGAAAATCAAGACACATAATCCTTCTTGTTTCACTGTATCGCTGGCATTATTGAAAAGGAGAAGTAAAGCTTGATGCTCAATTTACAGCTCAGGCATATTTCAACAATTTTCTCAAAGCGATGCATTTAAGTCACAATGGAAAAAAGGGATCTCCAGAGGAACCAGAATACATTAGTGTACCACCAACTAATCCCTGTGGACTTATGTAGCAACAACACATCACAATTTGAACCAGTAAAATAAGTTTAAAATTCAGTTGCTCACTACTTTCAATTACTACTAATGAACGACAACACTATATTGGATATAGAGTCACATATCAATGAAAAACCCAAGGCATAGTTTTCATCAAACTCTTGCTGGCCAATGAAAAGCATACAATTATTTAAGTATACTGTCACTTTTCTCAAACACATGAGACACCAGGAAACATATAGAAACCATCTTGCAAATCCACAGGTACCAAATATTCCATTAAGGTTGCAATCCAACACTCACTTACCTGGGAGTAAATCCTACTGAAGACGGAAGAACTTACTCCTATGTAAACGTGCATAGGATTGCACTACATGACTATTCATTTAAGATCTTACATAGAAAACAGTCCTTTATGCATTTTTATTTTTTAAAAAACCACAGCACCCACCAACAAATGAAATAGTAAGTTAGCTTTATCTTCCTCACTAGTGTCACCACGTGACAGCAGACTCGTTATAATAACCAATCATTCTTCCTGCTTCTTATTTTCCTATTGCTCTTTCAAAAACAGCTAGATGCTTCCCAGTTCTTTGCTGCTCCCTTACCACTCAGTGCCAGCCAATTAAACTAGATCAATGTTCAATGTTCAACCTAAGAAAGCTCATCCACCACCAGCTACAACACTGAAAATCTGCGCTGAATACAAAAATTGTAAGTGGCATTTGAACTCCCTGAATCATGCTCAGCAATTTAAGCACAAAATGCCAGTGGTGAAGTCTTGTCACTTACTCTTTTTTGATCTTCCAGTCCATGTGTCACAGGCTTTCTTTTCTGATGCTGGCTAGACTCTGATCCAGATTCCATTTCCCAGTAACAAATATCCTGCGTGTCTCCTGAAGCTTTTTCCTCAAAATCCACAGTATGAATAAGAAAACATTAATGTGAAACGAAAAATAGAGAGAACCTTCAAATCTCTTCCTTGTTTTTTATAATCCTTTCAGATCTCTGGTTTGCCATCTCTGCTAATTATCTTAACAGACAAGCACTGTAAGCCCTTTATTCCCTATTTTAGCTCAGATGTAGAAATCCATTGATGTGCGTTATAGGGAGTTGGCAGAGCTGAATCCATATTTAACAGTCTGTGCCACATCATTGCTTCACCAGCATCTTCCTTGTTGCTCCACCAGCATTCTTGGCATGGATAATATATGTGTCAATAAAGGTGTAAATGTGCATTTAATCCACTGTGTTGATATTATCAGCATCCCTCTCCTAGGCCACCTTCCTCCCATAAATCAGTGTAAACACTTCACAATGATAATTGCCTTTTGCAAATCTAGCAAGTGTAAATTACATAAAATCATCCATGCAACGGTGTTGTCGTCATCGTCTTCTTCCACACAAGCAAAGGCCTAAAAGGGGGAAAACACATATTTTATCTGTTTGACAGATGAAAGGATGTTTATTACATTAGCACCTAAAATGTGTGATAAAATCAGAGCTTTGCACATATAACACTTCTTATGCACATGGTTAAGAACACACAGTTGCTAAAATAATGGGTAAAATGTAGTATCAGATGAGCTGACTTGTGCAACAGGGTATCCCTTTCCTCTCCTCTCCCCTGAAATCCCCTCTAAAAGCTGCTCCAAAGTGTGCCCAACTCTCAGAAGCAGTTTTGGGGGGGTACATAGGGGACTGCAAGGGGAAAGAGAGGAAGGGGAAGTCCCACTGCATGAGTGAAAGTCAGTTCTCCTCACATACATATACCACTGGATGTCTCCCAATATGTAGGTCCTCCTTATTTTGGCATTTAATTTAACAGAAATGAAATCAATGTTGCTTTACAAGAGTGTGCTCCAATTTACAAGAATGTGCTCCAACATTCTTTCTATATACTTTTACTGTCATCTAAATTCCTTTTTCTGTTTCAGCCAAATATAACCATCTGTGAAAGGCACATGGAAAGCAATAACATATTTTGTGTAATAATCACCAGGTAAGTTAATGTTCAAGACTGGACAGTTCCTGGCTCTACCTCTGCAACAAAGAAGTCCAAGAAAGACACAAACACATTATCCATAAGACAAATGAACTATTGTTACTCAGTGAAAGAAAAACAAAGTTACTATCATCTAAAAACTGTATTTTTAAACAACTCATTCCCTACTCTAATTTTAAAAAATGATTAGTTGAGACCCTGCAGTATATAATCATGTGTCACCTCAAAGGAAAATTTGAAAGGCCAAATTGTAATATTTATTTAGGTGGGGTGCCTTGTTGTCTAATTGGTTCTTTATCTAAACACAAAAATGAAAATGGCTCCCATAAGGAATTATTTACAAAGAAGTCTAGATAAAGAGCAACAAAGGTACTAGAACAACAGCCTCCTTCTTTGCCATACAATTACAATTCAACTCTACCTGTCACTGTCCACCTGTCAAACTTTGCCTGCAGGGGAAATAAGGCTCCAGCCCCCCAGACAGATTCAGTTTCCCACTCCTTTTCTACCAAGTGGTTGTCATAATTTTACCAGTCTTCTGCATCTCTTCAAAAATCTCCAAGGAAGCAGTAATCTAGTAAAATTCTCCGCAGCTCTTGGATACACATAACAGGTTGTCTGCATTTACTCTGAAGGAACTGCTCTTTATGAGTCGCTGATTTATTCTGTATAGTTCATTCACTCTTTCTCAATCTACATAACACAGGGCTACAACTAATCCTTATATTGCTGGTCACACTTACATTGTTTCCCCATCCTCACTACTGGCAATCAATTATTTCACCTCCTCTTTATTTTAATTATCGTAACTATTTCTTCTTTTCATGACCTACAGGATAAGTGACATGCTTGTGCAATTGCTACTTTGCATATTTCGTTTGTCTGTTATCATGGGGAAAACAGGTTTCCATGGAAAAGTTTTTTTTAAAGTTTTTCAAAAAACACTAAAACTCAAATGTAAAAAAAAAAAAAAAGAATGGCGAATGTTGGCATGTGCAGCTTTTTGCTCCCAGAAGCACTATTGCATGCTGCCTTATTGCTGACCAGGAGCAGCAGGGCTGAATGAACCAGCAGATGCACCGATAAATCTGAAGCCCTGCCACACACCCTGCCCATCAACCGCACTGACTGGGGCTCAGTGAAACTGCTGGGCCTTGGCTGCACTAGCTTCAGGCTGGCACAGTGGAAAGCCCTGGATTGGAACCATCACTGGTAGAACCTATGGCCAGCCCAGCTCTGCCCCAAAACACCACACTTCAGAGGTTTCTGCCAGTTACTGCTGCCAAGTAAACTGATGGTAGTAGCTTCCACCTGTGCTTTTGGTGAGCATAGTGGTGACCTGCACGGTGGCAGACCTCCCGCTGTCAGAGCCTGGTGGAGCCGAGTGGCTCCATCATCCTCTCATCCTCATTCAGCTCCCTCCCACAGCACATCAGATTGAGTGGTAGGATTTGCTCCACTCACCAAACCTAATGAAATCCCTTCTGCACAACTAGCATATGTTGTGGAAACAGTGGGCTTCATCCAGTTGTGACTCTGAACCTCCACTCATGCAAAGCAGGGCACCCAATTTTTGCCAATGACTTCCTAATCATGACTGCCTCCCCATGGCTACTGAAAGCTGCCCCTGAAAGTTAGATGACCCTCTGGAACAGTATCAATATGGTATGGAAGATTGAAGTAGGGAGGACTGATGAATATCAGGCATCTTGCCTTCTGAGATTGCAAGGACTTTCCACTAGTACAAAGCCAACATTGGACACAACCCCATTTGTCACCCTATCAGGAACGGAGCTATACGTTAGGATCGCTGTGGGAAATACCAGCACCACGCAGTGATGAAGCTGCATGCTACGGCACTGGGGGCGGAAAGCAGGCAGGGGTGTGGCACGTTGCCCACGGGGGCATGGTGTGCATCTTGGGGGCCTGGCATCTGGCGCGGTGGGGGTGCACGGTGCGTGGCCACGATGGTACCCCCTCCCCAATGGTGCCGGGGGTGGTGCGCTCCCCCCGTTCCTCCGCCAGTGGCACCACGCTAGTGTCTACTACAGCCAATGCATCACGCATGGAAATAAATGTGTGAGTGGCTGCCCCCATTTCAGCAGATGTGTCTACACAGATATATGCACACATATTTCATTTGCACACTAAATGCTTTCTTTTTTTAAAAAAAAAAAGTGGTAATGCAAAATCAACATTTCCCATAGCAAGGTTCTCTGGCAGCGATATATACATGTAGCAAGATGGCAGCGTATTTCTTTATCTTAACTGCATTGTTACAGGCACAAGCTTACTTTGTGGAAAAATTACTAAAACAATGGAGAAAAACTTTTTTCCGCCCTTCAGTGATTTCACCATGATGTGGCACACGAGACTGCATCAGTCACATCACGTTATACCATACTGCAATAGCATGACATAACCAGTGCAAGTAAGGACAGTGTGAACAATCCTCTGAAGCAGAAAAAGTGCAATCTCTCCCTCAATGTCCCTTTGTATTAAAATTTCCAGAATTTTTTTATTATTTCTACACCCTTCAGATTAATCTCAGGACATGCATGAGTAGAAATTGGAGTTTGCAGGAAAGCCTTAGGGTGTTGCTCACAGCCCTTTGTACAAAAAATAAATCTATGGAGTTGAAAAACTTTTTTTAAAAAAACTTTTACTACCAACTGGGACTGGGGAGAGAGATCCATAGCTAAATGATTTTAAAAGACCCCAAATATTTGCAATATACACAGTGATTTGTTTTATCTTCCCAGGAAACAAAGCTTGTTTTGCTAATGCTGTAAGAGGTTAGTTTGGCATGCTAAAGATTGGTGAAGAGGAAAATCAAAGAGAAACTAATGGCACTTCAAACAAAATTTTGACTACAGTATTTCAAGTAAGACCGCCTTTCTATCTCCATCAAAAGCAACAATTTGATATCACATCACCCCTATATTTTTATGTCATCAACTTACGAGAGCCTCTCATTTGTGATGGTCAAAGGAGTTTTCCTCCATTTTATCCCTGTGCAGCATGTTAAACTGAGAAACTGACTGGCCCAAGAACAACTAGCTGAACTTAGGTTTCCCTAGTAGAGAAATCTATCCACTATGTCACATTAGCCCTAAATACAAATCTGAAACATTGGCTATCTCACAAAAATATATTGAGGCTAGATAATAAAACCCTGCAAATGTGTTCAAGTGAAGCACCAGATGCTCTACAAGTTGAGCAAGATTGATCCGTGTAGGAACTTTTCTGGTCCCCAATTAAATGCTATACTTAGAATATATCAGCATTTCAGAGGCTGGGTGCAAATCATAGCACACTTCTGATTCCCACCAGCCATCCATACCAGGTCATTCAAACCCTGCTAGTACATAGCGACTGGTCACTGCAGACTCCATACAGGTGGTGGAAAGCTGTAGCTTGCCAGGGATAAAAGGCATATGCTGTTTCCCTTAGAGGGCTCCCAAATTTCTTTTTGGCTGACAGCATATCCAGGAACACAGACAGTTGTTGTGCCATATACTAATAGAATGCTGTATGGTCAGGAATCAACAACCACATTGGCAGGGGCTACCCAGTACATTCATGAACTTTCCAAGTACACAGAGGACCACGTGAGCGCTCCCTCTCTCTCTCTCTCTCTCTCTCTCTCTCTCTCTCTTTCTCTTTGGCCTAGAATCCTAACAGTCAAGCAATACAGTCTACCCCCTGAAGCAAAAAAGTATTAAAAATAACCTTGTCTATTTCAAGTTAGAATAACCTTTCAAGAGATTTCTGCCTAGAAATATAATGTTCGGATGATTAGCAACTAGAAAAAGAGAGGAAATGCACTACTATGCCCTTCTATCATAAACTTTCTTAAAATGCTGTAGAATCAAGAATCAGTACAACATTAAATACAACAAAGAGACAAAAACCAAGATAAATCATCTTCCTTTAGGTTACAAATGAGCCTGTTTTTGTATAGATGCCTCAAACAGGAGCCAACTATGGGCAGTGCATTGTCTCTCCCTCCCTCCCTCCACCCCAACCCCTAGTCTCAATCATTCAGTAATATGCCTTTATGTGCAAAGCAAGAGTTCAGACAGGATGTTTATACGAACCTGTGTTAGGTGAACTTCAGAATGTGCTCTTGCATTAGTCCAGCATTCTTTACAAGAATCCCAACAACCAGCAGGCACTGGCTGGTCCAGCAGAAATAGCCCAGTGGTGTACCAAACAACCACCACAATTCACCTCCTGCCAAACCTTGACATAGCTATCGTGCCTGCTAAACGATACTTAGTAGAAGGTATCTAGGAAAAAATTATCCAGGCCTTCTCTCTTGACTAACCTCATAAAAACAAATAAACATACGCCTTATAGGATTCAGAGACCATGCTTAATTGGCTGGATGCTCTTTTCACAAATACACAAAACTAATAACCAACCTGGGTAAAAGAAACCAGGACGGGCATACAGGAGCTACCGACATGGTTAAAAGAGAAACATCGATGAACCAGCCTTCCCGTTAACACTCATTTACCTTCTTGTGCCAAGGGAGGAAGGCAAAAGGGTACCAGTTCTCCCCTCACCTTTGCCTGCAAGGCGAAGACAGGCAGAGGGAGGCAAAGAAGCGCCACCAGCTCCGCGGCGGGCAGGAATGGAGATGATACAAGCCGAGGAGGAGCTGCTGCTCCAAGCACCCGGCGCCTCCCGAGCTACCGCACGCACCATCTACCTCGCCGGCACTGACGACTGCTCGGCTGCCTGGCTGGCTCCTTCGGAAGCCCCGCTCAGCTCCTTCTCCCCGGCGAGGCGGCGGCTGTTGTTGCCCTTTTCACGCAGGGAGCAGCAGCCCCAGCTGAGGAAACGCCGGCAGCCAGGAGCGGCGCCTGTCCCTGCGCCCCGCCTCCTCTTCTTCCCGCCACCTCCTCTTCGCGCCTGACGGGGAGCGGCCGAGGACGGCGCTTCTGGGCACTTGGGGAGGCTGCCCCGCCACTTCCACAGGAGCTCACCAGCGCAGCCGGAGCCTAGTTCCCTGCGCTGCTCGGGGAGGGGTACTTATTATTTTATTAATAATAGGAATAATACTAACAGTAGTAGTAGTAGTAGTAGTAGTAGTAGTAGTAGTAGCAGCAGTAGTATCCCTCATCTGGGAAGCGGGGCAGCCGGCAGCAGATGGGACTGACAGCAGGTTGCTTTGCCAGAGACCGCCAACAAACCGCGCGCGAGGGCTGCCCGTCTCGCTCGCAGCCCCTGCTGGGAAGCGACCCACCCACCGCTTTCCCTCAAGCCACGGCTTAAAACTTTCGCATTCTTCCGCAAGAGCCGGCAAAGAGAGCCTCTCCAGGGACTAGAAGCCGAGCTTTACCTGCGTCTCCGGGCTCGCGTTCCTCCAGAGATGTTCCCTCAGTCACCCTCTCTTTGCCCCGCCGCTGCGCCCCTGGAGCCTCCATAACCCCCGGGGTGACGAGGGCCACTATCCTTCCGCGGGGAGCGGGGGCGCTCTTTTAGAGCCGAGGCTGCCGGCGGGGCGGGGGGGGGTCGCTCCTTACTCTTCCCGGTTACCTTAGCAACCAGCTAGCCAACCAGCCCAACCCTCTGGGTGCGCACGTGCGCGCACGGCGGCCAATGGCGAGGGAGCGGGGCGCACTCCGGTAATTGAAGAGCCACTTTCAAGTCGGAGGAGGAGGATCTGGGAAGCGCGCGCGCCGGCGGAGGGTGGAAGAGAGTCGAGGGCGCTGCTGCGGGGCTGCGATGGGTGAAGGGAAGGCGCATGGAGGGAAAGAAGTTGCTTTCTCCAAGGGAGGAAATAAGTTACTCTCAGCTAAAGGCGGGTATCCTCAGGAGTAAGTCCCGCCGAACTCTGCGTAACTTGCTTCCCTCAGTAAATACGCGCGGGGATCGCGCTGCAGGAATAAGGAGCTCGAGGAGGGGGAGGCAACCAAATTAAAGGATTTGTTTTTCTTTTACTGTAATTTTATTGGTAGCTTATTTTTGCTTGGGGACTGAGGAGGAGGTACTGGGCAGCGCGTAGGCGTCGGAAAGGTGTACCGATCGAGGTATAAGAAAAAGAAGTAATGAGTTTTTACGCAACTACGGGGCAGCCTCTTACTTGGCAGGAGTCACTCTTTCGAACCAGCACAGACTGGGAAGGGAC
The DNA here is from genome assembly GCF_964270895.1 of Podarcis filfolensis. Classification (NCBI taxonomy): domain Eukaryota; kingdom Metazoa; phylum Chordata; class Lepidosauria; order Squamata; family Lacertidae; genus Podarcis; species Podarcis filfolensis. Next base: position 77,735,456 of record NC_139604.1, read on the forward strand.
AGAAAGCTTATTCTGATTTTAATTTAAGGGGAAACCTGGGGGGCAGCTCCAGATCAAAGATCATTGCCTGCCAATGGCGAGCCACGCGAGGCTACAGCGCCCTTCTGTGGGCTTAAGCGGGCAATGCAACCACAGCTTCCCTCTCCTAATTTCTGGTTGTTGCCCTTGGCCTTGGAGTAATTGTTTGGCTGGGCTTGCCTGCCTTTCGCTTGAATACATACAGCTGTGTCCCACTGAATGAGCCTATGAATGCTTCCAGGAGGGAGAGTTGCTAAGTTTTCTTCAGTAGGTATGAGATCTAGCCAAATAGTTTGATCACTGGAGCTGACAAGTCTGATATGGAAGGACAGAGAGATACATCAGAAATGATTCTGTTGATGGGGTGGTGTGCACAAATTGCTTGGACTCCAGCTCACATCAGCCCAGCCAACATAGCCAAAGCTCAGGGATGATAGTAGTTGTCCAGACACCACTGAACACAGTATTTTTCTGGAGTGGCTTCAGGAGGTGAGGTTGGGGGCACTGTACTTCAGTGGTTCCAGTCATTTCTAGAAAGTAGTTATGGAGCAAGGGGTTCAGTGCTATGGAAACTTTCCTGTCCTGCAGGGTTCTTTTTGCTGTAAAACAACTCCACGAAGTATTTGGGAGCTGTCACCAGGAGTCTTGGAGTAAAGTGTCCACAATATTCAAATGACACACAGCTCTATCTCTCTGTTTCTTCTGAAGCAGGAGACATGGCTGAGGTGCTAGATAGGTGTTTGAAGGCAGTGGTGGGCTGGATGTGGTCCAGCAAATTTAAGTTGAATCCTGGAAAGACAGAGCTGTTGTGTTTTCCAGGTTACTGAGTGTTCTAGGAGATGAGAAGATAACCCATTCTGAATGGGGTTGCACTTTCTTGGATGAAGTGGGTTCGTAGCTTGTGGGTACTCCTGGATCCAGTATTGTTACTCGATGCCCAGGTAGCCACAGTGGCTAGGACTAGGAGTACCTGCTTCCAGCACTGGCTGGCCCACCAGCTACAGCCCTATTTAGACAGAGATGACTTGGCCACAGTACTCCAGATTGGCTTATTGATATGCACTCTATGTGGGGCAGCACTTGAAGACGACTCAGAAACTTTAACTGAACCAAAGTGCAGCCGTCAGAATCCAGACTTGGGTTGCCTTTAGAATTGAAACAACCCCAAGTAGTAGTCAGTTAACTTCTGGTCCCAGTCTAAAGTGCTTGCACTAGTGTTTAAATAACTTAGGCCCCAAATATCACAGAGGTGCCTTATACACTCTGCAGATGTTGGCGAAAGCTGAAGACACGCCTCTTTATCCTGGTCATTGTCACCTGAGATGTGTGCTTTCAGCACCCAGCCTATTCCTGTGACTGTAATTTATCTATTTTTAATACTGAATTTTAAGTTGTCATCTGCCTTGGGACCTGCTGACGAAGGGCAAGTAATACTTTAATAATCTTGATGATGATAACACAGTTAATGCAATATGGGGCTCAACCAAAAAATGACATTATTTTCTTTTATCCACATAGAGAAGGAGATGCAGTCATTTCCCACCTCCAGGGGACAGGTCCACAGTGTATATGGCTGTGCTTAAAAGATCCCACTGTGAGGGAAGAGGGAAGTTCTCCAGGGTCCTCAGTCTGGAAGAATTTTACTCTGAATTCTCCAGTAGCTAATATTGGCATATTCCAGGCTCCCAAAGCCAAGTAACAATTTGCATATGATGCCAATCAAACTGCTAATTATACATATCAGTTGCAATACATTAGCATACCTAATTTGTATAATTTCCAACAGGTGCATCACTTCAATGTCTTCTATGAATGTACTTTTTTTGAATCTGCTTCTGCCCTCCTTCCACTGTCAGAGCAGTAGAGCTTCTCGCTTTATCTCCATTTCTGCTCTATACTCTGTCCCTGCCATCCCTATATTGCCATCTGATTTTGAAGGTACAAAGTGGCTCATGCAAAATCTATTAAAATGGCCTTCTAAAAATCCTGCAAAATTTGATTTAAAATCCCATAATAGCCACAACAGCGGCATTGATAGCAGCTGAAAATTAGTGCAGTGCTGAACTGGGGTGTCGAACATTTCTGTGCTCGTTGAAATGGGCTGCCCCCATTTCGTGGCTAGAGTAGAGTGCTGGACTAGAAGTGGGACCCTAATAGGCCATATGTCAATCTTGGGTCAATTCCTAATCCTAATAGCAAACTATGTGGTGGAGCATCAGTGCTCACCTGAACTCCCAACAGCTGAGCCACTGCTGCTTACTGGGAAGGGAATGAACAGCCATCTCCCCACTGCCCTATTCCTTCCCTTCCCAGTTAGCAGCAGCAACTCATCTGTCAGGAGATCAAGTGGGCACAGACACTTCACCATGCCATCAGCTACTGTCTAATTTGCAGCCTATCCTATCTCCAAGGATAGTTAAAAGGACAAAATAGAAGTGGCAACACATTATATGGTACAATGAGATTATTGGAGGAAGAGCATGCTAAAAAATGCCTTTGTTAGTGGGAGGCATTCAAAAAAGTGCACAACCCTGTGAGAGAGGCAGGGAAGATCTCCCTAGGTGGGAGGCTGGGAAAAGAAAGGGAAGCTCCCAGGTGAGTGTTGCAAGGGTCCAACCCTTTGTGTGAGACAAGGATTAAGATCTACTTTTGAGAGATGACTTTGCATTTTTTCCATTTGGATGAGGTTTTTTTATTGTATTGTGAAAAAGCCTTAATAATTTTTTTGGGATGGTACACAAAACTTACGTTCCAAAACTTTTTGTTTGTTTACAGTGCAGGCATTTCTGCACATTACTGCACATCATAATGGCAGTGCACAGATGCAAGGTGGGGTGTGTGTGTGTGTGTGTGTGTGTGTGTGTGTGTAACGGGCAACGAGCTTCACTTGCCCTTACTAGCAGCACCATGGGCAAATCTGATTGGGTCTGTTACTGTTACCTAGTTTTGATGGGCAAATTGATGTATTTCTTAGCATTAAATAGATTTATCTTTGCCATGTTTGGAAGAAAAATGTTTTTATTCAGTTGTTCATGAGGGGCAGGTCTTATATCTTGACTGGAAATTGCACAATGCACAAAAAAGTATACATTACCTACAAAAGAAATACAAAACCTTTGATTCCTGAGTATGCTAAAACTGTCCAATATTAGAAGCTCTGGGGAAGGCAGCAGTATTTTTTGTAATAGGTTTTACATTTCTTTTCTACACATTGTTTTCCTCATGGCCAAAAAAGGTAAACTTGTAAGGCTGAGTTGGACAGCATTTTTCAGTTAGAAATTATCTTCTTATTACCTTAAGACTAACCAGGCTCAATGGAGAGGCTTTTCTCATCTGTAACCTCACTGTGCAACTCGTGCCTTAGTGTAAGAATGGAATGGAAATAAAGCGGCAGAAGGAATGCATATTCAAAGATTTCTATCCTACCCTTGCAATGCATTCACTTTACTCAGTGTGGCTTACAACAATGAAAAATATTTCAAATCCTATTATATATAAAATCATACAATATAAAATAGAACCAGGCTCTGCAAATAAAAGCCCTAAATTGGGTTCACTGTAGAAAGACGACATATGCCCAGTAATAGGGTTGCCATACGTCCAGAATTTGCTGGACATAGCTGGTATTCAGCCATTGTAAACAAGGTCAGGGCAGAAATTGCTGAAATGTCCTGGAAAATCTGGACATATGGCAACCCATGTCATAAGTGTAATTTCATTAAAAATAGCTCAAAACTTTTTTTACTTTTTTAGAATTCCCTCCCAAAAAGCTAAACAACTGGCCAACTGGAGCGGCAGCAGAGCTGGCGTGGAGCCGGACAGCTGAACGTGAGAGCGTGAATGAGAGTGTGTCCCCAATGGCTGGGAACGGCAGAAGTCAAATTGATTTTTTCTGCTACACTTTCAAACATCCAGGGGAGCGAACTGCACTCTGCCCCTTGGGCATGCGCTGGCTCTGCACTGCCCCCCCTCCGCTGTAGGGCGGCTAAGTGGGAGGGGGCAGGCAGACTCCGGAGGCCCCGCAGTGCGCCCCGCCCCTGCAGGGAGCTCAGAGATGGCACCCAGGGTGGGCTGAGAGGAGCAGCCACCATTACACAGCTTGCCTCACTGTTTGATGTTTAAAATATTTATTTCTTAATTTTGGGCTCAAAAAATAGGGGGCATCTTATACATGGGGGCGTCTTACAGACGGAAAAATACAGTAATCTCCCACTTGGGAAATATTTGCACAAAGTTCCTGGTAGTACACTGGTTCAGGTTCCTTCATGATCAGTTCCTTAGTTCATGTAACAATCACAACCTATCACATAGTAATCTAAAAGAAGAACATTCCACAAGCAAACACCATTAAATAGGTGTAGCATGAAAGTGCTTGCAGCAGTGCCTACAAATCCCACTTTTGGCTTCGCTGCACCTTACCTGCCCCATTCCTGATATCATGTACGATATCATATCATGTATGATATCAGGTGCCTGTAGCTTGGGCTGGGACTGGTGAGCTGTTTTTCACAATTACATATATTCCCCTGAAATGTGTAGACAGATCTCCCACACATCTTAAATAAAATTCCTTTGGTGCCTGTGCACAAAAGCAAGCTGCATCCATGCACATGTCTCACACACGCAGCAATGTCTGAAGATTCATAGATATTCCTCAGTGTCTTAAATAAAAGAAAACAACACCGAGGATTGAAAAGCCAGTCCCACTGCCAGCAAAGCAACTGTACTTAGCTTTTCTCAAGTACACTGTTCTAAGAGGCTTTTATAGTGCTTTATTAGTAAATGTAAATCATGAGAATAATCATGAGCATTTGTATGAGCATCTGTTAAAACAATAATGATGCTTACGGTGCGATTTACAGACCACTTACATTGATGTAGTCCCATTGTCTTCTGTGGGACTGTTCCAGTCCTAAGTGATCTGTGAATCATCCCTTTAGTGGTTTTAATGTGCAAAAGCTATGCATAGTGTTAATTAATAAAGGCAGTATCTAGCAGCAAATACAAGCAGAATTTGATACAGACGTAAGTTAGAAATACACTGATCTGAGACAATGGGAGTTAGGTACATATTTAAAGGTAAAGGGACCCCTGACCATTAGGTCCAGTCGTGGCCGACTCTGGGGTTGCGGGGCTCATCTCGCTTTATTGGCCGAGGGAGCTGGCGTACAGCTGGTCATGTGGCCAGCATGACTAAGCCGCTTCTGGCGAACCAGAGCAGCGCACGGAAACACCGTTTACCTTCCCGCTGGAGCGGTACCTATTTATCTACTTGCACTGGCATGCTTTCGAACTGCTAGGTTGGCAGGAGCAGGGACCAAGCAACGGGAGCTCACCCCATCGTGGGGATTCGAACTGCCGACCTTGTGATCGGCAAGTCCTAGGCTCTGTGGTTTAACCCACAGCGCCACTTGTGTCCCTTGTCCAGTCGCAGACGTGTTAGTATCGTATTTTTCGCCCTATAGGACGCACTTTTTCCCCTCCAAAAATGAAGGGGAAATGTGTGTGCATCCTATGGGGCGAATGCAGGCTTTCGCTGAAGCCTGGAAAGTGAGAGGCATCGGTGTGCACTGACCCCTCTCGCTCTCCAGGCTTCAGGAAGCTATCCGCAAGCCTTGGGAGCCCGGCGGGAGTGCCCGCCGGGCTCGCAAGGCTTGCAGGCAGCAGCCTGCAGCCCAAAGCCTGGAGCGTGCCCCGTGCTTCAGGCAGATGTCCACAAGCCTGTTCTGGGGACTGGGGTCAGGGGAAGCTCGGGCTTCCCCCGCCCCAGCCCCGCGGCTGCGGGGGGGGGGGAAATAATTTTTTTATTATTTATTCCCCCCCCCAAAAAAATGAGGTGTGCCCTATGGGCCAGTGCGCCCTATAGGGCGAAAAATACGGTAATTTCAAATGACTGAGAGCATAAGAAACAATCTCTAGACTGAGCCCAGAAGATAGAAGATCAGTTTGATGATTCTTGATTGCTATTATACAGCTCAGCAGAGTGTGACCTACAAATTGAGGGGATTCAAAATTTGGGGGGACAAAAGTGGGTATTTGAGATTTTGGGGATTTAGACAGACCCTTTTCCTTTCTTGCAATGTTTTCCAATAGTCAATGGACATGAATCAGCACTGAGAAGAACATCCCAGATTCCCTATTTTGCCCACAGTCCCTTAAAAAAGACACAGAGCAAAAAAACCAAGCAAATTTAGCTTAGCAGACATAGGATAAATCAGATCCTTTTATGGTTCAGTAACTAGTTAAGGAGGAGGACGCAGAGCATAGGTGTAGTGGTTAGAGTGCTGGACAAGGACCTGGGAGGCCAAGGTTCAAAGCTGATGCACAGCCATACTGAATCGGCCCTTTGGAGAAGGATCATAGCTCAGTGATAGAGGATACTTTGCATGTTAAAGCTTCCAATACCTGGACTCTCCAGGTAGGACTGGAGATGTTCTTGTCTTCTTGCATTTCTGTGCAAGTGCAGATGCAGATGTGATCTACCTACATAGCAACACAAGAAGGTGCCTTATAGCAAATCAAACCATTGGTTTATCCAGCTCATTATTGCAGCAGCTCCCTAAGGTTTAAAATAGAAATCCAAACACACTTTCCACCCATTTTTCACAGAACATTTGTGTAAAAATTAAATAATTCTTACCATAATCTCCAAGAACAATACAATCCTTGAATCTTTAGGCTGCAAGTGCAATACTTGTAGACTGTATCATGGATAGAACATTTTATTATAGAAAATTGGAATTAATGGTGACCCCGGAGGATTTAATCAATTCTTTAATGAATCCCAATTATCTTGAATTGAAGTAATTATTGAATTAGGTTTAATTTATGAAGTATAATCTCTCTCGCCTAATCAAACAAGAGCTCATAACGGTATTGAGATATCAACTTGCTTGACTAAAATAGTAGTGGAATATCAGCTTGTTCAGGCTCCTTGAGAAAATTTAAATAATTCAACCAGTTGTGACGCTTGATAATATAATGTTTGAAAGTGCCATACTAGTTTAAATGAAGATTTTCCCTTTCATTTCAACACTGAGTTGTCTTGTAGGTGTTCTGACTGATAAAGGATATACATAATAGGATATACACATAATAAGATTTACTGTTAATCTTTTCCAGTTTTCTAGCTCCTATGAACTTTAGAGCCTGTAAAAGTAGAACACCAAACTACGAGTTTAGTGTTCCATCAAAAAGATATGCTAATATAGTGTTCCAGACAGAACTATCCTGTGCATGCTTACTTGGAAGTGAGTTGCTGTGTTCAGTGGGGCTTACTGCCAGGTAAGCATACCTAGGAATATAGCCCTGTTACGCTGGAGTAAGCCGCACTTGGCTCTAAATTACAGATATGGACCAGGAAATCTGTTGTTCCAAATCTTACTTCTGCAGTGTGCTAAGTGGATGGCCTTAGGCAAGTCTCTCTCTCTCTCTCTCTCTCTCTCTCTCTCTCTCTCTCTCTCTCTCACACACACACACACACACACACACCTCTGGCCATAATGGGGTTAATGATGTCTCTCTTATCAAGTTGTTGCAATCATAATTATTATAATTATAATTGTTCATTAAATTTGTATACCGCCCTTCATCTGAAGATCTCAGAGCAATTCACAGCATAAAAATACAATATAAAAGCACAAAATGCATAATAAAAACAAGAATAAAAACAAAGCAAGCCAATAGACCATGATAATTTTATTTTCTGCCCCCCCCGCCCCGCCCCGGCCAAACTGCCAGGACACAACAACCAGAGAAAGTTGGGGGTGCATAAAAGACTGTGTTTTACCTAGGCTGTGTACATACAGTTGAGGGATTTCTTTGTCATGCAAACAGTTTGGTGGAGCTACTATCATTCTTACTAAATCAGAACCTGACCGTTTGCATGTAAAGCCTGATATATGTAGATAAAATTAGCATATAAATCAAAATCTAATTAACGTGGTGTTAGCCGCAACTGCATGGCCTAGTGTTCAGGGTATTGTTGTTATTTAATATGAGACCAAGCATTAAACAAAAGCCTTAATTAGAAAACAAAAATCATTTAGGAACCCCATGCAATCCATCATCCAAAGAATGTTAATCATTTAACATTGGACATTTTCTGCTTTGATCCTCAGATCCTGCAAGCCAGCATTTCCTGAGGGGTTTACAGAGACTTTCAGGTCAATCTGAGGGTTCATTGTTTCCTAGATATGTCTGGGGGAAATGATCTCTTACTAAGGCCATGCAATGTACAAACGTTATGAAGTAAAAGAATGTGACAAGGATACAGACACATATATATTATTGCATTAGCCAGACTCTGACCGTTTTGGCAGAGTTTCCATAATGCCTACTAAAATTGTGTTAGATCAAAAGGTTATGGTTTCCAGGCTCAGCTAGTATGAGATGTGTATTAGAAAGCACTTTAGCACTCTTTGTATTGCTTGGCCTTTGATTAAAGGCCTGACTACAAGTTGTAAAGTAGCCAGGCTCCGATTCTTGAGAATTCTGAAGGCGCCCTCCAGACAGTCAACACTAGAAGAATGCTTGGAAGTTTTTGCTTGGCCAGCCTCATCTTGCTGAAAGAAAAAGAAATGATGGTATCCAAAAAGCTTTCATCTCTTAGCATCTCGCTCAGCTAATTTTTTTTCTTTTTTTGTTATTAAAGTCGCAATCCTACCCTTAAAAAGGAGGCATGAAACTCTTTATTTTCTGATGAAGAGGGAAGCCCAACCCTTGGAAAGGAAGGTCTGATCAAGGAATCATCTTTGCAGCAGCAGAGGAAAAGTCTGCTTGCTGCTTCTACAGTGAAGGTGACCAGTCATGGGGCAAAGAAGAGTGCCCTGGGGTTTGTGGCTGGGGCAAACTGGGTAAGGATGGACCCCGAATGCCACCATCCTAATTCATTTGGCATGCCCTTGGAGGAGGAGAGATAGTCCATCACCCCTGAGGCATCCTCTCAATGACAGTGATCAAAAAAAAAAGACCTAGCAAGGCCTTGGATTTTGCTGTTTATCCACCACTACGCCTCTCTCCCCTGCCCAGTAGGATTGCTCTGAACTGTATAAAACTCTTCCTAATATTGATCCTGGGCTTATTTGTTGTTGGTATCTGTCTGTCTCGGGAGACAATGGAGGAGTGTGCCTTTGTGGGTGAAGTCAAACTGTTGCAAAGTCACAGCGTCTGTGGAGACCGATACAGGAGAGACATGTTTTGTTGCAGCTGGAGAAGATGAAGGGGTCCACTTGCGCTGCTGCAGGTGCACCATGGCGTTTCTTCTCTCTGCTCTCCTCCCAATGGTCATTCCTCCTCTGGTCACCTCTATGGATGCACAACCTGTGTGTCTCCAGGCACTACGGTCGTCTGCAAGGGATTCCCACACAGCGGAGTTGATGTTGCTTGCCTTCATGTCTCAGGCTTATTAACAATGTGGTTTAAAATAAAGCAGCAACACCTACAATCCATAAGTTGGAGGTAATAAAACAATCACTAGCACAATACACACCTGTGAATTTGAAAGTTAAAAAGCAACATTTTAAAAAATCCAGCATTTTACAATATAGCATCCTCCCTATGCTATTTTAATTGATAAAAAAAATACCCAAGATAATAAAATGTATTTACCTGATGCCTTAGTGATAGCAAGGCAGATGCCAGGCAAGCCTCCTTAGGGAGGGCATTGCACAACTAGGGCATCATAGAAAATAAAGCCCTCTCTACATACATACACCAGCTCTCTGGTGGTGGTAGCAGCACTTCTGAGAAGGGCATTTATGCTTAGGTAGGCAGAAGGCAGCCCTTGTGGTATGTCTGTCTCAAGGTGTGATGGCTTTAAAGGTCAAACCAACACTTTGAATTGGCCTTGGATATAATTACAACAACAACAACAATTTATTTCTACCCTGCCCATTTGGCTGGGTTTCCCCAGCCACTCTGGGTGGCTTTCAACAGAACATTAAGAACAGAATAAAACTTCAAACATTAAAAACTTCCATAAACAGGGCTGCCTTCAGATGTCTTCTAAAAGTCAGATAGTTGTTTATTTCCTTGACATCTGATGGGAGGGCGTTCCACAGGGCAGGCGCCACTACCAAGAAGGCCCTCTGCCTGGCTCCCTGTAACCTCACATCTCGCAACTGCTAGAAGTCCCTCAGCACTGGAACTCAGTGTCCGGGCTGAATGATGGGGGTGGAGACACTACTTCAGGTATACTGGACCGAGGCCATTTAGGTCAGAACCAACACTTTGAATTGTGCTCGGAAACGTACTGGGAGCCAATGTAGGTCTTTCAGGACTGGTGTTATGTGGTCTCGGCGGCTGCTCCCAGTCACCAGTCTAGCTGCTGCATTCTGGATTAGTTGCAGTTTCCGGGTCACCTTCAAAGGTAGCCCCATGTAGAGTGCGTTGCAGTAGTCCAAGCAGGAGATAACTAGAGCATGCACCACTCTGGCAAGACAGTCTGTGGGCAGGTAGGGTCTCAGCCTGCGTACCAGATGGAGCTGGTAGACAGCTGCCCTAGACACAGAATTGACCTGTGCCTCCATTGTCAGCTGTGAGTCCAAAATGACTCCCAGGCTGCGCACCTGGTCCTTCAGGGGCACAGTTGTCCCATTCAGGACCAGGGAGTCCCCCACACCCACCCGCCCTCTGTCCCCCCCAAACAGTACTTCTGTCTTGTCAGGATTCAACCTCAATCTGTTACCCACCATCCATCATCCAAATGAGCCAACAATAATTGTAAATGTCTCAAAACTGTCATGATGTGTTCCCAGCTGTCCTTTTCTGGCCAGACTCTCAGCTTCCAGGCAAAGTAGACTGCAACAACACCATCTACTGGTGGGGCAGCATAACAGCAAGACAGACTCATTTCCAATAGGGTCAGGCCAGGCAGAGTTACATCTGGTAAGGTCAGGTCAAGGAAGGTAAGGCAGAGTCTGTTTTGGGCAAGGCATCAGTAGTCAGGACCTTGGACAGAGCATTGTAAGAAAGCTGGCTGGATTATTTTCATACATGGAAGAAGAGTTGTTGCATCAGTGAGGTGCACAGGCCCTTGGAAGCCTTCTGAAGGCTATCCAGTTTATTCCCACTGTTGGCCTTACGCTCTTGAAGCCTGTGCCCTTAAAAGGTCACTGCCTTGCTCTAGAGGAGTTGGCTCCTGCTTCATGGAAGTGACAGGGGCTACCCTGGGACTTCAAGAAGCAACTTCCTCTGATCTGGAAGAACTTGGAGCAGAGGACAATAATGATTCAACTGCTGATTCAACTCTATTCATGTCCTCCTTTGTGCTTCAGTGTGAGTCAAGACTAGGGCACATGACACCAGCAAACAGTCTCAGGCAAATTGCAGTATTTTAAACTTCTGAACTGTCTTCAAGGGAAGTGCAATGTCTAGCACATTGCAGTAGTCTAAAAGGGCTGTCACCAGACTGTTGCCAAACTATCCCTGTCTAGTAGAGGTCCCAGTTGGAATCCCAGTCCAAGCACCCTGTGCCGCTGAGGGCACCTAAACCTCAATCAACAAAACCAGATCAAGAAGTATTCCCAGGTGGCAAACCTGATCTTTCAGACAGGGTTCAGTCCCATCCCACAAAGGATGAATTCCTTTCCCCTTCCAAGACTGGAGAGCCATTCACCAATAGTACATCTGTTTCAGTTTACTGACCCTCATCCAGCCCTTTATCAAGCTCAGACAATGTTCCAAATTTTCTACAACTGCACCTGATTTTCTACAAACCCACCATGGAGAAATAAAGCTGACTGCCATCAGGATGCTGGTGACACCTAACTCCAAATCCTGAGATGACCTCCTGCAGCAGCTTCATCAATATGTGAAATAGCATGGGGGGTCAAGATGGAACTCAGGAAGTGCAGCTAAAAGCCCACTGCCCAGTATCATTTCCTCCTTTCTCAGCACAATGCCAAAGCAATGCCACCAAGCTTTCATTATGGAAGGCACCTTCACTGCTGTGGACTTTTGTATTTGTACCGAAAACAGTTGTGCTCCTATTTTGTGATCTGGACATAACAATTAACTTGCAACCTGGTGACAGCATCTCTGGATTCTTAGATGGGAATAGCTATGCAGCTCGTTGGTGGGCAACCTGAAGGAACTTCAGAAACAGCTTAGTACTTGTAATTCCATTGGGTCTGGTTTCACTAGCTCCGAGTTTATGCTATGAATAATTGATTAAAATATAATTTTGCAGTTTGGTTTGGGAAAGGGGGAACAGCAGAAGCCTCAGAGCAAAGGAATTACATGCACTTTACATGCATTTGGACTCTGCTATTGAACAAAAACTGCACTTCAAGAGAGGCCTCATTACATGGGCACAATGTACATGGCCCATCTGAGATACAAGAGCAGCTTCTGTCTCAGTTCTGAATTTCACAGGGAAGTACAAACATGCATGGAGGAGAGAGTGAATCTGTGACAAATGGAACTTCAAAGAAAATGTTCATGCTGCTAACCATCAAGGAAAAAAGAAAGAGGAGCTTGGCTCGTACCTGTTTTACTGCTGCATTTTTCTGAGCCCAGATATGAGGCAACTTGCCTCGCTTTTCTGAGACACAATGTAATAATAACAACAAGTTAGCTTGAGATTATTATTATTATTATTCAAATAAATGCCCACTGCAGAATAGCTTGACAGGCACAGTTAAGGTGGTAAGACCATTCATTGCCAACTGGCTTTTCTGCACCAACAGATTAATTCTTATTGCAAATATAGTCCTGAACATTCTTGAGAATAACATTTTGAGTTGGAATAAACCTCTTATAGTAGATAAAACATAATAGACCTGGGGGAGGAGTGGAAGAGAGAACTAAAAGACTACATTAGATGTTGCAATAACCTCACATATTGGGGGGAAATGACGCCAAAACCCAGCTTTGGAAGTAGATTTAGGGCACAGTTCAACCCTACTCTCTTCCTCTCTCACACACACAGAAGGGCTGAATGTAACTGCATGGCAGATGAGGCAGAAGGTGGGAGTCAGGCAGATTGGCTCAGAGATCAGGTTCGGATCAGGCCCAATGCCATTGCATGAATGCAGTGAAACCCATTGACCCAGGGCTGGCTCAGCTCCTCCCTACTCTTGGAATGCCCCATTTTGGAGCTTTCTGCTTGTGCCACCAGTAGGGATCCTGCCTGTTGCCCCCAAGCAGCCAGAGGGAAGGCAGCTTAGTCAGGAAAGCTAGATGGAAGGACATCTCCACTAAATCCATCTCTACCCAAGCCTAGCATGAGCAGGGGGTGGATTGCTCTGTTAGTGTCTGGAAATACAAAACAATCCACAAAGTACTCAACTCAGAAACAGGAGTTGCTTTAAACTTCCTAAAGGATAAATTAAAGTTTAATTTAGCCACCCCAGTCCATCATAAAGTAGACTTCCCTTGAAAGCTGTTGCCAGCCAACAACTCCCACTAATGTCACCTGTGGCAAGGGAGTAGGACTGATCAACCCATGATAATGTGGCCCAGGAATTCGGGTAAAGCAGAAAATAATTTAATTAATTATTTGCATGTTGAAAAAAAGGCTTGGAGTGAGTTATTCCACTGATATTTAAAGTTCAAAAGTGCAATTCCCTAAATTGGCACAATTTAGCACATTAGGCTCAAAGAAATTAAGCTTGTGGGCTTGATGGTGTCTCTCTTAGTTTTGAACACACATTTATAGTCAAGGTCCTTTATCGCCATACTGCCATTTAGCTGATACATTGATTGTCAAATATTGTATCCTGCTGTAGGAAATTGTTGTCAACACTTCCAGTATCTGACATATATTTCGCTATTAGGGCTTTTGGCCTTCGTGGGTTTGTATTCATGGATGTTTTTCTGACACTTCAGATAATGCATAGCAGTCTATCATGCCTGGAACAAGTGAGCTATTTTGGTTACTTAGATCTAGGAGAATAAAGTAAGGGCTAAGCTGAAAATCCATTTTTTTCAAAGACCCAGGTCTATAAAATTGAAATGGGAAACATTAAATACTCCTTGTTTGAGGTTCCTTTAAGAGGGAGGCTAGGATATATTTCATCTCTTTCTTGGTTTATCCATTATTGCCCACCCTGACTGAAGTACAAACTCTTGAGACTGAGGGTGTTTCCTGTTGGCTTCTTTATTTAGCATTTATTCTGATTTGTTTGCAGGGCGGTTAGATGATGTGGCATCAAATGAATCATTACCCCACACTTACCTGTACATTTGCTCATCACTTTCCTTGAAAGTCCAGAAAGTCTGATCTTTTAGCTTTGTTGCACAACCTGAATTTGCCAGGATGTGATTGAATCCCACCCCAAAATAGCAACAGTCTGCATGTGCCCTGAAACAGAGAGATGAGAAACATCTGAACCCACCATTCAATTTGTCCCTTTCTGCTTTGTTCCTTCCCCCATTGTCCTCCCTGTGATTGGACAAAGGTTGTGTACATGCATCCGTGGAATGGATAATCATTAACGCTGTTATTTCTTATGGATTTCATAAACATATATTTTTCTGCATTTTAGAATTTTTATCTCACCACAGCAGGCATTCAAAAAAAGTTTTCTCAAGGTATGTTGGTCTTCTTGTGAAATACAGATATATAGCCATCACAGCAGCACAATCCCTGTTTGGTTTTTGCAGAAGTCAGGGGTATTATGGGACCCATGCAGCTGATCCAAAGAGATGTGGCTTTTTGGTGGCAGTTCTGCCTCCCTTTCCACTCCTATCCAGCTCTATTTTCCATCATGAAAAAGAGCCAGTGTGGTGTAGTGGTTAAGAGCGGTGGACTCATAATCTGGTGAACCGGGTTCGTGTCCCCGCTCCTCCACATGCAGCTGCTGGGTGACCTTGGGCTAGTCACCCTTCTCTGAAGTCTCTCAGCCCCACTCACCTCACAGAGTGTTTGTTGTGGGGGAGGGAAGGAAAGGAGATTGTTATCCGCTTTGAGACTCCTTAGGGTAGTGATAAAGCGGGATATCAAATCCGAACTCTGCTTCTGGTTTGGAATGCCGGGGTAACTGTGACAGCCACTGCACTAATAATGGCAGAGATGGCTCAGCCCAAAACACTGGGCCAAGGACACAAGTTGCCTCCTTTTGACTGAGTTGGTCATTATATTTGGTCATATGAATGTTGAAACACTCAAGACAGACAAAAGAAACTATTTCTTCATGCAGCACAGAGTTAAACTATAGAACCCACAGATGGCTTTAAAAGAGGATTAGACAATTTCAGGGAGGATAAGGCTATCAGTAGCTAGTAGCCCTGATGGCTGTGCTCTGCATCCACAGTTGAAAGCAGCAATGCTTCCGAATACCAGTTTCTGGAAATCACAAATCCTGTTTGTGCGTTTCCCACAGGCATCTTGTTGGCTACAGTTTCTTCTTAGGTCCGCATATGTGCCAGCACATCAGTACAATTGACTCAACTGCTTTCTTATACTACAGTATAGTCTAAGAACAAAAGCTTTACAGAGCATGCATGGAAAATCTCCTGGTTTTCTGGTCCTCTGAAATGGACCAGTCCCTCAGATTCTCAATTTCACCCATGTGCATCAGAAAATGTTTCCTCGTAAGTGATTTGGGAGCCAAGGCATCAGAGACCTGAAGTCAACATGCTTAAGAATGTTTTGACTGGGTTTTGACTGGGCTTGTGACATCAAAATGGAAAACACAATAAAATATTTATTCTCAAAACTCAAGCCACCATGACCTGACAAACATTGTGTTCACCTAACAGCTTCCATCAATCCGTGCTGTTTTCAAATTAGCCTCTGTGGCCTTTTCCATTCCTGAATGCTGTTGCAACTGTAGGGCAACATCCTGCAAATTTGCTATCCAAGTCCATGGAAACAATGTTTATTGAATTACACTGAATTTTGCACTGGGAAAGAATGAATCAGCTGAACTGCGGAATGATTTTTGTTTCTGCTAATACAAGACCTATAATTAAAATAACCCTGTTATCATCTATGCAGTTGATTTTTAAATAAGTATATATTCATTTTGAAATCTCTTATCACTTTGAAACATCTGCATGGGGCCCTCAGCAAGCAGTTATATCCCAAAATCTTGTGAATGATTTTAACTTCACAAAATATTAAAATGTTAGGAGGGGTCTGTGTGGTTATAATGCCCTTCATAGAACACTGATCTGATACTAAAGCTTGATAAAGATGGAAAATTAACCTTTTGATTATTTTATTGGAAATCTGGCCATTATGTATTTTTTTCTCCAAAAACAGTAAATCATATGCTTAAGTAAGCAGCATAGCACTTGAGTTACAAATTCTGATTTAGAAATAACTGAAATCTGAATTTTGTTTTCCCTCCCCTCTCCCTTGTGAATTTTATTCCAAAACAAAGCATAACAAAGCCATGGCTATAACAACAGCAGAAACCACAATTTTCTGGAAATCACGATTTCTATTCTGAAATCTTTCCAGTCTATAATCCCAGATATGTTTAGTCACTGGTGAGGGAAATGAACTCCAAACATGTTCAGGGACAGTCTGTTATTATTCTACATCTACCGCAACAGAGCCCTGGCATTTGTAACAGATTCCTGGACATAGCCCTAGGGAGTCCTGGCCGAAAACCCCCAGAGAAGTCACTTAATACCTAAAATGGTATAACGTGTACAATAAAGCAAAAGGCATGAGATTCATTGCTTTCACTTTAGTTTAGATTGATAGGCTGCACCCTTTTGCCTGCTGCGTCGTGTATGAGAGAATGTGCAAGAGTATGATGAGTGAGTTAGCTGAGGAAGACTATTGTGCCTATTGACCTGAAACAGTCTCCTGGAAATAATCTAACAGCAGGGAGCAGAGAATCCCTTTTAAAATCAATAGAGCAAGAAAACACTGTTGACTAAGTGTGTGTGTGTGTGTGTTTAAAGGAAGGTGTGGAGGGGAGGTAAGGAAAAAACAAGGCAGAGCTTTCCTTTAATGCTAACATTAATAATTCCTCTGATCTATCCCTTTTTACACTATTTCTGCTGGTAAGAAACAGTTATCCTGGGAAAGGCATTCGTATATGTGAGTGTTGCACGTGCACACACACCCTTCCCAGGCTCTATAAGGTGAACTATTTGACTACCTAAGAGCAGAGCATTCTTAGCCTGCCATGATACAGCAATAACACTTGTTCCTGCTATGTAGGCAAGGTATAACCCTTCCCAAAATGAACACAGACAGTTTTATGGAGTAGTTTTCTACCTCAAGGTGACTTCCAATTTATCTTCAGGTTATAGAATGTCTCAGACAAGGCCACACATGCTGAAGCAAGAGAAGAGTGCTTTAATCTGCTTCCAGGAATCAGCTTTTGCTTGAAAACGTATGGGACATTCCCCCTCCCCAGTACTTTAAGTCTTGATGAGAAACTCAGAAACGAGCATAAACTAGTTGAGGAGGTTTTTTTCTCCACCCCTAGCCAAACTCAAACGTGTGTCAGATTGGTCATGCATCCCAGAAATGAAGCTATGTGTGGTATGTCACAAGAACACTAATCGTTTCTGGATCGGCTTCCACTTGAAAAACTGCATGGGATCTTTCTTTTACTCCAATATGTGGAGCAAGATACCAAGAACCAATAGATTTCATGAGACGTGTTTTGCCCTGGTGTCTTTTGCTTACAGAACACAAATTGGAAATGGATGAAAATTTGGGGTCTTTGTTTTCAACAACTGTGCAGGGACTACATCCTAGAAGGGCTACTTTAGTGTCAGTTCTGCAGTGAAATGTGACCCCAGGGTGTGTTTCAACCTCATTCTGCTTGTGTTTCAAACTTACATGCAAGGGAGCAAAGCATAGCCCGGGTACAGGCTCTGTTGCCATCCTCACTGAGTTCGAATTCATGGAGGGTGAAGACCCAAAGCAGGGAGGCTCCCTGTGAGATTTAGGACCCTACATAATTGGGGTTCTATATTGTATGAGGAAGCTATGTGGAAAGATCAGGCTCCCAGATTCCCAACTTCACCCTGTGAATTGGAGGGCAATAGGGTTATGATGTTCAATGCACCCATTCCTACTCTCTCTTCTCATGTGTAGATTTAACATATGAGGAAGTTCCAAAATAAGGGGCAGTTGGGTAGGAAACCTATGCCAAAGTCCTATAGAGTTATCTATATAGGTGCAGCTGAATCCAGCTTCAGGAAAGGCATAGTGTTTATTTTGGTACATATACATGCAGAGGAGCAACATGAAATTACAGTAAGAGGCAAACAAACTCTTCTGCTACATGACTACACTGAGTATTCAATGTTTAAGCTATCGGCCCCACAGTACTACAGAATGGAGAGTTAGTGCTAACAATGGTTGTTACAAGTAAGGTTTATCTTCGTTTTATGGCTTTAACCTTGTATGCCACTCTGCTATTGTGAAATGGTCGGCGGTTTATAAATATATACAGTAAATCAAATCAAATAAATAGCACATTTTCTAAAGAAAGCTTTAATTTAAATGCAAACTATGTGCTAAAAATATGGACATTTCCAACAATCCAACAAATAACTTCAAAATGTCAGTAGCTTAAAAGTGTGTGTGTATGGAACTTTAAATATAAAACACAAAAAACAAGTACAAAAATGAACCCAAAGGTTAATATATTCAGATAGCTGTAAGTGCATGAAACAGATGATTTGAACAGAAGTGCCTCTTCATACATAACTCCAGTGTCACTAACATAAAGCTATAATCTTCTTTTTTCCTGTGTTCTGACTATTATTGAAGTGCTAAGTGTCAGGTGGGAAGGTGTAATGCAAGAATCTTCACTGGAGTGGAAATTGCTCATCTTATGATATGTAGTAGTGTAACAAACAATGGAAGTTTTTGTCACTGATTTCAACTGATCCTCCATTTATTGCTGCTTTGACAGCCTTTTAAGGAGATGGACTGTGAAATGAAATCTCACTTTCACACTCTTGCTAATAGACTAGGAGTGCCTTTTCCCATCAGAAATGGCAGTTTCAGTGCCATAAAGGAAGGTTAGATGGAGGTCCTACAATGGCAATTATTGAGAAAGTAGTGGTCGCTTGTGTTTCAGCTCCTTTAGTTTAGCATCTGGCTGCCTCAAACTGTGTTATAGAAAGTTTACTATTTGAGGACACCTAGTCTTCTCAGAACAGACAATGCGGCTGCTAATTCTCACCAGAGTTAGCCTTCAGTATTTTGGCTCCTTGGACCCAAGGCCAGCCCAAGCCATGTTGCTATCTGAAGAAGAGCACCCACATGCACAAAACAACATAGTACCCAATGCCTGAGAAATTATTTTGCCACCCAAAGCAGAAAATCCCACTGGCACCTCTCCCACTCCCTAGATTAAAAAAAATGGGTGAATGTATTTAAGAAACTATCTGCTGCCTTTTCATGACACTCAAAAACCAGCCACCTGAAACAGCCATCTTATTTTGCCAGTAGATGGGGAAAGCCCTATTAAATGATAGAATATTGAGCCCAGCCTGGCCTAGTAGCCTGCCAAGACTCAACATGGCTTCCATCACTCATCTAGTCAACCAACCATCCTTATCTGGCATAAGGCAAATTAAGGAAAAAGGCAGTAGTGGGATTCAAGAGTCTTGTGGAAGTCTAATGAAAAAAGAAATATAGTCCACTCACCCAAAGTAGCGTCAATCAGCACAAAGGCAACAACCACTCACATAATCAGTCATGTTGTATTGGCTAATAGAGATGGAGGGATGGTTAGCATGCTGCTCCCTGTTTCTGCACAAACATTGCGCTGGGAGGAACTAGGGAGAAGCTTGTAGCTTTATGGACAATGATTTGCATTGTAAAGAGATCTTCAGCCCATTGTGAGAGAACCATGGGTTTGGAATTAATTCCTGCTTGGGAGGAATTGTTTTATTTGTCTGAAAAGCTCCTGCCAATTCATGACTTCTAATTCTGCATAAATATATAAAGCTGCATGCAGTGTTGGTTCTGCCTCCCCCTTTCATCAGACTGCTGACTTTTATGTACAAGTTAATTGTGTGTCTCTTAAAGTCCATTTATAGTACTCATATTAAATATTTTATGGAAAAAAAAATATAGTACTCATATTAGAGCAGCTACCCATATTCCTTTACTCAGTACTTACTCCACTGTCTTCAGTTTCTGAGAGCTCTGATCGCAGAACTCTGACTACTATTGCCCTTGCCCTTCTTAAGTCTACATAGAATTTTCACTCTGGCTTAATTAACATGGAATAACTACCACCTTTGGTTCTATATTCATAATCACAAATGTGGACCAGACTTCTACTCAGTCATCTAAGCCCATAACAGTCATTGGCTTTCATCATCCTTGTTGACTTTCAGATATGAGCTGTACCACTCCTCCGATTCCAACATTTAGTTCTGCTCTGATTACCTATTGACACTTGAACACAACTGCAGCTTCATCTCCCAGTGAAGACATACTCTGGCATGGGAAATAAAATCCACTGATTGGGAAACGGCTAAGAGCTGTGCTTGCCTGTTATGCTGAGACTTAGATCCCAATCATTTGGAGGAGGCTTTCATAGCATCAGAAGCCATATGCCATAAATAAAGTGCCCAAGACTCTTCATCTAAGCCAAGGATCATAAACCTGTAGTCCTCCAGATGTTTTTGGAATACAATTGCCATCATCGTAGGAGCACAGGAAGATGAGAAACTGCCTTATACCAATTCAGAACAATGGTTTATCCAGCTCAGTGTTGTCTACAGCAACTGGCAGAGGCTATCCATGATTTTAATGTTCTGTCCCGTGCCAGGTGAGCCTCCAATAATAGTTGGAGGAGTACAGGTTCCCCATCTCCAATCTAAGCGTAATAATAATAATAATAATAATAATAATAATAATTTATTTATACCCCACCCATCTGGCTGGGTTTCCCCAGCCACTCTGGGCAGCTTCCAACAAAATATTAAAATACAATAGTATATTAAACATTAAAAGCTTCCCTAAACAGGGCTGCTTTCAGATGTCTTCTAAAGGTCTGGTAGTTGTTTTTCTCTTTGACACCTGGTGGGAGGGCGTTCCAAAGGGCGGGTGCCACTACCGAGAAGGCCCTCTGCCTGGCTCCCTGTAACTTGGCTTCTCGCAGTGAGGGAACCGCCAGAAGGCCCTCGGCACTGGACCTCAGTGTCCGGGTAGAACAATGGGGGTGGAGACGCTCCTTCAGATATACTGGACCAAGGCCATTTAGGGCTTTAAAGGTCAGCACCAACACTTTGAATTGTGCTCAGAAACGTACTGGGAGCCAATGTAGGTCTTTCAAGACTGGTGTTATGTTGTCTCGGTGGCCGCCCCCAGTCACCAGTCTAGCTGCCGCATTCTGGATTAGTTGCAGTTTCAGGGTCACCTTCAAAGGTAGCCCCACGTAGAGTGCGTTGCAGTAGTCCAAGCAGGAGATAACTAGAGCATGCACCACTCTGGCAAGACAATACGTGGGCAGGTAGGGTCTCAGTCTGCATACCAGATGGAGCTGATAAACAGCTGCCCTGGACACAGAATTGACCTGCGCCTCCATGGACAGCTGTGAGTCCAAAATGACTCCCAGGCTGCGCACCTACTCCTTCAGGGGCACAGTTGTCCCATTCAGGACCAGGGAGTCCTCCACACCCACCCACCCCCCTGTCCCCCCAAAACAGTACTTCTGTCTTGTCAGGATTCAGCCTCAAACTGTTAGCCGTCATCCATCCTCCAACCGCCTCCAGACGCTCACACAGGACCTTCACTGGTTCTGATTTGAAAGAGAGGTAGAGCTGGGTATCATCCACACACTGATGAACACCCAGCCCAAATCCCCTGATATTATCTACCTAAATTATAATACAGTATAGAAATGATCCATGAATAGCAAAGAACCACCCTTGATGCTCAGCAGCTCTCAAAGCAGACATGGTGACTTCAGTAATATTTAAACCCAACCATCTGTGTGACACACCCATCATCCTGAAAGTGATGAGGCTGGTATTTGTGCCATACCTCCTTGCCCAAACTCACATTATTTCCTAGCAGAAGCAGTTGGAACAGAACTGTGACACTGTCAGACAGAAGAAAAGAGAATGCAGCCAAAGGTGGATCACTGGACTCCCCAACAAGAAGCTCTCTAGCTCTGCCAGGGACACCTTCTCCCCAGTATTTCTTCAACGTCTCGTGGTTCTTCACTTGTAAGCTACATATGGCTGTTCAGCACAGAAGACACTGGGTTGTGTTTTATCAAACCATTTTACCTCTTCAATCTGTAAATTCAGCCAGAGTAATTTTTATAATATGAGCAAGCCAAAGGAATAATAAAAGCAAATGCAGCCCTGTCGACTCTGGCAGCAGTAACCCATTAGTATTACAGCAGCAGAAAATTGCAAAGAAATTCAGACCTGAAGCCACCCATTACTGACTCAAACATGGTTACCTACAATCTGGAGGAACAGCTTTCTCCATTTCACCCAGGATGGATCATAATTGCAGGCCAGAAGGTTATATATTCTTTGTCTACCTACGTTTGCTTATGCTAAGAATTCAGTCATTTCCTCCCCCATTTCTCTCTCTCTCTCTCTCTCTCGCTCTCTCTCTCTTTCTTTCACGCACACACATGCACCTTAATCCAAAGGAAAGCAAAATGCTGAATGTATTTCCAGGCCAATGAAATTCACTCTACATTTTCTATAATTAATCCTGCTGAGAAACTCATTTTGAAAGCAGGATTTTTTCTCTCTCGAAGAGACAGGAAAACAGATTAATTCCTTGGCAACAAAATTCTAATTAATTGAAAAAGTGGCCCTATACTTTGCTTCTTTTGCTGTTGAAATTATATTACTGATGCCATGTAGAAAATCAGGTGGTTCTTCCTCTTTAATTATAGAAGTAAGAATTAGGGTTATTATTGACTCTGTACAAGTGTTTATCTTGCTCCATGGCTCACTGATTACTAGACTAAATGATTTGGAAAGAGCATGAGGACTCTCTGTAAACATTGCACAAGCAGTGATTATCTCCTAACTGATAGGCTGCCAATCATCTAGTAAAATAGCCCAGTTTTAATTTATCATCACATTTCTTCCCCTCAGCTTTGTCTGCAGCCTCAATAATGCAGAAAGAAAAGGACAGAAGTCCTTTCAAACATATCTGATCTTCATGAAAACCACCTTTGTCTCATTTAAACATATTCACAAATCTTTGCTCATTCTTAACTATGTTGACTTTCTAATATTAATTCATGAATTGCAACACTTTGGTCTATCCTGTTTAAATAAGTACTCCCTCCCTCCCAATAAGATGGGCACGATCCTGTTGTTTGAGTTTCAATTTAGAGGCAAGCAAAATCCTATTTTTTATACATTGTAGTGGATGCCAGAAATTAGGTGAAACCATGACCATTAATATGTGAGGTGACAATTCTAAATTAATTTTGTGAATGCCTGAAGCTGTGGGTGGGTGGATACACACACACACACACACACACACACACACACTTATTTCCCTCTCAAATTCAGTGAATACAGTGGTACCTCGGATTACAGATGCTTCAGGTTACAGACGCTTCAGGTTACAAACTCAGAAATAATACCTCGGGTTAAGAACTTTGCTTCAGGATGAGAACAGAAATTGTGCAGCGGCAGCGCAGCGGCAGCAGGAGGCCCCATTAGCTAAAGTAGTACCTCGGGTTAAGAACAGACCTCCAGAACAAATTAAGTTCTTAACCCAAGGTAACACTGTACTCACAATCATAATTAGGTGACTGTCAGCATTCACCAGTGTATTTCTAAATTGTCAGACATTTACCAAAAAAAATAATCTAACATTGTCAGTACTCCCTTGCAAATGCTTATGTACTATTGAATGTTAGGGTCAAACTAGTTGTGATGTGGGGCTGCATTTTAGAGCTGCCCACATCATTTTTTTCTGCAACTGTAGCTGTGCAGTAAGGGCTATTTGGTTTGGAACCACAGTGTCAGAAGAAAGTGAATTTTAAACCTTTGCTTCCATGCCACGACCCCAAGTCAAACCACTGTCCCTCTCCTCTAGCTCCTATTAGTTGCAAAAGGGATAGCTAGAGTGGGTAACAACCTGGTTTCACCTGGAAGGGAGTTCCATAGGTGATGTGCTATGTCAAAGTTACTTGGAAGAGGGCTCTCCCTATTCCAGGTAACAAGTTCAGAAATAAAGGCTAATAACTGGAGCTGGCTAATGGAAGAAATGACAGACTCAGTTTCAGGACTGGGGAGAGCTCCCAGGGAAAAGCAGATGTTGATTCAACAATCCAGCATTTAATAGAGTTATTGTACCCTATCATAAAACATGCCAGCAAACCTGATGAGAATGTAACGGCATAGTGTGAAATAACTTCCTTTTTTTGTCTTCTGTTTTTTCCCTTTGTGAGATATGTGGTCTGACCCCCCTGTATTCAGGATCTGGTAGCTTGTCCTGCTGTTCAAAGAGCTTTTGAAAGCTGTGCAGATGACCCTGGCATGAAGTTAAACTGCAATGTGTTGCTAAAATAGTGTCCTGGGTTACCACAGAAATGAGTGCATGGTAAAATGTTATCTATTAAGAATGGTTAAGCTTGAAACATAAAGGATTTCTGTTTTCCCCTTTTCCATTCCCTGATTTTAGCAAGCTAGTGACAAAAAGAAAAAAAGCTCTCAGATCAGCCTAGATTTTGATTAACAAGGCATAAAAAACCACCCATCCTGGTTTTGCTTCTCTCAAGTTCAAGACAATAATTTGAGTAGACGTAGGCAACTGACAGTCATGACAACTAAGCATATTAGTGGGACATGCTCTCAAATTTCCCAAGGGTGGTTGGGACAGTGAGAAGCTCAGTGATTAACATATTGTTTGAAGTCATTTCATGCTCATACAAGATCTGTTGGGCAGGTTTGTAAAACAAATGAGTTATTTATAAGGATAAGACCAGGCCAGATATTATATGTGCTAGAAAAAGCTGCTACATTCCAGATCTGAACTTCAGGGATACGTTTAATATCTATCTCTTGAAAAAGAGCTAGCCAGAACATGCAAACATATCTAATCCAGTTCTTTTCAGCATCTTTTATTCATAAAGGTAAAGGTAAAGGGACCCCTGACCATTAGGTCCAGTCGTGGCCGACTCTGGGGTTGCGACGCTCATCTTGCTTTATTGGCCGAGGGAGCCGACGTACAGCTTCCGGGTCATGTGGCCAGCATGACTAAGCCGCTTCTGGAGAACCAGAGCAGCGCACAGAAACACCGTTTACCTTCCTGCCGGAGCGGTACCTGTTTATCTACTTGCACTTTGATGTGCTTTCAAACTGCTAGGTTGGCAGGAGCAGGGACCGAGCAACGGGAGCTCACCCCGTTGCGGGGATTCAAACCGCTAACCTTCTGATCGGCAAGTCCTAGGCTCTGTGGTTTAACCCACAGCGCCACCCGCGTCCCAATTTTATCCATACCTGAGGCAATAAAACTTAACTATTCCATTCTTTTCCCAATGGGGCCTGTTCTTTAAATCTAAACATGTACAGTACTTTTTATTGTACAGTGGTACCTCAGGTTAAGAACTTAATTCATTCTGGAGGTCTGTTCTTAACCTGAAACTGTTCTTAACCTGAAGCGCCACTTTAGCTAATGGGGCCTCCTGCTGCCGCTGGGCTGACGGAGCACGATTTCTGTTCTCATCCTGAAGCAAAGTTCTTAACCCAAGGTAATATTTCTGGGTTAGCAGAGTCTGTAACTTGAAGCGTATGTAACCCAAGGTACCACTGTATAAGAATTGACACCAGGACTGGGCTGGGGAAGAATATTCCCAGGTAACTAAACTTAACAATACATATCCCCAGAAATCAGCACCAGTAGCAGATATAGAAATGTAGGGCTCTTGACTAAAATTTGAAACCCTATCTCCTCCCTTATTTAATGAAGAACACAATAGCGGTGCACAGGCCTCCAAAACTAATTCAGGACAAAACTACACATAAAAAACAGAGCTACTGCCAAATATGCCTGGTCTGTGTCAATTTCTCTCCCAACCCACTTCCTAGTAATGTGTAGCACTACTATCCTGATGGCACTTCCTCTGATGTGCATTTCCATGTTAAAGGGGAGGAGGAAAAAACCAAGGACCTTAGCAGAGTAGAAAAGCATGCAGCAGAGGTCAAAGGAAAGGAAGGTGTTCTCTGCTGGAGCTGTACTCCATGTTTCCAGCAGAGAACACCTTCCTTTCCTTACTCAGTCAGTTCGACGCTTTTGCGTCTGCCATTGGTCCAGGGAACAAGAGCTGCTGTGTCACTTACAGTACCTCTATCCCAGAAAGATCACCAGCAGGTAAGGAGTATCAACCTGGTTCCAACTGAATATAAATGCCAGTTAACATCTCACCACTTAGTTCTGGCATTGCTAAACACATCTTCCTCCCCCCCCTTGTCTTGTGTGCCTTGTCTTTGAATTGGTAAGTAGGGCCTTTCATTCTCCCTCCCCCTTTTTTGACGGTGAGTGAGACAAAAATATAAAGTAACAAAGCACACTTTATAGTTACGTTCTTCAGATGGAGGCTTACTTTGCAAATGGATCATTGAGATACTACAAACAGGTAGCAAGGGACAAGGTGTTGTGTTTTTACTTGGAATGGTTAAATGGGTATGTGCAGACTATGGGCTGATGCTATGTCAATGCCAGTGGCGTAGTGTGGGGGGTGCAGGGGGGGCGGGCCACACCGGGCGCAACATCTGGGGTTAGGGCAAATCCATGGGTTAGGGGGCGCAAATCCACGGGTTAGGGGGCGCAAATCCACGGGTTTGGGGGCGCAAATTACTTGCCTTGCCCCGGGTGCTGACAACCCACGCTACGCCACTGGTCAATGCCAAAATCTTGTGGATACTGCAAAAAAATCCCACAACTTGTATGGATGAGGAGCACCAATTCCACAATAAGCACCTGTCTGAAAGCACTCATGTAGCCATCAGTGCAATAATATGGATGGAGATTTGGAAGCACTGCATCCTTGGCTACACACAGTAGCCTCATTCCAGAAAATAATAAGTATGGACCTTCATGTGTGAACCAGCCCACAGAGTACAAAACTAATCTTGTGTGTATAGTGGAAAACGTAATGAATTACTGCCCAATCCAACTTTAAACTGGCAAACCAATATCAAATTCAACCACTCTCTGTTCTGACAGTGATTGAAGATTTACACCCCGACCCTTTCCTTTAGATATGGCAATACATGGAGGTGATACATTCCGGTTTTTTAGCTTCACAATGAAAAGCTGCTTTTTACTTGAAAGGACGCAGTGAGCTGTTCTCAGAACAAATGGCCCTTGAAAAGGTGCCAGGATGATTGTTAGCACTATCTATTATACCTCATATTGTGAGCCTGGTATGCCGAGTGTCTCTCCGCCCCCTGTCATTTTAATGGACAACTCTCTATTGTGGCTAAACAAATGTCAGTGCCTTTAGGGGGAACTGCAGCAATCTTTTCCGAATGATGTGCACCTGACTGACAGGGAGGGATTCGTGAGGTTGGGAGCTAGACATAAATTCATATCATAAATTCACATACAACCATAATCTTCAGTAGATGCAGATTTTTACTCTGCAAATATGACTTTACAAAGAAAGGTGATTTTGGATGGCAAGGAAATAGATACTACAGAAACATTTATCTCCTTTTTTATTGTGTTGCAGCATGACAATATCCTCAAGAAATCTATTGTTCTTGGGCAAAACTACTGTAGTTGTTATAAACACAAAGCAGTTCATCTTGATGGGCTCGTATATAATCACTGTGAGTAGCATCATCATTGTTCTCTGACAGTGCAGAGACAAATGCAAGCATCCTCTCAAAAGCAGGACTTTACGGGAAGAGGTACCTCTACCACATGAATGGGTTCCTGGAAAAATGTTTCATAGCTACACTATCTTTAGCATTCTGTGTGGGGCAACCCTTGAAGAGTGCCCAGGAATTGTAATTACAGTGGTACCTCGGGTTAAGTACTTAATTTGTTCCGGAGGTCCGTTCTTAACCTGAAACTGTTCTTAACCTGAAGCACCACTTTAGCTAATGGGGCCTCCCACTGCCGCCGCGCCGGCAGAGCCCGATTTCAGTTCTCAACCTGAAGCAAAGTTCTTAACCTGAAGCACTATTTCTGGGTTAGCAGAGTCTGTATCCTGAAGCTTATGTAACCTGAGGTACCACTGTAGTACAAAATGTGGCATTAAGGCTGATGACAACAGCCTCATCATATAGGCATATTTATTAGTTGCACTGCCTCCCAATGAATTTCAGGTCAAAATCAAGGTGTCATTTCTTACTTGTAAAGCCCTAAATAGCTTGGGGTTGCCACATGGCTATCACAAGCCTCTCTTGAGTGTCTACGGTATACCAATAATCTAGGAACTTTTAGCACTTTGTAACTTAGCAAAGTTTCACCTCCTGTCCAACTTTCTGAAGCATGTGAATCTGACTTTTGAAGAGTTTGTAAGAAAACCATTTTTAACTTGCCAAACATGTGGTTTTTTTCTGTGCTGGGGGAAGAGGGAAACTTTGGAATGAACTTGGAAAAGCAAATTTTAAAGGTCTAACAGCCTCTATTTCCATGCTTTGCTTTGCTGCATTTTATTTTTTAAAAATCTGTGCTGGGGTTCTCTCACCAAAGAGTACTTCTTCCCAGCCTGGATCTTGGCATGCAGGAAATACTCCTTCTATATATTATTTTTCCTGGAGCCAACACATTCTACACCACAGATATGCTACAAGGCATAATTTCAAGCTTGATCTTTTCATTGGTTGACGTAGGGTGGAGTTGGCAAAACCTATAGTTACAGACTGAAGATGGCAATAGGTGGCAGCACTGACATATGGGTAGGAGGCAGAGGTAAGAATGTAGTTTGGTCAGGACGTGTTTGATGTTGTAAACTGAAACTGTCAAACTTGCTCATAGGAACATAGATGAAAACAAAGCAGGACTTCAGAACTAACAACTGGGCTTTGCTTAGGACTCCTACAAGGTAGGCTGGCTTCAGACTTGTTTACTCAGTCTTGGGAACAGAAGAGCTCTTTCTTAACTCTGCAAGTTAGCTCTGTTGCTTGCAATAATAAACTGAGTTTGAAGATCAATGCCTCATGGCATGCGTCATAACATGGTTCATGTCTGCAGTCTGTTACATATTCCCACTTATTATGCAGGCAGTGGTTAAAGGCAACATCCTGGACCGTGATGCTACCCAGTGTGTAGCATCCTTCTCGCAGGCTTGTATAAGCAAACCGTTCCTCCCTGGGAACTGCAGCAGCTTAATTATAAACGCTCTGGTTCTTTCTCAATCTCAAGGGGGAGGGGCTGTGGTGAAATGTGTTATCTCTATATGGAATTAAATCTGCCAGCGGATCAAGCTGTACTCTGAAGACGACTGAAATGAAGACTGCACAGATTTATTCCTTGGGACTGTGGTACCCTTCAAACTTGAACATTTTCCCACCAAGACCATCACTCAAGGACCAGCCACTTTAACCTACATATTGATACCACAGTCTGCAGTTTGGAAAGGATGCCTTCTGCACAGGTGTTTTGTTGCTCCATCTGTCAGAGGCATCCCTTAATAATCCCCAGCTCCTGGGCTTGCTGTCATGACCCCAAAGTTCAGCAGTGATCAGGACACCTTGCCAAGAGCCTTGGATAAGATGCCAAAATGGTTTTCTTGATCTGAGCCTAATACTGCCGATTGGGAACCCATTCATCCCAAAGCACTGGGCCCCATAGAACCGGAGCCAGGACCTTTAAGGGCACCTTCTCTTGAGCCACCAAATGCCTCCCACAGTACCTAACCAGTCCAACAGCACAAGGAAAGCTCCAGGCAGAAGGCCATGGGATGAAGAAGTACCAATCTTCAGGGTTGGCCTCTTAAATGATTTTAATTCTCCAAAGCTCCCTTGAGGGTCCTTGAAGAGGTAGACTAGACGCAGAGGCTCAACCCTCAGTTCACTTCCAACCCATATAGGAGCAAGTTGCTCACTTGAAACTCTCCGTGGTGCTGTGACAACCTACCTGCCTTGCTGCCATTCTGCCGGACCAGAACAAGACATTTCCCACACATTTCTTATGTGTGTGGCAACTCAGTCAGATGGGTCATGTACAAATAAAAGTATTATTAATTATTATTATTATTATTTCTCAAAGGCATGGTTCCCAGGTGGCAAGCTTACTAGCTTCTCTGCAATGTGATACATCAAAGTTCACAAGGTATGTTGGAGCTATTGATTATGCTCCTGAGACATAGGGTAGAATTCAACATAGCACTAAGTGAAGCATGCATGTGGGGAAAGAGGTCTGTTCACACAATATGGCTTCCCCCCCCCTTTCACCCACGTGTCCCCTAAACATGTTCTGGGGTTTCCCCCAACTCTCCAGAGCAGATTTAGAGGGTGCAGGGGGAGGTTCTGTGGCATGAGCAGCCTTCGTTCCATGCACACAATCCCACCCTTTGAGCTACAAAGAAGCCTTATTATTTTGTCCCCTTTCCAGGATATGTCTCAGCAATGAACAGTAGTAATTATGCTGAAGTCTTGCATTTTTTTAGGTGTTTGGAATGTATTTATATTGGGCACTGTAAAAAATAATCAAAGGATCAAATAGCAAATTTCTCACCCAAAACTTTCTGAATGGAGCATCCAGCCATGAATTTAGATCCAAACTGAAGTCTGTTGCAGTGCACAACATTCTTCTTGCCCTTGGCAGGAAGACAGTGCAATTGCCAATAATTATTGGAAGATCCCAGTGTTCGAAACTCCCAATGTTCTAGGCGCATTTTGCGACAGGGAATTTCATTAGCGCAAGCAGTTTCTGAGCTCTGGGTGCAGCACTGCACCTCAGATTTCAGATTAAAACTGCACAGTGGAAGGAAAGCAGGGCCTTTTTCTGCCTCCCCACTTCTAGCTACTCTCTGAAGACTGGAGAAGAGACCCTCTTAAGAATATTAGGAGGGTGGGCAGGAGAAGGACTAGACCATGTGAAAAATGAATATAATATTTTATCTGCAGTTCATTCATTTTCAGCTTTGTATTCTTGTTATTTAAAAAGTGCAC
Source organism: Podarcis filfolensis (assembly GCF_964270895.1). Classification (NCBI taxonomy): domain Eukaryota; kingdom Metazoa; phylum Chordata; class Lepidosauria; order Squamata; family Lacertidae; genus Podarcis; species Podarcis filfolensis. The sequence goes on from NC_139604.1 coordinate 77,766,479, forward strand.
CTATAAATTCTGTTGTTGCACCCATAACCTAGGTTTAAAGTGCCATTCAGCTCCTAGTTTTCATATCTCAGTTTCTAACATTGGAAGATCCTACAAAATAACACACAATTTCCTCCATTATGTAATGACAGGTCTTTACTAAGTAACTCAATTTGTACAGACCCTGAATATGAACCCAGCAACCCGTTACTCTTACTTACAAAGTGGGCTGCAAGCCTGAACCTATTACTGAGGGTCTTGTTCTAATTCTACGCATGCACTTCTAAAAAAGAAAGAAGCCACTCATGAGAGTATTTTGAGAACTGGCTTTAAAAGAATGTGTGCGAAACAAATGAATTGTCAGACATTAGGGAGAAAAGAACTCGGGGAGGAGGAATCAGAACAGATACAGAAGATGAAAGGGCAGTTAAATAGATAAAAAGGAGAATCTGGTCAAAATGTATAAAGCATGAGATGCTAAGAACAAAGCAAAAAAAGAGACAGCTTTTCAAAAATAACAAGTGGCAAGAGAGAGCAAAGCCAGAAGAAAATAATCTGATAGTATTTTAACACTATTGTAATTGCACCACGAGGCTGCAATCCTATATGCATGTAGGGTAACTCTCGCTGAGCTCATTGGGACTTACATCGAAGTAGACATGTATAGATTTGTGCCATAAAAAATGCCTTCTAGAAAAATGCATTTCCTGTATTCATAATTTGGTGGTGCAATTCCTCAAACACCAGATGAGTTGCATGAAGGATTAAATGGTCATTTGCATGGCAGCAAGCAGCATTATTCACTATAAATCAAGAGAAGGATGAATCCAATCTGGAGCCTCAGCCATTAATATTGCTAACAAATTCCAAGTTCAGAGAATAATGATATTTTTTTAAAATCCTCAGTTGTGTTCACCTCAGTTCTTAGGCACTTGTTTTGTTAATCCGTTTATAACAATTGAGGTTTTGTAATCATGCTTCTAATGCCAGCAGTGACTTTTTCCACAATTATTAGTCTAGGGTAGCTTGTGTTAGAAGTGGTTATTAAAATATGGATGAGTCTGTTACAAATGCAAAGAAGAGGATTGCACATTCTTAAGGCTTTATTGGCCAGCCTGACAGCCTGCACAAAAGCTTCCAGATTAGATTCCACTTAAAGACATTGTTCTTTTTTTCTGATTCTGCTACTTTGGGTGTAATCCTCATAGCACATTTGAAGGAGATGAATGTACAAATCCATGAACATACAAGCACTAGCAGCCACCTTTCTCCACACCCCCAGCAGAAACTTGAGATAAGCATTGGGCCAGCAGAAACTGAATTGTCCAGAAAAGGTGTGGGAGCCATATAATGGTACCAAAATGCGGGGGGGGGGGGAGGATGATAGAATCCTTCTTTCACTTTTAGTCTAATAGAAAAGCAAACGGCCTGTTTGCAGCTCTCCTACCACTTGAAGTGCAGGCAAAACTTTCTGGGGAATAAAAATGAAAAATGGGCAGAACGCTCTGGTGGAGCTGATCCTGCCAGCAGGCTGGATCCTCAGTTCCACCACGGGCCACTTTGAAGGCTGCCAGCTTTGCCCACCTGCCACTCACCTGATGTCACCATGACATCAAGCAATCCATCTTCAAAGGAAATAATTGGGAGCACACTATTAAACTCACTATCCATTCTTTTCTTCCTTCCTTTCTTAACCGGCTTAGGTTCAAGCCAGGCTGCAAAGAAAGATTCCTGCAGAAAGCGAAGCTTGCACTCCGATCAACACTGACCGCAGACCACACTTGTGAAAGGATTGCGTGTGCCAGGTAAGGTGTGGGAGTTGCTTGGGGATGATGGTTCTATGGACCACATTAGGACCCTTGATGGGCTTCATCTGGCCTGCAGGCTGCAGGTTCTCCATGTCTGCTCTAGCACCTCTTTTCAAAACGGCGAGGAGGCATCCCTTTTTGTTTTTTGCCACCAGGCACCCAAATGTGGGTGACAAAAGTGCCTCCAGACTTTCATGGGGAACAACTACCGTATTTTTCGCTCTATAGGACGCACTTTTTCCCCTCCAAAAATGAAGGGGAAATGTGTGTGCGTCCTATAGGGCGAATGCAGGCTTTCGCTGAAGCCTGCAGAGTGAGAGGGGAGACCCTGCTGCCAGCCCCGCAAGCTCCGGGGACAGTGGGGAGGCGCAGCGTGTCTCCCCGCTGTCCCCGGACCTGGTCTGAGGGCGGGCGGCAGGGAGAAGAGCGCTTCTCCCCGCTGCCTGCCCCGCAAGCTCCGGGAACAGCTGGGAGGCGCAGCGCGTCTTCCCGCTGTCCCCGGACCTGATCTCAAGGCGGGCGGCGGGGAGAAGAGCGCTTCTCCCCGCTGCCTGCCCCGTAAGCTCCGGGGACAGCGGGGAGGCGCAGCGCGTCTTCCTGCTGTCCCCGGACCTGGTCTGAAGGCGGGCGGCAGGGAGAAGAGCGCTTCTCCCCGCTGCCTGCCTCGCAAGCTCCAGGGACAGTGGGGAGGCGCAGCGCGTCTTCCTGCTGTCCCCGGACCTGATCTCAAGGCGGGCGGCGGGGAGAAGTGCGCTTCTCCCCGCTGCCTGCCCCACAAGCTCCGGGGACAGCTGGGAGGCGCAGCGCGTCTTCCCGCTGTCCCCGGACCTGGTCTGAAGGCGGGCGGCAGGGAGAAGAGCGCTTCTCCCCGCTGCCAGCACCACAAGCGCCTGGGGGGAAAATAATTTTTTTTCCTTTATTTCCCCCCCAAAAAACTTGATGCGTCCTATGGGCCGGTGCGTCCTATGGAGCGAAAAATACGGTAGTCCTGAAGAAGTGAGAGAAGGTATTTGGGACAGCTAAAATTTGAACTAGCTCAGCTATATCGGAAGCCTCTTTGTGGAGACATTTTGCCTTGAAAAGCAAGGTATAAATAACTAAAGAAACAAAGGGAGCAATTCCATAGCACAACTCTTAAAACCTTTTTGCAGAGTTCTGTATATTGTGCTATAAATGTACACTTGATTCTATTTTTTCTGTGCCCAATGCTCATATTTTCTCTCAATTCTTAGAAATATTGAATTTTCTGAGCACACAAAACACCATGTTTCACATTTGTGAAAATGCTTTATAACCTTCCCTTCTGGTGCATGCAGAGTTCAGGAGTGCTGCTTTTGCTTTTTGAGGTGTTTTCCTTTTCTTCTTTTCTTTTCTTTTCTTTTCTTTTGGAGGAATGATGCTGCTTTAGGACTAGCACTGCTTAAGTGCCTTTTTCTCCTCACCAGCTGAGCCTGTGCATTTGTAAACAAACCAATACAAAAATCCAAAGTCTCCAATATTCTTTCCCTTTTAATTTGAGGAATAAGCAGCACAAAACAACACAAAAGAAATAATTCAGATCACTATAAGAAAATGTGATCTCTCTATCTTCGGGGCTTATAGAGCTTCAGATACTGAAAATATTAAATTTCATGGCACCCTGGTGACAAAAGATGCACTATAACTCTAGCTATTATCGTCTGATCCCAGTCAGACCAGTTCAGTCACTTCCATTTCCCTGTCCAAATAATGTGGAAATATACATGGTACAGACTGCAGTACGGAAGTGGCTGTTAGTACACATCTTTTCGCTTTTGTTTGTGCCGCCTTCTTAACATTCTCTCAGCGTCTTTCCAGCTGTATGCATTAACTTTTAATTAGCATTCCCTCAAACAAAGCAAGAATCCTATTATTAACCACTGGAGGTGTTAATTTGTTTAGGAATCAGGATTGCCAGGATCTATCTCTCCCTTCTCTATACCTCCACCCTTCCTGCATAAGCAAAGCTCTGAGACAAATTGATTTGACTGGGGTTTCTTTTCTCCCCTTACAGGATCATGTAACAATTAAAGCAAATAAATGAAATTAAAAGAAAATTGAAATCCGCTCTTTCGACAATACTTCTGATTTAATTTTATTCATGCTAGTGAATAAAACATGAGATTCTTCCCCAACCTTTGAATGAATGAAGCAAGTTGCCTTGTGCATCATACAGTGCCGCCTGCTGGCTGCTAATTTCTCCAGTGTTTGCTTTTGTACTTATCTACCCTTTGAGATGTTCAGTGCCATTAATCACTATTTACTTATCATTACTGAAGTACCTTGAAGCATGTTAGAACTAGTTTTCCCAGGATAAGGAGCTAAAACAAGACTCTCTAAACCGCAAACTTTATAATCTAAGCTGAGATGAAACAATGAGTGTCGATAATATAGTGCTGGGGAAAGCATGAAGCATTCAGAGATAAATGAAGGTTGCAGCAACAATTCCTGTAGTTACTGAGGTCAAACTTATAGCTGAAGAAGGAGTTCATATGAAATGTATTTATTGGTTTAATAATAATAAGTGACAAAGTACAACAGTTCAGGGATGGGGAACCTGTGACACTCCGAATGTTGTTCAACTCCAACTCCCATCAACTCCTGCCAATATGGCCATTGGCCAATGGTCAGGGATAATGGGAACTGTAGTCCAACAAAAACTTTGCCTTAGACCAGGCATAGGCAAACTTGGCTCTCCAGATGTTTTGAGACTACCATTCCCATCATCCCTGACCACTGGTCCTGTTAGCTAGGGGTGATGGGAGTTGTAGTCCCAAAACATCTGGAGGGCTGAGTTTGCCTATGCCTGCCTTAGACGCTTGTAAAAATGGTGTCACCCATACAAAATTTTTCAGATGGCCCTGTAGCAGCATTAAAAAAAAGATCCGTCGCTAAGACACACACTGAACCTCGTTCTACAAAAACCTGTGGAGAGGGGGAAGGGAGACCATTTTTTAAAGGGGGAGATGCCCTAAAAGGGAAAAGATATCCTGATCTAGGTGAGTAGGAGAGATCTGTCCTGTAATGCAACATGCCAGGTACAAACAAGTCTGTTTAATACCAAACAGAAGGTGTGTTGGTTTGCAACAAACCAACTGACTCAGTGATATCTCAGCATCTTATAAACTGACACATAGTGAGTCACTCCCCAAGCCTGCACCTGTCATGCCTTCTCTTCCCATAATGCAGGAGCAGGGAACTTTTATGAGTCTGAGAGCCTGATTACCTGGATTGGAAAGTTCTTCGGGGCTGCATTTCAGTAGCAGGTGAGGCCAGACTTCACACAGACACACACCAGAAACGTAATACATTAAACACAGATGCACACAATAACACACACTGTAACACCAACAGGGGAGCCCTTTTCTCAGTTCACAGGGTGGAATTAAAGCTAGCTCATGATCCAAGCTGAACCCTGCATAGCAATGTTGATCCACTGCCTTGGCAGTAGATCAAATCAAAACAGATGTGTCAAATGTCCACTCCTGTACATAATTCATATATCTGAGTACTGTTTAATTGTGTAATGGCAATCTTAATATTGGCCTTTTCCACTAAATACCCAAAAAAATTTCTAAAAGCTAGAACTGTCAATTTAAAAGTCTGCTCCTACCACACCTCTCTGTCTTTAAGGCTACAATTAACAGGTTCACACTACACACCACACAGATTGTCACAATCTAAACTCAAGGGCAGCAAATTGCATGTTATGTTGTATTTTTATACTACAACAGAAGTTTTATTAAGTTTAAAGTATTGCAGAAATGTCCAGTTTCTTAATTGTACATAATCAATCTATCTCTACACAAAACAATAATTATCTCCAAAAAGAGCACAAAATTTTAAATAAAGAATTATTGCCGCACTTTGTCGATAAAAGCACCCAGTTGGTAAAATGCTAAAAACTTTCCAATGGACAATGAGAGCCTGCAAGGGAGAGGTAAAATGTCTATCTTGGCTGAGTCCACCTTAAAAACCAGATCAGTTTATTCAAGATGAACAGGTTTCTTGGTGAAAATTTCCAGTAACTGTTTTGCCTGTGGGTAAGCCAACCTGTTTCAGGGAGGAAATCTTTTCGGAGGAAATATTTTTTTACCTACATGTATCTTTAGGAATGAGACACAAATATCTAGGCCGATACAAAGCTTGGCAGCAAACTCTGTGGAAATAATAAACGTGTTTGCAAGATTTGTTTGACCAGTTGTGATTCCCAAGATAGCTGCCCAAAAAACTGGGAATACTTCAGAAACTGAAGATTGCAACTATTCATAGTCATTGTATCTACAGTGTGGTAATAAGCTCTATTGAACACAATGGGGCTGTTAGGCTGCAATTCTATGCACATTTACTGGCAGTCTTTCTCATGGTTCCAGGAATTTTGTCCAGTCCTATATATGTCCTATCACAGATTGAACCTAGAATCTTCTGCACAGAAATCCAAATTGTCTTACAGCGTGCATTAATTTCCAAGAAACACAACTTAAATTAATGTCATGTCTATAGTCAATGCCGTTTTCTCCAAAATGATGGAGGCCAGTTCATACTATTATGTATAGCAGAAAAATCCTGATAGCTGGGTCAGCTGTACTATTGGGCAGTGTGAGGTAGCTGCCTCAGGCAGTAAATGCTGAGGGAGCAGTGATGTCCCATCGGCAGTGTTGAACTAAGATGCAGCTACCAGTCTCACTGGTTTCTGTACATAAAATGGCTGGGGGTGCCATCTTGTCCTCTGTCTCAGACAGCAAAATGTATTGGGCTGGTCCTGCCTACAGATTTAAGATTTCTGGACTGTGGTGGTTTAAAAATTCAAGAATGTCTTGAAACCTGCAATATACAAGGATCCAGAGTGACTTGGTTGTACATCTGGAACCAGATAGTACACTGTAATCTCCTAAAGCTTTGCAGTTTATTCCTGGCTGCTAAAACTTTATGAGTAGGATAGTTCTCTGTTTCACTCTCACAGAGGTCAGCGTCACAACAATTTGAAAGTTATGACTGTGGCCCAACTTGTTTTTCAAATCTGTGAAAAAAGGAACACTATATTCCAATACCTTTCTCATTGTTTGCCTCCTCTTCTGAAAACATCCGGAGAGAAAAATTAAGCCATCACAATACAAATTTATCACTTTGTATTCATATTTATGTGGTTTCATGTTATGAAATGAGTTTTCTTTCTACTACAGTATCTGCACAAAGTTTTGCTGCTGTTTTGATTTCCCCCCAATAAACACAGTGCATTTATTACATGATTTCCCAGACAATATGGTCAGTTTTTGTTTTAAATCAAAGTGACTCCACCATGCAAGATGGGGGACCAGAAAAAGCTTGAGTTGATAGGCAGGCAGCCACCCACCCACGCACCCACTATACACCCTGCTCCTCTCCACCTCTGTATATCATCCTCCAGAGATGAGGCCAGAGTACAAGATGGTTAACTCATTTTCTCCCCCTAACAAAGCTGAGATAGGTTTATAGAACGTGATGATTAGCCCAAGGTTAGGGATTCAAAACAAAGTGTAAGTGTCCATTGTCTGATCCAGACATTCTGCTCAACTACTGTGTAAACAGAGGCCTGAAAGGACACAAGGCTGATTAGTTTGCATACTTTGTTCAGAGATCTCTCTGCAGTAGTTGCCATCTCTTGTTTCTCTCCACTTGCAAAGCTCCTGTACCTTCCAAAGCTGCACGAATAATACACCAACCTTATATTAAACAAATGCAGTTCACCCGCTTTGGAAATACAGCGTATACAAAAGGGAAAGCTTGACCTGCTGAGCATCTGCCTGAAATGCAACTGAGGCGTTCCCGCCCCAGAGGCCGCGCCAAGGCAAACCCTACCAACCCTGTGAAAAGGAGATGCCGAGAGCCGTGCTGCGGAAAGACCAGCTCCTTCATCCTCAAGATGAGGGGAAAGGTGGTACTCTGCACATGCTCAGAGACAATGACATTCATTCACAGACCTCAGGACTGAACCCTCACCTTCCTAAATTTAGGGGTCTCCAGGGGACCCTGAGCGCTAAGCCGGAGAAAGCCCGCCCCCCAGCCTCCAGCTCCCCCACCTCTCGCGCCAAACTTCTCCGAGTGAGCGCCCAGCTTCACCCCCCCGCCCGCGCCAACCCCACCCGCTTTCCCTAACCGAGAAACATCGCCGATTGGCTGGGGCGCAAGAGCCTCCGCGCTCCAATTGGCTGAGGGGGCTCGCCTCCTCCGCGCTCCTTTCCACGCCCACCTTCTCCGCCCTCCGCGGCCAAATTCAAATCGCTGACACGGGCGGACCAGCAGCTTTCAGCCTAGCGAGGGAGAGGATGGCGCGTGTTTCGTCTGAACGGCGACCGCCCTGCCGCGCCCGAGATTCCCCCTAAGTGAGGACGAAAGTGAGGGGGGAGCTCACACACACACACAAAAAAAGGTAGGTGAGGGCGGGGCGGGGATTATTCAGCTCGCGGGGTTGGTGGCGCCAAACGATTTAAACTGGATCAGGGCAGGTCTCCGCCCCGCTCCCACCAAGAGCCAATCAGAGGCGCCATGCGCCCGAAGGGTGGGAGGAGCTTATCCCGAACGAAAGAGCGCGGGTGGAATCCCGGGGCTGGAAGGAGGGGAAAGTTGAAGTGGAGGAGGAAGGGGGGCGGTGAGTGACTGGCAGAGAAGGAGCTGTAGCAGAAGCAGAGGAGACCTGGGGGGCGTGCTTGAGAAAGTAGCCCGCAAAAAGGTGATTTTAAATGGTGGGCGTTTTGGGGGGTGTTGGCAATAAGGTTTGGGTTGTACCAGCGGGATCCTTTTTATTTATTTATTTTAAAAAGTGCTGCGTAATGGTTAAACCGTGCTTGCTGAAGTCAGTAACCTTGACGATATTAAACTCAAATCTGATTGCCTTGTACTTTGACAGATGCACCATTCTTTGGTGGTATCTGATTAAGGAGCCTCTATCCTGTGAAAGTGTGATAAGCTTTGTACATTTTTATGGTATCTTGGGGCTCTTTGCTTCGCTTTTGCTACAACCGGCTTCTGCTTCTGTGATTTGTAACAAATAGCAATGAATTGGACCTTGGAGGTAGCACAGGGCACACTTGCCAGATTCAGTTCCTCCAACAACCATGATAGCTGCTGTACCACTGGGGAGAATATCATTGCTGCATAAATATATATATGTATATGTAAATGTATTTCAGAGAAAGTGAAATGGTGCCGTTTTCCCTTTCAACAGACACAACTATCCAGTGCTGTTTCTTTTAAAGTACTGGTGCTTTATTTCATAATATCACAGGCCTGCAAGTTAAAAAAATATATATAATTATGTATTTCACAACACAGGTGCCCCACAAAACATGTACCTTTGCTCCACAGTACTTTAAAAAAATGTCTGGGAACTGCTGGGACTGGGAAAAGAAAGCCACTCAGCTTGATAAACTAGTGGCAGTCCTTGATATGTTTTCCAGAGAAGGAAGGCTCACCTTTGAACGGGATTAGGGGGTGGGTTGTATTCTGGATGACATACACTGCAGTCATCAAAACACTAAAGATATGTGCAGACTGGCAGCCTTGGAGTCAATCTGCTGTGGCTGCAAGAAGGTGGTGATGTGCTGCCTACCATGTTGTGTAATCTGTGGTTATCCATTCTGCCAGTAAATGGTGCGAACAGCCTGCTAAACAGATATTTACCAGTGTTTGCCAGTCTGGTGCACCCTAGATGTTTTGGGCTACAACGCCTAGCTGTTCCTGCCTGAATGCCAGTGGGGGCTGGTGGAAGTTGTAGTCCAAAACATCTAGGGTGCACCAGATTTGTGAAGGTTGGTACAGACCTTCCTACAACCAGTTTGGGCAGAAGTCTCATGCTGCAGTTTCTGATCATCAGCCTTTATTAAATATTTTTCTTTATTGTTTTTATGTAATAATGCTGATTTGGCAACTTCACAATCACCAACTTGACTGAAGCAAGAAACCTGAAACAGGATTAAACAAAACTAGTGCAAATCTAGACACATGCATCAGCAAATTGCACCAGTCCCCTTCGTGTAAAGACATGTGACCGTAGGAAGACAAATTTAGCAATATGAGAATAAGACTCATGTAGACGCATTCTTAACAATGGAGTTGGGAAATCTTTTTATAACCCTGCAATCCTAAGCATGCTGCCTATGGAGTAAGTCCACCTAAACTTAGTTGGCCTTCTGAATATAGGTGCTTACTGCTGTGTGGCACATTTGTCATCTGAATGAATGGCCAGAGTTCTCATTCTAGAGGTCTTGCACCAGTATTCCCACATCAAATTTGTTTCAGCATCTCTGGTAAAATGATGTCATCATCACCCCACCTTTCCTCCATGGAGATTAAGGTGACATACATGGCTCGCCCCCTCCCCATTTTTTCGCCACAACAACCTGTGAGGTAGGCTAGGCTTAGAGAGTGTCCTGAGGTCACCTAGAAAGCTAACTGGCTCAGTGTGGACTTGAACTCTGTTTTCTAAATCCTAAGTCCAACACTGGTCACTGTACCATCACAGACTTCCATCTACCAGTATTCTGTTTTTTGTTTTGTTAAGTGCATATATATAAACTAATTTTCCTTTTTTATTCTTCTCAAAGAATGCTGTAAAGGTTGCCCAACCAACAAAGCCCTTATTCTATTTAATTCAAACGAATATGAATAAGAGAAAAGCTTGCAGTGGCAAAATGAATGCTGAAGACAAGGTAACCTATCTCCCACTTTATCTACCGTATAGCAAGTATTGGCTAGAGGTTGCTGCTCATTGGACTGTGGATGACAAAGCTCTAAAATAAAGTTAAGAATTGCAAATTACATATGAGCAGCCATCACTACGCTTGGCATCTTCTGTTTGTTGTTTGGTTTAACAATCTGGTTTTACTTCAGTCTTGATAAAGAACTGGACCTGAAGAATAGTTACCTTCACTAACATTTAGTCATTTTGTTCTCTGCATCTGTACAGAGACAAGTCACTTGTGAAGCTATTATCGAAGGAAGTTCCAGACCCAGCAATGGGTAGAAACAAAACCCCATCAGTTTAACTCATTGTATTTTATCAGCATTAAAAATGGCTACTCCTTTGACTTTGAAATTAGCTGGCCAAAAAATGTTATTCCTAACTTAAGTTTTCTTCATATAATTCTCATGTTCACTAGTTAAATGAGTCTCCTGGTATAAGCCACTGTGAGAAGAGAATGCTGGTTTAGATAGGCGCTTGATTTTATCCACAGGCCTGCTGTTACGTTCTTCAGCTATTTTTTTCTCCCTTTATCAGGAACTTGTTTACACTTTTTGCTTTGTTAGCAAATATAAAATAGACAACAAAACTTAATTATGTTTTGACACCATCCAATTTTGTCCCCAACATTCTGTCATGTAGAAATGCATGATGTTGTATATCAAAACACAGGTAAATTGTACACATTATGCGGGGTAAGGGTTTGGCTGCAGCCTTCTTTTACTGCAGCATGTATTTCTGCCCTAAAGCAAAACAATCAAGACTGACTGAAATACATAGGAAGTCTGATAAAATCCCCTAGGAACTAAACAGGTGAAAGTTTTGACACAATGGTTTTCAACTAGTGGTATACTGCAGCCTGATCGAAGATGGGTCACAACTACCACCATAAAAATACATGGCAAAATGTAAAGGAATGTGTCCTTTACATGTTTGGGCTAAAGGTGGGTCCCAGGTCTGAAAACATTGCAGACTACTGTTTTGACAACAGGCACTTGATTGATTTCAACATGACATTCGTTGGTTTATTGATTAAAAACAGCTTTGTTTTCATATTGCTTTTATGCCTGGCATTGCTGATCTCGAGTCACACAGTTTCATTTCTTTTTGGCTCAGGAAAATTGGTCTTTTGAACCACATGAAAGCACATTGAAAACTCCTCTGAAACAGGCAGCGACCTCCAACTGGCTTTTGGCAGAGAAGCCGCCTCCTGCTTCTGGCCATCTGACAACGCCACCCAAGCCTAATGAAATCTCTCCTGGAGACCCATGGACACCGACGGCTAACCTGAAAATGCTAATCAGCGCAGCTAGTCCTGAGATTAGAAATCGAGAACAGGAAAAAAGATTGTCAGACAGCAGAAATGAAATCCCTGAGGTAAAACATTTGTCTTCTTATCGCTATAAATATTATGGAGTGCTGTACTCAAAGCTTAAGTATGCACTTGAAAAGTAGCTCAGCTTTGGTTTGTTTCAGTATTTTGTGCTAGACCTCAAATCTGGAGTGTTAGTTATTTTTAGAGATTATAGTCTGTGCATAGCAGAAGCTTCAGGGCAACTCTATTATTTTGAGGCTCACCAGCTGTCACCAAGAAGGCACTTGGCATTGCGCATTGGCCAGAAATGCTGTTACTAAATCTGTCGAATCTTAATATTTTTCGTGTAAGGCGTTACCAATTGGTGTTTCTGCATTGTTTTCTTTCCGCAGGACCATTTGTCAGGAGACGAATATGAAAAATCTCAACCCAGCCGTAAAGAGAAAAGTCTAGGGTTGCTTTGTCACAAATTTTTAGCTCGCTATCCTAGTTATCCCGACATCTCTAAGAACAATGAAATTTGCCTTGATGAAGTAGCAGAAGAGCTTAGTAAGTTTGGGACTAAGATCCGGTGTTTATTACTGGAAAAAGCAAAACTCACTTCACGCTGTTCAAAATGATAAGCGATTGATTAGAGTCTTGGTAATTCTTATAAACAACTTTATAATGTGGTTCAGTATCCTTAATAATAGCTGTCAACATTTCCCTTTTTTAAGGGAAATTCCCTTATTCCGAATAGGATTCCTCGCAAGAAAAGGGAAAAGTTGACAGCTATGATCCTTATACTCTCACTGTAGCTGATACTAATAGGTTATTACATTAATAACTACAGTTTTTATTTATTTACTAAATTTATATACTGTCCTTCATCCAAAGATCAAAGGGCAGGTTTTATACTGTATTTTGACAAGACACATAACATGATACCCTCCCCACCCACCCCAAATACCCCCATCACATTTTAAAAGCCACAGATTGTTTAAGCAGCCCAAGGCCTGGGAGAAGGAAAATGTTTTTGCCTGGCACCTAAAGATATATAACGAAGGTGCCAGGCGAGCCTCCCTGGGGAAAGCATTCCACAACTGGGGAGCCACTGCAGAAAAGGCCCATTCTTGTGTTGCTTCCCTCTGGACCTCTCATGGAGAGGGCATATGGAGAAGGGCCTCAGATGATGAGTGCAAGGTCTGGGTTGGTTCATATTGAGAAAGGCGGCCCTTGAGGTATTGCGGTCCTGAGCCATTCAAGGCTTTATAGGTCAAACCAACAATTGGGCCTGGAAAGTTACAGATCAAAACCAACACTTTGAATTGGGCCTGGAAAGTAATTGGCAGTCAGTCCAGGGCTGGTGTTACATGCTCAAACCATCTTGCCCCAGTGGGCAACCTGGCCATTGAATTCTGCACCTACTGAAGTTTCCAAAGAGTCTTCAGAGGCAGCCCCATATATTGCAGTAATCTAACATAGAGGTTACAAGGGCATAGAAAACAGAAATTAGGCTATCCCTGCCCAGATATGGAGGCAGCTGGGCTGCCAGCTGAAGGTCATCATACAGGTCCTTACAGCAACCTTACAGCTCCTTACAGCAACCAGGAATTTGGAACGGGGCATGTTATAGCGAGGCAGACTATGTGGAAAGAGCACAGTCTTCAATTTTCCAGTCCTCCGGTTTTCACGGGGAAGGAAGATATAATCATGAGGGTCTACCCACCTTCCAGAATGTGACAGGATTAAAAAGCAGGTGGAAAATAAATTTTTAAAAATTGCCCTTCTTACAGATGTTGAACGCAGGCGCATCTATGACATAATGAATGTACTGGAAAGTCTTCACATGGTGAGCCGACTTGCCAAAAACAGGTATTCTTGGCATGGGTGTCATAATCTTAAGAAAACACTACAGATTTTGAAAAAAGTGGCTGAGGAGAACAACTATAGTCAGCAAGTTGAGCTGATTAAAAGAAGACAATATGAAGAAGAGCCTGAAGGGGATGACCAGAAGGTTCAGTTGATGGCAAAGCATGTTAGGCCAAATGACCATACAGACATCTGCTTTGTGGAACTTCCTGGGATGGAGTTTCGAGCAGGTACATCTTTGCTTTCTAATTTTGGCATGCCAGTATCTTCTACGATTTGAATTTGGTTGGTTCCAAATGCTTGCATCTGGGGCAATGTTTAATTAATTAGTTGGATTAATTTGTTTTTAACTCTCCTTATGATTGGCTTGTATAGTACCCTGACTGGGCAGCAAATCATTTTTTCTTTAGAAAGACAGCATATAAATCCTTTAAATAAACAAATGGAATCTGCATGGAAACATTTATTGGGGGGAGTGGGTGAACCCAAAGCCTAGGCGAGTTAGGAACAATGATTTCAAAGCTATCATGACTTGGATTATATTCTGCCATGGTTATCTCTCCGTACAGCTTCAGTAAACAGTCGTAAAGACAAGTCTTTACGGGTGATGAGTCAGAAATTTGTGATGCTGTTTCTTGTTTCAACCCCCCAAGTTGTGAATCTTGAAGTCGCTGCTAAAATTTTGATTGGTGAAGACCATGTTGAGTATTTGGATAAAAGCAAGTTTAAAAGTAAGTGGCAGAAATGGCTATTTACATATCTTCTCTATACTGTGCTTGGCCTAAGTGTCTTAATTTTTACGTATTTAAACACTTTTTCCTGTAGCCCATCAATACAAGACTAAAAATATGAAAAAATTAAGATAGCATACTGAGAATGTAGGTGTTTTGCAGCTTAGTCTGCCCTTAGTACAAATGTTCCCAGGTGGGTTTAGACATTAGCTCTTAATGGCCAGGTTTGGCCCAGTGGTGGCCCATGAAACTGATTTATTAGAATAAACTCAAATAATGTGTCCCCATGTTCCCTCCTCACTCCTCCCCTTTCCTCATCTTTGAAGATATCATGATTTCTTAAATTACAGTTTCCTATGATGTCCATACTGGGAGGCTGTGGTTTAAGAACCAGGGTATCTAACAAGCCAGGCACACAAAAGTAGGACTGAATGCACAAGCACACAACTTTTGGTTCAGTAAACTGGTTGATTGGACCGAGATAGTGACTCCTGAACCCGACCAGTATATGATGTTGGCTGCCTCATAATTTGTGGACAGGCTGTCATTTCTTAACTGGCTAGGCAAGTCATGAATGAGCCCAGCCTCCTCTACCTGCTCCTATCCTCCTGCACAGCCAGGAAAAATTTGGGAGCCTTCACTTCCACTCGGTTAACTGCAGTTTATTGTGTTATACAAACTGATAAGCTGTGCGTTATATCAACTATGGTTAGTTTGAAACAGAAATGTGTAACATTGGCAAATGGTCAGGGATACAGAGTTGTTCAACACTGGAGGGCCACAGGTTCCCCATCTCTTGTTTGAAACAAGCCAATGGCCTGCAGCGGTTTAACCATAGCTACAGTTCTGTGTTCAGATGAGACAGCAAACTGCAGCTAAGTTAAAGCTTGTGGATGTGGGAAAGATTACTCTTTTCTCATCCAGCCTCCATCTAACAAAGCAAGGTGTCTGTTGAGAATGTCCTTCAGTGGGGACACAGTTCTTTGGGCACCTACCAAATGTAATTTTCCACAGTTTCCTAAACCCCACCCTTTTGTCATCCACACAAGTTCATTTAAAAATATTGAGCATATGGCTTGACGAAGGGACCAAAAATTAACCAACCTATTTGTGTACTCCTGTCTTGTAGATCCTTGGAACATAAATGACCCTGTTGCTTTTGTTTTGTAAGTTTAAAGCACCATTTGGATGAATAGGAGAAGGCGGCTGATGTTTTCATAGTACTGAACCTCTGCTTAATGGTGATGTAGTAGTACTGCATTTTCATTAGTCTTTTTAACTTATTTCAGCTAAAATTCGAAGGCTGTATGATATTGCAAATGTTCTCAGTAGCCTTGAGCTCATCAGGAAGGTTCACATTACAGAAGAGAAGGGTCGCAAACCAGCATTTAAATGGACAGGACCAGATGTTTTTTCAGAGATTCTGGGTAGGTGGACTCTTACTTCTGTACTCTAGAATTGCAGGCAATTCCCTGTTTCCTTAGGGGTTTTGTTCCAGGTCAAAGCATGCATTGGCAGAATGTGCGTAAGTGTGCCCTGTTATGCTACTATTCCTCCCTCTTCCGGGGTCCAAAAGGACCTGCATGTTGGTGGTTACATGTCAGTGGTTGCATGTCAATTGGACTCACCTAAAATGGCCGCCGCCTGTAATTGTAATGGTGAAGCTTTCTTATCCACTGCTCCTTGCTGCTACCAACCAAAGAAGGCTTTTTGTGAAAGGCATTTTTCACTTATATGTAGATGTGATCGTTTCCCAAAAGTTCTGTCAAAACAAAGGCTTAATAACAATTTTGTGTGCGATTGATTTATAGCTGCACAGCCTGTATCTACACCCACTGCGACTGCTTCATCTCATCCTGCGGAAAGGAAGTCTTCCAAAGAGCATTGTTCCAAGAACCTATTCCCTACGAGAAGCAAGCAAGGCTTCATACGGCACCCATCTTTAATGAAATTGGCAAAGGGTGCACAAAGCAATCAGAGGAAAATTAGATCTGCTCCAAGCAGCCCCGTCAAGAAAAATGCAAGTACGTAGTTGAAATGTAAACTCTATTCAGTGTCATTCCGGAGATGCTATTGAAATGTTGAATGGTTCTGCTTAATGCCTTAGTGCAGAAAAACAAACAAACCCCAGTATATCTTGCAATCTCTGCTCCTGAGCAGCCTTACTAAGTTTGGCTAGACTTATACAAAGTGGAAGCTATGTGCTATACTCAGGTTGGAAAGACTAATGGGTAATGGTGTTAGGTGCAGTCACAGGTTCCATTTTGAAGCTTTGAAGTGTAGTAGGCTCTATCCATGGCATTTCCAGCTGATGGCTTTGAGTAGCAAGGCGCTGAAAAACCTTGAGTCCTTGGAGGTGCTGTGTCGGATCAAAATGCTCTTAATATGACAGCTTCATGTAATCCTATGTCCCACTGTGGCAATGGCTGTGTTGGTGGCCTAATCCAGGCCACAAGACTAACCGTATACAACACCTTAGGAGCAGTACCATAAGGTGTTGTCCTTCTAGTGATGGACTCTGGAAGGCCATGAATTGGTCATCCTCAAGCTATGCAAACAGTACGGTTTTAGTGAAATCTCTTTATTTATCTCTTCTCCCAAAGGTCAAATTCCACCAAGCTTTCCAAGCAAGATGGCTCAACTTGCAACAATATGCAAACAGCAGCTGGATGAACAGTCAAGGTATGTTCGTAAAAGAAGAGATGCGTACAAAGCCTGCCTATTGAAGGCAAAATTTCCCAGCTAGGTGAATCCTCCAGCAGCATATCACACTTACTAACACAACTCCTCAACAAAAGGACTAAAATTAACATATTTGGTGTAAGAAGAGCATGACTTAATGTTTGGCAGTGCTTTCTTTTCTAAATAAGCGGAGCCAATTCTACTGTATTGCTTTGGCGGAGCCATTTTGGATGCAAGGGTTTTAATGCTGTGGATTTCTTTTCTTAGGGATTTCAAGAAGAGAAAAATGAAATTGGAACATTCTACTTTGCCATCCCCTCTAGGTCTGCCACCCAAAACTCGTTTGAAGCCTAAACCATTCTTGTTACCTTCTCAGGCTGAGATCCTACCTCTGATCCACAACTCGGTACCTCCAGCAATGCTACCTCTCCATCCCAATGTGCCCTATGCATTATATCTGCACCCTTCCCAAACACAGCTAGTGACAGCATACAATCCAAGTTTCACGGTGCGGCCTGTCCACTGTGCTAATGTGGCTGGAAGTAAGTCTCCCACGGAGCCCAGTTCCCAAGTAGCCCCCGGTAAAATATTTATTGAAGACAGTGGCAGCAATGGAGAAGGAAGTGCTTCCTGTGCTAAAGGCCAGGACCTCTGGCTGGCGAAGGAACAAGAAGGTACAAAGGATGACGTGGTGCCTGAGAGACATTTTAAGAGACGTAGAATGGAGGGCAGTCCAATGAAAAAATGTGCAAGTGAAGAAGCGGCGCTGCATGATGTGCTACTGGTAAGCTGTATTAAAGTGAACACTCTTTCCAAATACTAAATGGGAGACTGAGGCATGAAATGCATGGGATAGGGCTCTCTAATTGGTCGCTGTGAAAAATCAATTCAATAGTTAAGGGTTCCTGTGAGTCATGTTCATGCACAGGGCCTACCTTTAGCAGTGGCAGTGGCAGATTTTTCAAATCTCAGCTGTGCCACAGGTAGCCACACTATCAGTAGAGCTCCCCTTCTGACTGCCTGACCTCCACTCTCTTTCTACATAAAGCCTTAGGAGCAGAGAAAGAAAACAGCTTAAGAAATATAGTAGTATTATTTTTTTAAAACAACAACAGCTGAAAAAGTTCTTGCCAACTCCCAAAGTGCCAAATTCATTTCCTCCTCCCCATTCATCCGTATTGCAAGCCTAATGTAGGGTTGCCATACATCCGGACATACCTGGAATACTGCAGTCAGAAGCAGTGTCCAGACATATTGGCAACCCATGTTGCCAGTGTTGTTTTTGGTGATTTCCCTTCAAAATAGCTCAAAAACTCCTTTTTTGCACTTTTGCCAAAAAAAGCTTAACCTTGGCAAAGCTAAGGAAAACCTAACAACTTTGGCCCAACAACTTTTGTGTCCGGATTTTCACTTTTTGAAATATGGCAACCCTAACCTTATGGAGGAGGCCATCTGCTCAGGCTCCCTTTTAACTTCCAGGTAGCTTTGCTTTTGTGGTATTGGAGCATCCAGTAACTCCCCATATAGAAGGACAGCAGTTACCCAGCCTCAGAAGAAGCTGTCTTGTGTTTTTGGATGAGTTACAGCTCTGGGCAGGGCTTCTTTTCAGCAGGAACTCACCAGAACTCAGTTCCAGAACCTCTCAGGTGGGTGCCGTTGCCATTCTAAGAGAACAAGGGAGACGTTTGTGGTGAGCACCTCTTTCTAGAAAAAGAGCACTGGCTCTGGGCCTGCCTCCTTCCAACTGGCAGGTATATTCAGAACTGCTGCCACACACACTAACATGATGTAGCATCTTCTGCTGGGTGGGGGCGCGTGGAAAGGTAATTCATACTTCTTTCACCCTTTACAGATAATGGGCTAAAGTATGCTTTGGGAATTTGTGCCCTAGATGCTGCAGAACAGTGGGACACATATTACAGAGTTAACCAAGTTTTGGAGCAAGCCTATTATTTTCTACCTGACAAATCAGTAATTGCAGATTATCGGTTGTTGCAAAAACTGCCCTCCTTAGCGGCTGGCTTGCTAAATGCAGAGCTCATGTGACCCATATATTGAGCTGCTCTTTTTTAATAAGAAGTTGATCCAAAGGTGTGTGTCCAGAAGTCTTCAGTCATTGAGATGGAACATTAGTGAGCACAAAGCGATATACAAGTAAATCACATTCCTCAGTTGAATGAATGCAGAAGGCATTAAGAGTGGAGGAAATCCTTTTTTAAAATTGGGGCATCTGCCCACAGAACCAGCTGCTGCATTAGGATTGTTTCCTATTTTCCTAGCCCTGATCAAATGTTCTGGAAACAATATCAAATGTATTTACTGTGTGCATTTTGATGATAAAGCAAAGTACTGTACTAGAGTATGCTTGTACTTCTCTCTTTTCCTTTTGCACTTTAGTCAGGTTCATCAGCTATTCCCTATTCCTTTTCCCACTCCTCCTTGAGTCTCTTGGACCAAGCTAGTCCTGCCTTTTCTGCTATTGATTAAATTTCATAACTTATTTTTACTTTCCCTCTGTCTTGTTACTTTTACTGATTTTAAGCTTGGGATTCTTCTGTATTATTGGTGCTTGGTGGCAGTAGCGAGGTTTTTTATACTAATTTTGTGGGTGGGGTGTTGGTGAGGGAGCAGGGGGTTGCTGTGGGCAGGATTGGCAAGTAATGTGAGGGGGTAGAAGACTCCTTAGTAACAAATAAGTGACAACATGACTAAAGAAAGATGAAATAGACCTCTGTTAGGAAGGGTTACATAAGGATGACACCATTTGGAGAGGTACATTTCACCAGCTTTGCTAAGGTAAAGAATATCTTGAATCTGACTAGTGTCTCGTGTGTGTAGAGATCTGGGAATTTCAATAGCCCCAACCAGTTGCTTTTTATAGTTATGTTTTCAAGGCACCGTGTTTCCCCATTTATTTATTTTTTACTCTGTACTGTATTCCTGTTTTTCTGAGTGATGACAGCCAGTTGCTTGTTTCAAAGAATCTGGTTTGATACAGATACTAAATTCTGGGAACTGGATATCTCTCGGTTGTGCTTTGAGCTGCTTTTCCAGGAGTGCAATACAGGGTGGGGAAAGTCCAGCCTCAACTTGGGAGAAGGGAAAAATAGGAATTGTGTTGGAGGATGGAGTTGACATGCAGAATGCGGGAGAAGAAGGAGAACAAGAAGGGAGAAGGCACCTTTAATATTACCCATTCAGAGATATGCTTTCTCTCTCTGTGTGTGTGTGTGTGTGTGTCTGTGTCTGTGTCTGTGTCTCTGCCTGACTGCCTATTCTGGATGGGGTTTCACTCACTCTGAAAGAATAAATTTGGGGCTGCTCCCCAATCCAACTTTGTCACTGGAAGCTTAGGTAGCCTCATTTGGGGAGGGGTACCTATTACCATGTACAGCCAATATGCCAATGACAGTGATTCTTGGACAGGAATAGTCTTGCCATAGTGAACCACGCCTTAGTAGCCTCAAGACTCAGTTATTGCAATGTGGTTTATGTAGGGCTGCACTTGGGCCTAGTCTGGAGGCTTCACCTGTTACAGAACACTCTGACTGTAGTGCCGTTGGGGAGAGACTATCACCAGCACATAACTCCAGTAGCACTGGCTGCCTGCATGCTCCGAGGCCAGGCTCCAGATTCTTGTTTTAACTTGCAAGGCCCTTAACAACTTGGCTCTCAAGGACCACCTGATTCATTATATCCCTGCCCAATCACTGAGGTCTGAAGGGGAGTCACTTGTTAGTGGTCTCCCATGGCTTGTATCCACCAGGAGCCGCACATTCAGCATTGTGGGCCCAATTGTATGGGACTCCCTTCCAGTTGAGGTCAAACAGTGCCTGCCCTTTGGTTGAACTTCCTTCACCTACTGAAATTTTTGTTTATTCCAAAAGGCATTTTAACTGAATTCTGATATTATACTTTTAACTGGTTTGTTGTTGCTGTACTGAGTTACTTGTAAACTGCTTAGAGACTATTGTAATTAAGTAGTATATAAATTGTTGAAATAAATAAATAATATCCATATGGGTATGTGTATCCCCCTCTAAATTAGCCTTTGGTTATTTTGCATTTCCCCCACCCCCCACCCCAGGGAGTATCTGCTGAGAGCAGAAAATCCCGATGTCCCATAGCTTCGCATCTTGACCAGGAAACCTTAACTTCATCAGCTGTGAAACAAAGTAAATCTGAAAAAACAGATCAACACTTGGAGGGTCAACCTAAGCAGCAGAGGCAAGGGGAATTTTTGGAACCCGACAGCGTCACCACAATGCAGGAGATGCCCGCAACATTTGCAATCGCTACACACAAGGTATACTTCCCCTTAAGCACATTTGCCCTATATCTTTGCTCTTCTGAAAGGAGCACTGAATGTCTTAAAGTAGGCATTTTATGCTCCATCTTTACAAAAAAAGAAAGAAAATTAGATCACATTCAGGACCAATGTAGTATCTTCAGCTTCAGCCCATGGACATTTTCCCCTCTTTCCTTTTATATTTTAATTAAGGACTGCTGCTGGAATTTACTTTATTGCATTTCAGACAGACCCTTGCTATTTGGACAAAGCACATGTTTTGTGCAATCCATGGGCAGAATTGTAGAATGCAATAATGGACATGTCATACTGCCCAGCAACACTGATAATATATCAGTAAGTTGCCCATATTAAAATTATCCTTTATAAGACTCCAGGATGAAAAGTAATGGTCTTTTAAAATATTTTATCATTTAAATTTTTTTTAAGAGATCAGAATGAAAAAGAATCATGCATTCTGCATGCTTGTAGAGCACAAACACATAGCTGCATTTTTCTTAAAAGTTGAATGTTGTATTTATCTCCACCCACCCCAAATATGTTTAATTTTCATCATTATTCAGGGATGCCTTTTGCTTCATATACATAAGGTCTTCATTTTTAATGTGGCGTGGAAAAAGAGGAAGAAGGAAAACATAGAAGTGTGGCATGAATTGAGCGTGAGGTGGTCCAAAACTGCATCGGTGTGGTGGTTGTTTACGATCTTTTCCCTGCTACAAAGTTATTATTATCCATTGCAATATTGAACAAGTGTAATATCAAACTTGGGTTCCAAAAATTGGGTTACAACTCTCATCTTAGCCAGCAAATGGTCCAGGATGATGGGAATTGTAGTCCAACCTCATCATTTGGAGATCCAATGTTGAAGAACCCCCCACCCACCCATGGGTAACAGTTGCTTTGCGGAGAGGGGTGGTTTTCCATCTTAGAAATGGCATGGCTAAGTTCTCTTAATGTTTTCCTTCAGTCCCAGTGGCTTCTTTAATTGTTAAGACATCAAGAGATCCAGTCATTGTTCTGCCATGTCATATCTATTTTGGCCCTTTCTTGTTTAGGAACAGTGCAGTACCTGGGCTAAATCTATGAAATTTGTGTTGATTATTGTTGTGAATATAAACAGTACATTTCCCCTTGTTCTTTAGACTTGGTTTCCTTCAGGATACCTTATACCTCTTCCTCACTGTACCAAGCTTGGTAATGAGACCATTTTTTCTAACAAGGAGAAAGCTGAGATGTGTGCAGCAGAACAGAAGTCTTATAGTTCTCCTATTGCTGGTGTGTATTCATTAACTCTGCCTCTAAAATATTCCAGACTTGTTTATATCTGATTACTCCTGTCAGCTATTGATGAAGGACTTTAGGTGGGAAATTTAACTACAATTTAACTACAGCTATTGCATGCCTGAGGCCTGTGCCCTCCTCATTCAGCTTTTGCAATGGTGGCTTGTCCCACATGGTTCCACTTTCTGTGATCTGAAGAAGATGGATTTAATCAGTTCAATACAGTATGTATTAACGGTTCTGAACTCATTTACAGAGGGCTTACAAAACCACAAATAAAAGCTAACATTTTTGTTATCCATTTAACAATTCATTAAATAAATGTTCTTATTGTCTCCTGTAATTCTCATTTCCTTCAAGCACTTCTTTTTGATTGTTTGTTTCATAAAATAGATAGGCCACTGGATTGTTTTTGTTTAAAAAAAAACACCTCAAAGCGGTGAGGTGAATAAAACGGTGAGGTCAAAGTGAATAAAACAATAAAATCATCAGTAACAATCCATAAAAAACAATGCAGTAAAATCAACAATAAACAATAAAATCAACAATAAAGGAAAAAACCAATTAAAACAAACATCCACATTCTACACATGTTCCATGTTCTGATCTTGAGGGGTGGTTGTTTTTTCAGTTATTGAATGTATTTAAATCAATGTTCTAGATGAGTCATTTTGTTGTTGCAGGACCTTTTCAAAGTTTCTTATAATGTGATAGTTTGTGCATTAATATTCTATGCCAAGGCTTAATTGCATTCATCTGAAGCCTGCTGTGACCAAGCTTCTGGTGTTTGGCTGGACTTGGTGTTCATGCCTGCCAAACATTGGCCTGTGCTCCTTGACGCAGAAGTATTGTCATTTGTGACAGTTTTTTCTTTCTTTCTCCTTCTCATAGGTGGTATTCCAGTGACGTCTGAATTTACTGCCGTTAATTTCCCTGCTTTTCATATAGCACCTGTGAACCTAAAGCTACCCGCATCTTCTGTAGCTACTGTCTCCGTGGTGAATGGCACTGCTGTGACTTCAGACCAGGCTGACTCGATCCAAGCCCCAAGCGCTTCAGTTATGAACTTTACACTACAACACTTGGGACTGATTCCAGCCAATCTACAAATGTCTGCAAATCAAGTACTTAGGTCTGGCCCAGTTTGTCAAGGAGCAGAACATGCTAGTTTGGTTTCAGAAAGTGTAGGCTTCAAACAGGAGAAAGCAATACAGAATGTTTTACCACCGTACGGTCATGAGTTAAATGGTAAATCAGTTTCAGCAGCTTCTTTACAGCAGGTAAGAGAGCTTTTAAATAATAGTCTGTTTCAAATAAGACTGATGGGTTATTAACACATATTCTTGCCAGAGTGTACAGTCGCTCATAAGCAATGGGGCATTTTACATGATTTGGTAACGGGAGCAAGCCAGCAGGAAACCACACCCAGCAATTTGGAGTTAACTTTATTAGCAACAATAGGATCTGAAAGACATGAACAGCTTTGGATACAGATGTCGGAAAAGTGGGTTTTCAGTAGCAATAAAATTTTCAGTATAATATGATGTTTTATCTTTGCATACCAGTGCTTGTAGAGATTTACTTGGTTAAAACTGTTAAAATGCAGACTCTGCTAAAAGAGCAGTACCATTGTATGAAAGGGCTAGAAAATTACAGAAGGGATGCCTAATATAACATTGTGAAATTGGCTGTTATATTGGCAACCCTCTCCGTATGTACAAATATTTACCAGTGGACCAAAAGCATTAATAGAGTATGCTGACACAGGATAATTAGTAAGACTTACCAACAGTGTCCTTTTCACCTGCTTCGTGTTTCCTTCTCTGTTGTTCCTGTTTCTTCTGCTTAGTTACAGTATTAGAAAGCCTCAAACAGGGTTCCAAAATACATTTTAGTTGTTTCAGTCTCATCACTTGCAAATAATTTAGTTTTCTCTTCCATTCAGGCCACTGTTCCTGTTACGTCCAGCATTCTGGATAATTGCCATGACTTCCAAGCATCATGCGAGTCAGCTGTAGTTCCTGAGTTTTGTTCATCCTTTCATGAATCAGATAGAATATCTCAAGCAACACTGGCAATTCCACAAAGAGAACATGGTGTTTCAACAGAAGATAAATTTTGAGTTGGTATAAAATATTGTTGAACTCTTCCCCCAAACAGATATGATTGAAACACTTATTTCTGGTATTATAAATGTGTACTCTGGAAATAATACTTGATCATAATGATGACTTCTTCATGCTTGAATATATATACATATATAAATATATATATATATAAGGACACACACCATTGTCTGTAAAAACACCACTTAAAGAAGCAATTTTTACAATTCCATTAAATGTCTGACTTCATAGTTGTGTGGAATAAGAAAGCTCTTGTTCGTTATTTGTATAGAAGCATACTAAATATGTACTGGCACATTGCAAGTACCAAGCATGTAATATATTGTATTTTTAAAAAAACTATTAGGGAGGCTCTTGTTACTTAAGTTTACATAACATTTTAATTTTGTGTGTTCTTTAATACTGTTGCAAAGTTTTAAAATCTTAATCACGTATGTGTAAATTTTAAGGTTTATTTAAGGGATTAATCAATTTCTTCAAATTAAATTTTGTGTCAGTTTTCTAACTTTTATACTTGTGGGTTGTTTCTTGGCATTGAAACAAAATGAACATGCACAGAAAGAGTGTGCAGAAAAACGTGCCATATGTATATCAGGAAAAGTATGGATAAGGATAAAATGCTGCATAATGCCTTAAAATGGACTGGAGTGCGTGAGGATTAGACCACAGGGTCCATTTCTCCAAGCTCTCCAACTGAGGTGGCCTCCCAACAGGTGCTGTCAATGGAGTCACAAAAGTGTCGCCAACCAATCCTTTCACCTGCTAAACATGGTTGTATTCATGCTTATAGGGGTCAGCAGAAAACCCCAAAATGATGTTCGGAGGATAGGACTGAGCCAGGCTAGGACCCACTGGATCTCAAACTGCCCTCAGTTTTCGTATGATGGCATTGTGTCCAATTACTGCCCTAGCCTGGAGTTGTCACAGTGATGAAGCCCGATCGTTCGTCCCCTACTTTCTGTCATGGCTGTAGATGCAGCAAAGTGTGTGTGTGTGTGTAAAAGCTTAAGATTGTGCCCCTAAATCTGACTAAAACCTTGCCAAGGTTCAAAATCATGCAACCTGGTATGTGGATGCCATTTGGAAATGCTGCCACCTGTCTGTTTGGGTTGTAGCCAGAACAACTTGGTTTTTACTAGCTTCTCGAGCACATAGCTCATGCCCTTTCCCCTCATCTGTTGAATGTTGTCTTAATATATAAATTGAGTAATAGATTGCATCTAATAAAAGCAAATGGAATCTATGGCACAGATGCAAGAAACTGAAATCTCTTCACCCCAACAGCTGAGATTTTTCTGTATAGAAAGATGTCATGTTTGAAATCACTTTGACCTAAGTACTTTTTACTATAATTTTATGCATACTATTAATAGTGTGAGCATATTACACCCCAATCCTAAAGTTAGTTATCTAGAAAAAGAAGCTGTATTGCTATTTGTAAATAAGTTTGTTTAGGGGCATTGCATCAGAGTTGATATAAAGCACTACAAAAATATGAATGGAAGTACTACAACGGGCCTTGTATCAAATCACATTTATTATCATTTTTCAGTATTTATACCATTAAACCAGAAAAAAACAAGCTAGATTTTGAAAAGAATAATTAATATCTGAACAAAATAGTGAGTCAAGGTGACAAAGGCCTGAGACAAAATCATAATCTTCCTGTACTTTATCACCCTGTACACTCAGTGTTCAATAAAATATTGGCTTATCAGTTTATTTTTTTGCAGTTTCTGCCGCTGATAGTTGAAAAACCTCACCATTCTTTCAGAATGAAAGAATGATCTCAGGCTAAAAGCAATCTCAAGCCTACTCTGATTTATACTTAGTTCTAAGGTCCTGGGACCTTAAGGGTAGGTAAGAAATTGAATTAATGATGACGATGAGGCAATAATTATGCCAACCAAATTAGCCATCTAACCTTATTGCCTTCCACCCTACAGATCATTAGTCTGTCAGATATTTTGTCTAGAGAGTCTCCACTGTTTTATTCATTTGAAAACTGCATTTTTATCTTGCCCTCTACTCACTTCTTAACTCATGCAGGTTCTCTTTTGATACATTTTTATATGAAGGAATGACTTAGAAGAATGAACTACTGTACACCAATTTATGTTTTGTATAGGAAAAAAATACAGTACTCTTCTGTTTGCTATTGAGCCACTGCAAGATCAAGGGTTCCTGGCTCTGCTTCTGAAATAATAACAGCTTCTCTAAAACTTGCTCTTTTGTTTCTTCTTTTTAATTTCTCTGGTTCAAGTTTACAACATGACAACCTTTCTGTTATTTCTTTCCTATTTGTATCTCTTAATACTATCAGTGATCTGCTTATCAGACTTGCTGTGCTTTTCCGCCAGCCAGTATGACCTGATTACCTCATTCACTTGCCTGCCTTGGGAAGTTCTCTTTGATCTTGGGTCTGACTTCATGTTCTTGATGTGCAGCTTTCAAACATTTGAAAGGTGTTTGTAGACTCTGCACATATTCCGTCAGTCCAAATAACTGCATCTTGCACTTCTAGTGATTGAAATAAAAATTGAAGCAGCTGCTGTGATTCATTTGATGAAAAACAAACCTGCATTTACACTTAGATTGAAATAAATAGAATCTATGGACAAAAAGAGACACTTGTGGTTCCTTTGAAGACTAAAAAAATTATTATAGCTTCCATACACGTGCTAGAGTGGCAAAATTGTAAACAAGCTTACAAGCTTAGCCCCTAGCAATTTTGCTATATCTAAAGCAAGTATATACTGACCCTGAGGTCAGTAAAAGAATCCTCCATTGGTAATTGGACTAAATCTAAATCTGCATTTTCGGAGAAACATCACCACATTTCTTCATAATGTTTTCTCCAAAGGGGCACTTTGGTCCCCTGACTCTGAATTCTAATTGACCAAATGTCCCTTGTGACCTCCCTGCCTCTTTGTGGCAGGAAACCTACAATGATATCCCTCATATCCACTCCATACATGCATTAACTAGCAATTAATGTTCCTTTCTCTCCAGCACTATCATTAATCTACCTCTGAACTAGAGCTAAAACTCTTGAGGAAATGTCTTTCCTATTACTAAGTAGTTCAGATTCCCAAATAGTTTAGCCTTACAGGTTTAACACTCACTTGGCCACTCTACATCTCTCTTCAAGCCTTCTCCAACCCCTGGATGCCTGCAGGAGCAAAACGTCTTCATTCTGGCTCAATCCCTTTATGTCTGCCTCCTCTACTACAGTATCTTCTTGTCTCTCGGCCATGATTGTTATTTTCTTTGAATTAGTCTGGACTCTTGTAAGCACAAGCCACTGTTATACTTTATTCTTCTTGTAATGTTGAACTAGAGTTAAAGGATTGTGAAGGTTTCATTCCACTTCTAAGCTTCTTCACAGTCCTCTCCTGGTTTCCTTACTTTTGCAATGCCTAACTGCCCACCAACATCTTTCAGGGTTCCAGGTCTCTGAAACTGTTTCCTTCCCTTTTTCTCTCTTGAAGTTTCAAGCCTTCACGTTTCTGACTTCACAACCATCTGACTAATTGATCTATTGTTAAACATGACCTATATACAGTTGTTGTTTTTACTAACCCACCCCCCTTTTACCCAAACAGGAGGAAAGGAAAATCTGGGTTAATTTTCTATTTCCCCTTAATTTCCAGATGCCTAGAATGAAACTTTGACCCTCCCTGTGCAAAATGTTGTAAGCAAACCATCACCTCTTAGATTTCTTACTCTTCTGTGAACAACTTCCTCTGAACTTTGGACTCTCCTAAGCAGGAGGTGCCCTTGAAGCAAAAAAGAAACCATTGAAACCAAGTAAAAACCCAGAACAAAATGTCTGAAAGCCCTGTTTCTTCACAAAAAGTGAACAGAGCATTCTGTAAGGCTTTGTCAGAAGAGCTGCGGCTTGACAAAGTAGCAATGAGTGCCAGCTCCATGGTTGATCCCTGACCAACTTGCTCGACTGTTACTGGCTTTAGGTTGTAGCAACGCAATTCTCATATTATTTTCTTTACGCAACTTAGTATTCATGTAAGGTATTTCCCTAATGACCATTCATCGTGGCTGTGGACACCGTCATATTGCTGCCTATATTGTTGAGCAGTGTTTCTGCCTTTAATTTTATTTTTAAAGATTCAATCATAATTGACCTCTCACCTAGCACATGCCCTGTGTGACACATTGATTTATTAAATTTCTTTATATCTAGGCAGCTGCACTTGGAAAGGGCATCTGGGTGTAATCGGAGGGCCCTGCATTGTTCTGCAACTTGCTCATAATTGGTGCTCAATCCAAGGCTTTGTCACAAGTTATTTTAAGCCACCTGATAGCAGTAGCATTGCTCACGTACTCTTTCTCCTGTGCCCCTTCACACGCACACACACACACACACACACTTCTTTCCCTTACCCTTTCCTAGCCAAAGCTTGTAACTACTTGGAAGTATTTAAAGACTTCCAGATCCTAGCTTAAGCTCTTCAAAAAGACACAGAAGACAAAGGGATACAACTCATCCTGGTAAGTTATGATGATAAAGTGTCAAAAGGCTCCAATTATGTTTAATGAGGAGCACATTGAGCATTTTCCTTTTCATTGAGAGAATGTTTTTCCTATATCTCATTTAATTTACAAGCCAAGGTAGTGCTCTGTATTTTAAGTTTGCGGGGGCATGATGCTTTATGTGAAGCCGACATGTTGATTATTAACATCTTTTTTTGGCTACTTCCAAACGTGTTGTGGTTCTCTGAATTTTTCTTCCAATAAATGAAAATCTATTTAGTACAGCACAACTAAAAATGTAATGCTGGCAAAAATTATGTTAAGAAGTGGCGGTTGGCATCTTGATATCCAAAAATTATGAATTATAGATTTTTAAAATACTCTTAGAAAGATGAACATTATGTGCTGTGCAGTGTCAGACCTCTGATACTGAATGAAACGTTTGCTGCTCCTGATACTAGCACTAGTAGTAATTTGGAAACAATTATAATTTACTAGTAGTAGTAGTAATTTGGAAACAATTATAATTTACGACAGCCAGATCTTCAGTTTTCATTATTAGATGGTGTTGTTTTAAACTGGAATCAGGCCTTAAGTTTCCTGATAGAGAACTGTGGGTGCACTAGGCATCTAATTATCTTAACCATCTTATGTCACAAGAAATAGTAATTCGGTTATTTTGCTCTAGCCGAAATCGTTTAAGAGTGAAGTTATATTTCTGTGTTTTTCTTCATAAAGAAATAAAGAAAATAGAAGTTTTTTGAAGACTATTTGTTCTTTAAAAGACTCTATGACAGTAGTGTTCCTAAGTCAATATTCCTTAAACTTGAAATCTTCAGTATCCAGTATCATCAAATGCATTCAACATTTATGTGAGAGAACAGGTTTAGTGTAATGCTCTTAGAAATGGCAGTATTGATAGTCCACAGCAGTTCTTCTATAGGTTTCCCAGTATTATGTTTTCTTTATAACTCATATCAGCTCAGATTATTTTGGGGTGGTTTTTTATGCTTTAAGTGAGAAAGAATCAAAGCAACTCCTTTTGGTAATATATCAACACAAAATCTGCTCCATATTCTTTTTGACATTTAGAGGGTCATTTTTATGAAGGAAGGATAGAACTTGATAAATCTTTCGCTATTCGAAATCCTTTGACTCAGTTGTGGTTTTGTCTAGCACCACTGAGAGAAACTCAGCACAACTTTTATTTTGGGGGTGAGGTTGCTATAGTAAGAAAACAACTCTCCTGGCAAGGACTGGGTCAAGAACAACTTGACAAATGTTGATGTGATGTTCTAATGTCAAGTTAGCATTTGATCATCCAAGAAAATATGACTCAGAGACATCAAGAAAGCGCCATGAGCAAAGCAGATACCCACCTACTAGATTCTGCGGTACATCTGAAACATGAGTTAATGAAGAGGACATTGTGCTTACTTTTTTGCCACCTGCCAAGCAGCTGTGATCATATCACCTCTCCATGCTCACAGAATATGGCCAAAGTACCAGTATTCATTTCCCCTTTTCTCTCTGAGCTTAATGACAGTCACCTAAGATAAAGTATCTAGACCAGGAGTAGTCAACCTTTTTATACCTACCACCCACTAATGCATCTTTCTTGATGGTAAAATTTCCTTACCTCAAACCAGTGCTTGATGGAAGGAGGATTCAGCTTGCGCGGTAGAACCCCCTACCACCCACCTAGCATCCTGAAACGCCCCCTAGTGGGCAGCAGGGACCAGGTTGACAACCCCTGAGCCAGACCCCTTTTCTCTCTTCCAGCCATTACCAAACCTAAGAGGTGATTGGTACTGTAAAAGCATGCAGCATGATGTGTGGTTCTGGATTAATTTCATTTTGACCTCTTAAATACAAAGGTTAGCATAACTAAATACATTGCCAGGTCCAGGTTTCAAGGAGCCTCTCTATACAAGATACTTTTACCAATCTCCTACTGAGCAAAGTTCCTCTGCTCAGGACCTTAACAGAGACACCTGCTAGATTGCTTTTACTATGTGAAATTCGTGCCTGGGCCCTACAACCAAGGTGAGGCAAATGATATTTCTATTAGGCCTTGCTTGCACCATACAATTAAAGCAGCATCACATCAGCTTAAACATTCAGACTTTCGGCATCTCCCAAAGAATCCTGGGAACTACAGTTAGTAAGAGCTGAGAGTTATTAGGAGGCATGTATTTCCCTCACAGAGCTACAATTTCCAGAGTTCTCCGGAAACAGGGATTGATCGTTAAGCCGCACTGAGAATTGCAGCTCTGTGAGGGGAATCGAGGTCTCCAAATGACTCTCAGCACACTTAACAAACTGCAGCTCTCATAGTTCTTTGTGGGAAGTCTTGACTGTTTAAAGAGGTATCGTACTGCTTTAAATGTATCCTGCAGATAGGGCCTCAAAGACATTCACCAACTGTGAGAAGGTGAAATAACAGTGAGGGAGGCAGCATGCCTTTGAATACCAGCTCCTGGGCATCACAAGTGGGGAGAGTGCAGATATGCTCATGCCCTGCTTGTGAGCTTCTCATAGGTTGGCTACTGTGAGAACAGGATGCTGGACTAGATGGGCCTTTTGCCTGGCCCAGCAAGGCCTTCTTAGGTTCTGAATGTGCCAGTGCTGCGAAACAACACTTCAGAGTTGGAGATTTGGCCTGCGTTGCTAGCAATAGCACAGGTGATCAGCATCGGCCAATAGATAAGCATGCATGCTATGTAACTCTTTGGAGCAGATCAGCTTCTTATTTTGAGCTTGTTAGCGCTGATAATTAGATAACTGTAATTAAGAATGTCAAACATCTGTTAAAGGTCCTGCCACAGCTTGAGTACAGTGATGCAGAGACCTCTCATGACTGCAACATGTTGAAGAATCTGGTAATCACAGCAGTAATGGAACAGTAGAAATTAGGGGCGTAGCCATGATTTTTGTTAGGGGGAAGCAGGCTTTTGTTACGGGGGGGGGTCCAGAACCTCAGATTTGTATTGATTTGGGGGAGCAGGTGCCCCCTGCCCTCCTTTGCTACGCCCATGGTAGAGATAGTGGCTGTTGAACCTACTCAAAAGAAGACTATTAGGAGTGATCAAGCTATCCAAAGACTGTCCAGACTTAAAGACATGTTTATGTCTAGTGCATTTATATAAGTACGCATTTTAGAAAGCGTGTGTAAGTCTGTGGTAAGCTTTCTAATGTTAGAAGTGTCACTCAAATTTATTTTTCGTTTTAATCTTAAAAAAAAAGAGGGAAAGGGGAAATGTAGTATAGTTGTTGTTTATTTATGAATAATTATTTATGAATACTCCTGCAGGACTGTAGTTTCCAGGAGAGAAACTGGAACTTTTCTGTAAGAGTTAGAAGAAGAAAATGGAAGCCAGGAAGTAGACCAGGGGGTTAAGAAGGAGCTGACAATTTCAGGACTATTACAACAGGCTACCCTGTGGCTCTCCCTTCATCATCAGCCATGCTGGCTGGGGCTGATGGGAGGTGGAGTCAAATAAGATTTGGAGGGCCACAGGTTAGCCACTCCTGTGGCACAGGAATAAGAGGTTAAAATAGGGTTGCCATATTTCAAAAGTGAAAATCTGGGCACAAAAGTTGTTGAGCATTGGGGGGGGGGGGGCAAAGTTGTTGGTCTTTTTTTGAAAATTCTCTCCCCCCCCCCCATGAAGTTTTTGCCTATTTTGGGGAAAACTTGCCAAAAAATCAGCACTGCTGATATGGGCTGCCATTCCTCTCGGATACTCTTTTGTACGGATGAATCCCAGCTGTGTCCGGGAAATTCCGGATGTATGACAACTCACTATTGAGAGAGATTTCATTGTTGGACAAACCTCAAAGAGACACAACAGAAGGAAACTGCTCCATTATCTTACTCTTTTCACTGCTTACCTGCTCAGAGAGGACAACTGAACAGGCAGTGAGATTGGCCCTGGGCTCTAGGATTATGCAAAGGAGAGGACCACTCTTCTCTGTTTATTTTCTCCACACCATGCATAATCCAATAAACCTCTGTAATGTGTCTTTCCTCCCCATTTCCCCCTAAACTATAAACCCCTAAATGTTTTAACCTCTCCTCATAGGTCATTTGCTCCAGCTACTTGATTATTTGGGCTTTTCCTTTTTTACTTCTTTTCCAATCCTACAATATCATTTTTGAGCCGATACACTTTCAAATGCTCTGCGCAGACGTGTGCATCGCTGTGCTGTAAAATCCAGCATGTGGGAATTCATTCTGCAGTCTGCCTTCATAACCAACCGTATCATATCAGAGAC
Source organism: Podarcis filfolensis (assembly GCF_964270895.1). Taxonomy (NCBI): domain Eukaryota; kingdom Metazoa; phylum Chordata; class Lepidosauria; order Squamata; family Lacertidae; genus Podarcis; species Podarcis filfolensis. The sequence goes on from NC_139604.1 coordinate 77,800,070, forward strand.
ACGATGCCTGCGGGAAAGAATTCCTTTTAACTTCCGTCGCTGAGCAACACCACATAGCAAGCTGTGATAAAATAGCATCTGCTCAGGGGGGAATAAGTGAGAAGACTGAGCTAAAGAAAGGAAAGGAGCTCAGCTAGAAACATAAGGTGGAAGAGAATATAGCTGCCTACTAGATAGGGTAGGCAAAAGAGGATACTGCTGTACATAGGGTGGTTTGGATGTATAGCTGAAAATTTAGGAGGAAAAAATGGAATAGAAATGTGATTCATTGCACTATGGTGGGAAAGACTCTGACCAGCTGAGCTGTGTGGCTGCTCACTCTGCTGTCCAAGTGCTGTTGATGGGCAGATTCAAGGTCCCTTCACTCTCTTATTTTTAATCTTTAAAAATCTTTAAAATATGACGCACAGCCACACTTGGGTCCAAATGTAGCTCTCCAGACCTCTTTGTCAGGCCCAGGCCACACCAATTACTGGTTTTGCTTCCCACCCCAAGTGTTTTTGCCCGGCTGGACTTTGTCCTCAACCTCTGATAATGCCTCTTGCTTGCCTGGATGGAGGATAGAAAAGATAAAAATTGTATTTGTTATTACACTCACTTTTGCCTCTGACCCCACCCACCACTGCCAGGTGGTCCAGAAGAGAACTCAGCCCCCAGGCTGAAACTTTTCCCACCCCTGTTTTAAATCGATAGAGTTATCCTATACCATTACAATGGCATATTTCTCCTAGCAGTTTACTAGGGACTGGACTGCCAGGTATACCCTTATTCCTGATGAATAAACATGGTCAGGAGTACCCCCAATGTATCATTGCAAGAGTCAGTTCAAATGTTTTAGGAATACAACTCTATCTCCTCTCACTCCTCCTGGGCTGAGTACGTGTAGTTAGGCAACATTTCCTTTTCAAAGGCAGAATCCTTCATGTCCCCTTAATAGGCACAGCATATTCCCACTATAATGTGGCAGAGCCATTACTTTATTCTCAATGTGGAGATGAATCCAAAAAGTTCAGCAGCGCCTTAATCTCTGAGGCAATTGCATGCAAGTGGAGTAAAAGAGAAATACTTGGAAAGAACAAACTGCAGTTTGAGAAGGCAGGTGTGAACACATCACAGGCTTTGATGAAACGGTAATTGGAGCAGCAAGAGATGTCAGCTGTGTACCCGGTTCAGAACTGGAGGGGATTTCTGTACCATTAATAGCTGCACAGAAGGCAACATTTCTTGGAGTGCATCTTTTTTAAAAAAGGCAGAGCTGAAAGTTAAGTTCAGCTTAAAATGTCTGTGCAAAATTGGCAGGAAAATTTGGGGAGCTTTGCAAATTAAGCCCCTATCCTATATGAAGTTTACAACAGGTCACTGAGATTGTTGGCAGTGGGGTATTGTTGTTGTTAGATTTTCCTCAAGGGCCGACATTGTTGCCAAAATCCAGCATCGCCTGGCCTCTGCGTGTGCAGCTTTCTCCACATTGAAGTGCAGTATGTTTGAGGACTGGGACATTTGCAGGGAAACCAAAATGCTTGTTTACAAAGCTATTGTACGACCAACCTTATTGTATGCTTGTGAAACGTCGACTCCAACTCCTTGAAAGATTCAATCAACAGTATCTTCGAAAGTTGGGAATACACATCACTTGGGAATACTGGCAAACTAATGCCAGTGTACTGGAAAGATCACCAGGGTTGAAGCAATGATTCTTCAACATCAGCTTCATTGGACCGGTCATGTTGTACAGATGCCTGATTATTGTCTTCCAAAGCAACTACTCTATTCCGAACTTAGAAATGGAAAGCATAATGCTGGTGGTCAACAAAAGAGGCTTAAAGACTCTCTCAAGGCAAATCTAAAAAAATGTAGTATAAACACCAACAATTGGGGAACACTGGCCTGTGAGCGCTCCAATTGGAGAACAGTCTTTACCAAAGGTGTCATGGGCTTTGAAGATGCTCAAACTCAGGACGAGAGGGAGAAATGCGCTAAGAGGAAGGCACGCTTGGCAAACCCTCACCATGATCAACTCCCACCCAGAAGCCTATGTCCCCACTGTGGAAGGACATGTGGATCCAGAATTGGCCTCCACAGTCACTTACAGCCTCATTGTTAAAACCATGTTTATGGAAAACAATCTTACTTGGCTACAAATGATCGCCAAAGAAGAAGAAGATTGTTGTTGTTAGATTTTCCCACAGAAAGGTAAAATTCAGATTGGGGGGTGGGGGATATGGTCTGGCCTTTTGATGCCAGAAGGAGATTTGATGCAAGAGGAACACTGAATAAACACCCATCTGGAAGTCCCCAAAGTCTCAGGAAGGCATATCAGTTTCACAGTAGTGGTAGCAACCTCTGCTTGCCTTTCTTTTCTGCCGCTGCCACTAGAGGTGGTGGAGCTCCTCTGAGTGGTCACCCTCTAGGAGCCCACCATTGCTTCCCCCAGAATGCTCTAGAATAATGCCACATCATGACGTAGCTTCCTTCTAGGGGGCATTCTGAAGGGCTGCCGGAACGCTGACCACTACTAAAGAGAGAGGTATGAGAGAGCAAACTAGGTTACTAATATGTTCTCATTCTGACTCATTTGTATTTTGGTTTAAAGGTGTCATTGCAAACCAGTTGAAAGTTTCAAGGATGCCAAACTGGGGAGGTGGAGCCAAATGTGGTGCGTGTGACAAGACTGTCTACCATGCTGAAGAAATCCAGTGTAACGGCCGTAGTTTTCATAAGACGTGCTTCCATTGCAGTAAGTGGATCTCTGCTATTTTATTTCACCAGCAAATCCACAATGTACTACAGTAAGGTTACCAGATTTTTTTCAATGAATCTGGGAACACTTTTCAACTTCAATGGATTTTGTATGGGGACTGATTTGTAAATCCAGGGACTGTCCCTGGGAAATGGGGACATCTGGTAACCTTATACTACAGTTGATTGTGGCACTAATCCTACTCGTCTAAACTGAAAGGAATATGTGGGAAATGGAGGTTTATGGTGGAATAGTTATTATCTGAGGGGTAGAGGAGGTTGTCAACCTGGGAAGGTAGCCCATCTAGGACAAGGAAAACTCTAATCCTAACTCTCTGCTGCACAAATTCAGGGTGGAGCCCCAAAGATGGTTGGATGACACCTTGCATGCTTCCTTCCAGCAACACCTGCAGCCAAGCTGTGCCCAACATATTGCTCTGTATCCTTGGGACCACATCAGCTAGGTCGAGCGTGGGGTCTTGTTGCCTGGGCAGCCCAGAACCTCCATACACACTGCCCAGGCTTGTGCCCTGGGGAGGTCACGCTGGTGCTGCTAACACAGTGGTTTGACTGGAGGCACACACCACTGTCTCTTGGGACAGACGAATGCCGACAAGTTATGATCTTCAGTGAAGAACAGGGAAGAAAATACACTCAGTTTAACTCAACAACAACACCTTTATTATTTATATGGGTGGTGCTGTGGGTTAAACCACAGAGCCTAGGACTTGCCGATCAGAAGGTCGGCGGTTTGAATCTCCGTAACGGGGTGAGCTCCCATTGCTCGGTCCCTGCTCCTGCCAACCTAGCAGTTCAAAAGCACATCAAAGTGCAAGTAGATAAATAGGTACCGCTCCAGCAGGAAGGTAAACAGCATTTCCGTGTGCTGTTCTGGTTCGCCAGAAGCGGCTTAGTCATGCTGGCCACATGACCCGGAAGCTGTACGCCGGCTCCCTCGGCCAATAAAGCGAGATGAGTGCCGCAACCCCAGATTCGGTCACGACTGGACCTAATGGTCAGGGGTCCCTTTACCCTTTACCTTTTACATCTGACAGGGCTGCTCCAACTACTCTGGCTGACTCCCAACAAAATATTAAAAAACAATAAAAGCAGATGTTTCAAATCAAACAATACGAGCATCAGATAAAGTTAAGGGGGAAAGGACAAGGTTTAAAAAAGGAATTGCTTAGCAAGGCATGGACCGAGAAGGATTGATGGCTGGCAGACAGTAGCTTGTTTTCCTTACTGATTGTCCCTGATTGGTAAGACATTCTCCCCTAATGTTCAACCCTCATTTACTTTCCCGTAATTTAAACTGAGATCCATTGAAGATAGGATAAAGAGTGATGGTTTTAAAGTACAGGAAAGCTGAGTTCTGGTTAGACTTTAGAAAGGACTTCCTGCCTCTACAACCCTGATCAGTAATTATTTTTCTTGCTGGCTCTCTGAATGACAGACTGACAGTGAGTGGTGCAGGGCAGGTCTACCCACACTTTAAGTGGGCTATTCACAATTCAGTTTCTCTGTACATAGTTTCTGCCTCTTCTAGGGAGGCAGGCAGCACTCTGCCTCAGCAGGTGATGGCATTTCTCTTCCTGAAAGTATAAAAAAGGGGGGAAAGCCCAAAGATGTCCTCTACCAACAGTAAACCACATAAACTGATATCAAAATCCTGATTTATTGGAATGAACAGGAGCATTTGTGAAGCACATGCTACTATCATTAAAGACATTCTAATAGGTTGAAGATGTCAATATACCGTTTATGTTATTGGATACAAGTTTTCTGTTATAAAGTGCACGAATTCTGTCCATCTTGAGCTTCATGCCTTGTTGGCATAGTCAGCAGGTGAGTATTGCCAGAAATTGCAGATACTCTTTGTTTGAAGACTTTGATGTAAATCTAGGTTTATTGCTGTCAGTTGTGGGCTGAGGTCCCATACGTGCTTACTTGGAAATTAGTTCCATTGAAGTGAGCAGGATTTATTTCTGAGTGAACATGCCTTTACTTGCATTGTGAATGTGTAATATCTTCTAGCTGTGCTGCTGTTGGTATGGTTTGGGTTATACATGCTTTTGTATTGCTTTTTGAAACTTTGTTAGTTTTATATACAGAGGAACCTCGGTTTTCGAGCGTCTCGGAGGCCGAACAATTCGGAACCCGAATGCCAAAAACCTGGAAGTAATTGCTTCCGTTATTGAACACGCCTTGGAAGTCAAATGGCTTCCATGGCATGCTTTTCCATTTTCCCCATTGTACTTGCCAACCGCCATTGCTTTTCTATTTTCTCGGTCTTCTGGAATGGATTACATTTGAAAACCAAGATTCCACTGTATATGTATATGATCGTACGCTCATGCTGTACAATATGCTGGGTACATTATTCAAATACGGGGGCATAATTAATAAATTAATATATTGATTATGATAGCAATAATAATAACTTAAAGCAAAGCAACAAGAATCTCGATTCGCCTGGTAAAACACTAAAACCACACCAGTCCATAAAAGTAACAAAATCAGCTACAGCCAAAATTCAATCAGAGATTAAATTAAAAAATCATCAAAAACTAGAGAAGTAAAAGCAGCTCATAATGTGCCATCAAATGCACAATATCACCATCCTCTTCCTATTTCTATAGTATAATGCAGGCAGAAAAGTCCCCTTCCTCCATTAAAAAAAAATTAAATGCCCACTTATTATCTGCAGCCCTGTGACTGACTTGAAAGATACTCTTTCATGTGTGGCTTGCTATTTACTTACTTTGCTTCCCAGCTGACTTTTACTTAAAGCACATCTGTGGTGGACATGTGGCATGATCACAATTTGTAAGCCTAAAACTAATTCATGGCGGCTGTGCTGCCTCTGCCAGCAGATTGACGAATATCTCGGAGCTGTTTCAACAATAGCACTTCAAGGGCTTTGACTCCATCTGTTGCAGCAAACAGATACTCTGTCCCAGAGGGGCCAGAAATAGAAGCACTTTATCTGCATCACTCCCCTTACACACACAGACACAAAAAATCATTTTTTCACAGAGAAGAATGCAGAAAAGGGACAGATCAGCTTCACATAGTGCCAGAAATGTCTTGCTTTACTGGTCTTAATTTTAGGAAAACAATGTAATCCCCGGAGCTGAGAGCGATGAAACAATCATTGAGACGAGTGAGTGGTGAAAAACTCACTCTGAATTGGACCGGACACGGGTTAAAGCTCAATGTCGAGCCTACCAAGTGGCAATGGCGACAGCGAAGAGGACCTTCTTCATTGCCTCTATTGCATCTGCAGAAAACAGCAGCAGGAGACTCTTTCAGGTGGTTCGCAATCTATCAGAACCACCTTCATCACTGGGGCCTAGTAGGGATCCCAAGATCTCCTGCAATGCTTTTGCAAAGTTTTTTGCACATAAAGTCGCTCAGATTCGGAAGGCGGTAGACTTCGCCATGGAAGCAGGGCTGGGGTGAGAAAGTGCTAGAGTCCTGTTACATGGAATCAATTCCAATCTGTTACCTCTGAGGATGTGGACAGGCTGCTTGGACAAGTGACGTTTCCGAGCACAATTCAAAGTGTTGGTGCTGACCTTTAAAGCCCTAAACAGCCTCAGTCCTGTATACCTGAAGGAGCGTCTCCACCCCCATCATTCAGCCCGGACACTGAGATCCAGCGCCGAGGGCCTTCTGGCGGTTCCCTCATTGCGAGAAGTGAGGTTACAGGGAACAAGACAGAGGGCCTTCTTGGTAGTAGCGCCCGCCCTGTGGAACACCCTCCCGTCAGATGTCAAGGAAATAAGCAGCTATCCTATTTTTAAAAGACATCTGAAAGCAGGCCTGTTTAGGGAAGTTTTTAATATTTAATGCTGTATTGTTTTTAACACTCGATTGGGAGCTGCCCAGAGTGGCTGGGGAAACTCAGCCGGAGTATAAATAATAAATTATGATTATGATTATCATCATCATCATCATCTAAGAGTATATCTCATTGAACTCTGTAGGAATTTTGGTTTCTCTCTTTCCCCTACTCTCCTATTTCTTCACTATTTAGGACTGGATCCAAAATCCAGTGATATAAAATTAAATATCTCCAGTGACATTTCTTCCATTTTATACCACTCATTATATCAGGATGTTTTATGTCTGAAGAGAATATGGCATTTTCCACAACTGAAGCAAAGTATGAATAAGAATTGGAGCAGGTTACAATTCTGGTGATGGCTTTACAAAGTTCTGTTAATATGTGTAGAGGTAATAATCACTTTTAGAATCAGACAGCAATTACTTCCCAAAGTGGTGCTTAGATGTAATACACATTTATGAGACACAAGCAAGGCTTAATAAGACCAGACCTTAAAAAATATATGCAGCATTTATGAATATCCAAAGCACTTCACATAGATCTTCTTAGTAATCTTTACAACAGCCCTGTAAAGTAGGCCAGTCCTGTTACTCCTGTTGTGGAGAGGGCAGGACTGTATGTGGCTTGCCAGAAGCAACTTAAAGAGTTTGTGGCTGAGGAGAGATTTGAAACAAAGACCTCTACCATTTAGTATTTGCTCTCCTAACTTTTCCGGGCCATTTACCTGTAATTTTACTAACATCCCAGATGTGAGTAGCATATTTTGCCACTGATTTTTAAGTAGCTTTTAGTAGACCTTTAGGCTCCAGGAACCCTCTCCTGTCCAACTCCCCCAAACCTATAGCAAACTGTAGGTGCATATGTTTCAGTGCATTTGCTTCCTTTCCAGTGGCCTGCCGAAAAGCTCTGGACAGTACGACAGTAGCAGCTCACGAATCTGAAATCTACTGCAAAACTTGTTATGGGAGAAAATATGGCCCAAAAGGGATTGGCTTTGGACAAGGTGCAGGCTGCCTCAGCACAGACACTGGAGAGCATCTTGGGCTGGATCTACAGCAGTGAGTGGAATCCTTGGTTTTTAAAAAAATAGTAATTATGGCCTCTGTTGCATCAAGTCACTTCATTAGTTTCCATAACAACACACAGGGGAAGCTGTAGCGCAGACTTTTCTTCAATAGATCTAATAATTTTTATCCATTTTAATGATGTCCTGCCCCTGCAGAATATTACTTGAAAAAGATTTCCTATGCCAGTGGGCAATTACACTACAGAAAGAGCCCTTGCTTTACATATTGTCACAGTCTTTACTATTCACCGCAATTGTGACTCATTAAGTGCAGTACAATCAAAGGGATCGGTTCTCAGTACAATGATGAAATTATTTTCCTGCGTTGTACTGAGATGTTATTAATACTTGAATAGCCACAATGCAATCTGTATTGTCTAAGGAAGGCGGGCAGAAAAATGACTGTGGGTATTTTATATTGGGGGGTGGGGGCTGATTCATTTGGAGAATTCTATGTTCATAAAGACATGGAATGAAAGGTTACAATTGCAACACAGTAAGAATAAGAAAAGGAGCATTACAAGATGTGTGGTGGCATGAATATGTTAATTCCATAAAGATTTTCATCACTTGTAGAATCAGATTATTATTATTTCCCAAAGCTGTAACCTTAAGGAAACTTATTTGAAAATTGATAGGACTTACTTCCAAGTACAGTGGTACCTTGGTTTTTTAATGTCTCGGTTGACGAACATTTTGGTTTTCGAATGCCGTAAACCTGGAAGTACTGGTAAATGCTTTGGTTTTCGAACATGCCTCGGAAGTCGAACATGCCATGCAGCTTCTGCTGAGTGCAAGATCCTGAGGCCTAGCTATCGGCTTTTGAGTTTTCAGTTTTCAAATGTTTCAGAACTCAAACGGTCTTCGGGAATGGATTACGTTTGAAAACCGAGGTACCACTGCACATTACATCTCATGGAGGAGAGGGTTATTGAAGGGTAGTAGGCATGGCGGCGGCATGGTGGCACTGTGGGTTAAACCACAGAGCCTAGGACTTGCCGATCAGAAGGTTGGCAGTTCAAATCCCCGCGACGGGGTGAGCTCCCGTTGCTCGGTCCCTGCTCCTGCCAACCTAGCAGTTCGAAAGCACACCAGTGCAAGTAGATAAATAGGTACCGCTCCGGTGGGAAGGTAAACGGTGTTTCCGTGCGCTGCTCTGGTTCGCCAGAAGTGGCTTAGTCATGCTGGCCACATGACCCGGAAGCTGTACGCTGGCTCCCTCGGCCAATAAAGTGAGATGAGCGCCGCAACCCCAGAGTCGGTCACGACTGGACCTAATGGTCAGGGGTCCCTTTACCTTTACCTTAGGCATGGCAGCTACTTTCTGCCTCCACAGAATGCCCCCTCTTTTTGTATAAAGTATTTGTATTCTTGTGATTACTGTTTTGTTACGGATGCCACGACACATGTCTTCTGCTTGTAATGCTTAATTTAGCTGCTCCAAGATAAAAAGCTTAATGTGCACTGAACATTCTTGTCATCAGCTCACCAAAGCCAGCTCGTCCTTCCACTCCTACCAACCCTTCAAAGTTTGCCAAAAAATTTGGCGATGTTGATAAATGCCCTCGTTGTGGGAAGTCAGTGTATGCTGCAGAGAAGATAATGGGAGGAGGAAAGGTAAGAAATGAGCTAAGCAGGTAAAGTGCCATTGCATTATAGCAGAGGGGCAGCTGCCAAAATTGAAATTTTAATCAAAGAGAATGGAAAGCGCATGAGAGTGCTAACTGCTTGGTGTTGCTTCTGAAAAGACACATTTAGGGTTCACTTGTAAAGGCATGTTTCTGTTCTACATTTAATTCAAACAATCAACTTCCCTGTTGGAATAGCTAAATCCATAGACCAGATTAAAAGAAAACAAAATAAGCTGCATTTAAATTCCACATAGAAATAAAATGTTTTAAGACTTCACATAAAATCATATACAACATAATTTTACTAATTTTACTGCAACAGCTTTGCTTTTATTAAGGCAACTAAAAAATATTATTTAACAAATGTAAAAACCATTCTAAGCTGAAGCCATTGAAGGTGGGAGGTACAAGATAAAAATAGACTAAAACACAGCTCTAAAAACATCAAACTCTATAGCCATCTTCACAAATTCTTTTTAAAAAACACAATTAATATTCCACAAATGACTGGGTCAAACCCCAGGGAAAAACGTATTAAACAAAAATGTCTTCAGTAGGCATGCAAACATCATGACATGAATGCTCTTGTCTAATTTCAGCTGGTAATTGAGTTTATATCCTTAAAACTCAAGATTTCTACCATAGTTGCCTGAAATGGATTCTAAATGTATTTTCCTGAGGCTGCAGGGCTTGATTGCAGAAGACGCTAACTTCCCAATCAAATACCGATTAGCTTCTTGTAATAGAAAGCTTCATGTTTATTCCACTCCCCAATATTTCTGCTGCCCCACGGAAGGACACCAGTGCAATGGGGCTTTCCAGTCTCCCCGCACCTGCCACATGCCTCCTATTTGCTATGGGTCGGGGTTCTCTGAGAACCCCCAGAATGGTGAGTGGGGCGAGAAGAGGCGAGATCATTCTGTCAGGCAAGCAGAACTGCCTGTACTAACAGCATGTTTGTAAAAGCGTGATGTCAAATTCCTCCTATGTTCTGTATAGTGTTCTCCAATATCAGGAAATGGAAATTGGTACTTGGTGTGAATTTCTATTTACAGATGGAACTGGAGGACATTCTCTGGGTCAAATGATGTCTCCCTCTAATCGGGATAGGCAGGCCCTTCCAACTCTTTTGCCTCCTCTTCCAGGGAGAGGAATTGCCTTGCCCTCCAGTCCAAATTGTCAAAGGAGGAACAACTCACGTGTTGAAATTCCAGCATTGCAGGGGTTTGGACGAGATGTCTCTTGGGATCCTTACAACTCCCCAGTCCTATTATTCCTCAGCCCCCACAAAACAAAAATGCACAGGAACCATATAAAACATGGAAACTTAGAAAGTAGATCAACAATTGGATGGAACAAAACAAACGCAAGCACTAAACATGATATGTATGATGCAGGCAGAAGCCCTAAAACCCAGCCCACACCAGAGGTGGTCTCAAGAGGAAGGAGAGGTGGGCAGAATGTCCTCCAACACTTATTTGAAAAAATAAATTCGCTTTCCATTTATACCAGATGGGGTTGGAGGCCATTCTTTGAGTAGAATATAATAAAGCTGTGTCCATATAAATCCAGGAAGACTTTGTCTGACAAACAGCTAGGCTACCCTCTGGAGAACCTTCCTTCCAAAGGACAGATCATCTGAGGAAGATGAGTCAATCTTGGAATGTGTGTTGGGATTGCCAAGTGGCTGCTTGACAAATGTACAAGAGAGGAAAGCAGCCCAGTAGAGCACTGAGGTAACAGTCCCTTTCAGAGAATGGGGCATCATTTCTTTGGGTGTCCACCAACTCCATCTTGTAAATAAAGCTAACATCCAGTAATATAGCAAAGCAATTCACTATATTCTTGAAATCCTTTCCAAGATGGCGTTCCCACCTTTTTCTTTTGCTGTGCCTAGAGCAGGGCAGGAAGCCTTCCTCAAGTGGCAAAGGCAGGGAGTAGGTCAGGAGTTAGGGGGTGGTCCTGCCTCTGATGTCTTCCTCAAAAGTTTAACTTCCTGCCAGTGGTGAGATAGGCAGAGACAACCCATATCAAGGATCACATTTCCTTTCTACAGGAGAATAATAGATTCCATCGCTTCCAGTCAGTCTGGTAATAGATTTCCACCTGAGCTGTTGAAAATGTGAAATCTGGGGAGAGGTGTGTGGGTGTCTGTGTAAAGGGAGTTAATCTCTTTATTTACCAATGCAAAAATCTTGGAAAGGAAAACCTGCAATGTCTATGATTTCCTTAATACTCTTTTGCTTTCCGTTTCAGCCGTGGCACAAGACATGCTTCCGATGTGCTTTCTGTGGGAAGAGTCTAGAGTCTACAAATGTCACAGATAAAGATGGAGAGATTTACTGTAAAGGCAAGTGTAGTTGTCGTGCCTCAAACCTAATTCAGACAAATTAACGTGCCTCCCTTGAAGACTTGTGGAGTTACCAAAAAAGCTTGTTTTCAGAGTGAAACTCCGCTGCCACTTGGTTTTCTTAAAGGTCCTTAAAGAAAGAAGCTGCCTCTACTGCTCACATTTGGGCTGCAATAGCACTGAGTTTCTACCAGAAACTGGAAATATTATTAAACCAAAGGGGAGGGGGTCAGGATGGGAATGCTAGCTTTATGAATTTTAGGTGCAAATTTTCACAGGATCAAATTTGTCTTCTCAGGACTGGGCTAAACTAAACATGTGAGAAAACATATCGAGCTCCTCCCTCAAGTACGAGATACCCCCATGTCTTGACACCACACTATTCTGAATCTTCCCACCCCAACCTGCCAGTGATGCTGAGGCAAGGAAATGCAGGATACCCTCTTCCCCTGGCATCTTTCCTCTCCTTCTCACCCATGTGAAACTAGGCAAAGGGCCACTGATCTGTTAGTACAGTGGGGTTTTGCCTCCATCCCAATTGGCTCTTCAGGCTCAGAACCCCCAGAACAGCACACAGGCAGAGGGGAGGGGGATCATTCCATCTGGCAAGTGGAAAACTTGCAGTTTTTGTAGTGCTATACTGAATTCCTCCCAATCTCATTTAAATTACACATACTTTGGCTTAGTTACAATATGTTATTGGTTGTTCCAAAGGCTTCTTTTGGAGAAGCTGAGTTTCAGGGACGGCACTGAAGGAAGTATGGGATATGTGTTTTGTTGAGTGCCACATGAAAACAGCTCAAACTTTATGCCTTTCTTTCTTTTCCAGTTTGCTATGCAAAGAATTTTGGTCCTAAAGGAATTGGATTTGGTGGCCTCACTCAAGTTGAACAGGCTTAGACTTGTCCAAATAGTAACACATGAACAAGAACATATTAAGAATACTTTTTTCATCTGAAGAAGTACTCTCCTTTCTTCCACAAGTTTTGTAGAATGGTGCAGGAAAGCTTGTTGTGAGAGGTAGTGTAGGAAAACATTTACTTTCTTAACAGCTACTGTTTAATATCTTAATTTCTGGACTGTTCACAAATAATTTCAGAATTGCTACCTATTTTAAATAACAGGAGCACATAGGATACCACTATAAAGATTACTGGTTTTTACATCAATGTTAAAGAAACAGAACCTGATTCCTATTTTACATTCTGTTGCTTATAAGTGCCAAAATAGCACTTTTGAAGATGTGTTGTTGGTATGTCATGAAATAAAGATATTGGACTGTAAGCAGCCACAATAATAATGTTTTTAAAAAAGCACTGTTCCAGTTACTACCAAGTTCATTTATGAGGATTATCTCATATATATTTTTTCCAATTTGAACCTCTCAAAACCATGCCATCTCTCCTTGGGAAAAACTTGGGATGGTATTATCTCATCTCCAAACAGATAATACAAGGACAGCACTGAATGTAGAACCACTTGCATGTTGGCAGCCTGATTTGAAATAAAAATATGCCTTACAAGTGCAGGTGCTGAAAAAAAGTACGTTATATTTACCCCTTGGATTACAACTGATCATTTCTCAAATTCTTCTGAGTGTCTAACAGAGCCTGTAATGTAATTCCACAATCCTGACTCTGAACTCTACAACCCTTCTAAAAATGGACAGCACTTGTAATTTTAGCAACAGAAGCCCAGTTTGATGCCACCGTCTTTCATCAAGAAAAAAACCTGACAGGAATAAGAGTGAAAACAGTATTAAAATCAAATCATGGTCTGATTCCTTAAGTTGTAATACACCACATGCTGCTTTTAATGCCATGGTGTCTTCTAAAATGATACATTGTGTACTAGTGAAATAAGTCCATTACTTTACTATGTAGAACTCAGCTACAAGCAAGTCTATCACCGTAATTTCATTATTTCTACTATTACATTTATATTCTGCCTCTCCTCCAAGCTCAAGGAAGTGTAGCTGGTTCTTCCTACCCTATTTCAACTTCAACAACCACTGGAGGTATATTAGATTGGTTTTTACTGTATTCTGTTTTGAAAACTTTCAATAAAAAAATCAGTTATTTTTTTAAATAACAACAACAACAACCCTGGAGGTAGATAAGACATAGAAAGTGAAGGGCCAAAAGTCACTCATTGTGACTGAGTTTCAGAGGTAAATCCAGGTCACATCAGTTCTGACATTTTAACTGCTATTCTATACAAGATCTTATTTTTCACCGAGCCCTCAAATGTTGTGCTTGTATGGGAACTCATATCCAAAGCAAGAATTATACTTCAAGACCAACAAGCTTGGACTAATTCTATAATCTTAAACAATATATGTTCACTGATTATTAATTTTAACCTCCCATTCTTCAGTGTGACTTTTTTTTACTACAGTATGAAACTCAGGGTACACAGGACCCTTGCTGTGTGTCAAGTCCACCGAGACGTATGATTTGTAGTATTTAAGAGCTGCACACTCCTCTTAAACTTTAAGAAAGCTGAACCACAAACCTGTAGTGTAAAACAAGCCCTTCAAATGCCATGAGAATTTTGCAAACTTGTATTGGAGCTGCTGCTACCTGCTTATAAATGCATTAGCACAACTGAGAGAAGTATTTCAGCCATTATTCATCATTATTCAGTGTATCAGGGCCTTAGCCACGGTTATTATTTCATATATAAATGTTTTCCCTTGATTAGTTGAAAAGCCAGTAATTACACTTGTAAATACAAAAATTTTCTAATTTAATAAATGTGAGCATGAATATATTAAATCTAAACAGCCCTTATATACAGATTTACAGATCAAAGAGACAGTTCAAGTTACAAATCAGTTTTCATATACTAAAATATTTTGAAATTCAAAGCATCTCTCCCCACCCTTAATTATCAAGTGCAAATTTTAATGGACACGTAAGAACAACAATGGCTAGGATTTCCAGGCTGCTTTATAAAAAAGGCCTTTCATTAGCAATTTGAAAAGTGACATTTCACAGTTGTACTTACTTCCAACCTATTGGAAGATTTAATATATGAACTACAGTTGTCCCACTGCATTATCCACTTTGCTGCAGTTTGTTCACATAAAACAACCTTTCCCAAAATAACAGTGATACAAATATAGCAAAGGAAATTCCGAAATAAGTTGCAAACTGTAAAATGTATACCAAATATCCATATTTATTTCAGCTTCCAGCCGATTCCCAAGGACCGGATGTAGGTTATCTTCACACGGCGTGAACATTTCTATCCTTCAATGAATGAAACGTTAGCGTGTACTGCTTAGTCCAGTCAATGATGTTGGGCTTGAACATTCCAAAGCATCTACACTGGAAGAAGTCTGCTAGGTTCTGAAGGCAGCCATAGCTAGGAAGGGGAAGAGAACAACACAATGAGAGTGGAAATATTTTCCTTTGTTTTGCTAATAAACAAAGTGTTTAAACATTTATGATGGCAACAGGGAAATGTCCTGGAAGGAGAAGGCGACTGCTGAGCGGCACTCCTGTGAAGGGGCTGTTTGTGAGAACTAGTTTCTCAACATGCGGCTATAGTCATATATGCCCCATATAGAGATACTGGTTTGTATATACAGTATGGCACTTCCACACTGGCCTTTACATACTTCCAAGGTACTCAAAATGGACATAAGTAATGTATTTATAAGCTAAAAGAAATCAATCAGATTTAGCTATATGTAACAAACTTTTACAATGCAGAAACAACATTAAAACTAAACAGCATCCCCCATCTGTAAAAGGTTTCTGACAAGTTTTGGGACATCTTGGTAGGTTCTAATAAAGGCATTGGGCTCTTGTGGGTATCCATGAAAACAGATATTAGAAGAGCTATCAACTGTATCCAGGAAAGGAATGAAAGGCTTGTGGTCTATTTCAGTCTGCAAGTCCTTGCCATGGATGAAGGGATCCAGCTCAAGACTGAGATGTCTCTTCTTCTTTGGTGATCACTCATAGCCGAGTAATATTGTCTTCCATGAACACGTCTTAACAGTGAGTCCATAAGTGACTGTGAAGGCCAATTCTGGATCCACACTTCCTTCCACAGTAGGGACATAGGTTTCCAGGCAGGAGTTGATCATGGTGAGGGTTTACAAAACGTGCCTTCCTCTTAGCACGTTTCTCCCTTTGGTCCTGAGTTTGAGTGTCTTCAAAGTCCATGACACCTTTGGTAAAGGCTGTACATCCTTTAACATCCCAGTTTGAGGGGTGGTGGTGGAGGGAATGAATAACAGCTTTATTTCTCAAGGTCACTGAGAATGCTGCAAAGCAACATGGTTCTTATGCACCAAGGTTAGGTGGAGGTCCCCTCTATAACATGCGAGTGATGCAGACATGAAACAGAAACTCTCCCCGCAAGTCTTCCCTAATCTTGTGGTCTCTAGAAGTTGAAGGCTTGGGATGATGGGGCCAAAAGTTACTTACTTATATGGAGTTTTCCTGAGTGAAACAGGATGCTTTGAACGCTTACTCTGCTTCCAGAGGGCACTCCTCTCATGTGAGGTCAATCCAAGAAAGGTAATCTTGAAAGAAACAAACAAAAAATGGAAATTGCCTATTACATGCAATTCAGGAAGAAAACGGAAAGAAATGAAGCTCTACATGAAATGTCAGAGGTACCAAAAGATAGTATTTTATTGCATTTTAATGAAGCCATAAAAAACAGGGCCCCTTTCAGTTAAAAGCATGTTAACAGTGGAAAAACTGTGAGAGAGGTACTACTAACAATTAATGCTGGGTTCACCATCCCAACTATTGACAGAGGTCTCAATATAAAGCTGTTAGAACTGTGTGCTTGAATCACTTTCTGTGTAATGCTATTAATTATTCAGCAACTTATTATTGGGCACAAGATACCAAGTCAAGAACAGTATCAATCTTAACTAAATTCTGTAAGCAGGCATTCTTACTTAAAATCATGTATTTTTCCCCTGTGCAGTTTTAATAGCTCAACTAGAAACACATTTCCAATCATTGCCCCATATGCACAGTTCAAAATAGTCAAAATCAGGAGAAGAGAAGGGTAGATCTCAGACTGATGCCAGAAATAATTGCCAGTGGGAGGCGGGGGCTACAGAATCCTCTCCTCCTTAGGTTGAATGTGCTCATGAAGTTCAGCACATTCCGCTTGATCACAGCTTAAGGAAAATGAGCTAAGATGACCAGTATATGTATTTGTTGCTAATACATTTTTCCATGCTCGTTCCTTGGCTGAAAATGAGCGCACAAGTGGCTACTTATGCAGCCAAGCTGGCATCCTTGATTTGTAATGACACAAAAATAAAGAAGAGGAAAAGGTGACTTAATGCTCCCAGACAGCTATCTTCAAAGGTCATAAAGGGTTTAACATGGAACAATGATGCACAGCTGAGCTGCCCAACAGTTTTCAGTTCAGCACTAGCCACTCCACTGGGCAGGATCAATTATTCATACTATATTTTTAGAAACTGGCAACAGGACTATTTTTCTCTCAAGTCCTTCCATCCGAACATAACATTCTCAACAAGCATTTGCCGCACGTGAACCTTAAACTAACAGCCCAGCTTTAAAGGTCTAGTTTACTTGCTGCAGTTTGCGATCCTGCAGCTAGAGCAAGATCCCAAATCTGGAAGTAGGGCAATTAAGAGCAAACTGGGCATGCTACACACCAGGGCAGGGGATGACTGAAAATGAGAGCAACTCTGTTGTACAATCACATTAAGTGGAGGACTTGTGCAATATTGGCTGCTGGTGTGCTGGGATTAGAGTTGGAACCAGTCCCATCTCTGGCACTGGGACACCAGTTTGTCTCTTGTGCCAGTGCTGAAGCTACTATCCAATCCTCTGAGCTGCTGCATTTCCATAATAACTTAGATTACTGGATCATCATTCTATCTATATCCAAACTTCAGAGGTGAGTGTGGATCTTTATGTAGCCAAAACACACAAGAAGGGTATCAGCAGGCCTGGAGGAACTCCAAGGCCTGGAGAAGTACAAAAAAGTCTTTTTGGGGGGAGAAATGGACAGGGAACGGAGCCCTCCAAAACAGCCCAATGAGAATTTCAGTAGCCACGGAATTGTTTTGGAGGGAAACCAGAATGAAATATCATGAAGGAAGGTGTGGATGACTAACAGAAGAGAAGCACTCTGCACTAACATTTTGTTGCAGATGTACTGATTCACAGATACACTCTTGATTGGCACCTACTGGTTTGAGATGTGGTTAGATATTAGTGTATTTTTGGTCTTTGTGGAAGCTGCCCAGAGTGGCTGGGGAAACCCAGCCAGATGGGCGGGGTACAAATAATAAATTATTATTATATATTATCATTATTAGATCTACACACAAAACTGAGGTTCAGTATTGAGATATTAATTATAGGGATGCAAGGGTAGGTTGCTGAAGAAGTATTACAACTGAAAAACCTTTAGGACTAAACCTTAGATAAAATCAAACAGTACCTGATAGAGCTGAAGGATTAGCAACAACATAGCCCATGACGTGTGAAAAGATATTAGTGTGAAAATGTACAACACCCATGGAGAACAAGACACAATCTGCGTGAAGGAAGTCCATGCTCCATCTTCCCAGTATGTTGTTGTGCAGTGTTCTGACCAATCTAGGACAAGGAATTTTTATTTTCAGTTTTTAAAAAAAGGTTGCTTGAGAACAGATGATGGTGAGCTACCCACAAGATCCAATCTGTACATTTACTACAAAAGTATTGTTCACATATTTAACAACCCACAGGAATAGCTGAATGTAAAGATAAATAGGGAGTGCCGTTCTCTCAGTGCGGCCAGGGTCAAAGATCTATTTGTAGCAGAACTCTTTGAATTGAAAATTAAAGCTTTAGGGAGAGATATTGCTCAACGTGCACAAGCTTCCCTAACAAAAGGTAACCTCCATTTGTTCCATTGCCATTTACATAATATTTTGTGTGTGTATGTCAGAAGCTATGCATTTTGCAAGTAGAATTGTTCACATGGTAATTTCTCCTGATCTCAACTTTACATATTCCAGATTAGGACTCCAGAGTTTTTTTTTTAAAAAAAACATTTTTAGCTGGAACATGAGACAGTGGAATTTTCTAAAGTGCTACTCAATACAGGGCTAGGTATCAATATGTAGCAGTTTGTGGCAAACTAATTAGTGAAATAAGTGTAGGGAATACATACACAGAATTGTTCCGTACAGTGCCCAGATATTCACCATTGTCAGGAAAGCGAGAAACAGGACAAAATAAGAATGGTTGCCAACACCTAGATTAGAAAAGTTAGTAAGGATTTGTTTATACCACAGCCACAAGGCAATTCTTCCACACCGTATCCCCAGTCATCAAAAAATGCACCCAAGTAATTCACGGAAGCAAAACTAGTTCAGGGAAATTAATAACTAAAGTTCTACATGTTTTCTGCTGTAAGAATTCAGGAGTTGGCCATTTGAGATCCCACCCAAATCATGGTAGTGTTAACAGAACAGAAATGTGCATGTTTACTCTGAAAAGCTCAGTAAGGCTGACTTTTATATGTATAGGATTTCAGCCCAAAACTACATAAAATGTATCTTAAGTACTTCAAGCCAAGCTTTTTAACAATACTCAAACTGTGCAATGTGCATATGAAACTACTCTTACATTCTAACTGGTTGCGGTTCCCTGTGCAGCTTGTCAACATCCCATCACATAGCACTCAACTACTAAAGTTTCTCTACATGATGTATTAAGAGCTCTGCTTTGAAGTCTCCAAAAACATTCCTGGCACTAACAACGGACTTCTAGTTCTGCTAAAATAAGCTCACCTATGCATCGTCCAATCCAAATGCAATGCTGGTCATATCTAGCTACACATGAGTTGCAAGTGTGGCAATGCATGGATCTCAACGGTTTTTTCACCTTGGGAAGAATGCAGGGGAAAGTAATTAACTCATGATTCAGACAATATATTCACAGATGTCCTGATTAGCTTTAAATCTTCATCCTTGTTTACTTACAAAACCACACAAAACCCAACAATATGAGCCACCACTTTGGGTGGCCAAGATCATGGCTTGGCTGGATTCAGAGAAGCCTGTGTGCACATGCTTTAGTGCTTCCACGTATGAATGGGAGGCGGGAAGGAAGGAAGTTCCCATTCATGTAACATAAAGGATACCATTCTGAAGACACCCACTACCTTTGGGGAAAGGGTTTTAAATCTGAATGCAGGCCAAGGCCAACAAGCAGGCTGCAAGAGCTGTTTGTTGCCACTGATGGACCACTTTTGTTGGCATTCCTATCAGGTCTTGTAACCCCTAATTCACGAGCTGTTAAGACAGCAGAGCAGCTTGCAGGATTGGGCTGCAAAAAATATCACTTATTATATACAGTGGTACCTCGGGTTACAGACACTTCAGGTTACAGACTCCGCTAACCCAGAAACAGTACCTCGGGTTAAGAACTTTGCTTCAGGATGAGAAAAGAAATTGTGTTCTGGCGGTGTGGCGGCAGGAGGCCCCATTAGCTAAAGTGGTGCTTCAGGTTAAGAACAGTTTCAGGTTAAGAATGGACCGCCGGAACGAATTAAGTACTTAACCCGAGGTACCACTGTATACCAAATTAAAGATATATCTGTGGAATTAAAAATAAATAAATCAATACTAGAACAAAGCATGACTTACAAGACACGATGTGCAAAAGGTTCTGAAATCCAAGGAGCCAGATTCTCCAAGATTAATAATATTCTGAAAGACAGATATTTTTCAATCATTTTATCTATCGTTTTTGTGAATCCTCATAATGGCATCATCATTGAGAGATCCTACATTCACCTTTATATACTTCTGTAAGCCCATTTTGGGTGCTGGGAGTAGGATTTTCATTCCTTTCAAGGCAGCCATGACATCCCAATCTAAAGCAGTTTATCTTTGCCTGATTAGTATCAGAAGCTTCTCCACACCCCTTCCTGGATTCTTTCAGCTTTAAATGACCAGAGCCTTAAAGGTTTACAGTATCTTAGTGCTGTGTGTGTGTGTAACAAAAGAGTGGAAGGATGTTGCTGGCAAAGAAGTATAATGCTGGAGCAGTGTTTCTGAAACTGGGAAGTATTCCCTACATTATTATGGCCCTGGAGAGTCCTTTTACTTGTCCTTGTATATCTGACACAAGTTCCTATTTTCTTGAAGTGCTGACAGGTTTCCTTGCTATAGTCTCACAATTTCCCCAAGTTGCTATCACTGGTGGGGAATATTTACATTACGAGGAAAGTGCTAAGTAAAGTATCTCCAAAATGCATTGTTCTCAGGTGACAAATGTATAAAAAATATAATGTATTATAGGAAATCATGGCATACATTTGATGCAAGCAAAAAATACCTT
The DNA here is from genome assembly GCF_964270895.1 of Podarcis filfolensis. Classification (NCBI taxonomy): domain Eukaryota; kingdom Metazoa; phylum Chordata; class Lepidosauria; order Squamata; family Lacertidae; genus Podarcis; species Podarcis filfolensis. The sequence continues at coordinate 77,821,062 of NC_139604.1, forward strand.
TTTATTCTCTTCTTCTGTAGTCTTAATGAATCCAGGATCAGTTCTGATAGTTTTGTATAAATAATAGAAAAGACCCACGATACCAAGAAAGAAGGGAAGCCGAGAAATCGTGCCTGAAAAATGTAAGCTCCAGTTAAGGAATATGTCTAAGAAGGTGCTGGATTAGATGAGCCTTTGTTATGACCTAAGAAAGCTCTTTTTATGCTTCCCAAATTCATGTATTGCTGCATATTAAGCATCCCTCTCCAAGGACTCAGCTAGACTGGTAAAGAAAAAGCCATTTATATGCATTGTATAAGCAATATAAGTGCCTGGCGTGCTCTGGTCCATGGGGTCACGAAGAGTCGGACACGACTAAGCGACAACAACATCATAAGCAATATAACATTGTGCCACCAGATGGCGATGTGGAGTCCCATTTTTCTCTACTTGTTTTCCGTTTAAATTTACAATGCTTTAAACTGAAACGCTTCTTTGATGTGCCTAGATCCAGCCCAAGCTACGCTTCAAAGTTGAATGGATGCCTTAATGCCTGCAAAGCATGCTACAATAACAATATTTACAAAATTGTTGTAAATAAACCACAACATCATAACACTGAAGCAGCAGTAGCGCCACTACTATAAAGTATCTTTATTAGAAGCCAAGCAAATATATGCATGCATTTTAGCTGGAACATGCCCAAGCAGTTCACAGGAATTAATCCAGATAATTGTATTAATGAGATCTCATTAGAAACCATGCAAAAAGAAAATACCACTTGAGAGATGAAGTAATTAACATTGAAATGCTATCTAGTACTAGAACAGATTAAAGATGGCTTAAAACAGTAATTATTGTTGCTGCCGAATCTGTTATCCCTTTTCATAAAAAAACAAAGCCCCATGTGCAGAAGCTAAGCAAAATAGAGGGCTGAAAATACAATATATGAATATCAGAATCATGTCACTCGCACAATGCAGCCATGTGAATTAGCAATTCTATGCGAAATACAGCAGCTGCGAGCGAGAACATACTGTTGTAAGGACAAACTTAAAGGCAATGTGGAGACAGAGATGTTTGTTATGCTGCTACCTAGCTGTTGTCTACCAAAACATGGCTAATCTTTTGTACCGTTAGCACAGTATATCAACACATCAGGCCGCTTGCACCATTCTCTCACTGAGTTTTGGTAATGCTTTGTTGGTATTCACCCAAACCCAGTAGGAATAAATTACTTGTATTTTATCTACCCTACATATAGGGGGAAAGGATGCTGCTGAGGAGGTGATCCAGACTGTATTCCAGTTAAAGACAAGGGAAAACTACTGGATTTATTGCCAGTATCTGCTTTCCTTTCCTTTGACGGCATAGCAAGACATCAGTGTTGTCAGAGGCCAACAGCCCTGACAGATGGGCGGTGGTACATGTTGCAGAAACATGACTCTTCCTTGATAAGAAAAAGCCCACCTATTGCCCCAAGCTGTCAGTACATTGAAAACTGTATTTTGTTTCCACCTCAACAAATGTCTTATAGCAGCTTCCTATAAAATATTAAAAGTCAGAATTTCTTAAGATTTCTACAGAATGAAAGCATTTTAATATCTGAAAGAACAAGACCAGTGTTTCTTCTATGCAATAAAACACAAAGGATATCAGGCAGGAACAAGATGAAACAGGTCCAAGATATCCAGAAGACGGAACCAAGCAAGAATGCTAATGGGAAATATTGTAGTTTGTAGACTCCTACAAACTGCCTGAAAAGGAAATTTGAAAAACATTTCCATGAAGTATACAACATTTAAACATTCAAAATAACATCTGACATACAAACATTCAAAATAATATTTTAAAAACTTCAGCAAATTTATTTTTCAGGTTATGCATAAAAAATATTTTTGTGTGTTTGAAAGGGTTACAACAAACCACAGTTCTGAGTTTATATGTAACATAGAACTGCAGTTTGTTCTAAAATGAATTAGAAGCTTTCAATATTTCCTTCTTCCATGAAGGCAGGGGATGGAGAGTCCCAAAGCTCATGCATGCTTATCTACAAGGTGGGAAACCATGGTTTCCTGTGATGTCTCAACTGAGCCTTCCTAAATCCCCCACCCCAAAACAAAGAAAGAAAGAAAGACACACACACACACACACACACACACACACACACACACAGAGAGAGAGAGAGAGAGAGAGAGAGAGAGACTTAAAATACACTGTTTACGCTGATGTAGATTTGAATTATGTTCCAAGGCTGCTTCACACATTACTATTTTTTTCTACACAATAGAAGTTTTCAAAACATATGTAATCACTTGTAAGCAGACCTACAGACATGACACGCCTTGCACATCCACCCGGTGCACACATTGTGGGAAGTTGCAGTCAATTACTGTTGCATGTAGCCAATCAATGACACATTTTTCACTATGGAAGTAATTTCTATGTAAGAAAGCCATAATGTGTCCATCAGAACTTTTTTCCTTTGGATTCTATTCAGTGCCATCTCTCCATCCAATACTCCAAGTGCCACAATTAATATAATAATAATAATAATAATAATAATAATAATAATAATAATAATAATAATAATTTATTATTTGTACCCCATCTGGGCGGCTTCCAACAAAGATGAAAAATACACTAAAATGTCACATATTCTTCTGAATGTCAGGTAGTTGTTTATCACTTTGACATCTGATGGGAGGGCGTTCCACAGGGCGGGCACCACTACCGAGAAGGCCCTCTGCCTGGTTCCCTGTAACTTGGCCTCTCGCAGTGAGGGAACCCCCAGAAGGCCCTCGGAGCTGGACCTCAGTGTCCGGGCAGAACGATGGGGGAGGAGACGCCCCTTCAGATATACCGGACCGAGGCCGTTTAGGGCTTTAAAGGTCAGCACCAACACTTTGAATTGTGCTCGGAAACATACTGGGAGCCAATGTAGGTCTTATTGAAAGACTACCATCTTATTGATGAAAGAGGGCAATGCTTGTTGTGGCTCATAGTTTAGGAGGTGAGCATCTTAACCAGGCCATGTGTTCCTTGTTGATCTTCTAGGAACACAAAGCACAACTCTTTGCAATGTAGAAATAACCACAAGGAAGCTAGGGGCACCTACCTTGCAATCAGGGACATGATAACAAATATGAAGACTAGCAAGCTTCCTTTCAACAGCCACGAATCTGAATTTAAGTCCGCTACATATCCTATAGCCCATATCAACGCCAACGATGACACTAGCAAGAGTAAGAACTACAATAAAAAGAAATAGTATCAGTTTCATAATAACATGGTATGGAGGGAACAACAATGTGAAAGTTGGAAAACAGATCAGAAGAAACTGATGCTGAAGAATGGGAAGGGGAGAGAAAAATCGTATCTCACAACTCAGAAATGCTTGAAGTTGCCTTGCTTATCAGCTAGAAAGTAGAGCCTGTCTGGCATCACTCAGGTACACCCAATGCTTCCCAGGGGGTACTCAGGGGTACTCAGTACCAACACCTCTGTATGTTGTTGCAAGTGTGGCACTTGCTGTAACAACTTCATGGTGAGTACCATCACCTATTTTTCTAGGGGGGAAAGCACTGTGTACATCTTTTCACTTGACTTCTGCCTCTCTCGATCAGGAGCAAGATCCCAGAAGTACAATTTCCCTCTTCCCCAGCCAGATAACAATCATTTAAAGTTTTTTTTTTAATTGTGCAAAATATTGAAGCTCAAGAGATGCATTAAAAAAAAAACCCAACAACTTTACGATTAGAGAACCATAGCCAAGTATTTGGCACAAGCGAGTGTTTAAATAAGTATGTGATTGTACGCCCACTACCTCGTTTGTCTCTTTGACCTTAATACTCACTTACAGTTTCAAGGTTCAGACCCTAAGAGGACTCTTGTGGCTGTCAAAGAATGGGAGACTTTGCCTTATTTGACTTTCTCCATGACAGAGCAACTGTGTTAGAAAAGCATATCAGGAGCAATTTTCTCTTCCTTTAAATTTAAAGGAAACATCCAATGGTCTGAACCAACAACCCTGAATTCCTTGAGTCTGCTGGTTGTCCATTTTCTTTCTACCAACAATACACAAGATCTTACTTTTCCTAAACCCATCACAAGGTTCCTCTCCCAGCTACATGTTCTCTTTGCTTTCATAAACCTTTTGCCTCCACCACTCATTCTTTGAGGTTGACTCAGCCAGCAAATTCTATCAAGTCCTGGTTCAGTTCCAGCCTAAGCGGTAAGTGGGAATCTGCAAGCATTCCTAACTCAAATGGGTTTTCTTTAAAAGTGCACTGCTGCATGCCAAGATGTGTATCACTATACAATACCTCATACTTTCCCAGAATCCTCAGAAACCTGGAATTTTTTCTGGCTCTCAGTTTCTCTTCTTCACAAAGCAGATGAACAAGTAAGCGATTTTTGGTTTGATGAGCAAGGTCAAGCGGCCTCTCGCCCTTCAAATAAAAAGTTTTAAAGTTCTTTAAAAACCAAGTAAGAGGAAGAAAAGCTCAAAAAGGTTATGCAAGCAAGAACATAGCACAACATCTTCTTATTTCAGGCCTAATTGTTAGCAACCCTGCAGGTTCAGGGAATGCCTCTGTGGCCATACGTGAGCTCGTGGCACCATGTTGGCAACCTTAGTTCTAAAGAAGCTTGACAAAACAAACCCTTAAGTTTACCTTGTAAGAATAGAAACTTACAAAAATGTTTAAAAGTTAAAGGGTGCAAGGAGATTAGCTTTGTGCAAATGAATCCAATTATGAGAAATAAGTGAACTATTGTAACACCAGCACTACAAATAGATGGGTTTTTTAATAGCAGTCCTCTCTATATGTCATGCAGTCCTAGCTCCAAACAAAGTTAAAATTAAGTAGTGCTAAAATCCCAAGAGATATACCAGGATACTCAAACGGGATAATGCTTTTAAGTATTCTGCAAAACAATAGGAACACAGATTAAATGCCTTATCATGTATTGTAATGCTACACTCAATTGCCTTGAGATCTACCATATTATACTTTGGTTTATGTGTACGGTTGAATTACTGTCAAAATCTCGTATTTATTCAGCTACCCTATTTAAAACCACAATTCACATACAACTGTGCTGGCTAGGGAAATGGGGTTTGTAGTGCAAAAACATCTGGAGGGCCCCAGGTTGTCAAAGGCTGTCATAAAGAGAACAGGTGTTTTCAGAGACCAGGTGTTACCTGTTCTAATAATAAGCTATTTCTCTCCCCGCACTCCACAAAAGATGACCACTTATCCTATTTACAAAAGTTTCCTCAAATTGATTTCCCTCACGAATAATTATGAAGCTACACTACTCCATTTTTTCGAACAGAACAGCCATACAGGTGAATGTGGTGTTTTCCTCTACAAGTATTTATTAAAGTAATAATAGTAATATTAACAGCTGGTATCCAAAGGACCATATCCAACACAGCAGCTCCACTCATGCAAGGGACTTCCCTGCATGCCACTGAACTGCCTCTCCTTTCCGCTCATTTTCTACACGCCCTCAAAATAAGCTCCTAAGGGTTGGGGGACCCTCTGGAGCAGGAGGGGAGCATGGGAGAAGGAGAAGAAATGGAAGTCCCACTGTGCCCATGGAATCCTGCTGGTGTAGTGTTGAATACAACCAGAGAGATGTGCACAAGGGCTTGGGCATGATCCATGGAATTGACATTTTCATGCCATATCACAGACTACCATGCCATATCACAACCAACTTTTGAAGGCACCAACGGATTCAAAAGTGGTTATCCACATGGCATGGAGAGTGAAGAAACACAAGCCCCAAGCCCTCTTGGGTGCACAGCCATGAAGTCCTTTGGATCTCACCCAACATTTCTTCTGCATTCTAAACACTACAAAGTACTTTACAATACATGATTGCAGTAATCTTTACAACCCTGTAATGTAAAGTTTTTATTATCCCCATACTGTAGATAGGCACTGAAGCAGGGAGATAAAGCCATTTTGTGAGTTTAAGATGAACCAGGGACTTCCTGACTCACACTCCAAGCCACAATGCTATAGCAAATAAATAGTTCAACATGATTCTTTTTCTTTTATTTCTTGTGAGCTGCCCAGGTAATCAATGTTGTTGGATGGCTTATATAAATACAGTTAGAAACAACGTTGTTTTTAACATTCAATTGGAAGCCGCCCTGAGTGGCTGGGGAAACTCAGCCAGATGGGCGGGGTATAAATAATAAATTATTATTATTATAATAACAACAACGGTGCTAACCATGCTTATGTACAGGTGAGGCATCTAGATGCACATATATAGAACTTCTGACCACCATGGGGAGTAATATTATCTGTCATTTCAGGAAACAGAATGGAGCAGAACAGAACAGCAAAACTCTTGTGGCTAGCATTGCTCTTTGCTTTGAAACAGAAATAAATACATTTTTGCTTTTGATGGAAAAAGACTGCAGCCCTGAAGCTGTGCTTTGAAAACTGTATTGTGATTTTAATAGCCAGGAGGCTCTTTATTGATGAAAACACATACCTTGATATTTTTGATGTCCAGACTCGAGCCAGCTTCTAGCAACACATCTACAGCACTAACATTTCCTGATACAACAGCCCAGTGCAATGCAGTGTTTTTCTCTATGTTGTCTACAGCTTTGAGGGAAGGATTAAACTTTAACAGAAAACGAGTAGGTTCCGTCCTAAATGAAAATATATACAAGTCAGCAAAGAGAAAACACACATCACCTTTAAAACGTATATATTTTGATAATTTATTTTATTAAACACTTTATTTCTTTATTATTATTATTTATTAAAACTTTATTTATTAACTCTGGTATGCTGTTGTTGTTGTTGTTTAGTCGTTTAGTCGTGTCCGACTCTTCGTGACCCCATGGACCAGAGCACGCCAGGCACTTCTGTCTTCCACTGCCTCCCACAGTTTGGTCAAACTCATGCTGGTAGCTTCAAGAACACTATCCAACCATCTTGTCCTCTGTCGTCCCCTTCTCCTTGTGCCCTCCATCTTTCCCAACATCAGGGTCTTTTCCAGGGAGTCTTCTCTTCTCATGAGGTGGCCAAAGTATTGGAGTCTCAGCTTCAGGATCTGTCCTTCCAGTGAGCACTCAGGGCTGATTTCCTTCAGAATGGATAGGTTTGATCTTCTTGCAGTCCATGGAACTCTCAAGAGTCTCCTCCAGCACCATAATTCAAAAGCATCAATTCTTCGACGATCAGCCTTCTTTATGGTCCAGCTCTCACTTCCATACATCACTACTGGGAAAACCATAGCTTTTACTATACGGACCTTTGTTGGCAAGGTGATGTCTCTACTTTTTAAGATGCTGTCTAGGTTGGTCATTGCTTTCCTCCCAAGAAAGTATGCTGTTACCCAGGAATAAATTCTAGAGGTGTACTCATGTTAACCTGTTACTGCAAACAGAAGAATGTGGTACGTTTAAGATTTAAAAAGTCTTAATAAATTTAGCATATTCAATCTGTTAATCTTTAAAGTACCACAGGACTCTTTTTTGAGTCACTTCAGAATAAGGACATCTAAACATCTGAAGTAAAATATTCAGCGCAGGACATAGAAGATTCATGACTGCAATCATTTTTCTGTGTTTTTGACAGAGGAAAACATTTCAAGAGCAGAGAAGGGGTATCGTTGAGCTGGACAGGATGCATAGTGAATAGATATACATGTTTGCCTATTTAAAGAAGAATTTGTACATGGTAGAAAAAGTTATAAGCAGCTTACGAGAAATAGCAAAATTACAGAAAGTAGAAGAGACAGAAATACTTAGGATTATGATATTATCTGCAAAAAGGCTTCGCCTGCAGTAGAGAAATAAGTGTCCAACATGGATGTATTGATTTCATGACAGTTACACTTATGGGAACTCATCATATTTTCCATTATAAAATAAACTCTGAACAATTGCTTTGGTAATGAATATGTCACTTGGTATTTCTTCATGAAATATTTGAGCTGTTTTGAAATAATACAGGTTAAATGCTGCAATCCTATGCATACTTATTCAGGAGAGGTCTCAGTGAAATCAGTGCAACTCACTTCAAAATAAACATTTTACGATTATACAGCACCTTAATTACAATCATTACTTACCCAATTACTTTGTGCGCTGACAGCATAAGAGGTGTTTGTCCATTGTGATCAGTTGTATCTATGCTCTAAAAATGAAAAGATATTACCATTTCAGGAAATGAAAGCCTAAGCTAGATGTACAAACAGAGCCATAAATTGACAATCCTGCATCAAATTAAATTAAGCTACTTATTTCATTGAACATTTACAGCTGAATAACATTTTTGTATGGCCCACAGGCCCTGCCTTTCTTACTCTGGTATATATGATATGTATCAATTGTTCTCATGAACTGGGAGTTCTAGAACTGGTACCACTAAAAAGCAGCACAGCACACTCTGGCAACTTTATTTTCTAGAAATATACACACCAAATCAGAGACATTAATAGGAAAAAGTGATATATCTGAATGGCTTACCTTCAAATGTCATTTTTTGTTAGACTATTAAGTATTACAGCATGAAGTATTAAATAATAAATTATATTAAATGAAAATAAGATGTGCTAGGCAGAAGCAGTTTGGTGCATCTAAAAAACCACTAATATTACTAGGAGGATTTTTCAGCCCTGCCCCTAGCTGGCAATTCTTTAAAACAAATTCACCAGTGGTTCAAGATGCTACTTCAGCAGCTGCATTTTGCAATGTTATCAGTGATGAAAATGGGAAGAAACTGATATGTATGGGATCTGAGGAAAAAAACATGCATTTTAATGCACTTTTTAAACCGACTAAGTATGATAGTATGAATTGGGCTGACAGATCAAGAAATCTTCAAATTGACATGTTAAGCACTGAAACAAAGGCTAAGAGGTTGAGAAGCAGTACCAGAGTCTTCTGGTTATCAAGCTAGAATAACAGCAGTTTGTGCAGTTGGATCTCTAAATGAAACTGGAAAATTAAATAGACTCATCCAAAAGGCTGTTGCAAAAGGAAGTAAACATCTGTGGCAGGATGTAGTGATTTACTTTTATTTGTGCAGCTATGAAATGGGATTTCATAATAGTACCACTATTAGGATCCAAGTCATCAATAAGGTTTCATCTCATAATAGCACCCACACAAAGGAAGTGCCCGGGGTAATATTAAGTTTATCATACTAAGAACATACCTGACCCTTTGATATGAGGTAAGCTATGACGGGCATGTGCTGAAAAAGCACAGCTAAATGCAAGCTGCTATATCCTTCACCATCAATTAGAGTTGGGTCTGCTCCACATTTTAACAACAGTATGACCATAGACAAATGCCCTTGTCTGGAAAGAGACAGAAGTGTTTAGTTTTAGAACACTACCTGGTATAGAAAATATAATGCATTATTTCTTATGGAAAAGAGAAACGCTGATACTGCCAACTGCCGGCTTTAAAACTGTAATTTGGAATTACAATTATTAGCACAAAAATTACTGATAGCAGCCACACTATTAGTCACTAGCAAATGGAAGAAGAGAGATAGTCCTGTTGCTAAGTGACTGTGTGAGGTACAGTAACGGATGAAGCACTGATCGGATTAGAATAAGAAACAAAGATGGAAAATTGAGCTGTATTCACCTAACCAGCCCCATCAGCAGGAGCCCTGCAAAAGGATTTCCACTTGTACAATGTGACTTTTTCACCCTGTCCTGTGCCCCCCGGAAACTGGCGTGGAGGCATCAGGAGAACCCCCAGAACAACATGCCCCTAGGGTAGGAGAGCAGGAATGGTTTCATCTGGCAAGCACTGCAGCTCCCAGATGGAATGGTTGTGCTATGTTGAATTCTACCCACAGAATTTATTTATTTATGGAATTTTTGAATGGACACATTAGCAATAATTTGGTTTCAAATGAGAACGTCAATTCTGTGAGCTTGGCTATCTTCCCATTTTTCTAGGTGTATATAGTGGTGTAGAAGTGTTTGACTAGTACATAGTAAACCAGGTGAAAAATCACATTTATTCATGTAGCTTACCTTGGGCCAGTCCACCAGCTCACAGCCTAACCTAATAGGGCCCAATCGCACTGGCTGCCAATTAGTTTCTGGGCCCTATGCAAAGTGCTGTTTTTGACTTATAAACCCTTAAATGGCTCGGGACCACAATACCTCAAGGACTGCCTCTCCCCATATGAACCAACCTGGAGATTCGGAGGGTGCCAACATGAGAATGGACCTTTTCTGAGGTGGTTCTTTGTTTGTAGAATACTCTTCCCAGGAAGGCTTCCCTGGCGCCTTCATTACATATCTTTAGGTGTCAGGTAAAAATGTTTCTCTTCAATCAGACCTTTGGTGATTAACTTTCTATGGCCTTTTAAATTTTTTTTTTTGGGGGGGCGCTATTGGTGTTTTTCTTCTAACAGATTTTGTGTTCTCATTGTGTATTTTTATGTTGTGAACCGCCCTGTGATCTTCAGATGAAGACTGGCATTAAAAATAAATAAATAATGCAATAAATAAATATTGTGCTTGTTTAGAAAACTGTATTAAAATCCTGAAATTGAATGAACCATTAAACCTGGGCAACAACTTTGCCTTCTGTTTGTGTTTCTTGTTTTTATGGTCAGCTGACTTTTTGCCAACAACTGAGGTGAAAGAAAAAAATAGAGAAACAAATGAGATGAGAGAGAAACAAATTAGTAGTTATATAAAATTAGTAGTTATGTATGGGTCAGGGGAGATAACAAGAGAGTGAAAACTACACCTTTCTAGCAACATAATTTTCACAAAACCAAAACTATGTTTCCCTCTTGCATACACTCAAGAAGTCTAAAGCATGATTCGCTCTTCATTAATTCCATACCTAACAGCCCAGTGAAGTGGAGTGGAATTTAAATCACCTCCTAGTTGATCCACCACTGCACCTTTGGAAATAAAGAACCTGTGGTAACAAACAAACAAAACGACAATGCATAAATAAAACAGAATGCTTGTTCTAAAAGTGGATCGTTCACTGAACATTTGCCCACAGTAGATTTTAGAAATAAAATTATTCAAGAATTAGCAATACAGTCTTATAAAAAACAGAAATTTAAACACGGTCAAAATGATGACTTTTTCTCCAGTCACCCAAAATGCATTTTGAAAAATAACCATTCAGTGGTTATCGTGGCAGTTTTAATAGCTAGAAGTATACTACTTCGGGTGTGAGAAGGAACAAGTTCTTGCAAATATTTTAATACACATCTGAGATACTAACATAAATGGCACTCTGTGCTGTTGTTGGGGAACAACAGCAGAGAGCGCTATTGCCCTTAAGACCTGCTTGTGGGCTTCCCATAGGACCTGGCTGGACATTCTGGGAAACAGAAGGCTTGACTAGATTAAGCCACTGGTCTCCTTAAACTTGGAAGGAGTGACAAAATCCTTTCCTGGCCTTAATTGCAAGGTTGTTCTCCCAAATGAACCGGCACAAACACTAAGTTGCTATCAGAGTCCCTGTTCCATGTACATTGACCCTCAAAGATGCAGCAGACAGGGAAAAGGGTCGGGAGATTTCCTGTAATGGCAGTAAGAGTCAGAAATAGCCTCCCAAGAAAGGTCAGCATGGGCTCATCTTTAGATAGGCATTTTTATTACAATAGGCCTTTGGGTCCTTTTGTCGATGTATTTTGAGCGTTTGGTTCTTAATCTGCTTTGGTTGGTTGTTATTAGAGTTAGTTTATGCCTAGTTTTCCATTATTATATGACGCAGCAAAGTACAAACGTATAAAAACAAAAACATATGCTTGTAAAAAGACATGTGGCTAATTTACAAATATCATGGTATTGTTTGGCATTCTGCGTACTCAAAGGCGGCATCTGGAAGAAGAAACACCAGTCAGGCAGGCTAAAAGATTTTGCACTGCTTTTACTGGTTAGCTGATCTTAAAATATAATAGTATGTTGTCTTTGCCCTGACTGAACTGGGACTGCTCTGAACGTTCAAAATGATGCTAACTGATAACCTCCATCACAAGGCATTTCACAAAAAGTTTTGAAAATTTTAATGAGCCATATTTTCTATGAAGTAGTTTAGTGGAAGGAAGAACACATAGGCTTGATCCAAGAATAATCAGTGGAAGAAAAATAACTGAATAATGCACTAGCCCTTACACAAGAGTTTACAGGTGGCTTTCTGCAGTGCAGTGTCACAATATATCAGGGGTTGTATTAAAGTATAAGAAACAGTGTCTTGATTATGAAGGTTTCTCCTAGCAGTCAGATTCTTGCCTTGTGCAGAATATCAACTTAAAAATCTGACTCATGCAAATGGCTATTTGGATTCCACCCACAATTCAAAGTAAGGCAAATAACAAAACTGCAGTTACTGAAAACTAACATTTTTTATATTATCTGTAACCATTATATCAATTATATTTGATCTTAAGACTCAGAAGCCTCACAAAGGTCACACTAACAAATGTGAATAGTAATAAAATGAAGTTTCACAGGCATAACTAATGCACAATATGGACAGGTATTTCTAAAACTAAGCAACATATTTTATTTATTTAAGGTGTTTGTAGGCCACTTAATCATTAGAATTTATTAGCATTCTAATATAATATTCAATTAGATAATTAGCACATTACAAAGAAAAAAACCAAACAATTTTTTTATCTGTTTCATTTATATACAGTCCAAAGTCCTTACACATGCAATCACTGACAAAACTTACTTTACAAGATCAAGCCGATTATTGATTGCTGCCCAGTGAAGAAGAGTAACATTTTCTTTGTCTGGCTGTCTTACATCATACCCTGCTTCTACCAATTCCTGACACCGATCCAACAGGCCATATCTGAAATCAGAGTAAGATAAATTTGAATGGCAAAGAGTTATAGCTTTACTCTAAGTCATCATTATGTCTAAATCTGACAGTAAGAGTGGACAATACAATATATTACACGCACCAACACAGAGTCTCTGGAATGCAACTTTTATTCCAGGAAAGCAATCTAGCAGGGGAGGGGAAAACTTTCCTATGAGAAACAAATCATTTTTGAGCAACAGGGAGAGAAATAGCTAGGCTAACACACACACACACACACACACACACACACACACACACACATTACATATTTAAATGCTGGTTACTAGTACCTTGCTCACTTATACAACATACTGTAGCTGAAATTCAATGCATTACTTTATAACACGTGAATTATTCAAGAAACTTACTGAGTTGCTTTGACAATATCAAAATTACTGTAGTCCTCTGCAAAAGGAAGCACATCTTGTTCTTTTGGTAGATCTTTTTCTTCATACATGTTAGACCAGCTATGTCCATGATGGCCAAGGGGACCGTGGCTATGATTTTTACACTGTTAATGAACAATTAACATATTTCATAAGAAATATTTTACCCGAAAACATTGTATTCTTAAGAGAGGCTGTTGCTTACTTGCAATTTACAATATGTATTCCTGTTATAAACCATCCGCCATATGCAAAAAAACAAAAAAAAGTAATGGGAGCATTTAATCCAAGCCTCTGAGTAATTTGCATTCCTACCCATGTGTGAACGTGATGGGAATTAGGGCAAAAATAAATAAACAACAATGAGGGAGCACATAATCCCACATCCCAGTTCATGGTCAAACATATCAACTTATGCATCTACAGTGGTACCTCGTGTTAAGTACTTAATTCGTCCCAGAGGTCTGTTATTAACCTGAAACTGTTCTTAACCTGAAGCACCACTTTAGCTTATGGGGCCTTCCGGTGCCGCTGCACCGCCAGAGCACGATTTCTGTTCTCATCCTGAAGCAAAGTTCTTAACCCGAGGTACTATTTCTGGGTTAGCGGAGTCTGTAACCTCAAGCATACGTAACCTGAAGCGTATGTAACCCGAGGTACCACTGTATACAAAAGTACACATGAACCTGTGTCTTATCCTATTATCCTGTGTCTCTTCCTATTACACAGAGCTAAGCAGAGCTTGTCTTATATGGAATGAAGGTGGCCACTAGTGAATCAGGCAGAACGCAGTGCAGGCTTAAAATGTGGGGGGGGGGGGGAAGCTTGAATGCAAATGACTGAGGTTTGAACTAACACAAGGAGTGAGAGACAACTGGACTAAGGAACTGAAAAGGGCCTAAGGAAATGAAATAGGAATTGGTTGGTTGGCATCCCTTCTGTCTTGGATGAATGAAACACTATTAATGAGTGTCCCAAGGAAGGAAGACAACAGAGAAACAAGTTTAGGCACACGTGTACAGTCACAGCTGAGAACAGTTTCTAACAGCAATTAAAAAAGGGGCAGGGTGACCAAAGGTAGGCAAGCCTTTGCTGAGAGCCTCTGAGCCAAAGGCTGATTTCACCTTCTTAGTATTTTTTAAGAGCTTCCTTTTGGATTAGCCCTAGCTTCTGCTTCCTAATTAAGCTGAAGAAACAAATATGACTGAAAACCAAGATGGGGAAAGGAGGCAATAAGGAATTTAGATAGGCTGGAAAACACATTGCTCCCTAGTATGAATATTTATGGAAATTTTTGACCTATTAATGAAGGAATGTATCATAATCAGTTTCAGATGATATTTTAAATGTTATCTTCATACCATAATGACAGATTCATAGAATGTGAATATTAATCATTACATATAAATATTAGTACTTTCACTACAATATATTTAGGAATGTTATATGTATATGTACACACACACTTAAAAGTCTTCTTTTAAAAGTAATAGGAAAGTGACTGGAAGGCGTAGGCTCTAAAATAAAGGGTGATCTCATTGACGACAGAGATGGATGGATGAGCCATTTAATGACAGGAAGTAAAAGCAAGGATTACAATACAATTTCCCTCCAGAAACTTGCAGGTGACAAAGAGTCTCTGGCTAATCAGAATTCAGATCAGAAAAGCTGGAGATGTTTCCCAAGGAATGTACATTGACATCAGTTGAAGATGCTTGCTGGTGGGAAGTTTCCCAAAATTAGTCAACGCATAAACATCCAAGCAATCTAGAGCATTGCCATACAGGTTCCTAGAACAACATGGATACACCAAGGAGAATAGCAGTATTTGCGAAAGCTTCCTCCCTGAAGTTGCTAAGCGAGCACCCTGCAAGGGGTGTAGGATGTTGGGGTAGCTGCTAATCGGTGCAGCTCTGCTCATGCACCTTTTCCACTTATGATCTTTTCTACTGAGTAGGGCTGGTGTGTCTCAGCAGAGCACCTCTCCCCATATCAATAAGAATCTTTGATCAGGATCATTTAACAACAGATCATCATCTTCCTTTATATGGCATCTCACATTCATTTCTGGTTATATGCCTCATCCATGTTCTCTCCATCGTTCTCTGTTGTCTGAATCCTGCATCCACGTAAGCCCTGCTCCTAGTTTTGTATTGTCCACACACAGATCAGTTAAGCTGAACACTCTTTATTTGAGGATGGGGACAAATGTCTGTAAATGCATCACCTTTCGTGGAGGAGGGTGATTTCAGCTCTTGTTACCAAAAGGAGGCTTGAGTCAGGTCCGCCCATAGTTGAGCGGAGGAGAGTGAGGAAACTGGGATGTTCTTCCCATCAGCCCAATACTGCCATACCAGCCAAGATCCTTTCAGCCCCACCCCCATAAAACACTTGAGAGGCTGCCCCTCCAAAGTTGATAGGCATTGCCATTCAAGTGGTGCCACATATTGTGATCGATCATGTGGGGCGGGGCTTACATGCACCCCCCCCCGGCATATATATATATGGTTTTTTTATTTATTTATATATATATATATATATATATATATATATATATATATATATATAAAAAAACACCTCTTCACACACTGTGAAAGGATAGCAACCGCGGGCTGTCCTATACCGGCTGCTGCCTCGGCTCCCAACCAACCTCGCCATGGGATCAAATGGAGGATCCTCCATGCCTTCCCACTGGGGTTTTGCTTCTGATCGTTGGGCGGTGGGAAGGAGCAGGATCCGCCCCCTCGGGAAACAACTCCCCACCCTACCCCCGTGCTTTCCTTTCCTCTTCTTCTTTGGAAGGGCACAAGGCGGCGGGGGGGGGGGAGGAGGAGGGCCAAGAGACGCCATCTCCTCCTCCTACTCGCTTTCTTCCGGCCTTACTGCTCCGCTTCGGCCTCTGCCTCCCGGCCCTCGCTTAGCAACCCCTCCAGCCTCCCCCCCCCCACCGGCTAGCGGCCTCCATTTCTGCCCGCCCCCCCCCTTCCGCGACCCCGGTGCTCACCGCACGCCCTCCGCAGCCTCCGCCGCCGCCCTCCATGCCAGGCCGCCAAGACCAGGCCCAGCCCCGCTCGCCTGACTAGAGCCGCTTCTTGGCGCCGCTTCCTGGTTACCGACGCGCACCTTCCCCACCGCTCTGGCCCAGGAGGAGGAGCTGCTGCTGCTGCTGCTGCAGGAGACGGAAGAGCGGCGGGCCTCCCTGGCTGCCCCGGCCCCTGGCGGCGGGGAGGCAGTCTGCAAGGCTCCTGAGGGGGAAAAGCGCCTCTGCCTCCGCTCCCCAGTTGTATCGCACGCGAGTTAAAGCCGCCACGTTGCGTTCCTACACTCGCGCTTACCTGAGAGGAGGCCCCATGGTACACGGGTCTTCATCCTGTGCATACGGTTGTGTTGTGTGGGTAAGGGGGCTAGGGGTGGATGGATCGGTGTGTGCACATATAGACACGGAGGACAGAGCTCATGCAGTGACATGTCCTCTTATTCCTGTTCTCATTTGCTCCTGGCTAACGCAGCTCAAAGGCTGCAACGCTGCACGCCGTCTTTGGGAGGAGAAAGCCCCCTGGAGCAGCCTGAAAATAACAATATATTACTTATACCCCGCTCATCCGGCTGTGTTTCCCCAGCCTGAGTCCGTCTGTTAGCCGAGAAGCAAGAGCTTATCGTGGGGCAGCTCTTACTTCCTGAGTAAAACAAGGCAACTAGTTGGTCTGAAAGTTCCACTGAAAGCAATGGGGGGGCTTCCGTTTTGACTAATTTGTTCCTTTTCATTTCGGCTGTAGAGCTGAA
Source organism: Podarcis filfolensis (assembly GCF_964270895.1). Classification (NCBI taxonomy): domain Eukaryota; kingdom Metazoa; phylum Chordata; class Lepidosauria; order Squamata; family Lacertidae; genus Podarcis; species Podarcis filfolensis. The sequence continues at coordinate 77,838,066 of NC_139604.1, forward strand.
AGGGAAATTTTAAAACCTAGCTGCTATGGCTGCAATTCTGTGCCTAACCCTGCAGGGTGCAATGGGAATACCCTGCCTTCTTAGTAATCATGTATATAAGAAGGTCAGATCAGCATACGTGATTTTCTCTAAACAACAATCCGGTGAGGTTGATGAGTTGAGAAAGAAACTGAATGAGCATTAGAACCCAGGTCTTCCAGATCAAAATTAAAAAGTCTTCATGGCTGAAGCCCCTCTGGCTTCTTTATGTATGGAACTGAGCTATAAAGATGTTGGCAGATGTTGTTCAGATCAAGATAAAACAGAGCAAGTATTCAAAAGGTGGGGAAGATGCACCTCGTAACATTGTAGTTTTAGAAAATTAAGTTGATATTATTATTATTTATTAAATTTGTATACCACCCTCCAAAGATCATAGGGCAGGTCACAACATAAAAATACAAATGGAAACATTAAATACATAATAAACAAAAGTAAAATAAACCAGTAATTAGCACCACAACCAATAGTAGGAATAGCCAACCTGATGCCCTCCAATTAATGGACTACAACTCTCAGCAGCCCCAGCTACCAGTTATGGATGATGGGTGTTGTAGTATGACAACATCTCGTGAGCGCCACCAGCTGCACCTGCAATACTGTGAATAACGCATGGTACATTTGTGTGCTTCAAAGCATGCGGCATGAAAAATCTGGTTTCCACATCATTCACCATGTAAGACCTTGTGTAAGATACTGCACAATGCCTTGCTTCTACCTATACAAGCAAACTATTGGATTTGCATTCTCTGTGCTTACATAAACTTACTGGCACTAAATTCAGAAAAGTCCATGCGTACAGGGAAGAGGCCTTATGCTTGTGGAATCCAACCCAGTATCCCAACACAAATCAGTTGAATGTGCTTGGGGCTTAGACTATTCATGAATCACAGGGAAGTGTATTTATAACAATAAAGATATTCTGTTCTGGAAAAGATAACATTTTGGAAGATCAAGGTGATCCTTTTATTTAAAAACATGCTTGATTTCTACATAGCAGACCGATAGTTTCCCATCTGTCCATCTGTCAGTGGACTTGGTGAGCCACTGTTGTTATTATGCTATGTACATACGTGAAAATTATGCTTCCCTAATTACGAAAAATATATTCTTGCATGTGAAAAATGTGGTAAGCAAGCAAATAAAGCAACTTTAATTCTGTGGCACTATATCTGGGTGGGAGCAGATTTAAAAAGACAGGACAGAAGAAAACACTCCACTTTATTTTTACATTATGTCACTTAATGCATGAATGGGAAGAATACTCTGCCTTCTTTCTTCACCTTTGAATTTGATTTTGTGAAGACACTATTCCAGCACTGTTTTCACAGTAAACAGAAAGCATTAAAGCCATCTAGGGCCAGGCAAGGGAGTTTTGCATTTAACTATAGGGTAAAGCCTTGATGTCCATCACCAGCTAGTCTTCCTCACCCTAACATTAAGCTGTATACTCAAGAGGTGTTACTGGAAAGACTGCATATGAAGTTTAGGCTAGGTGGTTCCTTGTCAAACAGGAACTTAGTTCTCAAAGTGGTAAACTATCTGCATCTAGTATGCAATTTTGAAAAAGGTAGGCAGAAGTGTTGCTATTCCCACTTAAAATATATGCATTCCCATAAGAGGGTGAACTTGTATGCAGAAAACATCTATGATAATTAGTGAGGGCAGTATTCCAACACATTTCTAGAATGTGATTTTTATCACAATTAACAGAACTGATAAGAGACCTTCTACCAACCCAGCTGTCATGTTTTAGAATCATGTCCCTTCGTTATCCAGTATGCATTTAGAGCTTAACTACTGCTCCAGAATCTCTGATGTAGTTACAATAAGCCTATCTGAAGACCAGATATCAAATGATATTGTAACTGGATCTCTGTTCATTTATAGCTGACCTGAACAATCAAACTCCGATTGAAGCTATCAAGAATCGCCACTCTTCAAACCACAGGGGAATGAATAGAAGTTTTAAAGGGCCAGTCATGTGCGTGTGGGTTGTGTCCCAGAGTGAAGTAACATTGTAGATTCAGTTACAACCAAAGGCATGTTCACACACAAATGTGCCAAGTGTAGATGGACGCATGGATGTGCATTCAATCCCTCCCCCTAGCATCCTTGTGGCCAGCACACAAGCAAACCTTGTCCCCAAAGTTCTCACGAGCATCTTGCCCACCACCCCATTCTGGACCTCCCTTGTGTTGCCCAATGGAAGTCTGCAGGTGGCTTCTACTTCTGTGATGTTGAACATGTGAAGTTGAGAAGAAACATCTTCCATCATGTGCAGTTAGTTAGGCACTTTCAAGCAGATGCACGACCTTCCTCACACAACATGAGGACAGGTAGGACAGGCAGGGGAAAGATCCATGAGGACACTGGTGGCAGGGCTTGTGTGTGTATTCCTGTCCCTGTACACACTTTGGAATCTGTGTGTGTCCAAGGTGTCAATCTGAATGCACCTCAAGATTCAACTTTTTAATCTGAAGCTTTGTTGGTCAAGGACAGGGAACTTTTAAAAAACAAAACAAAATCCACACTTTTAAAAAAGTTAGATCATTTTAGTGGCACAATGACCTTAACAGATATTAGAATCGTGTCTCATCAGGTGCGCTAAAAAGGTGTTGCTTTTTAGATCCTCAAAACTTGCTGCACTGAAAAGATAACTATTCATAAACCTTTTGAAGTCGAGAAATCGAGCATTTAAAAGAGCCCAGGAATTAGCCGGTAAGGTACTGCGTCAGTATACTTCTTCCAATCGTTGCCATACTTGCTGGAGCATCGGTGTTCATCCCGGATGCAACGGTGAACCAGAAGAATGGTCATATAAATTATGTAGAAGTAAGGCAGAATGTGTTCAAAACCACAACATAGACAGTATGCCAGGGAGCCCATCAAGTCGCCTGTATAGTTAAAATGGCGTGCCACTCTCCAGAAGCCGGATGTCAACAACTTGCTGTGGTGTTTGATCCCATCCGCTGACGTATAGGAGCATTCAATGTACTTGGGCTTCCTGCCCCAGATTTTACAGTTGCCATCTGTACGACGAAAGAGATCTTTCTGATGATTGGTCATTCTAAAGATATAGTAGCCCACTAAACCAAATAGTAGAATCCCAATTGCACTGCTTGTAGCCAGATGGACAGGGTGGTAGACCAAGTATAATCCCTAAAGAAGGAGAGAGAAACATACCCCATAAGCAAACGTTTATACAGAATTGGTACCTGTCTGCTTTCGTTAGAGGAGCCCATACTAGAGAATGAAGCTGTTGCCTGCCGGGGGGGGGGGGGTGCTCTTATGATGAATACTCTATAACACAGATAGATAAGCCACAGATGACCCTGCAGTCACTCGCTTTGTTATAATGAGAGCCAATATGGTGTAGTGTTCAGACTGCTGGATGAGGACTGGGGAGATCTGGGTTCAAATCTTCACTCAGTCATCAACTCTCTGGGTGAGTTTGGATCAATCACTACCTCTCAGCAAAATCTTCCTCACAGGGTTGCTGCAAGGATAAAATGGGGTGGAAGGAGACCACTTGTATCCTGCTTCTGAGGGGGGAAAAAGGGGCAGGATATAAATGTATTTGCTTTGGGATGTCAGGAGCCACAGCATGTGTCCAAAGCAGTCAATAAAATTGAACAGGACCTTTACTGTAGCAGCTAATAATGCCACTGTTGTTACTACTGTTTCTAGGGATTAATGAATTTCACATCATGAACATGAAAATACCTGCAGTGTATAGAGATAAGGAAGCCAAACAGTGTCTCCCCAGCCCAGGTACCATCCAAAATGATCGTGACAGATGTCCATCGTTTTCAAATACCAGGCTTCATTCCAGAAAAAATCCAAAACGTATATACCCTGAAAAAGAACACAACAGAGATCACTAGGGCATAGATGGACAACTGTGAAATCCTTCCTTGAAAATTTAAATGCTTAAATCGCTAGATTTTGGCAGTATAGTCACATCAGGCTTCTTTTGATTGCTTCTGCTGAGCCTCATCTTACAAATTTTCTCTTATTTGAGATGGGATAAAAGTTTTTGACAAAAATGCAGTTCTAGGCACTTTACACTTCAGAGAATCAAACTTCCAATATTTGAAAGTATAGCTAGCCCCTAAACTTGATGGGCACACACATGCACACTTATGTGAGCCATAATACTTTACCACACTAAGATCAGAACTCATTAACTTATACTGATTATGGGCTACAAGTTTTAGCCTGAAGGCACATGAGGTCACCACTTTGCTGAAGTAAAGCAGATCTTGTTCTGTTCAGCACCTGGACTGGGAATCACATGTACGCTACCTTGAGTTCCATGATGGAAGAAAGTTGGGATATAAATGTAAGCAGGAGCAAGGGGATGAAGCTAGATATATGGAGCACCTATTAGATCCTAAATTCCATCAGTTTATATATTCAGAGCATTAAGATTCACTTGGCATTTAACAAGGTCTTGGCTTACCTGGAGGACATTGACAAGTATCATTGAGTTAGTTACTTGTCCATATAATTCTTGTTGTTTCGCTGCATAAGAGAGGTTGATCAGAGTCCATGCTACAATGCCTGGGCGGCCATTGAAGAACAGTTTGAAATCAAACCACTTTCCTAAACGAGGATTAAATTCAATCCCCATCATGAAGTCGTAGAAGAAGTTACCAGTGAATTTGCTAAAATTGTTTAAAACAAAAACAAAAAATTGAAAAGATAAATCTAAAATCATTTTCAAAACATGATATTGAGAAAATTCTTTTAAAAGGCACATAATTACAGTGGTAAAAGGTAAAGGTAAAGGGGCCCTGACCATTAGGTCCAGTCATGACCGACTCTGGGGTTGCGGCGCTCATCTCGCTTTATTGGCCAAGGGAGCCGGCGTACAGCTTCCGGGTCATGTGGCCAGCATGACTAAGCAGCTTCTGGCAAACCAGAGCAGCGCACGGAAACGCCGTTTACCTTCCCACCAGAGCGGTACTTATTTATCTATTTGCACTTTGACGTGCTTTCGAACTGCTAGGTTGGCAGGAGCAGGGACCTAGCAACGGGAGCTCACCCCATTGCGGGGATTCGAACCACGACCTTCTGATCGGCAAGTCCTAGGCTCTGTGGTTCAACCCACAGCGCCACCTGCGTCCCTTAATTACAGTGGTACCTCACATTAAGTACTTAATTCGTTCTGGAGGTCCATTCTTAACCTGAAACTGTTCTTAACCTGAAGCACTACTTTAGCTAATGGGGCCTCCCGCTGTCGCCGGAGCACGATTTCTGTTCTCATCCTGAAGCAAAATTCTTAACCCGAGTTACGATTTCTGGGTTAGCGGAGTCTGTAACCTGAAGCGTATGTAACCCGAGGTACCACTGTACTTACTGACTAGTCTAATGAGTTTACATGGTTGTATGCTATAACAGACAAATATTAGATTCCTGCATCTAGGATGCCAAGTGGGAAAGCAAAAGTAGGGCACTACTGGATTTGTTTTATTTATCAGAATGAAAAATGCTCATCAAATGTGCAAACACCATAGATGTAGTAATATATGCAATGCCAACATACCGATCTTCTGCATTAGTGGGGAAATAGTAGGCTTTTATCATTACAAATATGGAAATGGCATAGCCCAGGATATTTGCACACCACAAGAGAGGAATCCAGTTGTCAAAAATGATGGTGGGCGAGAACCAGTGGAAGTGGTAAGTGTTTGCAAACCAGAGTATGTGCGTGATAAGCCAGGCTTGAAATCCATTGACCTCATATTTGAGTACTGCGCCTGAAAGGGAAGAGAATTGCATGTTCCAGTTTAGTGATGGCACTTGACAAAGAGGTAGGGAAGTCAGTGTGATATCCAGTGGTTGTGAACTTTGCAGTTCTGTACCCTGTTTTCATAAAGTGATGCAAGTCTTCATAGCGTAGAGTTTTGGAGTGAGGAGGAACCAGCTCATCCTACCCAGTCTATTTGTTTGTATTTGCTTTGAATGTAGTGGAACATTTTAAAAATCACCCACTATCCCAACCCATTCCAATAGTACAACATGGGCAACTGTGTACCCAGATGTATTTGTAGACTGTCCTTTCGCAAGAGTTCTCAGAATGGTGAACGCTTGACAATATAACGCTAAATAAAGCATTAGCCATAAAACCTATTTTCTGTAAAATTGAGTATCAACTACTATTAGCCAGGATAGCCAAATGGAACCTCCATGTTTAACAAACACATAAAGAAACAGGAATCCTGTGGTTCTCATGTCCTGCTTGTGAACTTCCTGGAAGCATGTACCTGGCTGTTTTTGCAAACAGGATGCTGGATTGGATATATCCAGCAGAGATGTTCTTAGGTTACATTCCTTGTCTGTGATATGCATTGGTTTAGTTATCAATCCTTAATTTGACATTAGGATGCTCTCGGAAATTCAGCCAATCTTAGGATGACCTTGATGAAGAGAAAATGTTTCCCAAGTGATGTCCTGTTAGCTTTGTGGAATGTTACTCGCATTTTTACCAGGGACCTTGTAATTGAGCTTTTGACACAGACCTCAAACCCACAGGCTGAATGTGGTCCTTTGGTCTCTGCACCTGCCCCTTGGGACACCCTAGACCACAATCCTTCCTGTCTGGAGCATGTCTTTGAACTATGATACTGCCTCTTGCTTGCCTGGATGTAGGATGTATGCAAACAGAGGGTGTGTTTGTGTAGCAACATCACATTTTTGTGTGGTTGGAATGTAGCCTTCTGCACAAAGGTAAGCAACACCTATTGCTCCAACCACATTTTGCCTAGGACCCCACCCACGTTTTGCTTCTGGCCCTACCCATCGCTGGCATGTGGCCTCTTGAAGGTTGCCCTTGAGGTAATGTAGACCTTGGGCTCCCTGCCTCTGCTTTAGCACTTCGTACTTTTTCGTAGTCAAACTTCCTGGGATCATTTGGCATTGAGCTGGAGGCATGTTGCATGTGAATCACTTTTGCAAAGTCAAAAAGGTTTCTACAGTACAATGCAGCATGCCTAAGCATGTATACACTTCACTGTAGAATTTTATTTATTTATTGCATTCATATCCCAACTTTCCTGCAAGGAGCTCAAGGTGATAGACATGGTTCTTTGCCTCCCCCCTTTATCCTTACAACTCCTCTAACCAATACCCCATACTGACTTCATACAACCCTCCGAGGGGCAAAATCTAAGCATCTGAAAGACACAGATCCCACATTCTAAGAATTCCTTTGGGGTTTAGTTGTAAACAATGCCTTTTCTCCTGCATCACAAAAGCAACAAGCTTATAGGCTTGAGTTTGCCTTTTTAGGTCTCTGCACATGGATTTCTTGGTGATGCTAAAAAGCTTTGTGAAGAAAAAGTATTGGCAAAAATGAGCTTACCAGCGGGTGTGACAGCCCCTTCTTGCACTCCTCCTCGAAAATAAGGAAGAAATTTGTGACAAAAGTCAGGAAGCATGTACAAAAATACCTGTAACAAAAATTAATTTGTGAGAAGCATCTTAGACTCAAAGAATTGTAGAGTCAGAAGGGACCATGAGGGTCATCTAGTCAACCCCCCTACAATGCAGGAATCTTTGTTATAAAAACGTTAAATGATTTCTGAACTGTCAGGTAGTTATGAAGGATGGGTAATTTTGGCTTGTGTTCTCAATGCTCTTGTTTCTGACAGTTGTTTTTTTCCTTCCAAATCCCATCTTGATAATTTCTACTCCCTGCAGTTTCAGGCATTATTCTACATTATCTACATTTCTTCTCCCTGTATAAATTCTTATGTACCTACAGTCTTTCTAATGACTCAGTAATTGTATTTGGTGTGTGTATGTATGTAGAACATGAGTGGGAGGACAGAGTACTGGAAACAGCAATACAAATGAAAAAGGGTCAGCAGTAGAAATATCACACACGGGTCCAGAAAGCCAGGGGTCTTAACAGCTGGTGCAAATCGGGTGGTGACAGAATGCTGAATCCCAGAGTCTTGGGTTGTTGTCAATAGCATTCACAGGATAATAATGGACAGTCTATATTCCCTAGTTTCATGTGTGAGCTTTGATTCTACCAATAAAATACTGTTTTGTAATCAGAAAAGCTCAGTTTTGATCACATACCTGAGACTGCCTTACTTATGCCCTATTGGATTCCAACAGAGAAGCCTCAAGGCACATACCTGGAAGATTACCCAAGAAGCATAGAGGGTCGCAGCTTTCCAAGTCAATGGTGGTGTCTTGTGCCAGATATCCAAGAGACTGGCTTTCCCCGTGACCAAGTCAATGGCTGGCTTAGTTAGAGAACAACTGTACTGATCGCATGCCATTATGAAATAATATACAATGAAGGGTGCAAATAGGAGTAGAAAGATGACACACGCCAAGGAATACCCGTCGACTTTCCTGAAACGTAAGAGACACAAGAAACCAAATAGTTGCAAGATGCTGCTGCTTTGATTATGGCCTGATTTAGACACAGAGATAAATAATTTGTTTATTGTGCAGTGCTCGGGGTCTCAAGGATGACAGTAGAATTTGCAAAACCAACCAGCCTACACACACCCTTCTTCCTGCCATATCAACTTATTTCACCTAGGCTCACTTCCAGCATTTGCATCCTCTGAAAAGCCATAGCAAGGGACACATTTCAAGGAGGTAAGTGACATATTTGGGGGAAGGTTCAGCATCCCACATCTATTTTCTCTTTACTTCTAGAAATGGGCCTGCTGCCACCATGTTTATTTTGGCATTGATCTCAGATCTGTGACTCCAAATAACCCTACTAGGGGTACCTTTCTGTTTCTTGTTCATAAACATCTGCATATTACTGTTAGAATATTCCGTTCCACCTTAAGGGACAGGCATGAGACTGTTGTGTGTCACATGTCCGTTTACAGTCCAGCACAGCTTGCTGGGAACTTCCGTTTGCGTATAGCTTTTGTTTTGCTGTCTTGCTTTGGACATGAAGGGGAGAAGACATGTTTTCCTTTCGTCCTGATGTATGCTGGATAAACTGCTTGTAAATATGCTCAACACAGCCTCTCCATGCCACTTCTGCTGTACAGCGTTTTACTCTGCTGAGTGTGTGTGCCCAGCTTCTGAAGGCTTCTGAAGCTAGGGTCACAGTTTCATGCTGATCCAAGGACTGGAGATCGCCTGGCACACTGGCTGGTGGGCTGGGGCCAGCTGGGGGCTTGTCAATTGCCCACGATTCCTTGGCTGCATCCCAACAATTACCACATGTAATCAATGAACCTAACTTAGCACAAGACACCTCCCTCACCTTCCTGCTCGGGATCCAACTCATATGATAACCCCTCTGACACAGGCCTAGGTAACCTAAGGCCACATGCAGCCCTCAGTGTAAGGTCCAAAAGCCCTCTGCAAGCAATGAGTTCAGGGCTCTGGAAAGAGGAATCTGCTTCTCTCCCCACAATCCTCCTGCATGCGGAGAAAGAGAGAGATGGGGGTGTCCCTGCTCTGCCCTCCCATTCTGGCCCTGGTCACTGCTGGCATATTAACACTCCCCCCCTGAGCAATAATCCCTGAGGGAATGTGTCCCCCACATACAAAAAGGTTGCCCATCCATGTTCTAAAAACTTCCAGGACAGGAAGATCAATAATCTGTTGAATGCCTTAATCATGAGGATTGCATTGATACATAAAAATCCAACACTGCCTCAAGTGCGGCAACTTCTGAAAATTTTAATTGTATTCTCAGGTTCCAGACTGTCTCAAACTATACCAGTTAGAGAGGATGTCTCCCGGCAGGTTTCCAAAAGAGGCTTTTGAGTCGATTTTTTGATTTCTGTGGTACACAGATAACTTTGATACACATAAAATAATGCATCTAAAAGGAAATGAAGACATTAATCTGAAGTGGAGCCGTAATTTGTTCTGGAGAATGGGGTGGACCTACATCACCTCTAAAACACAGCCTTCCAGGCTTATGATCTGACACTTCTTCATGTTGCAGTACTGGAAGCAATTTTTATATAGCACCTAAAACTATGTTAGGGCAGGATTCTCTTACCAGGCCCTCCCCCATTGTCCTTGAGAGGTCGCAGCTCCATTCATTACGGATTTACTTTTTCCTCCTTCAGAAAACTGTGTTTGCCGAGAGGCAGCCATTGGAACCTACAGGGAGAGACGATAGGAAATTCATAAACAGTTGAGTGCAAAACTATAACAACTTCTTATGCTTGACTATGGGCAAATCAGAGTTTGCTATCTTATTTGCAGGGGGAAATAATAGCATTTGTCTACAAAGCATGAATTTTGTGTTATATCAATACAACATAAATAAGCCACCAGAGTTCCCAAGCATTGGATTTTTTTGCAGGCCTTTTCCTGGCACTTCCCACAACATTAGGTGCTGGCAATCTTAAAGCTGGGGAGGGGTGGGTCTCCCAAAGGCTAGCAAAGTCCTTTGCAAGTCTCCTGCTCCTTCTTTAAAATCACAGCAAGTTCAGGCTTAAGACTTCTCTCCCCCTTCAGCCAGAAGTGAAAGGGGTTTTGACAGGTGGGGGCCCCCTGATCAGGATCTGGTCCATGAAGCCTAACAAGTTCTGCACCCCTGGGCTAGGCTCTCCTCATGCCCATATGGAATTTCTTAAGAGACACGTCTATGAGAATATCCTACACACACTGCCATGTTTAGGATTCAGAGAAGGCTGAGTAGAGTTCTGCTTGCACTACAGGCCTTCCCCACATACTGAAGCCCTCAGAACGCCCTGAAAATCTCCAACATTGTGCAGGACGGGATGTGGAGAGCTGTGGAGGGTGGGGGAGAGGAACTGGCAAAATTTGGCCAACATGAAAGAGACCAGAAGAACACAGCAGCAAGCTGCAGGGGATCTCTCAGACGAGGCACAGCTTCCTGCATTTATTTGTGTGCTAGAGATCATAAACGTGGAACCAAAATGGATAGGGTCAGACCCAAGCAGCAGCCTGGAGAGTCCCTGCAGTACTTCTGCCACTAATCGTTTTGGAAGCCCTGGGCCTAGCCCACAGCTGTTTTGCTAAGGCCTACTATATCCACTCCAGTTGGAGAACAGCCTTTACCAAAGATGTCATGGGCTTTAAAGACACTCGAACTCAGGATGCAAGGGAGAAACGTGCTAAGAGGAAGGCACGCTTGGCAAATCCACACCGTGATCGACTCCCGCCCAGAAACCAATGTCCCCACTGGGGAAGGACGTGTGGATCCAGAATTGGCCTCCACAGTCACTTACAGACTCATTGTTAATACCGTGTCTATGGAAGACAATCTTACTCGGCTACGATCGCCAAAGAAGACGACGATTACATCCACTGCTGTCATTCCAAACAGCTTTTACAATACTCAGGATTAGGCCACTATGTTTGCATTGTTCTGGCTCACTGCTGCATCACACAGTTTTGACAGCTACAAAATGCAAGGCTCCCTTTGCTTTTAACAAAATCAGTGACCTTTTAACAAAAAGGTCCTCACATACAAATGCAGAAAACAAAGCTCTAAAGTACAGATAAACAAGCCCAAGCTTGTACTACACTGTACCATTGTATACTACATATTTCCAAGTCTGATATTTAATGGTTTATTGAGGCTGTCATTACTAAACAAACCTTAACCTGCCCAACAAAATATAGTTCTGAGCAGTGCTATTTTTCTAGAAAAAGATGCTGGAACTCACCATGAACAATTCTGTGCAGTCTTTGCTCTTAAAAAAGACTTCCACATATGAAAGTGAAAATACTAGGTTTCCACCAGTGTGGTACAGTGATTGGAGTGTCAGACTATGACCTGGGAGACCAGGGTTCGAATCTCCACTCAGTTAAGACACTCATTGGGTGATCTTGAGCAAGTCACCGCCTCTCAGCCTCACAGGATTGTGGTGAATAAAGGGGGGGGGGGACCATGTACACCACCTTGACTATCTTGGAGAAAAAGATGGGATATGTATGCAAATAATAACAATAAATTTACCCAAGCAAGCTCCAAGGAAATAAGAATACCCTACAGTTTCCCACTAGGCCAACTGCTACAAACCAAAATGGATTATGCACACATAACAGGCTTCCATCTTCAAATCAGCCTTCCTCCATCTGTGGCTTGTTGGCTACAGCTGATAGTAGTTAAAGGAAAATTTCAAAGAAAATAATGGTGCACACAGGTTTGTAGACACTTTTTGTCCTTACTTCTTCTTTTCTTTACGTATTCCTTAAGCCAAAGCAAGACAACAGCTTATGAATTAAAAGTTAACCCAACTGACCAAAAACATCCTTACAAAAAGAGGTCTTAATGCCAAAACTGAATGCAGTTAATAACGAGTGGTACAAAAAAAGCTTCCTGAAAGGTGCATAAAAATGAAAAGAAAAAAAAAGCCCTTAAAACCTCCATCTTATAACAAACTGTTTTCAGGTGAATTTTTAAATACTGAATTCAACCTTCTCTCGTGTTTTTTTCCTCGTGTATGAAGAGTTTAGACTTTAGTATCTTAAATTATCTAGGACTGCTAACTTCAAGAGGGTAACTTTATTACCCCCTTTATTGGCGAACAATGAGCTTCTCTCCCAAAGGCCACCTTTTCACAATTATTTTGGATCTCATTGATTGGACTCCTGTGCATATATTAATTGCGACGTCATTGAGGTGATCAGCTTCACTCTAAACTACTGTTTTGAGATCAGGTGGTCTCCGAGCAAAATGAACCCAGCCTGGTCATTTTTAAAATAATATAGGATAGGTGATGTGGTGCTAGTCTTCCCAGGTTCCAAAGCTTCAGTTACCACAGGCACAACATTACCTTGCTGGGATGGTACACAGTGTGTTAAAACCAGGGCTCCAAAATCTGCACTGGCTCCCAATTGTTTACAGGGAAGATTGGGTTTTAATCTACAAAACTCTTCATAATTAAGAATCAACACACCTCTAAAACCACACCCTTTATTCTGAAACATCCAGCACCATCATAAACTGAGTGTGTTCTTAATATCATCTATGTTGCATGTTTTGAACAGCAAGGCATTCAGTACGCTCTTCCCACGAAGGTCTGTCAAACCCTGGCTCTGAAAGCTGTCTAACAGGTCCATCTAGCACTTCCCGGACCTTACTCAGGAACACAGGATGATTTTGCCTGACTAGAATGTGCTCTTCAACAACAATAATCCCTCTTGCTTGCCTGGATGAATACCTGTGAATGTGTAGACGCGCCAGCTTTTGTACGGCTGGAATGAGTCACTGTAAAAAGTAGGAGACACATCTGTTGCTCTTGCCCTGTTTCATATCTGGATTCATCTGACACAAGCCTCAGGCTAAAAAAGGTTCCCACGTCTACTATAAAACTTGCAGTTGCAAGAGCTAATAGAATAATAATTTATTATTTATATGCTCCCCATCTGACTGGGCTGCCCCAGAAAGTGTCAGGGAATCTTCATTATAACTGGGATATATAAGATCAATATATAAGGTTATATCATATACAGGGTTATGTAAGTTCCAGCCCAAGGGAAGGACGTGAGCCAAAATTTTTAAAATGGCCCTCTTCCATAACACCCTCAAAAAGTGTCTGGTTGTTTTTATTTATTAATTAAATATATTATCCAATTAATATAAACACTACATGTGCTATATGAACTCCAAATGATAATACAAATATCAGCAAAGAATATCATACAATGTAACACATCCTGTTATAGAAACCTTTCAAGATTCCTACTGTATCTTAATACAAAACCAATCTAATATTCTTAAATAAATATATGAATTATCTCAAAAAATCTCATTATTGAAAGTGATGGGACACTTCAGTGTGATAATTAACTAACATTATTTCCCCTCCATTTTTGTTTGAGAAGGCCAACATCCCATCTAGTCTAGCATCCGGTTCTTACAGTGGCTGAACAGTGGCCTGTAGGAAACCAGCAAGCCGGTTTGGAGCACAAGAACCCACTCTCCTCCTGTGGTTTCCAGTACAGTACAGTGGTACCTCGGGTTAAGAAATTAATTCGTTCTGGATGTCCATTCTTAACCTGAAACTGTTCTTAACCTGAAGCACCACTTTAGCTAATGGGGCCTCCTGCTGCTGTTGCTCCGCCGGAGTACAATTTCTGTTCTCATCCTGAAGCAAAGTTCTTAACCTGAGGTACTATTTCTGGGTTAGTGGAGTCTGTAACCTGAAGCGCCTGTAACCTGAGGTACCACTGTACAGTGGGACCTCAGTTTTCGAACATAATCTGTTCCGGAAGTCCGTTCCGACTTCCGAAATGTTCGAAAACTGAAGATCAAAGGGCTGTCTGCAAAGTGAATGGAGAAAATTGAGAAATGCGCCTTGGAAGCCATTCGACTTCCGAGGCGTGCTCGAAAACGGAAGCATTCACTTCCAGGTTTTCGGCGTTCAGCTTCCGAAACGTTTGGCAGCCGAGATGTTTGAAAACTGAGGTTCCATTGTACTTTGTTTCTTTCTGTCTGCAGTAGCTGTTCTGAAATGCAAGGGCAACAGGTGCCTTATGCATGTTTTTAATAAAATTTATACACTGCTTGACTGTAAAAACAAAACTCCATCAAAGTTCTCCATTTAATAGAATCATAGAGTTAGAAGGGACCCTGAGAATCATCTAGTCCATTGCTGAATATGCAGCTAGATTGAACCTGCAACCTTGATGTTTAGCAGCACCACACCCTAACCAACTGAGCTATCTAGTGTGACCCATTTAAACAAGTCTAAAAATATAAGCAACAGTGCCTGCTCTTCACTTCCTCTTTCTTTGTCCATTTTTTAAGGTTACAAAACAAATGATGCAAGATCAAACATGGAAATGCATGCTTCCGCTTGGTACACTATTTACAGAGTAGAAACAACCCTGTCCAGATAGTTATGTTTTGTAAACTGCCAAACTAATTATTAGTCAGCAAAGAAGTTGTGAAATATTAAAACTTTTTGACTAATAAATATTTAGCCTCTACATAATGTTTAGCAGTGTTTGAAGTCAAGAGAGAGTGACTTGCATGAAACTACCCCAAATAATTCATTGCTATAGCAAATACAGGGACTTTCTGGCTCACAGCTGACTGCTACTAGTTTGAGGTCTGCTTCAACAATATTTGCACACATTTTCAATCTCAGCTTCCTCTAGACTTGCTCTGGAGTCATTCTACACATTTTACAGAATAAAGTGTTAGAATTCTGGTTGAATTCTGTATCACTTCAGATACAGGTACTTGTCCATGCTCTAGAGCAGAGGGGGTTCAATCTGGGTGTGAGGCAATTTCCTTCAAACCATGTTCAGTCACTGACATCACTCCTGATGCTGATTGGTGGGCAGGAGTGAAATCCTGCATTGGCTGCATATTCCTGCAATCTTCCCACCAGGGGCACAAGGCAAAGCAGCAGGATTGAACTCCCTGCTAATTCCAATGACAGTAGTACACGTCTAGCGTCCGCCTCGTCGAGTGCCCATTCCGTCAAATGTCTGTGGCAAACCCGGAAGTACCGGAACGGGTTACTTCCGGGTTTGGCGTGCGTGCGCAGACGCAGCGCTTTGTCCAGCGTCCTTTTCTGCCAGCGACCGGGGCTCCGGAACGGATCGTGGTTGCAAAACAAGGTACTTCTGTAATAGAGGGTGTTAAGCAAGGATGTATACTGGCACCCTTCCTATTTAATTACTATATAAATACAGTGGTACCTCGGGTTACACATGCTTCAGGTTACAGATGTTTCAGGTTACAGACTCCACTAACCCAGAAATACAGTGGTACCTCACGTTACATACGCTTCAGGTTACAGACTCCGCTAACCCAGAAATAGTACCTCAGGTTAAGAACTTTGCTTCAGGATGAGAACAGAAATTGTGCTCTGGCGGCAGAAGGAGGCCGCATTAGCTAAAGTGGTGCCACAAAGCCACTGATGGGATACCTGCCAAAGTCTTCAAAGTGGATGGAAATGAACTTGCACAACTTCACAAGCTCATAAAAAAAATCTGGGAGAGGAGATCCCAGCAGACTTAAGAGACGCCAAAATGATCAATCTCTTAAAAAAAGGTGACAGAACGGATTGCGGAAACTATTGAGGCATCTCTTTATTAGCTGTGGCTGACAAAATTATTGCAAGGATCTTAGCAAACCGTCTCTTAAAAATATCTGAGGTGACCGTTCCTAAATCCCAAAATGGTTTTTGACCTTCTAGGGGGACAGTGGACATGATTTTCACCTCTCAATAGCTTCAAGAAAAATGCAGAGAGCAAAACCAGCCTTTTTATATGGCTTTTATTGACCTGACTAAGACCTTCGACACTGTAAATCATAAAGCCCTGTGGAATGACCTTCTGAAAATCAGCTGCCCAGATAAATTTGTGAACACGCTTCGGCTCCTCCATGATAATATGATGGCAACAATCACAGATAACAATGGCTCTCAAAGTGAACCATTCACATTGAGATCAGGTGTTAAACAGGGTTGCATTATTGCCCCAACTCTATTCATTATTTTCATTGCCATGATCCTACACTTTGTCAAAGGCAAACTCCCCTCGGGAGTAGAAAACATATATTAAACAGATGGAAAGCTCTTTTATCTGAGCAGGCTGAAAGCAAATAGTAAGGTTACTGTACCTTTCGTCCTAGAGCTTCAGTATGCTGATGACAACGTAGTGTGTGCACACTCAGAAGATGACCTCCAAACCATCCTAAATATGTTCGCAGAAGCTTACGAAAAGTTTGACCTATCACTCAACATCCAAAAAACCAAAGTGCTGCACCAAAAAGCACAAAACAACCCACCTGCAGCACCACAAATCCAACTCAGTGGTGTAACGTTGGAAAATGTTGATCACTTTTCCTACCTGGGCAGTAATCTTTCCATAAGGGTCAACACTGATGCCAAAATCCAGCATCGCCTGAGCTCTGTGAGTGCAGCTTTCTCCCGATTGATGTGCAGAGTGTTTGAGGACCAGGACATTCGCAGGGAAACCAAAATGCTTTTTTACAAAGCTATTGTATTACCAACCTTACTGTACGCTTCTGAAATGTGGACCATTTATAAATGCCATCTCCAACTCCTCAAAAGATTCCATCAATGGTGTCTTTGAAATTTTTTACACATCACTTGGGAATACAGGCAAACTAATGCCAGTGTACTGGAAAGATCACCAGTGTCGAAGCAATGATTCTTCAACATCAGCTTCATTGGACTGGTCATGTTGTGCGGATGCCTGATTATCGTCTTCCAAAGCAACTACTCTATTCCAAACTTACAAACGGAAAGCATAATGTTGGTGGTCAACAAAAGAGGCTTAAAGACTCTCTCAAGGCAAATCTAAAAAAATGTAGTATAAACCGACAATTGGGAAACACTGGCATGTGAGCGCTCCAATTGAAGAACAGCCTTTACCAAATGTGTCATGGGCTTTGAAGATGCTCAAACTCAGGAGCTCAGAAAGGGAGAAACGCGCTAAGAGGAAGGCACACTTGGCAAACCCTTACCATGATCAACTCCTGCCCAGAAACCCATGTCCCCACTGTGGAAGGGCATGTGGATCCAGAATTGGCCTCCACAGTCACCTAAGGACTCATTGTTAAAACTGTGTTTATGGAAGACAATCTTACTCAGCTACAAGTGATCACCAAAGAAGAAGAATCACAATTAACAGAGGTGTTAAGCAAGGATGTATACTGGCACCCTTCCTATTTAATTACTATATAAATAATCTCATCCCTGATATGGAATCCTCCTCCTTTTCTGCCCCCACCCTTGGGAATCGTAAATTGTCAATTCTGCTCTACACCAATGATTTAGTTTTGTTATCTCAGAATAAAATTGGAGTTAGGAGGGTGCTGGTTAAATTGGACAGCTGTGTAAAAAAGAACATCTAAAAATTAACTATGATAAAACCAAGGTCACTGTATTTGGCAAGAGGACTACCAAGTCCAGGTGGACTCTAGATTGTTGCATGCTTGAGCCAGTACCCAGATTTAAATATCTAGGATTACTTATTGATGGAAAGTCATAATGGAAACACCATCTGGAAGCAATTAAGCTAATATTTGGTCACTACTGGGCAGCTATATAGGTTCTTCCATTCAAAGGGTGGGCAGTTAATAAACCCAGATATTAAGATCACTGTCTTTAAAATCATTGCCCAAATGCTCTACTGGGTTGAGATTTTGGGAATTGGTGTTAGATCTGAAATAGAGGTCCTACAAAATAAACTTATGAGGCTGATTTTTGGGGCTTCCTGGCAGAACACCAGCAGTCCGCCACAGAACTGAGTTGGGCCTTCCCGCACTAGCAGCCAGAATTGATCTAGCTTATCTGAGATGCTGGCACAGGCTAAATGCCTTTGAGGATCATACCCTTACTAAACTCTGCTGGTTAGAGCAACTAAGGATAGAGGGCTGGGCACGAAAGTGCCAAGATAATCTTCAAATTGAGAACTACTTAGTCCTTAGCCCAAGTGACCTGTAGATGGATACAACTACAAGTTGCCAGAGTCACCAATACTGCAGCAATCAATAGCCTCCTGCTTTCCTAATCCCAACAAGAAGTAGCTAACTACGGTACTTCCATTTCAACATCTTTCTGTACTCTCTCTTAAGGCAATGCTTGCCTCAGGAGGAGGCAAAACCTTTCTAAGTGGCAGCTACCAATGCTCCTGAATTTTAGTGTACAATCCAACACACAAGCAATCTCCCTGGATAAAGCAGATTACCTGTTGCTCCTCTCCCAAATCATCTTTATCCTCATATAGATAGTAAAAAAGAAAACTGATGACCCATCTCTACTTCTGTCCAACAACCAATTCCATCTGCTGTATCAGCAAGCATCTGGGCCCCTGCACACACACCATGTGTGGACAAAACTAAACTAGATTTTTATATTGCTATCTGACCTAATTCACTTGCACCAGAATTAAACCAAGAAAATCTTGTGTCTATGATAGGCAGAAAATCCACAGGCACAATATTTTCTTCTCTAGATCTGAGTATCTGCTGAATGCTTGACTACTGCTTAATTCCTAAAAGCTCAGGTACCATAGAAGAAAGAAACTGGCAACTTAGTACAGTTGTATCAAAAGTAGGTTGTTTTTACAGATGTAGATTATGTTTTTACTTGTGTGGTTTGAACAGTTCAAAAGGTGAGCTCAGACCAGCCCTGAGTGTAAAGAAAAGGAAACACCCAACTGCATAAACCAATGTATTGTTACTAAACTGGAGCATTGTTACTTAATGGAGCAAGTATTAATGCACATGGCAAAAAATATTTTAAATCTAATCTTGTCAAAGCATGAATACAGTACACCATACCATCAGTAGTGTAAAAAAGTAATTTATTGCTAAACTCTAGGTAGCATTATTATATAGAAGAATATAGGAACAGTGGCCAGTGATCTGCCATCATTGAAAAACAAATTATGAGATTGCCTACCTCTAATGTACAATTGTTAGGAACGTCTCATTTTCTTTTTGTCCAATCTTTAACATACAGTGGAGAATGCCAACCTTGGAGTTTTATCTGAGCCTCAGGGCTTCCAGCACAGATATATTCTCAAGGACACACATTTATTACACAAAGTACTTTTTATTGGCTTTTACAATCCCTTCTCCTTAGTGTGAGCAGCATGAGTGTGACCTTTCCTACTGTTATGCTCCTAGGTCACTCTCAAGACAAAAATGATACATAATTCAGGGGTCAGAAACCTTTTTCAGCTGTGGGCTGGTCCACCGTCCCTCAGGCCATGTGGTGGACCGGACTAGATTTTGAAAAGAAAAAAAAGAACAAATTCCCATGCCCCACAAATAACCCAGAGATGCATTTTAAATAAAAGCACACATTCCACTCATGTAAAAACACGCTGATTCTCAGACCATCCGCGGGCCAGACTGAGAAGGCGATTGGGCCGCATCCGGCCCCAGGGTCTTAGGTTGCCTACCCCTGCCCTAAAATTACCCATTCTCTCTCCCCTTCTCCTCCACAAGGAGCATCCAAGATTAAGAAAGAGCCACTGTTCAAAAGACACCTTCCTCCTTGGGGACCTTTACTTGTACTGATGTAAATGAATAGGTAAGAGTCAATGCTGCTGACATTCTACTTCAAAACGTGCCCCAAATCCAGTAAGTTGCAGACCAGGGACTCGCAGAGAAAAGTCCCACTAATATATATATCCCCAAACACTCTACCTATCTCAAGGAAATCTTGTTCACTTATTGGGAGGGGAGAAGAGAGTAAGTTTCCATTTAGTTAGTTTTCTTTCAATACACCTTGAGGGAATTACTGTTGCATAATGGGAGGATTTCGTTCCCACACTTCTTCCAAAGAGTTTAGTACATTTACCGAATTCACCTTTATCTGTACAACAACCCTGGGAGCAGGAGTCCAAGGATGCTTGGTGAAATTTAACTACAGGGTGGATTCTTGAACCAGAGTCATGGTCCAAAACTTGCTTGAGACTAAGCTAAGTATAACAATAGCTTTTTTCGCCTGCCTCAGAAGCTGCCCCTCAAGCAGAATGTCGCCCTGCCTCCCCTCCCAGGGCTACAATGGTGAACATGTTAGAGGTCTGTTTCATCCACAAGGACGTTAAGCAATCTGCACGACATGCAGGCTTATCTCGATGCACAGGTCATCAACCAGTCAGATGCTGAACACTTCGAACTCCGTTCCAAAGAAGGTAGAAAAAAGGGGGGCTCTGTTTAGTTATACCAATCTGTTATGTACTCTGGCTTGGCAAACATACAAGGTCTTTCTTTTCCTTAAAGAGCAGTCGGCATTATTGCTTCAACTATACAATCCTCCCCCCACCCCCTCAACAACACTACATTGGCAGGATGCAAAGTTAAGAAAATAAAATGGAATTCAAGCCATTGCAGCCTAGAGATAAAACTGGCCACCGTTAACAGGAGCCTAAAACGACCCCCTTCATGCCTAGTGCCAGTGTTAAAACGGAGGGACGTTATAGGAAATATATTCAATTTCCGTTTTCTTTTATAACTAAAGCTTATGAAACCTGTTGTCCGCTCTTTTTAACTCCCAACAACCGCGACGTGCAACCTTCTCATCGCCGGAAAACCACCCAAGGCGGGCGCCGCTTTATTAATAGCATGCAAAGCTATTTATTTTCTGCTTGCTTCCTTACCGAGACCTCGATTCACTCCACTATCCCATTTCGCTTCGGGTTCCAGAAACCGATTCCCCCCACTTACCTGCGCCGCTGCTGTGCAGCCGCCCGCGAACAACGGACGCTTTTGTTCGCTCCAGCGCCGAGGGCTCGAGCTTCACTCTTCCCCTGCCGCCTCCTTCACCCTCCTATCTTTGCCACGCCCCCTCAAAATAGCACCCTGCACCCATCGCCCAATCACCTGCCGGGTTTGTTCAGCATCATCCCGTGCTTCACCGCTGGATTGGTGCATCTGCCTCAAGCCATCAGCTGAGCCGATGCCAGTCACCATGGCAGCAGCCGCCTGATGAATATTGCGAAGCGGAGGAAGAAACGCTTTGTTGATAAAGAGCGCGCGCGCCCGAGCAGCTTGGCCGTGGTGTGCATAAAAACGAATGTGGGAAATCCAACGGAAGCCTCCTTGCACGTGTTGCAAATCACTAAGAAAAACATGCTTCTTGGTGTGGCATTTTCTAGGAATGATAAAAAGGCTTGCAATCTCGAAAAGTTTCAGGAAAGGGGTAGCTGAAATGGTCACGGGACAGGAGAAATTCCCTTAGGAGGAAAAAAGGTTGCAGTATCTGGCGCTTAAAAGAAAAGTAGGGCGCCGGAAACAGATAAGACAGGACACGAAAGGTGAACAGGCTTCTTTGAAACTATTAGCACACGAGAACGTCTGATGAAGCTGAATGTTGGACGATTCGGGGAAGACCAAATAAAGTATTATTTGTTTGAAGATCACAGGGCAGTTCACAACATAAATGAGCAACATGAGGACACAAATTACTGTACATTAAGGTTATCAGATTTTTTTCAATGAATCCGGGGACACTTTTCAACTTCAGTAGGAATGATAGGATTTTGTGTGGGGACTGATTTGTAAATCCAAGGACAGTCCCCAGGAAATGGGGATATCTGATAACCTTACTGTACATACCACCCCCACCAACAAGCTAATAACCTCCTTCCCAGACAAAGCACATCTTTCTGCAATGCACAGCTAAACCTCAGAATTCTCTCCCACAATATGTGGTGGCAATCAGCTCGAATGGCTTTCTAAGTAAGTTAGACAAATGCATGGGGAGAACAATGGCTGTATATTACAGTGGTACCTCAGGTTAAGTACTTAATTCATTCCGGAGGTCTGTACTTAACCTGAAACTGTTCTTAACCTGAAGCACCACTTTAGCTAATGGGGCCTCCTGCTGCTGCCGCGCCGCCAGAGCACGATTTCTGTTCTCATCCTGAAGCAAAGTTCTTAACCTGAAGCACTATTTCTGGGTTAGCGGAGTCTGTAACCTGAAGCTTATGTAACCCGAGGTACCACTGTACCTCCAAGATGAGAGGCAGCATGGGTGTAGCCATGGGGGACAGGGAGGGGCAGTTGCCTCCCCAAATCAATGTCAATAAAAATACATAGCTAACTGAGGTTCTCCCCCCCCCCCGCAAAGGCCTACACCCCACTAACAAAAATCCTGGCTACACCCATGAGAGGCGGTATAATTGCTGTGATTCACAAGTTGGGCTGCTGAGCTCATGTTAACTGGGTCTTTTCCCCTTACATGGGCTCTATAGTTATAACTGCTACATCACAAACATAAATTCAACAGGTTAATTTTTGCTCTTTCCTTGTCTTTCAGTGTGAGACGGCATAACGCCAGCTCTGGAAGCAGCTGTTCTACATCTATAGAAGAAAATATGGGGGAGATGAGCATAACAGTCTGGGGGATTTGGGCTAAGGTTAACTTGAGTCATGGTCATCCCAAAACTGCTGTCAGTCACAAGAAAAAAAGGCCACATAAAATGGGGGATTCTTAGTAAAGGAGAAAATATCTGACTATTTTTGCACTATCAAAGCAGCCCCAGAACATATAAATTAGAGAACATTGCTTTTAGTCAGATTAGTCTCCTTTTAAGAACTACCAAGGAACATCCATGCAGGAGAAAAAGTTGCACAGGGAGCAAGCCTCAGTGGACACAGTGGTAATTACTTCCATGTAAAAGTAGGATTGCACTGTTTTAATATTGTGTTTTAGTGCTGTAAACCTGCCTTGGGACCTTAGGATGAAGAGCAGGTAATTTAGAATAATAACAGCCCTCCAGGGGAATGCAGCTATGTTATATTATGTTTTCCATATTTCAGATACAGGCTGTGGTTGTTAAACGCCTTACAACTTTATACTAATGGCTTTATAATTGTGGCTTGCTCACTCTTGATTGGTGAAATTGTTTTCCGAGACCAAGACAGATGAACGCCAACCAACCATGATGCAACATAGACACTACTAAAACAACTACACAGGATATGCAGATATTTCAAGCGCACTCATTTTGCTAAGTGCATTTAATTAAACCGAAATCTCGCACAATCATGCTTAAAACAGTACAGATGCCGAAAGAGACCCGGGGGGGGGGGGGGAAGCCAAAACAAAACCCTAGACCTGAAATCGCAGCAAAAAAGCCAGTCTGGTTTAAATGGCTCCCTCCATCAACCCCGTAAACGCTCTCTCCACCCCGACCCACCAATCTAGCGCTCTACAGGATACAGACGCGAGTTCAGCTGAACATAAAGACTCCGTTCATTTATTTACACGGGAACCGCATTACCGTTCTCGACCATTTCTGGCCGTGCGGGGAGAAAACTGAAATACCAAAGGAAGCCGGGTGGGGGGGCGCGAACGCGTTACTAATGGCGTCGCGTCGCTCTACCCTCTCTCATCTCCGTGGTGAGAGCCCTATGCTTGGCGCTGGGATAACGAGAGTGGGAGGTTTAGTTCCATTTTCGAATCCCTTCCTACCTCTATGATTTATCCCGGAAGTGCCCCGCGGGGCTTATGTGTGGATTCTCTCGCTCGGCCCCCCCCCCCCCGGAAGCGAAAGGGTCCGCTTTTGCTCTGAGCTGGGGCTGTCGCTGTGTGTTATTTACAGCCGACCTACTGTCGCCAAAGGGCTCCCGGGAGAAGCGAAGCCTCAGGCACCGAAGCACCATGGGCAGGAAGGTGACTGTGGCCACCTGCGCCTTAAATCAATGGGCGCTGGATTTTGATGGCAACCTGGAAAGGATATTGAGAAGTAAGGCAAAGCAAAGAACGCTGGTGTTTCTTTGGTGCGGGGAGGGGGGGGCGCGCGTGTGTGTGTGCATATATATGCATGCAGTGATTCTTCAACTTCATTGGACTGGTCATGTGCGGATGCCTGATTATCGTCTCCCAAAGCAACTCTATTCCAAACTTAAAAATGGAAAGCGTAATGCTGGTGGTCAACAAAAGAGGTTCAAAGACTGTCTCAAGGCAAATTTTAAACACTGTAGTATAAACACCAACAATTGGGAAACACGAGCCTGCGAGTGCTCCAATTGGAGAACAGCCTTTACCAAAGGTGTAACTCTGCAATGAATACCTTCCAACTCTGCAATGAATACCTAACTCTATGAAAGGCCGGCACTTCTCTTTACTCTGTGGTTGTGGTGGAGTTAGCTTGCCCTGTGCCCCACAGCAGCACAACAATAAATTATGCAAGTGGTAATAAATTATAATAAATTATGCAATGAGATGAAATAACAAATGCAATGAAATAATAAATTATGCAATGAGATGTTTCAGACACAGGTGCTCTTGTTCAGGGTGCCATGCAGATTTTCCCCTTCCAGGATTCTATTTCTTTTCTCTTTTTTCAATTATATTTTATTAAGTTTCAACATATTTAGTATATACAATCAAAACACATTTTCATCTTTTCTCCCACCCCGTTTTCCATGGAGTTGTTGTTTCTCTCCCTTCTTCTGCACCCTATCTTCTATCTATTAAATCATAATCACAATATAATAATGAATTACTTCTGTTGCTTATAGATCAAATCCTGCTCAGGACTTAACAGGCTTCTTTGTTGCACTGCTTACAGTGCTCTGTAAGGCATGAAGCTGGTATGAGTCTCCAATAGCTGAGATTAAGATCCGTGATTTAATTTCCGTCTCTTTAAATGCCAGAGAGATGGGATACCTAGTGATGATTCTTCATCATGTTGTCGAATTGGGCCCTGCATATTTGATTGGCTCAGCTGGATTTTTTTTAAAATTGAAACACTGCTGTTTTTTGTTTGCAAACTCCAGTTATGGCAGAATTGGTTAGCGTTTGTTTCCCCACAAGGTGGAGGGTGACTGACATCAGGTGGACCACAGAGGCAGGACTACTGTGATCTCCAGCTGGCTAGCCCAGCACAGACTGGTTCAAGTGGCAATTCTAAGCAGTTCTGTTTTTCTAGAAAAAGAGATGCCAGAACTCACCATGGACGCCTCCCTTGTTCTCTTATAACAGCAATGGCACCCACCTGAGAGGTGCTGGAACTGAGTTCCAGCGAGTTCCGGCTGAAAAAAGCCCTGGTTCCAAGGATAATGTTGCTGGAAAGCAACAGCAGGAAAAGGCTGTTGTGTAACAGGAAAAGGCTGTTGTGGTCAAGTTCTGTTTGTAGGCTTCTTGCAGGCATTTGGTTGGTGACTGGGGAACAGGATGCTGGACTAGCTAATCCTTCAGTCTGAATCAAAAAGGACATTTCTTATAATTTGTAAAGCTTGTATGTTCTGTGTAAGCTGTAAGAGAGCTCTGTGCATAGTTATTGCTCTGTGATAGCCATTTCATGCACCTGTGTTCTCCACTGATTGCAGTTAAAACAGTTCTGTGAATCTGAGTTGTACATAGGGCAGTAAGTACCCCATTGGAAAAAGAAAATATTCTGTACCAAGAAAAACTGATGCTGATGACAATTTGCATGTAGCACGTCCTCTCAGTTATTGAATCCTTGATAGTCTCTGGTTTTTGAGATTTCAAAATGGAGTGCTCACGTATGGAGTGCTCCCATAAGGGCTGGGAATTTGCTTTAAAAAACCCGAGATTCTGAGGAGGCTGTATTGAGGCATCACATGCTGCCATTTTTTGTGCTCTACTGAGTCGTATCATTCATGTTGCTATACTTGAAGATGTAGGATTCTTCCCTTCCATGAGATTGCCAAAGATTAATAATTATAATTTGATATTCTAGGTATTGAAATTGCTAAACAGAAGGGAGCAAGATACCGGCTTGGGCCAGAACTTGAAATTTGGTGAGAATTGCTTAACCATTTCATATATTTTATTACCCTGCTGAAAAGACAGGTAGTCCTTTTGCAGGGAAAAAGAGAAATATGATTTTTCTAATCCTCCATAACCTTGGGGAGTAAGGATATCAAGTATGTTAGAAATATGTCAAAGTAAATGTAACTGAAATGTTTCTGTACATAGCTATAGCTATTGTAATCATACTTAAGTAAAATATTATTTTGCATTGCTTCTGAAAATTGTTCAGATACAGTGCTGTGCAAACTTAGCAGGGGTGGCATCCAGAGCAGTCGACTAGTTACCAGAATCACACTCCACCCTCTTGTTCCTGTCTTTAGATGGGAGAAGGGAAAGCCAGTTTTCATCTGCTCACCTCTTCAGACAGGTGATCAGCACTTTTAAAGGTGACAGTGTTAACACACACTGCCATGCTTACTGGTTTTTGAGTTGGGGTATGTAATGTTTGAAACATTTATCCTTAAAAGATTAATTGTCCTCAACACTTCTCTTCTACCTTCTGAAATAATGTGCAAACTTGTTTCTGTCCATTTGTGGAGCAAAGGGGGGGTTGTAGTTGGAGGGGAAAGAGAGCCATCTCATTCATGCCAATAGCATAACCTGTAGCAGATTTGATCATGGACAGCAGAAGGATGGAATAGAGATTTTAATACAAAAAGGAAATAATTCTGTATCCTACATACTTATTTCTTTAATGTCAATTACCACTGGAGTAATATAAATGTAGTTAATAATATACTCTTGGTTCAAGTGGTTGCTTCACATTAATTGGTACAATTAATGTACAATTGCCTATAATGAAGGGGTTCTACTTTAGGTAATTTCTCTTGCGAAAGCTCATAATTTCCTTCTTGGTATGAAAATAATGTGTTTGTCGATATGATTCTTGTTTTCATGCAGTGGATATGGCTGCTCTGATCATTACTATGAGTCTGATACACTTCTACATTCATTTCAAGTTCTGGCCAAACTTTTGGAATCTCCTGTTACTCAAGACATAATCTGTGATGTTGGAATGTAAGTTACCTTGTAATTACAATGTGTGTACATTAGCTTGAGATCCATGGTTTGTTTATTTATTGGCTTTATACCCCATCCTTCCTCCGGAAGGAGCCCAGGGTAGCAAACACATCTACATTTTGTTTTTAAAAAAGGATTCTAAAACAGGAAAAACATTCTAACAACAGTTTCAGTTAAAAATACCTAAAAACAGTTACAATATGCTAGTACTAACCCTTTGAATTGGGCCTGGTAGCTCATTGGCAGCCAGGGGATTGCTTTCAGGATCAGTGACAGATGTTCCCATTGGGCTGCCTCAATTACCAAACTAGCAGCCACATTTTGTACTAGTTGCAGCCTCTGCACCATCTTCAAATGCAGCCCCACATAGAATGCATTACAGTAGTCCAAACAGAACACTAGAGCGTGGACAGCTGAGGTCAGGCTGCCCTGGTCCAGGAATGACTGTAGCTAGTGACCCAGCCAAAGCTGAGCATATGCTCTGCTCGTCACAAATGTGTACTCTATGTGTAGCGTTCCTAGCCACATGCATGTCCTGTTTTGCTATGCAGCACAACCTCTCAATTATTTTCTGTGACCTCATTTCCTCCATGCTATTCTGTGAACAGAAAAAGAAGTAATAATGTATTGGGAGCAGAACTTCTTCATAACTGGTCTGGAGTTAGGGGTGAGCAGTGAAATGACCAGGTTTGCTGATAATACCAGATTCTTTAGGGTAGAGATAGAGTAAAAAGGGGTTGTGTGGAGCTGTACAAAGATCTCTCCAAACTCTGTGAATGGGTGTTAAAATGTCAAATGTGGTTCACTGTAAGCAAAGGATGCACGTAGGGGCTAAAGAACAACAACCCTCAATTGTTCTGACTTCACACATGCCCTAACGGGTTGGTAACATTGCAGAAGCAAAATATTGGGGTTGTGGTAGATAGCTCAGTGAAAATGTTGACATGGTTTGCTGCCCCTGTGGGGGGAAAAACAAACAAATTATGTGGTAGCCATCATTACTAAAGGGATTGGGACTGAAACTAGCAACTTGATTATGCTTTTATATGAAAGTATGATATTGTGGCCAATTTTATCCCAGTGGGTGATGAAATCATTGCCTTGAAAGCGTGTGGGTCTTGTAGAGAAGGAAGCTAAGGACAATTTTGACTTGTTATTATTAACTCTTAACAACATAGCAGTACATGATGCTATTTTCATTTCATTCATACTTTTGCAAGCACATGGAGGGGGCAGCCCTTGCACGACTAGTCTTGATTAAAAGGGGGGAGTCCTGGCAGTATACTTCATCTTTTTTAACCTGGTTCTGTTCTTCACTGGATGCAGGCTTCTCATAGCTCTTTAGACTTTTTTATTTT
Organism: Podarcis filfolensis; assembly: GCF_964270895.1. Taxonomy (NCBI): domain Eukaryota; kingdom Metazoa; phylum Chordata; class Lepidosauria; order Squamata; family Lacertidae; genus Podarcis; species Podarcis filfolensis. The sequence continues at coordinate 77,866,696 of NC_139604.1, forward strand.
TCATGACCTTGTTTCCACATTCCATTCTCTTTTTGCAGCTGTTTCCTTCAAAGTACACACTGTTCTTATCTTCTGGTCTTCCTGTTCCGGCTGGTTTTTTGACAACTCCAGCAGTTTTTGGTAGTACTAGACTTCTAACCCCTTTAGCCTTGTTAAAGGGGAAAAATACATGTTCACTCATCTGTGTCGTATTTCATTCCATTATTTCATACGTTTGTTTCATAACAATATGACCCTCATTTGAAGTACTGGGTTGTATTCAATGTAGTGCTGAGGGTATGGTTCTGTCAGTGCAAGGATTTTCCTTCCGTGGCTGAACCTTCCCCTCTCCTCTTGCCGCACATCCTCTAAATCTGTTCCAGCGGTTCCCCCAACCCTTCAGAGTGGATTTAGGGAGGGGGAGGTGGAATTCCCACCACGTTGGTAGGAATCCTTGTGCTGGCTTCCCCTAGTGCAGTTAGTTAAATATGGCCCATTGTGTACACTTCTGGTCAGTATACTTCAGCAGAGATGTTGTAGAGCTGGAAACGGTGCAGAACAGGATAGCCAAAATGATGAAGGGACTGGAGCAACTCCCTTATGAGAAAAGGTGAAGCCATTTGGGTTTTTTAAAAGGTTTTTTTTTTTTTTAAAAAAAAAGGTAAAACGATCAACAGAGATTCCTCTTCTCCAGTACTGAGCACATTTGTACAAGCTCAGTCATATATAAATGAAGTGGTATCTGCAGAAGGCTAGAATCTAGTTTTGACTTGCCTAGATGATGGGCATGCAATGGGGACGCCTGCAGCACTGAATTGGCTGTTTCTGGCAAGGTGGGGTTATAATAGGAAGCGTGACAACAGTGAGAAATATTTCTGGTGCGTGCTAGAACTGAGACGTTTTGAGTGCATCAGAGACTATGTGTGTGAAAGATACTCAAAATTCCATTATTTTGTTCAGATCCTCTCATATACCGTATTTTTCGCTCGATAACACGCACCCGACCATAACACGCATGTAGTTTTTAGAGGAGGAAAACAAGGAAAAAAAATATTCTACATGAAACAGTGGATGTATGATTTTTGTGGTTCATGCTGTGGCCACAGACATGTGATCTGATGGTGAGTTTGGGGTAGCCCAATGCAAAAATCCTGAGGATCCATGTGGATCCATGTTTGTCACCACATTTTTGCACCACTGCGGCCCCAGGCAACAGTGGGTGCGTGATTTTTTTGGTGCAAACTGTAGCCATGGACATGCTATGTGATCTGATGGTGAATTTGGGGTGACCCAGTGCAAAAATCCTGAGGATCCATGTGGATCTGTGCTTTGTAACCACGTTTTAAGTGGGGAGGGAAGGAAAAGCACTCAAGGGACAAGGAGCACGCGTGGAGCAAGCTCTGCTTCTCTCCCTCCTCCTCCCCCCCTTCACGAGCTGAAAAACTTTGCTGGAGGGGCAGAGAGCCTGCTTGCTTTAAAGGAGCCTACCGTACAGGAGCCGCTTACACTCGTGTAAACGGCTCCCCTGCTTGCTTTAAAGGAGCCAACCGGACAGGAGCCGCTTACACTCGTGTAAGCGGCTCCCCTCCCGCTTTGCTCCTTTAAAGAAGCAGGCACTCTGTCCCTCTTTCCTCCCCATTCAGCGGCTCTTCTCCCGCTAGAAACCACGGAGGAGGGGAGCGGAGGGAAGCATTCGCTCCATAACACGCACAGACATTTCCCCTTACTTTCTAGGAGGAAAAAAACGCGTGTAATGGAGCGAAAACTACAGTACATATATATGTGAATGTCATCTATAGTAAGGAATCTCTTGTTTACACTGATTTTTATTATTTCTGCAGGCCTGTTATGCACCGAAATGTTCGCTACAATTGCAGAGTGATCTTCTTAAACAAGTACGTGACTGCTTTCCAATCAAAGTACTCTTCCTCTCATTTTTAGAATGTGCCTCTCTGGGATACTCTGTGTGCTTGTGTTTAGGTGTAGATTTAATCCCCATTTTTTAAGTGGAGAAACTAATGCTTAGGCCTAAGTATATGTTTGATTGTTCTCTGTTGAAATAAGCAGATTTCAAAATCCTTAACTTTGGCTGGGTTGCAGTAAAAGAACATTTCTCAAGGGCCTTGTTTTCATTTTGTTGCACTGCATGTCCTCATGGTAGCTTTATTTGTTTTATTCAAGGAAAATACTTCTGATACGACCAAAGATGGCGCTGGCAAATACAGGAAACTACCGGGAGATGCGATGGTTCACTCCTTGGAGTAGATCACGGCAAGTTCCTATACTTCATAGTGATAACCATTCTAGAGAATTGGGTTGCTCCTTGATGTATATCATTCCAAACCTCTGTTAGAATATCTTTCAGGAGGCTTTGTTGTGTGGCTTGTCTGAAACATTTTTTAAAAAATCATTGCCAGAACTGCATCCATGCTGACATTGCATCCTGGTATAATACTTTGTCATGAGCACCATGTGGCATGCTAGCCATGCATGGCAACCCTCCAAGGCTGTGTTTGTCCTTTGCATGAGACTGCAAAGCCAGGAGGGCTGTCCTCTCAGGCTGTAAAGCTGCCCTTGGGGCTCCCCCTGAAACTGACACAGAAGCTCCAGCGGGTGCAGAATGCCGCAGCAAGATTCCTTATGGGGTCCCTGCCACGGGATCACATTCACCCGGTGCTATACCAGCTGCACTGGCTCCCGGTGGAGTACAGGATCAGGTTTAAGGTGCTGGTTTTAACCTTTAAAGCCCTACACGGCCTAGGGCCCTCGTACCTACGGGACTGCCTCTTCTGGTATGCCCCACGGAGGACCTTATGGTCTGCTAACAACAACACCTTGAAGATCCTGGGCCCTAGGGAAATTAGACTGGCCTCGACTAGAGCCAGGGCCTTTTTGGCCGTGGCCCCGGCCTGGTGGAACGCTTTCCCACAAGAGACCAGGGCCCTGCAGGATTTGACATCTTTCCGCAGGGCCTGCAAGACGGAGCTGTTCCGCCAGGCCTTTGGGCAGGATGCAGTTTGACTTACTTACCTTTGTATAAAACAAGCCCAAAGGAGGCCCCCAACCTGCTCACAGGTCCTTGTATGATCAGTGGAAACAGTTGGTCCTGGCAAGTATTAGCAACTCTCAATTCCACCCTGATATTTGCCACCTGCCCAGATTTTTAACTTGTCTGAATTAATTTTAAGATGGATTTTAATTAATTGATTTCTGTTTTTATGCTTATTGTGTTGTTTTTATGATGTTAGCCGCTCTGAGCTCAGCCTCAGCTGGGGAGGGCGGGATACAAATAAAATTTTATTATTAATATAATATAATTATTATTAAAGTTGCATTTGACTTTTAAAATTATTATTATTTGTTGAATTTGCATACCACCCTATACCCATAGATCTCAGGCTTGGTAGGTTGCAAGTTGTGCAGGCCTCGTTTATGAAAAGCTTCTGCTTTAACTTGATTTTATTTTTTTTATTTTTTTGGTCGCAGAATTTTAGCTGAAGAGGTTTGGCAGTGTGTTAAAATTTAGTATATTGAAAAGTGTGTTTAAGTGCTTATTTGTCGCATAATTTCCCCCCATACCCCTCCTTTAGGCACGTGGAAGAGTATTTTCCTCCCAGGATGATACAAGAGATAACAGTTCAGGTACAATGCTTTGATACATATGGGGGATAGCAGTATAATAATAATAAAATCCACCACCTTTGACTGTCAACCATGGCTGGATCTAGTCACGTCAAAGAAGCGATTCAATTAAACGCATTGTAAACTTCATACAGGGAAGTTCTGTTGGCGAAAAATGGGACTCCACAGCGCCATCTGGTGTTATAATCTTTACAAATGTTGCCGAGTCCCAAGGTTTAGATACTAGCGGTTTGATGTTACAGGTGCTAACTGGTGATTTTTGTTCTCCTTTCCATGTTCTTATATTTGGAATATAAATAAATTCAAAAACTAAAATTGATTGAAAACTCATGTATTATTACTGTTAATGGGACATGCATAGCCTTGCACTTCGAATTTTCCTGATTAAATGTTACCTCAGTATTTATACACTGTATTCTCTTGCCAAAAAGGCAGTTTCTGCAGTGTACAAATTTAAAATGAAAGCTCATGTAAAACAAGCCATAGGATGTTTTGGAGACCATGGACACATTTGCAAATCAGGTGAATTGTTGTGGGTGCCACACCATATCCTATTCTTCTGGCTAGATTCTGCAGGAAGAGGGGACCCTGAGGCTAACAGCGAAGGCCTCTGTGGTTGTCATGTTGGCAACTCTCATTTAATTCCATTAGCCTTAATACAATGGTTATGTTAGCATAGCCCTTAACCATAGCTGTTGCTCATCCGGATTCACTTTCAAACCAGGGTTTGAAGCAAGTTTAAAATATCTGATTTAAACTAAAACCTTGCTTAATATTAAAAGTTAACACTGGACTGATTGGAGAGAAGGGCAGGAGACCCTGTGAGGAGGAATTGTGAAACCCCATAGTCCACTTGTGATACCTTTTTCCCTGGTTAAGGGATCAGAAACATGCCTTTCAGAAGTGCAGTTTCCAGAGCTTAATTTCCTGACATGTTTTGTAGCTGAGAGCTACTGTGCCCAATATTACATCTTGTGACTTGGATTATAATTGGCCATCCCTGTGTTATGGTACAGTATGTTCCAACTAAAAAAATATAAATGATGTAAACACTAGTTTCATAACCTTTTTGAGAGGTGTTTTTATTAGGGTGTTGTGAGTCAAATTGCATATGATAAATGCCTTTATCACAGCTTTAGATGGATAATTTTGTATGTTGGTCAATCACTGGGTCGTGGATTCTTTTTTCCTATTCCAATGGCCCATCCTCACTCCTTGCTTGTCTTAGGAAAGTGTCCCATTTGGTGATGCAGTTCTGGCAACTTTAGATACCTGCATAGGAAGTGAAATCTGTGAAGAACTGTGGACACCAGTCAGGTAAGAGGTGAATTAAGGTTTGGAGAGGATTCCCAAAACTGCTAAAATAAATCAAATCCAAATCAATTTTGCAGTAAACATTGAAGACCCCTTCACCCCTCTTCTCTCTCTGGAACATTCTAGAGAACAAGTCAGGTTAATCAATAAGATGGCAATATGGAGAACTTCAGCTTTCATTGTACAGTGGTGCCTCGCAAGACGAAATTAATTCGTACCGCAAGTTTTTTCTTCTTGCGAGTTTTTCGTCTTGCGAAGCATGGTTTCCCATAGGAATGCATTGAAAATCAATTAATGCGTTCCTATGGAGACCGCTTGCCAGGCTGGCGGTGCGGAGAAGGGCTTTTCTCCCCACCGCAAGCCTTCAGGACAGGTCCGGGAACAGAGGGGAAGGCGCGCAGCGCTTCTCCTCTGTTCCTGGGGCTTGCGGTGGGAGGAGGGTTTTTCCTCCCCACCGCCAACATTCAGAACAGCATTCTGAATGTTGGCGGTGGGAAGGAAAACCCTCCTCCCACCGCAAGTCTTCAGGACAGCCATCCGAAGGCTGGCGCGGGGAGGAGGTCTCTCCGCCCCACCGCCAGCCTTCGGAGCAGCCTTCCGAAGGCTGCCGGTGGGGCGGAGAGACCTCCTCCCGCCGCCAGCCTTCGGAGCAGCCTTCCAAAGGCTGCCGGTGGGGCGGAGAGACCTCCTCCCACCGCCAGCCTTCGGAGCAGCCTTCCAAAGGCTGGCGGCGGGAGGAGGTCTCTATGCCCCACCGCCAGCCTTCGGAGGAGGTCCGAGGACAGTGGGGAAGACGCGCTGCGCTTCCCCGCTGTCCTGGAGATTTCCCTATGGGCTTTCGTCTTGCGAAGGAAGCCCATAGGGAAATTCGTCTTGCGAAGCGCATCGAAAAACGGAAAACCCTTTCGTCTGTCGGGTTTTTCGTCTTGCGAGGCGTTCGTCTTGCGGGGCACCACTGTAGATAGTTCTGTATCCACAAATGTCCTTAAATTGTTTATTGCTTGTTTTATACACTGAATACAGTGGTACCTCGGTTTTTGAACTTAATCCGTTCCAGAAGTCCGTTCTTAAACCAAAGCCGTTCTTAAACCGAGGCGCTCTTTCCCTAATGAGGCCTCCCGCCGCCGGTGCCCTTCCACCGTTCAGATTCCATTCTTAGACTGAGGTAAAGTTCGCAAACCAGGACACTACCTCTGGTTTTGCGGAGTTCATAAACCAAATAGTTCGTAAACAGGGCTGTTCTTAAACCGATGTACCACTGTATTTAGTAATTGCATGTGGGGGCGGGGGCGGTTGAGCTTTTCTAATTTGAGGAAATAAATGTTCATATCCAAAGTCACTGATCATAAATATCAAACTTAAACCATAATAATAGAAAGAATGATGGTAGTACCTATAACTGGTAGTACCTATAACTCTGTATGCATAAAAAGAAATCTGATAACAAGCATCAGTAAATCATTAAATCAGAGGGTATCTATGATTCATGTAGCTTGAGGTGCTCATAGACTATGCCCATGTTTTTACCAGAGCTTCAGTTTACATTTCATATTTGCACAATAGTTTTTCTTAATTACTTTATAAGGTAAGCATGGGCTTGGCATTCGTAAATTGACTTTTCTAAAGTCAATATATGGAGCTCAGTCATCCATAAACATTTGATTCAGTGTAAAGCAGGCATAGGCAAACTCCTGCCCTCCAGATGTTTAGGACTACAATTCCCATCATCCCTGACCACTGGTCCTGTTAGCTAGGGGTGGTGGGAATTGTAGTCCCAAACATCTGGAGGGCCGGAGTTTGCCTAAACCTGGTGTAAAGCTACAAGGCATGTGGGACGTTGCACACTGGCTGCAGTGTTCTAGTTTGGTGGCACTATCTCATACATTGGACTCGGCGAGAGGCACTCTTACCAAAGAGTGGGCAACACTCACATAGATGAGGGTTTCCAAATGACGACTTCATCCGCCTTGCTGCGTACTCTACTCATGCAGTAAAGCTGTAAGTGGCATTTTCTGTATGGGTATATAAGTTGTATCTGAACATCTGTTCCCTAGAAGAGCACTTTGGTGGCAGCGAAACTGCATTTTCCATGCAGTCAAACAGCAAGCTGTTGCTGCGCTAAATTTTGATCCAGTAGCACAATGCAAATTTTGGATCGCACACAGCTGCAAGCTTTTCATTTAATTTATGGTTCCTCAATTTCATAGTCCTCACATTGAAATGGGAATTGATGGAGTGGAGATCTTCACAAATTCTTCAGCGAGTCACCATGTATTGCGAAAAGCTAATACCCGAGTGGAATTGGTAAATTTTGCAACAGCTAAGGTAGGTCAAATATCCCCACATTTTACCTGATTTTTTATTAAATGGTGTGTGTGACTTTGATATCTAATCAATATAATTCAAGGTGGCAAATGTAGTGTTGCCCAAAAGTCTCTGTTCCCAGAGTCAGACTTCCTTGGGGCCAGCAAGGCTGCTTCATCATCTGTCTTCATAATCTGTAAAGCGTAGTCATGTTGAATTATCCTTTATAACCTGGGACTTGATTTTAGTGCTTGTGAAAAGAAAGAAACCCTGGCCATGGTAGTTACCTTTAAGCCAGCGATGGCCAAACTTGGCCCTCCAGCTGTTTTGGGACTACAACTCCCATCATCCCTAGGACCAGTGGTCAGGGATGATGGGAATTGTAGTCCCAAAACAGCTGGAGGGCCAAGTTTGGCCATCACTGCTTTAAGCAGATGATCAGTTTTTGGAACCCTGACAAGGAAACACAGGATAAATTTCCACAAAAAACTGATTACTTAATATCTTCCTTCAGTGTGGATTCTCTTGTAAACTGAGATACTCTGCAGTGGCCAGAAGTTATTTTTCTGATCGCAGCAATTTGGCAAAGTTTCCCTCTTGATCATGGAAATGAGCTATAGTTCTTTGAAAAGTATCTGTATTTGATGTCTGGCTCCCACAACCCTCCCGACTTCTTTACATAATTCTGTAACCAGGAGCAGATTGTGTGGGGAGAAGTAAGTGGCTGAGTTGTGTGGGTGAAAGCAAAATACTAGGCATTTTCGCTTTCATATTTGCAGAGCTGGTATTGTGAAAGAACTTCCCACTGCTTGTTAACTTGGGTTGGCACGGGTGGCCCCAGTTGTTTGTAAGGACTTGTTGAGAACGGCCTTGCCTTTACGCTGATGCTCCTATTAAACATATTGGAGCTAGACTACTAGACAAGGCAGGACTCCCTTAAAGACAGTCTGAAGATGCTAGTGTAGAATGCAGCCACTGACAGGCACTTCTGTGCAATTTCATAGAACATCTACTTTGTGCAATATGCGCTAGCTGCCTCTTTGTTACCAGGCCCAGTTCAGGGTGTTGACTCTTAATGCATAGAGCTCTGAATGACTCCAGGCCTAGGTATCTGACAGAGCACTTCTCCCCATATCAGCCACCCCAAGCTCCGAGATATGGGACAGGGACTCCTGCTTGTGGTCTCATCAGTACATTTAGCTTGCTGTGCAGGGATCTTAGAGTAGGTCGTTCTTTGTAGTAGTGCGCCAGCTGCAGAGCTCCGTGCCCTGGAGGCATAGGTGGCCACAACACTGATAGAGATTGTAAAACTTGGTGAAGACTTGCTTGTCTTCTCTAGCTTCTGGAGTTGTGGTTAGATTGTTTTGAGCATGCCTTGAGTCTGCCTGGTATTATACCACTGGTGTGTGTGTGTGTGTGGCTTTGTTATTGATCAGGCATAGGCAAACTCTGGCCCTCCAGATGTTTGGGACTACAATTCCCATCATCCCTAGCTAACAGGACCAGTGGTCAGAGATGATGAGAATTGTAGTCCCAAACATCTGGAGGGCCGGAGTTTGCCTATGCCTGTTGTTGATGCTTTAATGTTGATGTTTTAATTGTGTTCTGTGAATTTTTAATAATATGGCTTTGTTTGCTGTTATGGAAATTACTTTGAGGGCACTTGTTGATGAAGCATTCTGTTGACGGACAAAAGTGTGGCTTCCCATAAGTTGCTCACAGCAGCTCTCTAAAAGTAGAATGAAAAGCATTTTTTTTGCTATGTTATTTAAAAGGTTAATATTATTGTGGCAGTTAGTGACATATGGGCTGAAGTGTCTTTTTAATAATATATGTGTGCATGCTTTTTTAGAATGGTGGGATATATGTCATGGCTAACCAGAAAGGCTGTGATGGCGATCGTCTGTATTATGATGGCTGTGCTATGATCTCTATGAATGGAGACACTGTTGCTCAAGGACTTCAGTTTTCTCTGGATGATGTGGTAATGCATTCATTTATTCATTAAATTGTAATGTACTAATGTATCATAAAAATATCTCACAGTGGTTTACATCAGTATAAAACAAAACAAAGCAATAAAATAATAAAGAAACAAGTTAATAACAAACATCAGTTGTGGAAGATGTACTGTACTCTTAATTGCCTGCATAGGCCTGGTGGACTACAAAAGTTTTCAGTAGGTGTTTAAATGCTGGCACAGAAGGTGCCCACTTCTCAGAATTGTGCTTGAGAGTGCTGCAAAATACTCTTAAAAGGACACTCCTGTGTGTTAGTGTGGGTGCATAATGGGAGCTTTATTTACTACATTCAAAGTAAAAGTATGTTAGAAATTCTTATGCCTTTAGTTTAAATGAGAAAACACATCAAAATAGGTTCTGTAAACTCAGTACCTTATTACAGGTTGATATCGCTGTCATTTTTTAGGAAGTGTTGACGGCCACACTGGACTTGGAAGATGTCAGAAGTTACAGGGCGGAAATATCCTCTCGAAACTTAGCAGTAAGAATTCCTTATATGTAATTCCCCTCCCCACAAGGTGTTTGTTAGGTTAGAAACTACAGCCAATGTGAGCTAAAACTGAAGCATCCAGACAAATACTGTATTCCAGAACATAAGAAAACAGCCTTCTTTTCTACAGGTAAAATGCCTCTCGTTTTCTGAACCTTCTCTTTTTCCGTTTTAATTGAGCAGGGAAGCAGAGTGACTCCTTACCATAGAATAAAAGTAAATTTTGCCCTTTCATGTTTTGATGACGTATGTACACCTGTGAACGAGCCAATCCAGTGGAGGTATCATAGTCCTGAGGAAGAGATCAGGTAGGCAAAATTAGGAAGAAGCCTGTCTCCTTGTATAACATCTCCCTGTCTGATGCAAACAGAGCAGAGTTGGACCGCACCACTCCACTTTTTCCCTCCATGATCAGTCCCATAAGCCTTAGTTTGTACTCCTGGGCTCCCCAACCCCCTTTACTAGATCAGCCACGTGTCTTTAGAGCAGGGAAAGATATCATTAATTATCCTTATCGGAGATTTAAAAATGAGATATTGATCTTCTGAACAAAGTGTTCTACAAAGTGTGCTCATTTTCAAGGCTGATATTTCTGCAAGCTTCCCTCCAAGGTTGATAGCTTAGTAAACAGATTTGGAGCAGTCTGGAACTTAATAGCAAGCAACATTTCCATTCTCCATAACTGAACACTGTTGAGCTTCAGCCTTCTGCTAAGTGGACATTGATTCTCTGTGGTGAAATGTGATGAACAATGACAAAATTCTTCTTACAGACTTTTTTCCAACCTTCATTTTTGTACAGTCTACCTTCTAATTCCATTTTTCTATTATTATTTTTAATGCCTTAAATATTCTTATGGAAAGTGAAAATTATGTACTACAATATAGCCTTCCCTCACCCTTTCCCATTGTGTTCAAAAGTTCTAAAAATTAAAATGAACAGGCACATCAATACTAGACACATTTAAATGGAATTTATTTCAGAGGAATTGACTTCCTGAAATAAAATACAGATAGTTCTGTAGGATAGATTAAGGATTTGGTTGAATAATTGGGAATATAGTGGGTGTACCTGAAGGAGCATCTCCACCTCCATCATTAAACCCGAACACTGAAGTCCTCCTCTCAGGGCCTTCTGGCAGTTCCCTCACTGCGAGAAGTGAGGTTACAGGGAACCAGGCAGAAGGCCTTCTTGGTAGTGGCGCCTGCCCTGTGGAACGCCCTCCCACCAGATGTTAAGGAAATAAACAACTATCTGACTTTTAGGCATCCCTGTATCAGGAAATTTTTAATGTCTGAAGTTTTACAATTTTTAATATATGCTGTAAGCTGCCCAGAGTGGCTGGGAAAACCCAGCTAGTTGGGTGGGGTATTATTATTATTATTACTACTATTATCATTATTATTTATTTATCATATCAGACTAAGACTGGGAAGTCCAGGTTCAAATCCCTACTCCTCAACCATGGAGGTCAGTGGGTGACCTTGACCCAGCATAATCTACCCTGTGAGGACAAAATTGTTTATTTGTGTACACACATGTGTGTGAGAGAACCATGTATGTTTCCCTGAGCTCCTTTGGTAGGATACAAATAAAATAAAAATAAAAATAAAATAAGCATCTTGCAGGCCTCTTTTTCCATGATTTTAGCACTAGGGTATGGATAGGATGCAATCATTTCTCAGTTCTGAAAAAGGAACAGTTCCCCCAGCCCATCTCACTAAGTGTTGGTATATCTGTTGAAAGAGCAAATCTGTGGTTTATATCTAAATGTGCCCTTCATAACTGATATGAAATGCCTGGATTCATTTCAGTCTGAATTCATGTCTCTGTCACGACACTGAAACTGCCTTGGGCACCCAGGTTGAAGACATTTGTTGATGGAGTGTGACTGCTCATTCTCCTACTCCTCTTCATGGTTCTCGATACCATTGACCAGTTTAAGTAACTTGCTCTGTAACCCTGTGACACCTACCTGGAAATAAGTCACATTGATTTTTGAGTAAATATGCACAGGGTTGTGCTGTCAGTTTTGTGTGTGTGTGTGTGTGTGTGTGTGTGTGTGTGTGTGCGCACGCGCAATGTAAATAGAGACCATGAAATTCAAAATAAAATATAGGGGCTGCCAAGGTGCAGTCCCAGGGGAAGCGCCAATGATTTTGTGAGAATATGCCTTCTTTCCTCAGTCATCTTGAAACAGGTGCTCTTTTGCTTTCAGCCTTGGCCCTGCATGTTGGCTTTGGGACTATTTGCGGCGCAGTAAACAGGTAAAGACTTCTACTCCCTCATTCAACTAAATTAGCCATCCCCAGTCTTATGCCCTTCAAAAAAATTGGACTACAACTCATCATCCCTGACTATTAGCTGTGCTGACATGAACTGATCAGAGTTCAGAGTTCAAAATATCTCGGGGGCACCGGGTTGGGGAAGGCTGATTTTTTTTATTTAAAGAGGTTTAATGGAGAGTCTGCATGGATTTTGAGATGAAGATACTTTTAACTTAGAATTGCAGGTTGCCCATTCTTGTTTCTTTCTGAAATAGGTAGCAAAACTGGTATTTATGGAGTGTTTTTTACTGTTTAAAGATGTTTTGACTTAATTTGATCTGCTTGATTTCCCCCCATTCATAGTATTCCACAGCCCCTAATGTCTTAAAGTTAAGGAGACAGTTGGGGAAAATCAGTAAAGATAAGCTTGGTGAATTGCCTTGGAAGCAGGACATAGTTTTGCTTGCCATGAATAGGGATTTGCTGTGCTGACACACTTCTTTTATTTTTTTAAATTATATTCACATGCAGGCAGCTTTATTATATAATTAAAGTAAAGGTAAAGGTACCCCTGCCTGTACGGGCCAGTCTTGACAGACTCTAGGGTTGTGCGCTCATCTCACTCTAGAGGCCGGGAGCCGGTGCCGTCCGCAGACACTTCCGGGTCACGTGGCCAGTGTGACATTGCTGCTCTGGCGAGCCTGCACCAGCGCAGCTCACGGAACGCCGTTTACCTTCCCGCTATAAAGCGGTACCTATTTATCTACTTGCACTTAAGGGTGCTTTCGAACTGCTAGGTGGGCAGGAGCTGGGACTGAACGACGGGAGCTCACCCCGCCGCGGGGATTCGAACCGCCGACCATACGATCAGCAAGTCCTAGGCACTGTGGTTTTACCCACAGCGCCACCCGCGTCCCTTTTATTATATAATTACTCTATCTTAAAAATCAGTGAAGTGCCCTTTGTCCAAAAATGGATTTCAGGGCAGTGCACACTTTTTTAAAAAGCACCCAATTATAAAAAAACAAACCAACAACAAAATTTAAGAGGAATAAAACCACTTAACCGGACAAAAATAAAATTTTTAATGCCTGGGTAAGTAAAAAGGTTTTAATCCGGTGCCGGAAAGAATACATTGTTGATGCCATGCATATCTGCCTCAGGAGGGCATTACACCCTATGTGTTGCCACCATAGACAAAGCCATCTCTCTTGCATATACGTGATGTACTTTTCCTAAAGATGGAACACAGAGAAGGACCACCTTGGACTATCATAGTGCATAGACAAATTGTTGTGGGAGAAGGTGCCTCTTCTGATACTTGGGGCCTGAGTTGGTATGGGTTTCTAAAGGAAAGCACTAGTACCTTGAATTGCCTGATAATGAATATGGAGTCCATGGGTGGTATTCTGCTAAATCATTGTGCCAGTTTCCCACCCCTACTTCAGAACCACATGTTCAGTACACTCCATGTTCACTACATTTCTGGTAATATGTCTGCTTCCAAGTAAATCAGCCAGAAACAAAACAAAAGGCCTATAGTGCTATTCTACCCATATCTACTTAGAAGTAAGTTTTATTAGGATTAGGATTGCAGCCTTACAGTATAAGAGACGTGATACATAAGGGAAAAGGAATGAGGAAGGCATTCCGGTACCAACTGTTTCATACCGTTCACAAACGTATTGGATATTTTTGTTATCTTCTGTGTACCTCACCTTGAGGTGGTTGCTTAGAAGGTGAATGATAAATTGATTATGATGATGATAGTCATTATGCAACAATATTATTATCCGGAAGGATCACAGCAGAAATAAATTCTGAGAAGGGTAGAGTCAAATGGGAGTTGTTCTCAGCCAAATGACGGAAGGGGCCTTGTTTTGTCACCTCTCCCCTTGCACTTACCAAAAGCATATGAGAAAAGGTATGCATTTTAATTCTGATCTGAGAAGGGAGACTTGGGACCACAGCTGGCCAGAAGTGAATAAGATTAGGGTGGATATATAGTTTGTGCAACGGTGGGCTGAATAGTCAGATACATGGTTGCCAACAATGTTCTGTTTTCTTTCTTTCCCCACTCTGTTGCAATTCGTTAAGGGAGGATTTCTTTTGCCACTTAGTGGTGGCGTGGACAGTTCTTCTGCAGCCTGCGTTGTGTACTCCATGTGTCTTCAGGTTTGTCATGCAGTGCAGAATGGAAGTAAGTGCACATGAATAGCTGTGATGACTGGAGGTTAGCTATAGATCAGAGATGTGATCCTCTGGATGTTGTTAGACTCCAGAATTCATGAGCCCTGGCCAGCATAGCTAGTGAGGGATGATGGGAGTTGTAGTCCACCAACATCTGGAGGGCCACAGCTTCCCCATCCCTGCTGTAGATGCTGGGGATGCTTCTACAAAGAATTTGTTTTCAAGCTTTCCAGGAACTCTTTCCAGTTCCGATCAGCTTGCTGAATGTATGAAGCTGACTTAGATTGAGTCAGACCACTCGTCTGTCTAGGTCAGTAGTATTGTCAACACTGACAGACAGCCAATCTTCAGGGTCTTGGGCAAAGAGAGGACTTTCTCAGAGGATGCTAAGAATACTCTGCATGAAAATCATGTGCTTTGCTATTGAGCTGCAACCTTTCTGAGCAGCTGGCCCAGAACCTGTGCATGTTACAGAGGATCATGTGGCTTATCTTAGGTCACACACACACAGCTCATTTAGAGCATATGGCAAGCACTGAGAGTGTACTCTTAATATTCCCCTGAAGTTGTACGTTGCAGAGTAAGTTCAGTAGTCTGAGCATGTTGTCTTTCAGAGAAGGTATTCCCGCGTTAGTGGTCTTCTTACTGAGATGCTCCTGAGGAGCTTTCAAGAAACCTCAGCGTTCTAAGCAGAACAGTTTTGAAAATGTCTTTCAAAGTATGTCTTGCACTTAGAGTCTATGCTTTAGATAAAGGTGGGATCTGTTTTACAGAGCGGGAATTAGAATCCAAGACTCTGGAACAAGAGTGAGTCAATATCTTTAATTTGGCCTAGCCCCTTTGTAGTGTTCAAAATAATGGAAACAATTCTTTCTGATCTTTTGAGTCACACAGTGTGTTATGCTGTAATCAGCACAGCTTAGAATCATACTCCCAAATTGCTTAAGACTGCAATCTTAAAACATACTCAACTAAGGAAGTAGGTCTTGTTGAACACAGTGGGATTTATATCCAAATAAACATGCATAGGATTGTGTTGTTGGTGTGTTAGAACCGAAAGCAAATTGAGCTCCTTTATTGAACCAAGGCTGTTTACCTGATTTCTCTCAGGTTTAATTTCTTTATTTTATTTATAGATTTTCAGTTATACGCTCTTATCATTTTACATTCTTGTTCAATAATTCTTTTGGACTCCCTACCCAGCATCCCATGACAGTTCTTTGTACATCTTAATTAGCTGCATATACAGTAATACCCCCACCTGATTTTCAGCCTTGTCACCCTCAGGTTTAATTTCATATCACTTACATTGTTTGGAACAAATGTAATCACATTTAAGAAGTTCTATTCTGCTACCAAGGAGTGGTAAAGAGTCCAAACTTTTCCAAAAAACGGGAGAAATGCTTACTTCAAACAACTTTCTCCAAAGTATGCCTTTTCATCTTTAAATTAAATATTTGCTCCTCAGTTTAAAGTAAGCTTACCAGCATCAGTAAACTGTATTCAGAATACTTACCAACACAGAATTATGTTACTTTATGAAATGATGCAACTGCTTTTAGTTCTGATACACTCAGTTCATCTCTCATTTCCCGCCTCCCTCCTTTCTTACCGTCTTCAGATCAGAGTGTGCTGGATGATGTGCGCAAAATAGTAAATGATGAGGCCTACACACCAAAGGAGCCTCAGGAACTTTGTGGACGTGTCTTAACAACCTGCTACATGGCTAGTGAAAACTCCTCTCAGGAAACATGCAATAGAGCCAAATGTTTGGCTGAAGAGATAGGCAGGTATATGAACGATAAATGCTTGATAAACTGTAGGTTGTGATTAAAAACCTTAATTCAGATCTAGCAGTACCATTAGACATTCTAGCAGTACCATTACATTCAGATACGCATCTGCATTAGCTACTAGCCATGTTGCGTATGCAACAGTTGCTGGAAATCACAGGAGGGAAGAGCCAACCCTTGTATGGGTATGGGATTTTCTCCACGTGAAGATAGTTGCCCCTACGTTAGCTGTCTCCCGGCATTAGTCAAGATGCATTTGTTTCTTCAGACCTCCGCAAATCATTGATGTAAAGTCAAAGATGTTGCTAGATTATTTCTGGCTTTTATTTTCATCTTCTGGCTTGTATTTTTTATGTATTGTTGGTTTTTCAGTATTTTATTTTATTTTGTCGGTGTATTTTAGAAATTCAAGTCACTTTGAGGTTGGTTACTGGACTGCCTCAAATACTTAGTAAGTGTAAATAGTAAGAACTGGGCAGGGGGGGGGGAGCACATTAACTTTTGTAAAGGTCGGCAAGGCTAGAGAACTTGGTAGTTTAATCAGAAATCTAAAATGTCTTCTGTGACATTCAGTTCTAACTTGTCTATCTTCAGTGAGTTAAACACCTGACAAACTTTGGCTTGGTTCCTGAGCTAAGTTAATTTAAGGAAGTTCATGAAATGAAAGTTTATTGTTGCCTTCTCCCCTACAGCTGTTGCCTGACCCCCTAAAGTCTCTCTGGAGGTTTGGGGGGGTTGTCTTGAAGATTGTAGAAGGAGGGGAGGGTATTGTTATGGGAGATGGGGATGGAAAGTGTTCATTCTGTGAACTTCAATAAGCCATCTTGGGACCAAGCCTAGTTTTGCACAGGAATCTCTTCCCCCAGAAGCCTCTGGGGGGAACATTGTTTGCCAGGCTTTTAGTGATTCTTAGGGGCCTCTGCAGGTTAGATGAGGAGCCAGGAAGCTTTCCTTCTATGAACTTCCTTAGGTTAACTTATATTTGGCTCCAAGCCTTTAATAATTGTTAGACAGTAAAGTATGTTAAAGCAAACTTATGAATTTTGTCTTGTTGAGGTAGAGAATGCTTTTCTTTGGTGGTAAGTATTTGTTTCTTCTCTCAGTTATCATATAAACATAAACATAGATGGAGCTGTGAAGGCTGTTTGGAGCATTTTCAATGCTGTAACAGGACGATTGCCCCAGTATAAAGTACATGGAGGAAGTGCCACAGAAAATATGGCCCTACAAAATGTGCAGGTAATTTTATCTATATTTATTTTTTCCTGCTGATTTACTGGGGACTTGGTGATTCTTCTGACTATGGTAGACTTAGCTGCTGAAGTCAGATTTCTCTCGCTTTAGACGGACACCATAGAATTTCTCTTTCTTGCAGTTTTAGTTCTCTTTCTTCGCTAGCAACATCTATTGCCTACTGTCCTTAGGAAGAGGAGTTGGCTCTTTTGCACTTCTTACAATACAGAGTAATTTACTAAACATTCCAATAACTTACCTTGCTCCCACTTAACTTTGTTATGTCAGGAACCTCAGGCCTGGGAGCTGAATATGGCCTTTTAGGCCTCTCTGCCTTGAGACTCTCCCCAGGCCACACATCCTCCTTAGGCATGTCCTTGTGAGTTTTTGCCTGCCTGGAATGTGTCCCTGAACTCTGATAGTGCCTCTTGCTTGCTTGGATAGAGGATAGAAAGGGGTGCATGAATTTCTGCGTAAGCACCAGCCTACTGATATTCATTGCTCCACCCACTTTGGCCTCTGCCCACCACAGGCATGTGGCCCCCAGAAGGTTCCCCAGAAGGAAATGTGCCCACAGGCTTTATGTAATTCATACTGTTCTTAATATCCTCTTGCTGAGACTGATCGACCTGCCACAACCTGCCACTTGAGAATTCCTTCTTCCTTAAAACCTGGTTTTCTATATTTGACTTCTAGGCCAGGATAAGAATGGTACTTGCCTACCTGTTTGCGCAGCTATGCCTATGGAGTCGCGGAATGCCAGGTGGACTGCTAGTACTTGGAACATCTAATGTGGATGAAAGGTATGCATCTTAGGGGTGAGGAATGAAGCTCTCTAAATAACTTCAGTAGATATCTAAAATGCTGGTAGAGACAAAAATATCATTGATGGGTTTGGGTTTTGTTACAAAACAGAGTGCTAATCTAAAAAAAACACACAAAAAACGTGTCCAGTTTTCTTCTGTATTCCAGTTTGGTGCCTTAGCAATCATTTAGTTTACCTGCTCAGCATTTTGGTTTTCTACAATCAGCTTGTGGGTTTTGTTTCTGCTTTCTCATTATCTTTTGTTCCACTTTCATTAACATCGGTTAAACAGTTACTGAAAATATATACATAACCATTTAATTGGATATAGGAAGTGGATTGAGAAAGTTGTGTGTGTAGTTCACACCTTTTACTTTCTCAATATGTTTGCTTAATATGTCAGATTAAAAATGGATGGCAAACTGTACTGAACAAGTAGAGTCCAGTAATTCAGTTATGTAATATCTGTCAACTATTACTCACCATGACGGCACAAGATCCAGCAGTTCAGGGCTGACCGAAAGTGGGAAGTGGGTCATTCCAGGAATACTAAGGTTTCTCATGTTTTGTCTGAAGCAACTAATAGTAGATTCTCCTTCTGTGGAAATTTCAAAGAAAGGAGTTGTTCAGACAGTCATGGTCGTGAATTTCAGTGACTCTACTCTGGATAAACATTAGTTGAACACAACCACTAAAATGTTTATACTTTTGCATGACAATGTGTAAGAATCTGGACCTTTTTCTCTCATTTCCTTTCTGGATTAAATGC
Source organism: Podarcis filfolensis (assembly GCF_964270895.1). NCBI lineage: Eukaryota > Metazoa > Chordata > Lepidosauria > Squamata > Lacertidae > Podarcis > Podarcis filfolensis. Next base: position 77,885,503 of record NC_139604.1, read on the forward strand.
AGAGTAAAAATACTTGTGTTCTGTCTGTCAGCCTTCGTGGATATTTCACAAAGTATGACTGTTCCAGTGCCGATATCAACCCTATTGGTGGAATTAGGAAGACAGACTTGATCAGCTTTATCCAGTATTGCATCGATAATTTTCACCTAACGTCGCTCAGAAGGTAAGACGTGCGGTGATGAAGATTAGGCTTTCCTTTAAACTGGACTACACTCTTGACACCACAAACTCTTCTATGATAGTTGCATGTTAGTATGATTGAAGTCTGACCCCAATTAGGACTTTTGACTAAATTTCAATCCGTTTTTGAATGCCAGCAAGAAACAGTATTGCTTACCCTAAAGAACGATTGTATTTGACAGCTTACTTGACCAATGGGAAATAGTTTCCTGAGGCCAACTGTATTCCATCATCTTGACATTGATTGACAATTTATGTATGCTTGCCATTCAGTAGAAACAAAACCACAAAGGAGATAATAGTGGGAGCTGCATGTGACAGACACCCACACTTAAAATAGGTGCTGGGTAATATGTTTTATTGGAAAAATCCCTCTGTGTATTCCAACAGCAGACATTTTCATGTAACTCAGAGGACCTAAGTAAGATTGGGGCACCTTTACAACAAAACTAGAACTTTATTTGTTTACACTTGAAGGGGGGGTTATAGCTTAGTGGTTACCTTTGAAAGGCACAGCACTTTGTTTCAAACCAACAGTCTTTACAGAAGATTTAAGACCTTCCTTGACTTCACACTTAAACCTGTCCTTGGAAAGTCATATCTCCCCCTTGATAATTGTTCTGGGGAAAGGGAAACACAGTGAGTCCTTGATGTAAGTAAGCTTCCCCCTTGCAAGAAGAGCTAATTCTTCAAAGGATACAAAAAAACTAATCCGACTGGATTCTTTTTCTTTTTCAGTGTTGTGTCTGCACCCCCAACAGCAGAGTTGGAGCCCCTGATAAAAGGAGAGGTCACTCAATTAGATGAGGTAAAGGACAGCAACTACAAAAACCCCTTGGAAGCCTGATGTGTAGCTGCTGTTTGTTTGTTTGATTGATTGATTAATGTTCCTGATTACTCTACATTATGTGTTGGTTTTGTGACTCAGGCAGCACAAACAAATCAATGCAAATGTGCAAACATCACTTTTTTCCCTTCAATTATTTCTCCAGCAAACCAATAAGGCATTTCAATTATAATATGTTGTATTGGACATGATGTCAGTGAGGGAAGCTTCTGCGCAGCCGAGAAGTCTTGGTCTGACAGCTCTGAGTTAGTTTGTGGCAGCTGTGAAAAAGGGAAATTCCATGCTCTGGATCAATAAAAAAGGAGTTGAAAAGAAAACTGCCAACATCACAGTGTCGTCATGCAAATTTACACCACAACTCTTTCAGGAATACAATGTACAATTCTGGTCGCCTCACCTCAAAAAGGATATTGTAGGGTTGGAAAAAGTTCGGGAAAAGGCAACCAAAATGATCAAATGGATAGACCGTCTCCCCTATGAGGGGAAGTTGCAGAATTGGGGGATTTTTAGTTAGAGAAAAGGTGAGCAAGAGGTGACGTGATAAGAAAATTAGGCATGCTATGGAGAAAGTGGTTTTCTCCCTCAGAAACTCGTTGACATCCAGTGAAGCCAAATGTTGGCTGGATGGGAATAATTCTTTCTGCTTTGCTAGTTTTTTTAAAATTGAAAAGAGTTGCTTCTATATGTGAAGGAGCATTCAAATTGCTTTTTATTCTGCTGTGTATAAAGAATAGTCTCTTTTCCTAGCCTCAGAACGATAACAGGGCTACATGTACCATGAGTCTGATTCGGTTGATGGATGCTCCTTAGGAACTCACGGTTTTTATCTTAATCCATGTGATTTCAGGAAGACATGGGGATGACGTATGCTGAACTCTCTGTATATGGCAAACTAAGGAAAATAGCCAAGTCTGGACCGTACACTATGTTTTACAAGCTAATCACAATGTGGAAAGATATTTGCACCCCAAGAGAGGTAATGAGAACCCTTGTCCCATGTTGGGAGGTGAGATTTGGGAGTTGGGATGCTGCGGAGATGAGTGACATGATATTTTGCAGGCAGGGTGCTAATGTTGGGCATGGTGTTCAAAGGCTGCAGCAATGAAATTGTCAGCTGCAAGAAAAGCTTAATGGCAGAAGGACTTGAGGTTGTTGTTTTCTTTTCTTTTGAGTGTAGAGGAGGAAGAGAATTTCATTTGGTCTGTATTTTTAAGCAAATGCAGGAATTAATTCTCACCTCCCAGACTAATACATTGATTAGAATACAATTATTTTTCAGATGTTGTATTTTTCCAAATTCTATGATACCGTTCTAAGCTCAAACATACCACAATGCATTTAAAAATGCATATTTTATGATGAAATGTATTTTAAAATGTGTATGTTGAGATAAAATACATATTTAAAGTTGCATTTTATTGCATATTTAAATACATTCTTTGTAAAAAAAATTTAAATAGCAGATTATTATGGAAACAGAATAGAACTGATATATAAATATATATGTGAAATTGACACAGGCTGGAAATGGACTGATGTGTCCATTCCTATTGAGTGCTATATATATTCAGAAGAAAGGAGGTTGATGAGTATTTGGAGGAAGACAATTTTATCAATGAATTGGCCCAAGATTGATGCAATATGGGAAGTTGGAGACTTTCTCTTTTTCTGTGTGTGCCAGACAGAATTTGGCCACCATTTTGGACAGAGTCCATTTTTTATGCACATGTCATTGGCAGGTCCTTCAGCACAGATACTGAGGCTTAAGAACTTTATAGATTGTTAAAATTTGACCAAGAATATATAAGGTGAAATCAATTCAACCCTGAGAGATGCAGTGGCATAATTCAGACGTCTTGCCAAGTCAGGATTGAGGAAGCTTGGAATCAGTACGTTCTGATACATATTCTGATGTGTATTCTCATTCTCTTGCTGAATCTAGTATGCTATACTAAAAAGATCTGTCTTTTAAGAGCCCTTTTCTCATCGGGCATTCTGATTGCGGTTGTGAAGCACCTTCAGGTTGTTTTATTCTGAAATGTTGTGTGTTGTACACCAGGTGGCGTCCAAGGTTAAGCATTTCTTCCGAATGTATTCTATCAATCGACACAAAATGACAATTCTCACGCCATCCTACCATGCTGCAGACTATAGCCCTGATGACAACCGATTTGATCTGAGGCCCTTTCTTTATAATACCGCCTGGTCCTGGCAATTCAGGTGCATAGATGAACAGGTAAGTGGGAGCCTGTTCTTTATTTAATGTCAGAGCCCAAGTGACCCTCCAGATGTCACTTCCATTGGCCCCTAGGCCGTAGCTAGGGATGATGGGAGTTGTAGCTCAACAACATCTGGAGGGGGGAAAGGGTTTCCATAGTTGTTGACGTCATGATGATGCATAATATACTCCGTATATGTATAATGGAAGTGTGGTTAGTAATCTACATCTCCAGTAGAGAAAAAACAATGGCCATTGTTGTTGTTTAGTTGTTTAGTAGTGTCCGACTCTTTGTGACCCCATGGACGAGAGCACGCCAGGCACTCCTGTCTTCCACTGCCTCCCGCAGTTTGGTCAAGCTCATGTTGGTAGCTTTGAGAACACTGTCCAACCATCTTGTCCTCTGTCGTCCCCTTCTCCTTGTGCCCTCAATCTTTCCCAACATCAGGGTCTTTCCCAGGGAGTCTTCTCTTCTCATGAGGTGGCCAGAGTAGTGATCCATGAAGGGGGATGGCCATTAAAGGAGCTAAAATATTCTATAGAAATGGATGTCAAAATATTGAAGTAGTTATGTGTTATGGAGACCCTTATAAGCAAGCAGAAGTTCATTTAATGTACAAGCTATTCTTTTGTGCATCTATAGGCACCCTTTCTCTTGAGGTTGGTCAGCATGGCAGACGTTACCATCAAATTTCATAGCCAAGCAGGGATTGGAATCTGGGTTTCTTGGCTCCATACACAACAGTTTAGCCCAGAGGTGGAAAACCTGTGGCCCTCTAGCTCCCATCAGCTCCAGACAGCATGGCCAGGGATAAAAAGAAAGAAAGGGGGGGGTGGGTCTGTAGTCCAGATTCCTCACTGTTCAAGCCTACACTAGTAATGGAATTTGTTTACAACCATCTAGCTTTCGGAGCAAAGGTTGATGTCTGTGGATGTCAAAACTACCTCTTTTAAGGGGTCCCAAACCCATTTCCTAACTTGCTTTTCTTTTGTGGGGACCATTGGGTGAGGAAGCTTCTGAGCCATTGTCCATCCCCTCCAGTACAGGCAGAATGGATAGCTTTATGTAGCCTTCAATTTTGGGTACATGAGTGGGGAGAAGACATGTGTCTTGCAAAACTTAGGCTCCCTCCTGAATTTACCTGTAATGAATGTGGTGGGCATTCATGGCCATGCTCCCTCTTTGCCTCTGTCTTTTGCAATACTATTTCTCACACCTGGGTAAATGTGAGCTTACCCCAGCCAAGGCCTTGATTTAAATAATAATAATAAGCGTTTGTGGGGCTTGAACTGGCTTTCTTGCCCAAAGTAAGGTTCATTAGGTTCGTAGCTGAAGTCCTGCTTTGCAGCAGCATTCAGCCTGGTCAGTGGAGTTTTAGAACTGGACATGGTTCTGTTCCAAGACAAGGTACTGGAAGGTATGGAAAAGATCAAGCAGGCATCATAATTATGACTTGCTTGTGGTCTTCAGTCACAGCCGTAACATTATTTTAATGTATTTTCTTTTGCTGGACAGAGGAATGTTAACACCTTCACATTTTCCCTGCCAAAGATTTTTACACCTTGGTTGCCTTTAATAGTATGTTTATGCATGCAATAAAATGCTAATTCCCACCTCCCTGAAATGCCAGACATGCTGTAATAGTATCTGACTTCCTGGAAACGCAAGATAAAAGATGCCATGTGGTCCCTGCTTCTTTTCTTTCTTTCTTTTAAGCGTTGTATTGTTTTTCCATCATTTTTTCCACAACGTAGACCTGACCCAGTCTTATTGAAGTCAAAAGGGGGGGGGGAACCTTACTAGCTTCAGTGAGAGCTCGTTTGGATGTTATTGCGGGGTCATATTTTTAAAATCTTTCTGTGCCTGTAATAATTTATGGGCATGATTAATCGGGGCTTAAGTATCTAATTACCCGGTATATTGGTGTAGTCATTAGCCTTTGCCAGATGCCTAGGCAATATTGCCAGGTCTTGCAGCCTTATGTGGAGCTTGGACTGCGCACAAGTGTTATGCTGGCAGCCGGATTGCTCAGCTTAAGCAGTTTGAATTGTCAGGAAGGATGACATTCCTAATATCTCATGTATTCAGGAGGCTAGAATTATAGAGTAGGAAGGGATCCCAAAGGTCATCTAGTCCAGCCCCCTGCAATGCAAAAATCTCAGCTAAAGCATCCATGACAGAACACCAGAATGATTTGTGTTGCAGGCCCAGGATCCCTCTTCCCATTCCCTGCCCCACTCACTCACTCAGCTAGTTTCTGGGGCTAAAGCTAAAGCCACATCCCATGCATTTGCAGACCCCTGCAACTCTTGGCATTTCCCTTTTCACTCCCGGCTACTTCCTTGCCAGTGTCCCTTTGAAGGCCACAACTGGCACAGAGTTGAATTGTTGGTGTGAGCGAGGTGCACTTTTTCACACCAAAGCATTTCTGGGCCTCTCTCGTGGTCCTTGGGATGCCGTAGAAGGACTGCTGTGCTCTCTCCCCATCAGAGCCATGGAGGGACTTTAAGGGATGTAACTCTGCTGGGCAGGAGAGAGGGAGACACCCTGGTACAGCAATTTCAATTGCAGCTGCTCAGATCCTGAATGCTAGTCTATTTCCTACCACTAGTGTATGAGCACCAGTTATGGGTCGCCACTACAGCCCTATGAAATGTTGAAAGGGAAGTACCCATTTAGTGTGGAAACTGTGGCTCATTGGAAACATGCTCATCATGATGAGGGGGCATGTATAGTGACCATTATGGGAGTTGGAGAGGAGAAAGGTGTTTTCTTTTAATTATTATTATTATTATTATTATTATTATTATTATTATTATTAATACCCTGCCCACCTGACTGCTTTTCCCCAGCCACTCTGGGCGGCTCCCAATAGAATATTAAAAACACCATAAAATATCAAACATTAAAACTTCCCTAAACAGGGCTGCCTTCAGATGTCTTTTAAAAGTAAGATTGCCTCGACATCTGCTGGGAGGGTGTTCCACAGGTTGGGCGCCACTACCAAGAAGGCCTTCTGCCTGGTTCCCTGTAACCTCACTTCTTGCAGGGAGGGAACCACCAGAAGGCCCTCGGAGATGGACCTCAGTGTCCGGGCTGAACGATGGGTGTGGAGATGCTCCTTCAGGTATACAGGGCCAAGGCCGTTTAGGGCTTTAAAGCACCAACACTTTGAATTGTGCTTGGAAATGCACTGGGAGCCAATGTAGGTCTTTCAGGACCAGTGTTATATGGTTTTTTAGTGTCCCTTGGTGAGAACAGACAGGGCAGAGCTTGTGCGATATGAGTTAAGCTATTTTCATGCAAGAGGAATTGCCACAGCCTGCTATGGCAAACAACCTGGGGTGCTTGCTTGCCTTCTCTACCAGTAGTTCTGCTCACAAGGAAGCACCCCAGTCTGCCATTTGGAACAGCGTATTGGGTGCATTGACTCACAAAATCATTTCTGTGCTTCTCAATTTGTTTCCCTGCTGCTTGGAATACTGGTTGTGATATTTTACCCACAAGCAGATCTGTTTGTTGGGAGATATTCCAGGTTCCCTGCTTTAAACTGAAGGTTGAGATATGTTTGTCTTCCAAGCAAAGTGTGTTAGGTGACAAGCTTTCAGGAGACAATGTAGAGAAGTCATGGGCTGGAAGGGCTAAGAACCCCACCTGCTGATTCTGTTCCACTTTTTCTTGGAAGAAAAAGCCACAAGGGTTGGGGAGTTGCAGTTATTTGTGCATAACGTATAGTTCATCTCTTAATTGGAGTTTTGTCCTGCCTGGATCTTGATGAAAGGTTAAATGGTTGCTTGAATTTCTGATTTACAGGTTTCAAAAGTAGAATCCAAGGAAGTGAACTCCAAGCTTGAAGAAGTGGCTTGATTCCTCTCACTCTTGTTGATATTATGAAGATCAGAAGTTCTGCAGGTTCCCTGAATTATTATCATTAGTATTTTTGATTATGTTACTGATTTATGTTATTGTAATATCAACAGTAGTAAACAATTCAAACTGAACACATAAAGTATGATTGTGATTATAAAATTGTTCCAGTTACACAGTTTAGTATGTTTTCCTTGGTTTCTGATTGTCTCTTTATGAAGGACATTTTAGTCCTTGTTTTGAATCATCCCTCTCCACAGTTTGACATGAGACAGTCTCAGCTGTTTTTTTAAATCAATAGCTTTTTTTTTATTTTAGAAAAATCAACAATCACCAAAAATAAATTGAACTAAATGTTTAAACAGAAAAGAAGAAAAAGTACTGACGCAGAATAAAATTGCAGAATTGAATAGGTATATTTTCTAAGAAATTGCTCTTGCTGTCATGAACCTGTGAGATTATAGAAGCGCCAAGTTTACAAATTCTAAAGTTGGTCAGATTCTTCACTATAATCAGTAACATGTGCAGAATTAAGACCAACAAAGTAATAATTCAGTTGCACTTTTTGTATACATTAAAGATTTAAGATGGATCAACAACATCTTGGATGACTGTTCCAAAACTTTGGTTACTTACGGGTCATATAATATGATTTGGCCATTTAAGTTGCCTGGATTTATTGCAGTGTTCTGGCTGGGGTGGCAACTTTTAGAACACGAGTAGTAGCTGTGTCTGAGGTTTTGGATGAAACATAAAATGTTCAATACTTGGAAACCATTGGAATATATGGAAATAATTAATATGACCAACACCAGTCATAGCAACTCAATCTTTAGTTTGGGAAAATATTTGCTCCTCTAATGAACAGTCTGCATATGATTTTTCTCTTTTAACTTGTTGAACTGAAATCATAAAATTTTACAGTCACTGGCACATGTGGACGTGAAAAATGATTTTTTTTTCATTTTACTGTGCAATAAATTCACATTTTAATGAATCTAATTGGCTCTGTTTTTATTTTTCATATTTTTTGTTATTTACATAGGTTTAACTGCTCTGGTCTGGTGGCTAGGACAGCAAATAGAGGCCCTGATTAAGCCTGGTAGTGGAGTATGTGATTAACTTTAAACACGGATATAATCCTGCTGACGTCAGAATGGCCTAAACAGGGACTTCTGGGTTCTTTGCTTGGCACTTTTGATATTTAATAATTTAGTTAAACATTAAAACCCTTGAGAGCTTGCCCTTGCATTGCATTTTTGCATTGCTACCTAGGGTAGTTCCCTCCATTTTTATGTTACAGTGCTTATCTCTGATGAATTGTATGTAGTAGTTAGAGACTAGCATATGTTATTGCCTTTGAGTGACAGGTCTGGTGGCTTGATTTGGCCCCCGGGTGCTTCATTCTGGCACAGCCACATCTCTCTTCCCCACCTACTCTAACCATCTGCCTACCTATTCTGTCCCTTAGCTTTTCATTTCCACTAAAAATTGGTTCAACCCAGACTCACGTCTGTAAGAACTAGGCTTTAGAACACCATATAGCGTGCAAGAAAACATCATATGCTTTGGAGACAAAAGGAAAGTCTCTCCACAGTGGGTATGAATTCGGTTCATGGCCTTATTTGTGAATGAACACAAGGGACTGTAGACTGGACAACCAGATTCTGAAGAAAAACAATTTGTTACTGGACTTTTCCAGAGAATTTATGTAGAAGGTTTTGCTTACCAATAGGCTTGGGGGCAGGGGGAATCCGGTAAGAGTCTTTATGCTTAAGTAAACTTTTCTGTTGGCAGAATATGGTTGTGCAAGTCTCCCCACACACAGGAAACGGGGCAAGAGTGTGGAACAACTGAAGATTTAGAAAAGAGCCAAGTTCTCACAGTAGGAGTGGGGACCTTGGAGACTCGAAAAGCATTTCAAAACCCACGGAGAGATCATGGTATAGAGTTTGTCTGTTTGTTCATAATATGTACATAAACAGGAAAGAGATGATGAATAACAAAGCTCCCATTTAAACTAAACTTTAGTTTAAATTAAATCTTTTCAGGGTTGCCCATTCTCGGCCTGAATGGTCTTCTTGTCCCTTGTAGAATTGTGTAGAAACCAATCTGTGGCTTCTAAACCATCCCGCTCTATACTTGCGTATTTGCCACACTTCTAAAAAAAAAGACAGTGGAGATACTTTGACAGGAGGAGACAGGTTTGGAATGTCTGAAAAGCTTTGTGGTTCCCGTACCCGTAATATTCTCCCTCCCGTGCTTTAAGTAACTCCACATATGAGTTGGCCCAGAAGTTGGCCCATTAAAATGCTGCAGGCCTTATTGGGATGGCTTTCAAACAGCTTCTCCCCAGGGTCACACTTAATGTTGTGAGTGACATTGGTCCATGCGCGTATTAGGCCAACACATGAGAAGGGCTTTTTCAAATTCTTGGGGACTGATGTTACAGAGGTGTAACAGGGCTTTAAATGCCAGACGCAGATTTTAGCAACCACTGTGCACAGCCTGTAATGCTCAGATTGGTCCTTGCTTTTCACCTGCACACCTACTCCACATGTCTACATCCCCATGTTGATTGCGTTTACACTGACACCTCTGCAGTCAGCCAGGCACCCTTGTATGTGGGACCTGCAGGTACCTCATGTAATTGGCACACATACCTGGCAAGGACTTTTGTCTCTGCTTCTTCCATATTTAATGCCTAGAGAGCTGGGATATGGAAGCAGTCATTCATATTCATTTGCTTTTTGGTCTTCATCAAATAAAAAACTTGTCAAAAATGTTTAAGAGGTGATGTGCCAGAACTATGAAGGGGGGAAAAATGAAATGGGTCTTTTATGTTTAAGAATAGCCCAGATGTGTGAAATGTTTGCTTCAGGAGACTGTGACCAAGTGTTCCCACCAAAATTTCCACAGTCACTTACACAGACTGTAAGTCATAAGGTGGTCATGTGACACCATTGTTTGGCTATGCTGTCTTCCTGGAATTGACCTCATTACATTTTTTAAAAATACGTTGCATTGTGAGACACTTATGATTCATATAAAGCTAGATTCTTCTGAAAGTTCCATAAGTCTCTCCTCTTGGCTCTCCCTCGCTGTTTTTAGCTTACTTGCACTAAGGTTCACAGTATCATCTGTGTCTTGCAAGTGTGTGGCCAAAATTATAGGAAAAGGGGAATGAAATAGTCTCTCTTGATTTTTTTTTAGGGGCCTGGAGGCCAGCTAATTTTTAACGAGGGCTATATTTTTTAGCTGAATAAGGGTAGAATAGCCAGCAATGTTGGCCCATATGTATGAGCTGAGACATAGGCAAAAAGCTCATTAACCCTCTTTCCCTCCCATTGTGAACAGAAACAGAGTCACTGACTTCGTTTACTTCAGTGCCTCACTGCCATTTTCTTATGTCTTGGCATGAGCAAAATAGTTTTTGGCTGAACTAAAAATAATAAGCCTTGTGGCAACTTGGAAGGCTGTTTTGGTTTGCACATCTCATGTTTGTTGACTGGAAAAATAGCCTTTTGGGTAAAGAGATTCCTTTATCTGTTCCTGCAGTGGTCGGAGAAAGGATTTAAGTGCCTTCTGCCTTTGTCTCTGCTTAGGAGGTAGTGGCTTGTGTACATAATGGGGGCATGGGATTAGGTAGGAGCTGTGCAGAGGGTGAGAGAGAGAACTTGGAGAGGGGCTGGATCTAGGTCTTAATTTATCAGCTAGTGAACACTGAAACAAGCACATTTTCCCTTAATGTGGCACCTGTGCTAGCCGTGATCTGGTGTGAACACCGCACTTTTCCATCCTCATGAAATAGCTGATACAGTCTCACTGCAAGTGTTTGCGTATTTTAGATTAGGGTGATGTATGCTGCAGTGCTAAGGGTGGCGCTGTGGGTAAAACCTCAGTGCCCAGAGCTTGCCGATCGCATGGTCGGCGGTTCGAATCCCCGCGGCGGGGTGAGCTCCCGTCTTTCGGTCCCAGCTCCTGCCCACCTAGCAGTTCGAAAGCACCCTTAAGTGCAAGTAGATAAATAGGTACCGCTTTATAGCGGGAAGGTAAACGGCGTTTCCGTGTGCTGCGCTGGTGCTGGCTCGCCAGAGCAGCTTCGTCACGCTGGCCACGTGACCTGGAAGTGTCTCTGGACAGCGCTGGCCCCCGGCCTCTTAAGTGAGATGGGCGCACAACCCTAGAGTCGGACATGACTGGCCCGTACGGGCAGGGGTACCTTTACCTTTTATGCTGCAGTGCTAGATTATAAGAGTTCAAAGCCCTCGTGAAATGGCAAACCACACTTTTGGGGGAGGGGGCAATGTGTTTGAGAGATATGGTTGCTGAACAGAAATAGTGAGAGATCCTGAGAGGCTTAAAAAATGTATTCTGTGATAAACATCATAAGAATAATCTTATGCCTTCTGGAAGAAAAGGATAAGAACATAAGAAGAGCTTGCTGGGTCAGGCCAATGACTCATCTAATTTAGCATTCCAGACCCTCCAAGTGTCCCTATTTTCCAAGGACACCCCTAATTTAGAATAGCCGTCCCGGTTTCTGATTCAAACCCGGAATATCCCCCTTTTCCTTAGGATGTCCCTATTTTCATTGCATAAATGTTGGAGGGTATGGAGTTATCCGACCCCTGAGCTGTCTGAAGGCAATCCTGTATCGAGAAGGGTTTTTTTTTAATGTTTAATGTTTCGTTATGTTTTTATATGTGTTGGAAGCTGCCTAGAGTGGCTGTGGCAACCCAGTAAGACGTGTGGGGTATATATAGTAAAATTATCATTTTGGAATGGGATGAACCTATTTTCATCAGAGAAATGTTGGCGGGTATGGCATTCTGTCCTCACAGTGGTTGACCAGATGGCTGAGGGAAACCAGATTGTGGTTTCCAGCAAATGGTATTCACAAGCATTGCATAGCCATCATGGGTGGTAGCCATTTATAGCCCTGACCTCCATGAATTTGTATAATCCTCTTTTAAAGCTATCCAGTGCCTCCTGTGGGAGGGAGTTCCATAGTTAAACTATGCGCTGTGTGAGGAATTGTCTAATGAGGACCAGAGCAATGCGTACCGGAATTTATATCTTGCAGGTACCCATAGCTGTGATACTGTTACCCACAGATCTAGTGGTCACACAAAAGGACCACTATCAATGAAATCCTGTGCGTTTCTCTTCAAAAGTGCCATAGACTTGATTCTGGTAAGTGTGTATAGTATGGGCCACACAATACATTTTGAATCACTCCCACTAGTGTCTGGTTCTTTGCAGCAGCAGCAGCCTATTTGCATGCAGCAGTTTGCAGTGTAGATGGAAGGATTCTGTCCCAGACCATAAGTGAAAGAGAGTTTCTTTTGGTGGTGTAGGCAAAATCTCCTGCCTAATCCGTCTCCTGAATGGCTTGCTGTGTGGAAAGAGTGGCTGAGCTGCGGGAGGGCAACAATATCCATGTGGTGAGTCCTTATGTGCACTTGGCTCTTACTTTAATTCTAATTGTTTTCAGACACAAAGGATTAGGAATGAGTAAATAAGATTTTACTTATCCCCTTTGAAGGGTCAGCAATTAAGAACCAGCCTCTGAACCTGATCTTTTTTTTTTTTAATGATCCTGCAGCTTGAGAGCTGCTTTGTGTAACTAGAGGCTTGCAAAAGTGAAAAAGCATGGGGCTTAAGGTTACCTGCTACTAAAGAAGGCTTTTCCTGAAGTATGGTCCAGTCATTGTATGGGAAGTGCCATACCAAGGACCACCTGAAGTCTTGTGCCAGCCTTGGGGCTGGCAAACCTGTGGCCCTCCAGAAGTTGCTAAACTGCAACTCCCATCATCCCTGACTCCTGGCCATGCTGGCTGGAGGAGATGGGAATTGGAGATCAACAACACAGGGCCACAGGTTCCCCACCTGACTTAGATAGTCTCTCTGTGTGTGTCTCCCTTTTTTGTTCTCTTGCAAAGAAGAAGAATTCAGAGACAGAAGTTTAGTGCTTTGTTAATGTCCTCACTGTGTGTCTTCAAGATAAAGAAGGAACATAAAGTTCTCCTGATAATCTATTTTTGGGCAGTCCAATTAGTTGCTTGCTACTGCTTTTGTACTAGAGAGCGGTTTATCCTTCCTATCAGCTAAGGCGATACCTGGTCTGTTCTCCTGGTCAGATGAGGCAATAATTGTTTAACAAAGGTGCTTTTTTTCAGTCAACAAATGTATTTTATGAGGATGGCCCAATAAAGATACATGCAAAGCTGTTAAGTCTTTAAAATACCACAAGACTTTGTTGGCTTTGCTGCAGCAGATTACCATAACTTGGCTGCCGTGCTGGGAGATACGCACAATCACTTTTAAAGGACGTGGTTTTTCACAAACCTCCCAACACCTGCTTCTGTCAACCACACCCAAGCAGTGTTAGAAACCCCACTGTTTCTTCCTTTGCTGAAAATTAATGTCACATTACACATGCCAAATCATCAAATATAATGTCGGTCTCTTTAAGCCCATTTTGACTTAAAAATGCATATGTAACAATCCCTCATCCCATTTCTTTTATTCCTCCTCCTTTTAGGGCTAATATTAGCCTGTTTCTAGCACACATATATATATTTACCGTACTTCTTGAGATGGTAGACTTTAAAAAAGGTGGAGGCGGAGAAGCTGAATTTACATAATGGCTCTCATACATGCATCACAAATTATTCAGTGGTACCTTGATTCCCAAACTTAATCCATTTCGGAAGTCTGCTCCAAAACCAAAGTGTTCCAAACCCAAGGCGCGCTTTCCCAAAGGAAGTAATGCAAAATGGATTAATCTGTTCCAGACTTTTAAAAACAACTCCTAAAACAGCAATTTAACATTAATTTTACTATCTAACAAGACCATTCATCCATAAAATTAAAGCAATAATCAATATACTGTACTATAAAAAATAAGACAGTATTGTAGATGGTAGAAATTAAAATTTATTTATTTTCTTACGTGCAATGATGATAGTCATTGTTTGGATGGAGGGCTTTTATCCATTTCCGCAGTTGTACAATCAATCAATCAATCAATCATTAGCTGAACTGGGTTCCACACTGTCACAAAAACAAGTCACGAAAACAGAGTCACAAGCACAGTCACAAGTCAGTCCCATAAAACGAAGAACAAGTCACAGTCAAAATACCGAAAAAGCCGCACAAACAAAAATGCAAGAAAATAATAATAGCAAAAACAAAAGCTCCAAATATCACCTCCGTGTTGAGTGGGTGCTCGGGACTCAACAGGAAGCCTCTGATTAGCAGTGTGGGACTCAATTTACAAACAGAACACACTCAACAGGAAGCGGAACATGTTCAGCTTCCAAGGCAAACTTCACAAACCAGAACACCTACGGTACTTCCGGGTTTGCAGCCTTCTATTTCCAAGTTGTTCATAAACTAAGCTGTTCTAAAACCGAGGTACCACTGTAATGGTGTGTGCCAAACAAAGCTCAAGTGAGACTTTTGCTCCCTTCCTTTCATTCCCCTATGCAATAACCAGTGGCGTAGCGTGGGTTGTCAGCACCCGGGGCAAGGCAAGTAATTTGCGCCCCCTAACCCGTGGATTTGCCCTAACCCCCAGATGTTGCGCCCGGTGCGGCCGGCCCCCCCTGCACCCCCCACGCTACGCCACTGGCAATAACATCTCCTGAGTTACAAATTGGGTGGTTGTGTGGCATTAGACTACAATGGTATTAGGCTACAATGTGTTTGAGAAAAGCCCCACAAATCGTGTTTTCAGAATGGTGCCGTACTTGAGTTAAACACCAAACATCCTGCAGATCATCTGGTTACCAAAATGTAAAAAAAAAGCCAAGATCTAGTTTACATCAGAAAAGCTGTTCCTTAACATATCAAATAATTAAATATTAAATAACCTGCGTTCCCCAAAGTTACAAGAAGTTTCAGGGTTGACACTACTTGGTAGTGTCTTTGTAATATTTATTTTTAAATGTACAAGCTGCGCATATTTGAAGCAAACAGGTACTCCAGCAGCTGACAGCACAGCCACTAAATCTTGCATCAGATTCTGACTTCACCAAACTCCAAGCCCTCTTTACCTCTTGTGATTGCTTCAAAACCGTACTCTGTTCCCTCTCAGTAACTGAACATTGTTATCTTTCAAAGTCAGATTACATTCTAAACCCCAACTATCAAGAGAACCGCTTCTCATTGATGAAATCTTGACTGGTTATCAGGCCACCAGTGTAAGAGTATTTTTACTCTTGTGTGGGTTAAAAAAAATAAATTATTACCTAATCTGACCTGTAGCTGAACTCTTCCTCAGTAACTTCTCATTATAACTTATTTCATAATGAACGAAGAAAACTCCACTACTAACTACCACAATATAACCCATGTCCAGCAGTAAACTTTTTTTTAACTCCTAATTATTGTGTAAGTTATCATGGGAACAATGATGTCATCATTTATAAACCAATAGCCAAACTATGATTATTGCATGGAATAAAATCACTATAGGCCTAATTACTAATGGGATTTTGGCTATTATATAAGAAAAAAATGAATTTAAAATGCCAGAAAGGAAAACCTAAGAGTTTTTCACCATGTACAGGCTTAAACTTACTCAAATTTTATTACAGTGGGAAGAAATACTAGCCTGACACATTTGAAATTAATGGTCCTTATTTGTTTCAGTGAATGGGTCCATTTTGCTTTTCTGTTAGATCAGATTTAAATAAGAAAAATCATTTATAGTTACTTAAACTAATTTGGATCTCAATGATAACAGATGTCTAGAAAGCAAAATGAGGCTTTCCTAGTTTGATATTAAAATATTGTTAGCTAAAGGTCACACAAGATCTCAGTGAAGTTCTGAAATGCAAGGTTGTTGTTTTTTTTACTTTGGCAACATAGGAATTAAGATATAGTACTAGATTGTTTAGCCATTCACAATTATTTTTTAAAATCCTACCTCTTGGGAGCATTATTATTTAAAATTTGTGGTAACGTGTGCTTTACCATTTTTGTTCCACTAATTTTCAAAAGACCCCTGCAAAATGGATCATGTTTCCAATTTTCTAGATGAACAAGAGGCAAAGAGCTCATCACTCTGCTCCAACCAGGTGCTTAATACTAATTTTATAATGAAGCTATTCATTTTTCTTATTGCAAAAGTTGTTTTCCAATTCCTTTTAAATTATTTAATATTACAGTTCCATTCTTTTCAAAGTTGCATTTCTTATGGAATCAGCATTCTACTTAGATGAGGGATAAGCTGTTTAAGACAGAGGGTTGTATCCAAATAGCCTTACTCTGAGTTGGCTCATTAAATTAATTGATATGACTAAATAAGGCCCCTTAATTTCAATTTCATTGTGTCTGCACTGAGTAGGGCTTATTTGGATACAACCCAGAGCCAACATTTTCTATGCAAGGGTGATGGATATAGACATAGTAGCATTTTCACTTTGAGTTATGCATCAAAGAGGTGTGCCAGGTTTTCTGTCATGGTAATTTACTGATAGACAGTGGGAAACAGTATGGTGAAAAGAAAAATGGGATAGTAGAGTTTGAACCAGTTGAAAATAAAGTATGAACATAAATCATTCAGAAATATTACCTTGCAAATTATCATTGGTTCCTGACACTTCAAAAATATAGTTTCAGTAGTGGGAACACACACAGATCATCAAAATACTCCAGGTTGGACTCTTTTGTCTGAGTTAGTTTGACCACCTTTATTAACATACTAAAAACATGGAAATGTGTGACAGATTGTGTGGTTTGATGCTCATTTGTTTGTGGGCACCATGATGCTGGTTATGGAAGTAAAAATTTGTTCTATTTTGTTTCTACTGTGGCCATATAACATTTTGATGTTTTTTTTCTTGTATTTGTGTTTTATACACCTTTTGCCTGATCTATGCATTAAACCAATTTTTTATCTTTTTGTTGCTGACTTCTATGGCTTGGAGAATTTGTTCTACTTATGCTGGCTGGATACCCTTGTTAGGAGGTAACTGCATAGTAACGCTTTACAATGTTGCCCAGCGTAAGCAACAGCAACAAAAAAAGGCTGGCATATAGAATTGTATCAGTGGACATAGGATAAAAATCTGAATGAGATCATCTTTATTTGGATGAGTTCACCTTCGTGAATGGAATGCTTTTATTATCCTAAAAGCTTAGGCAACGAAAATGCTGGCAGCTGAACAAACCTGAAAAGCTGAACATGGAAAAACTACCCACTGATTCACTGGCAGCCAAAAATGATCCATTTTGAAAGAAGGAAGCTTTCAAATTAATTAAAATCCTATATAATAATGTTGAACAAAACCACTTTCCTTGCAAGGACAAGTGTGATCAGTGAGAAATGATTGCCAGGGCTCCCGTACCTTTGACAGGAAATTTCAACAGAAATATACTGGGCCGAGCATTCTCAAGAAAACAGCAGCAAAAGGGATAATGGAATGGATGTGGAATTTAAAGTACCGGTAATTCATTCTGCCATAGCCTTAGAGAGTTTGGTAAAGTTTCCTTCTGGGAAACCACCACAATTTAATGCCCACTAAGGGTGACATGTGCAAAAATGAAATGCATTGTTACTAAAATTAAATTAATGGAAAAGTTACTAACTGACATGACCTTCAGTAATAAATCAGCAGCAAACTTCTCCAGTTACACATACGTAAATGACATCCAGTGCGTGTTTGGAGCGCATCTTCCCCTGAAGAACCCTCCCAGAGCTACCATTTCCAACACCCCTAAACCAACCAGTTCTCAGGGGTCTTCGGGGGGAAGTTATGCGCTTGAAATTCATGGTGTAGATCTGCTCAGAGACACAACTAATGAGCACATAACTCGTCTCTGTTCACTCCCATTTAGTATACAGTTGCTCCTCTAGCAGCGCAATCCTATGCATGCTTGCTCAGAGTAGTAAGTCCTAGAGGGTTCAGTGGGGCTTACTTACTCCCAAGAAAGCGCTCCTAGAACTGCAATCCCAGACACATGCACAAAGGGGTAAGTCCCAATGAACACAGTGGGATTTACTACTGCAGACAGGATTGGGACTGCTGTTAATGTGTGACTGGGGCAGCACATCCCTGCGGCAATGATATCTACCCTATTGAATTAAGTCGGTCGGCGGATGAGTGGGTGGGTACCTGCATTATAGGATGGAGCAGATACTTATACGGAGGTTAACGCCCCCTGTTGAATTCGTCACTGACTGGGTGGGGGTATACAGCTGTGCGGGACTACAGCTTTCTGCCTTTGGTCACACGACGAGAATTCCTCTGAGCATGAACAGAAAGCACCTCCCAGCACAGCCCGCCTGGAAGCATCTGGGAAGTTGAACCCGCGTTTTAACGCAGGCCTGAGCTCCGGAGCTCCTCTCTTTGAATAGCAGAATAGAACGGTAGAGTAGGAAGGGACCGTGAGGGTCATCTAGTCCAACCCCCTGCAATGCAGGGCTCCTTATTTGCCCAACGTGGGGCTTGAACCCGCAACCTTGAGATTAAGAGCCACATGCTCTATCGTCCGAAGATTCTTCGGATCAGGGAAGATCCCGCGGGTCTGGCCCTTTAGTCCCCCTCTCAGCAAGACCAGAATCGCACGGGAGTTCGACGGCCGCGCAGAAGAGGAGCCCCCGCGGCTGAGCAGCGCTGCGAAACGGGCGAACCGCGCGAACTGCCCCCTTCTCTCCCTCCCCCAGCGGAGGAAGCCCCGCCCCGCCTCTGACTATTGGGCGCCACAGCCGGAGAGGCACTGAGGCGACAGCCCACCCTGTGGGGAAAGCGGCTCCTCCCCCCGCGCGGCGCGGACGGAGCGCCCCGGGCTCCGCGCCAGAGTCCCGCCCCCTCGGCTCGCGCGGCTGCCTCCGCCTCCTCCAGCTTCGGGAGCCGCTTCCGCTCGCCATGGAGGAGGCAGGCAACCCCGAAAGAGAGCCTCTGCTGGCGACGCCGCTGCCGACGGCGGCTCCCGGCGGCCCCCGAGGGCTGCGTCGCCTCTACTCGGGCGGGGACCGCGCCGCCCCGGGCGACGGAGGATCCGGCGGCGGCTCCGAGGCCTCCCGGTCTCCCCCGGGCGGGAACGGTGAGCCCAGGGGGGCGTCGGCGTCGTGGGGAATCGGGGCTGCCCGTCGACTGCTGGATCCTGATTCTGACCCTGGAGGTGCCCGGGCTTGAGCCAAGCCTCGGAGTTGCATCCTGGGATGCCCAAGAGCCGTCCCTTCATCCTCACCTGCATGGGGCTGATTGGACGGGGGTGGGGGGTGAGGCGCCTGCAGCACAAGCCTCCGCATGCGCTCTCTCTCTCTCTCTCTCTCTCTCTCTCTCTCTCTAATTTTTATTCAGTTTTCTGTTTTACCATTTAAAATACCCATTTAAACATCCTTAAAATACCAGTGACTTTCCTTCTTCTCTTTCCATGGCTCATTTTGCATATCATAAATCCCTGCATCTTTTACAAAAACTAAACCATTCAGCATTCCATTATTACATCCATCTCTGCATGCTTTCTCTCAATAGGGCTTCGTCTCCTGGGTAAGTAGGTGTGGGATCTCGTAGCTTTCACAACAGAGTAGTTTGTTCCTGCTCAGGGAAAATGGGCACTGAAAATGGGCGCCCTTGGTCAGTAAGGCCTGCATGGGTTCTAAAGTGCCCCTGAACATGTGCAGACAGGAGGACTCAAGGTCCGCTACCGGCACCTCAGAGACCTCGTGAGGCATTTTCAGAGCAGCAAATGCAACTTTCTCAGGATTAGAAATTAATCACTGTTACAGGCTTTTGCCCCACCATTTGCTGTGCTGTAACCTTAGCCTCCTGTTTATGACGGTCTCTGCTGGTGTGGCAGCATTCCTTCTGTTTTACTTCTTTGCCTGCTTAAATATTGTTGGGTAAGCTGGAGTTACAAGAAAGAGCAGAGAGAGAGAGAAAATTACATTTACAGCATGTAGGACAATACCTATAGAGCCTGTACTTTAGATGGTACAATGAAACATCAACCTTGGATGCATACTTCTTGTGCCTTGTGTCAACTTCTGTGATGGAAGTGGTACAGCAGATCTGCTAATCGACTGTCTGCATTTCTGGATTACAGAGCCATTTACTAATCCATCCATATTAAACCATACAAACAATTCCATGGCCTAGAATGTTGCAGGTCCAGTGCCACATCCCCAGGGATACTGGGCTGTGAAGTGATACCCTCCCAATAAATACAGAACAGTAACTCCACAGTTCACATAACAGTAGGAAAGCAATCACTTTTCATAGCACATGTTTATATATTGTTTCAGCAAGGATTCCATGCACTCCCATCAGTCATTTGCATTTGCAATAGCTAAGTCTAGCTCAGACTTTTGTGCCTTTTCCCTGAATTATTTGAACTCTATGAAGTACTATCGATGCACAGTGCTATGATAAATGTCAGCATAGTGACTGGCAGCATTTACATCCAAGTTTTTAACTGAGACGATTCATCTGTGTTGGTGATTCAGTTCCACATCTTGAGAAGTCACTCTCCCTATAAGCTCTAGGGCACACCCAAGTTCCACCCACAATAACATTTGGAAATCATTTGTTCATACTTTCCTGGACAATGTGAATACTTGGCTTAAAAGAAGGGCACAACATTTTTAGAACAGGGTGGCTGCGTTTGAAGCATCTAAGAACATACAGAGAGCCCTTGCTGGATCATGCCAAAGGTCCATCTAGTCTAGCATCAGTGGCCAACCAAATGCCTACAGGAAATCCACTAGAAGGGCATGAGTGCGGCAGCACTCTCCCTATATGCATCCCCAGTGACAGAGGCATACAGGGTTCAAAATTAGCAGGGTGTCAGGTGCATTTTGCACCTAAAGATTCTCCATTTACAAACACCTCCAAAAGCCTGGGTGCCATTTTTTGCACCTGGGTGCCATTTTTTGCACCTGGCTGACACTCAAGGATTACTGAAATATACGTTCTTTGAAGCTTCGTAGTATATGTTAAGGATAGACAATATGTTAAGGAGTTTAACAATAAAGAGTAGAGTGTTTTGAAAACAGAAGTATGGTACCAATATTTTTTAATTTTAAATACCAAATTAAACATGTATTAACAATTTGTGCTAAAAATGTAGTATTAACAATGTGTCACTTATGTGAATTGCATATTATCAAAGTAATAAATAAAAAGTGTTGCCAACTCCCCCCCCCGCCCCCCCGGCGACTAGACATTCTGTTTTGCGCCCACAACTCAGATCCCAGGAGTCATTTGGCTCCTAGCTTTTCTATCCCAGTTTCTAACACTGGAGGCACACCACCTTCGACACTGAAGGTACATCACTGTGTTCAGTTCAGATGCACCATTCCTTCTAATGTGGAACTTTGTGTGGTGGTGGGAGTAGTTCTGCAAGTTTGCAGCAGAAGTTTGTTTGCACAAGACTGATTGACTGATGGCCATAGTCTAGCCCTCAATTTCCTCTTTTTCCATCTTCAGGGCAATTTTGCACTTTAAAACGTTTCCTTTAAAAAATATTAATTGAATAGATTGACTTGCAAATGGTGCTTTTTAAAATGTCGGGCAGCCTGTGCAAAGCAGCATAGGGACAAGACCCATCATGGCAGCACTGGCATTTGTTTCCTGGTATATACAGCTGTCACTTCAGTTGCAAAACTGGAAGGAAGGGAAGCTCACTGGGTATCTGAGCTGGGCAGCCTGCTGTGAGCTTTGCAGTATGTTCCAGAATTTTATCTCCTGCAGACAAGGAGCTAGAACATGGGAAGTCTTGCAGATGTGGACCACAACTTCCATTATCCCTAACCATTGACCATTGATGATGCAATTTGCAGTCCGAAACATCTGAAGGGTACCATGTTGGCTGTGTCTAGGATGGAGGTTCCTTCTCCTGAGCTATTCTGGATTTAGAAGGGCAATTCATAAATATATACTTGTCTCTTGAGTGCTTCTGTTGCATTCCCTGGTGTCCACTTTTAGGATTTGGACCCCAGTCCACCAAGAACTTATTCACAAGCCTCATTACAATGGCTGGGAGTAATGCAAGAGCACAGCTGTTCTCTTAACATGCATGTTTGCTTCTAGAGCTTCTTATCCCATAGAGCCTGATATGTGATCTTGCTTGTTGGCTCACTGCCTATTTGGGGTGCAACTTTGTATCCAAAAGGTGGACAGTCTCAGACTTGCTTGTTACAGGAATGGCTTGTTGCTGCTTTCCTGTAATTGCTTTCACCATGCTGATTTGTCAGTACTCCCTCTGCTAATTTACTTGCCTGTATGCCCTTGCTGGAGAAGAGTGAATGTAAGGACAGCACTAAATGAGGGGTAATCTGCTGCAACCCTCTATTTACAATTGCTGCTGTTTCCTTGAGTTAAACCCTTTCATCTTAAACAAGAGGGAAGCGGTAAACAATGTGAAAATTACCTCATGTATGAGGCAGTTTTGAAGTAAATCAAGAGTGTCTTAGGTTGCAAGCCTAAGAAGACATATTAGGGAGGAAGCTCTGAGGAGCACAGTGAGAATTACTTCAGAGCAAATATGCAGAGCATTGCGCTGCACGTGAAATTTCTCATTGGACATGCTTTAGCATGTAGATGTGATCGCAGCTGGAAATCAGAAAGGAAATAGGTGGGAGCCAGAACATTCTTGTTGCATCCTGTTAACCAGGAAACTGTCCAAAATGACTGAAATCATGATCAAAGGGGTAATTGTGAATGGCCCCTCATATTCCTTCTGGACCACTCAATTAACATTAGTTTTTGAAGGTTCAATCACACACAAAAAACTGAAGATTAGCTAGTGGTACCTCGGGTTAAGTACTTAATTCATTCTGGAGATCCGTACTTAACCTGAAACTGTTCTTAACCTGAAGCACCACTTTAGCTAATGGGGCCTCCTGCTGCTGTTGCTCTGCTGGAGTACAATTTCTGTTCTCATCCTGAAGCAAAGTTCTTAACTGAAGCACTATTTCTGGGTTTGCGGAGTCTGTAACCTGAAGCGTATGTAACCTGAAGCATATGTAACCTGAGGTACCACTGTAATTCAAAAATACTTTTTTTCTTGATGCCAAAGTTCCTGAAATATGACTATATAGGATTCTGGCTCTTTAGAAAAAGAGGACTTTTGGGGCACATTAGCAATAAACTCTGGACCATTTCTAAAGGAATCTAACGAAGCAGTATGGTGTCCTGCCATTAAGGCGATGTCACCCACCCATTAGGATGATGTTACCAAATTGTCAGGTGGCCATGCTTTAAGAAAAATGGTCTCATGTGCCATATTGGAACCTCTGCTGGACTATGATTTGCCCAAAGGCTGAAGGTTCTCCATCTCTGCTTAAAGGAGAACATTACAGATTTCTCCTCAATTGATTTTTGTTTGTTTGTTTTAGCACAAATTTGGCACTGGTGGCATCTTCAGTCTTCCTTCCTAATATATGCAAGCTCAGCACAGCAGAGATAGGTATAAGGCTAACACATGAATGTTCACCTCATTACTGCTGTTATATTGGTTTAGATAACCTAAAATCCAGTGCTTGTATTAATACACAGAGCCTTGTCTTAATCCTGATGGTATATCAGTAGAAGGGCTCTCAGCTTCCTTTCCTCCTTCCTTCTATTGTATTCACTGAAAAGAGGCTTGAGATGTGATGACACATAGTCTGACATTCTCAGCAGCCAAAAGGCTAAATTAAGCAATACCAACACTTTGTGCGGGATCTTCATGATTAATGAAACTAGCTATTAGCTTTGTTGGGATCACAGAAATTACTGTTGTATCTTTGCAGTTGCCGATGACCAAAATCCCTACTTGAACCAAGCAGTAGTGTTCATTGAAGATGCAATTCAGGTAAATGTCTCATCTGCCAGGCTATGGCCAAAGTGGAGATAACTGATTAGTGCCCAGCAAAATAAACTATTGCATAGGACTTGAGCATTCTGTTTTCCTGGTGAGCTGCCAGTTTATGGCACATAGTTAAACTAATGTTAGGCTCAGCAGTCCGGTCTTACCAGCTGTGCAGTAAGAGACTGCCCTAAATAATTTTAGGGAAGCTTGATTTCTGCATATTTGTGTTTTCATCTCTTTGGACAACCGGGATTGCATAATTATTGCTCATGACACTTGTAAGAGCCATTCTGTGTTGGGAAATCAGCTTGTTTAAAGGTTAGTGGATGTTGCCTTGAATAGTGCTTGCCTGTATAAATTGATATGGCTTGACTTTGAATAACAGAGCAATTGTGATGCCTGAGTGATCAATCTTGCCTTTCATCTCTCTAGTATCGTTCCATAAATCACCGTGTGGATTCTTACTCCTTGTGGCTTTATCGGCGGTATTACTCAGAAGTTTGCCAATGGTGAGAAACTGGGCTCTTTTCTCTTGCTTATCTCTGATGCTTAAAGCCTCTGTCACTCTCTGACTCCACAAATCCTTGGTTCCTCTGTCAGTCCAAGGCATTTTTGTATTTTCCTAACTATCCCTCTTGGGATTTCCTATCTGGCTTCTGCAAGTCAGCAGCTACGTTGGCCACTTTCATTTTGCAGCACTAACCATGATGCCTCTCTCCAGCACTCCCAAGTTGGTAGGCTGGAGAAAGAGACCTTTTGCTAAACAATGTGACATTGCTACAAATATTGCTGGTCATCACAGATATAAAATCGCCCCTGTCCAACCAGATGCCTGTGGAAAACCTCACAAACAGAATGTGAGTGTAGCAGCACTCCGCAGCTGCTGTTCCCCACCAACCTTTAGTCAGAGGCCTTATTAGAGTGTTTCAGCCACATTTTAAAATTCCGTTTAAGATGAAACGGAATTTGCACTTTTGTCTGCTCTTGTGATAGCATAACACCCCACTGGATGAAAGCAGAGGTATGGGAAACCAGAAATGGTTGAATAGTTAAGACCCAACAGCACAATCCTATGTATGTCTCCTCAGAAATACAACCCACTGAGTTCAAGGGACTTACTCCTGGGAAAGTATATATAGGATTGCAACCCAAGGGTTGAATTCAACATAATGTTAAGCAGAATGTTTTGTTGGCACAATAACCCCCCCGCACCTCCCCTGTGCCCCCCTGCATCTGTTATATAATAATTATTTATAATAATTTATTATTTATACCCCGCCCATCTGGCTGAGTTTCCCCAGCCACTCTGGGCGGCTCCTGTTTCCATCAAAGAAGGCTTGACAAAACGTAATGTACACTCGCTTGAGGATGCTACTAAAATGATTTGTTGGCAATTTTTTTTTTTAAGTTTCCATTATTATTTAAAGCTGAAAATGTATGGATTTGGGGATAGTGTGGGGAGAAGGGGGCAGTCCCATTATGCTGGTGTTAATCCTGTTTAAGTGAATGCCACCTACATTTCTTATTTCTTCCTTTTTCTTTTTTTGGTTATTTATATTTTTTTTGAAGTTATTTCAATTAAAAGAAATAAAGTGATACAGAAAAACAGAAGGGAAAGTAAGGGGGGAAATAACAACAAAGGCACATATGAAAAGAATAGATAGATAAATATGCAAAAATGCAATATATTATATTTCCATACATTCTTATATAAATTGGTATAGTGTTATTATCCTTAATAGCAATGTAAATGTTAATAGCTTACTGCATTTTGTATAAAGGCCTTCCAGATATTATCATATTTATCCAAGCAAAGTCTGCGTCTGTAAGCATTCTGTTCACAGGTTGCGAGTGTTGTCATATTGTCAATTCATTTTTAAAAAGAAATCCTTAAGAAAAATTCCCAGGATTACAAAAATAAATGCAGATACCCTCTACCTTGTTTTAAGTTGTGATACATTCCATGTTATTAATCATCCTTTATTTCTGCCCTTCTTCCCAAAGTACCCTAGAGTGGCAAACAACAAAACAAATTTATTTGTTTAGAAACAAGCCAAATATCCTCACAAGTATTCATTTGAAAGCTGCCAGAATGTATTTTTCAGCCACCAAATGTGTGAGCGAACAGGAATGTTTTAAAATCCTGCCTAAACATTAATAACATAGGCCAATGACACCCTCCCCAAGGGCGTTCCATAGGTCATGGGTTGCTACTGAAAAGAACCTGTCATAGTTCAGCACCAGTTCCCGACTTTGCCAACCTTCATCTCCTAAGCTAGCAAAATGTCACATTTCCAGATTCTTCCTATCACAAGCTTAGTTGCAAATGGCAGGAATGCCAAAATGTGCCGGTGATAATTTAAATCCTCATGGCTTGAAAATGAGGAATATCACTGAAATATATGTGGCATCTATAGCAGGTGTGGGAAATATTTGGCCCTCCAGATGTTGCTGAACTACAACTTCCACCAACTGTTGCCATTGGCAGCACTTGCTGGTGTTGATGGGAATTGTGGTTCAGCAACATTGGGAGGGCCAGAGATTCCCCATGCCTGATCTGCAGTGTTCGCTATTGCAAAAAAGGTTTTATCAGCCACATTTTTAAAGGCCTCTCTGTGACCACTGCAGCAGTAACAATGGTACTACCATTAGGTCATTGTCTTGTTACGTTGTATATTTGATAAAGGGGAGCCACACTGGGGTGAAGGTGTCCTCCTTTGATTGTCCCTTTGCTAGTTTAAGTTTGTTGGTTAACTTTTCTAGTAGGGTGGTTGCCTATCCCCCCCCAAAAAACCCCCACAGCATACAAATCAATATGGCTAATAAGACCCAACACTCGCCCCTCTAATACATGTAAACAAACCATGCTGCAACCAACCAAACACAACCAACCAAGCTTTGGAACATCCCCCTCCCAATCTCTCTCAATGCCAATAAAAATGAACCCATATATAAATAAAACACCTACTCAGGTGATGCTGACCCAAAAACCCTGCACAAACACTATGCAATAGAATAAAAGTTCATTATCCCACCCTCTCCCTCCCTCTCTCTCTCCCCTCTTTCCCCCAGTCGCACAGTGTCTCATACTGAATGTAAATGAACTGTGAAAAAGATTCTAAAGTAGAGACGCTATATGTACTTTCCCCTGTTCGTTGGTTTTGTAACAGAAAAAAACTCAAATAAAAACTAATTTTTAAAAAATGGTTTTACTATTAATAGTCATCGTATCAGCTATTCACACTTGTAGATACAGTGGCTTCATCATGTATCAGTCCACACAAAACTTTCACCCTCTTCCAAGGGCAAGCTATCCTTACCAACCTAAGATATGCATTCGCCTAACAGCATAACATGTGAACCAAGCAATTGCAGGTTTAACTGGCAGCAATAGCTGGAAAAGATATGGTGCTGCAGCTGCCTGAATTTTTTGCTCTCATCATTCGTATGCCCCTCTGGTCCTTGTTTAGAGAACAGTTAGCACTACTTGGATGTGGAGCAAAAGCCTGTCTGAGCTGATCCTGTGAGCTGAAGCCATTTTTATTTGTTTTTTGATTTCTGAACTAAAAGCATGTCACTGAATGTACTAGGTGATGCCTGAATAGCTTGGCCGGCTTTCGGTCCAAAGAGATTGGAATGAAGGGCTTGATCTCTTTCTGCTGTACTATCACTTTGCAGGGAGGTAACTATCGCACATCATCATGCTATAAAAAGGCTTTTAGTTGTCCAGTTAGGCTCAATCCCATATACTATGCATTTTGACTGCTCCTGATATTAAGCGATTGTATGGCTGTATATTCTTTTTGGCCAAGTAGCTTTTAGGAGGATATGTTTTTCATTCAGTAATCACATTGATCTTCCTTTGCTCTTAAAGGATTTTGATTGCCACCATTACACTAATCCTGGCTCTTGCTTTCATCGAAACGCCTTCTTCATTTACTGTCACGTCGGACATACGATACCGCTTGGAACCCTGGGAGCCTCCTTGTGGCTTGACAGAGAGCATTGAACTGCTTTGCTTCCTTGTCTTTATAGCAGATGTCTCTGTAAAGGTGAGCGATGACACATTTAATGCCGCTTAGAAAATCTCCAGGTTCATGAGGTGCATTTGAATTGCCCACACTTCCCTATGTGGAATATATGGAATAACCAATGAATTCCAACATGATTCTGGGCTCTGTGCTTCAGAAATGGGAAAATTTGGAAATGGTTCTTTTGAAAAGCCTCCCCATCGGTGAAGGCTTCATTTTCATGATGACTGGTCCAGCCCTTTTTAGAAAGAGTATATCAAAATTAGTCGCACTTTAGTTTTGTAAATCTTTCTGCGAAAGAAAATGTTACAATGATCTAACAACTGTTTAACATGTATTGTATTGCTTCATCAGAGTTACTTAATAGGATGGGAAGAGTTTCGGAAAACCAAGTGGTTGATGGCCTATATCCTGGTGCTAGTAGTCTCCCTTGCAGACTGGACTGTTTCACTGAGCTCTTCCTGTGGTGAGGTAAGGATTATATGTGTGTATGTCACTGAGGCAGGGGCTCCAGGGAAGGAGGGTCAGATTGAGCAAGCGGCACTTTGCAGTTGAGCAAACAACAAAAACATTTTCACTTTTGCAAAACTTTTGAGTTTGTAATCTGAGAGCATCCTCTGCTTATATACTTACAACTTGGAGCAAGCACAGCTCAAAGTCCCACTCTGCTGTGAAGTTGTTGTCATTGGCCTTTTTATCCTGTCCTCCTCCTAACCTCTTCCTCCACCATGTTATCCTCATGACAACCCTGTGAGGTAGGTTAGGCCCAGAGTCACCCAGTGCACTTCTATCTAAGTGGGAACTTGAATCTGGGTCTCCCTCATTTCATTTTAACACTCTAACCTTCATACTATATTGGCATTTCAGCTGAAAGTTCAAATCTCCATTCAGTCCTGAAGCACACTGGGTAACTTTGTAATGTTTAACTTTTTAATTTTATTATATTTAAAATATCTCTATACTACTTTTCATTGACATGATGCTGGAGCAGTTCACAATATATAAAGACAGTACAACAAAATGCCCATAATAGCAACACAATGTCATTCAAACCACTGTAAACAATAATACATTATAACCAAGCTGTGAATTACTAGCCGGTAAACCCCACAAGGAGAGGCCGTAGCTCAGTGACAGAGTTTCTGCTTTGCATGCAGAAGATTCCAGGTTGGAACAAGGCATCACTAATATGTGGTTGACACCGACAGCTGAGCCAGGTATGAGTGTTTGAAGTTTGCTTTCTTTGGAAAGTATGTTCATTTCAGTGGTGTTTCTACTTGTTGCGTTTTTTAAAATGATTTTGGAAACATTCCTTCTGGTACCTGTACATTCTTCCTGGAACGTATGCTGACTAGAAATAACTCCCACACCAGAAATGAAGATAACCAAATGTTAACATTATGTAAAGGTATGAGGAACTAAAGAGGAAGAGTTTTGTGCTTTGCTCCATCTGCAGAATTTTATGCCAAGGTTATTATTTCAATGACTGCAAAAGATATAAACTTTGCATCTGATGAGCTGATCGCTTGGAGAAGGCCTGAGGTCCTTCTCTCCTTGGCTAGCTGTGTGAGGGTTCAGTATGCCACTGTCAATATCAGTGAAAACAGGTGCAGCTGAAGCAAACCCATCTTTTCCTTCCTCTGTCGGACTTCAAAGCATTCTAAAGAATTCTCAGGTTAACCTGTTCTAGCAGCAACAGCAACAAAGAGTTTTCTAGTGGCATTTAGCTAACATATGAAGTCTTAAGTTGGAAAGTGTCTATTTATTTATTGAAAACATTTTTATGCCACAATTCAGCCACAATTCAGCAGAACTTCCAGGGCAGTTTACATAAAAACCCCCAAAACCAAGATACCCCAAAACCAATTCCCCTCTCTGCAGCAATCTGTTAAAAAAAGGAAATACATTAAAACACCTGAAAGAACATAAAAGTTTTCTGCATGGCCCTTAAATGATAGCATTGTTGCCGCCTGTTGGATATCTCTGATGGGGGAATTCCACAAGGAACACAATCACTGAGATGGCCCCAAAATGAGCATTCACCTTGGTTAATCGTTAATGTTTTCCCTGCCCCCAGTTAATTTGTTCAAACCTTGTTTTTCTTTCTTGTCATCCATTTATACACTGGTAGTCATTACATCATGTGGGTGATCAAATGTTGCCTGTTTGTCTTGTTACCAGCCTTCCAGTTAAAAAAACAAAGAAATTATTCCCTTTTGTGCTTGCATTATATTTTGCAAAACTAAATTTTACTGTTCAGCTTGAGCAGCCCATGTGGGCATTGCATTAAAAAGCAAATTCATTCTCTGGTTTGGATGCTGGCTTTTTTGTCATTAACAAGTGCAAAATTTATCCCCTTCAATCTTAGAGTCTGAGAATACGGCGAATCCTCCGTCCTTTCTTCCTCCTTCAGAACTCTTCAATGATGAAAAAGACACTAAAAAGCATCAAGAGGACATTGCCAGAAATTACAAGGTAATAAGGAGTAATAGAGCAACTATCTTCCAGCCTGCAGATAAGAAATCAATAAATACTGTAGGCTTTACTTCCCCATAGTGGCCCAGTTTGCACACCACAGTTGTTTACCATGACATGTCAATCTGGGATGTTTTGCTCCTGCCCATAGTGTGTGGATAAAACAACCCACGTTTCATGTCCGATTTGTTTTTGGAATGATGATGATGGTTTGTATGAGCAAAACAAACCATGGTCCCCACTTCAGACATAACACTAAGCCAGGGACAGAAGATGGTTTTGTCTTCTATGAACCAGTGGGAAGTGAGAAAACAACCCAGATTATTGTGTTCATGGTAAACCTGGGGTGGGGAGCCTATGGCCCTCCAGATGTTGTTTGACTACACCTCTCATCATCCTTGGCCATAGGCCATGCAACATCTGGATGGCAGTAAACTGTTAATTATGATTTACCATAAAGTATGACTTGGGTCACCACACTACCATAACTAAGGGTAGAAATTGGGAAATGCCTGAAGGAATGACTGGTTGGGAATCAGTTGGAAGTGGGGAGAAGCCAGGAAAACCATCTTGATGATAATCTTCTGGCACAACATTTGCAAGTTGAGGGTGAATTTTGGGGTCTTTGGAGTATAGTGGAAACTTGTTGAGAGGGATCTATCAAGGAAAAGTTCTACATTACCATAGGAAGATGTACAAAAGTACTATGTTCTTATCCTCATTCTTCCCAGGTTTTGACTAAATTTGCTATAACTTAAATGCCTCAGCCAAAGAAATTATTTCCTGAATAGAGGGCAACTTCTTCTTCTTCTTCTTCTTCTTCTTCTTCTTCTTCTTCTTCTTCTTCTTCTTCTTCCTCCTCCTCCTCCTCCTCCTCCTCCTCCTCCTCCTCCTCCTCCTCCTCCTCCTCCTCCTCAAAAATGCTGTATTCTGGTTTATTTGAATGTTGTAGTCTGACATCTCTCCATTTGCATCCTTTTTATATTTTAATGAAAGAACTAATTTTGGCATTTGTGCTTTCTCCCTAATAGTGTTATGCTGCTATTAGCTGTTCACCTGTTTCTCTTTACCATGTTTGGCATGCTGCTGTTTGCTCGAACGAAGGTAACTAACGTGAACGATTCATGTAGGGTTTGGTTGTCTTGAAAGCATTGTCAGAAATGTTGGCAAATGTAATAAGTTTTTTGGGGGGAAAGTATTGCCCCTTTCTGAAATGTCTGCTATCTTTTCTGTGTTTCAGACATAGTGTTATGATAGGTCTGGATTATTTCCCTCCTTTATCAGAAGGAAATAAAGCTTGTGTGTACACACTTTGCTTTCCCAGAGGATCTTTGTAAAAGTTGGATCCAGCAGAATTAGCCTGAAAAGCGGTTAGAGCTGAAAAAAGTGGGAAAGAGTATCACTCCTCCAGCTTCCCCTTTTCAGTTCCCTCCCTCAGCTCTTTGCACTTTCCAAGGGAGAAAGTGGTAATCCCCCTTGCCATATCATGACCAATCATATAAGAGAAATTACATATATGAAACGCTCCAGCATGATAGCTTTCCCCACAAACTGTTCCCTCTAAGAAAAACTGAGGTGATAGTTACCACATGCAAACCACCACAAACTCCAAAATAAATGCCTGTGTAGAAGACGGATGTCTTCATTTCACTGTGTCTTTCTTGAATCTTTGCACTCTGAACTTTGCTGTGCTTTCCCCCTTGTGCATTTAAATACAGAAGTCTTATTCCTGTGGGTATATGTGTGTATATGTGCGAACACACACAAGCCCATGTATATAGTACCAATATATATTTGGTACCAATTCTCTTCCAGCATATTCACTTAGAAGCTGACTGCTTGTAAGGAACAAATCTCTGTAACACAGCTCCAGTTCTCAAGCAGAAGCGGATACTTAACCATTTTGCTGCTTGAATATTTTCTATTCTAGGTGCCCCCCCCCAGCTGCCTTCCTTCCCTCAGGTTTTTAAAAATGTGTTTGCTTTCTAAATACAACACTGGAAAAAATAAAAGTCCATTGGTTTTCTTGGGTTATAGTTTGCAAATCTGCCAGTTTATGATAACGATACAAAAATGATAAAATGTTGAAGAATTATATAGATATTAAAATGCAATATTATATCAAGAATGTTCTTTTTTTTTTTTTGAGATTCTAGCTTAATTCTAGTCATCTTAGTATTCATACACCAGTTCAGACAAGACCACTTTGGGAAGATGCTCATATATGATGTTGTTATGTGCAAGTAGAGTAGAAAAAGTGCCACCTGAGACTAGTTGTATGTCTTGTGGAAATTTAACGAATATCATGTTTTACATTATATTTTTCTGAAGTACTCACCTGTCTATCTGAAGCCAGAAGTAACTGGTTTGATTGTAACATTGTGATGTGTGGCCCCAATCTTCCACAGTCCTATTCTGCCTGATAAGCTAGTTGTGTGTGTGTGTGTTTGTGTGTGTGTGTGTGTGTGTGTGTGTGCGTGGCATCGCATCATGCACTTGGGTCAGGCAGTGTGATCCCAGGACTTGTGCATGCTTCTTAAATGGCTGTGGCAGACTCTTGGCATTGCTTTGCTAATGGCTTGGCTCTCTGTGACTAGGATGCCCAGCAGGACAAGGAATGGCAAGGATATTTTCACAACTTGCCAGATTCATTAACTTCCCTGCTGGTACTGCTGACAACTGCAAATAATCCAGATGGTAAGCATAACTTTCTAAATGTATTCTCTCTCCCCCCCCCCTTACTTTCTACTGTTAAGAGAATTAAGATTTGAGCAAATTCATGTTTTTCATGGTGGTGCAAACTTTGAGACATATGGCTAGGAGTGTGAACGCAAATTACTTCAGTTTCTCTGTGTCTCAGGCCTGATTTGACTACCATAGCAATACAGAAGACCCCCCCACTCCAGTTTTTCTTTAAACTTATTTACTTACGGATTGGAGTTCATAATGGGTTTTGACCTGTAGAGTAAGCTCTTATCTACCCCAGTATGAATTGAATTCTGATTGCCTTTTTCAGTATGCCTCTCTTCCCCATGTTTCATGCCGACTAACTGCTTCTTTTGTCTCTTCAAACACCTAGCATGTTTCTCTGATAGGTGTTCCTTGGTGTTTGCCTTGATTTTTTAAACACCGTTTGGAGAGAAGAAGAAGTTGGCTTTGTGACTGGCATAAGGGCTGGCCATTTAGTATTGTGCAAATCTGGCTTCTAGCAAAAATCCCTCTCATAAGTAGAGGTTCACCCTGAGCTTTATCTGAAAAATAATTGTATACATATGTTTTAATGAGCGCACTTCTTCATTGGCCCAACAGAAGCAGTGTGTGTGCTTGCTTCTCTTTTTCAGCATTTTATATATTCATTATTACTTTCTAACCTTCTTAAAAATTGTTGTACAGTGATGATTCCTGCCTACTCTAAGAATCGAGCATATTCCATCTTCTTCATATTCTTCACTGTAATAGGTAAGCTGCCACTTCATTTGAATAAGATCCCTATTCAAGTCATTCAGTGTGACCTTTGTTTTATTTGTCTCTATATAAGGGTGTTTCCAGACTTCTGTGAGATTGGTACTCCTCATTCATGCATTCCCCCCCTCAGCATCCATAGGACATCATTGGCATTAAAATATCCCTCTCCCCATTTTAACTCTGACTGGTGGGGGAGGAATCTGACACACACACACACACACACACACACACACACACACACAAAACCAGTTTGCAAATTAAGCCTCTGTTTGGAAGCACCTATACTCCTCAACCTCCCCTGTATTCTACCGAAGTTGTGGCTTTCTCTGGGAAAATAAAATAACATTTAGGGACAGAAGAAATTACCTCCCATACACTATTGACACTTAAAATACACCTGATTAAAATTCATTATACTTTCATACATCGTAAAGTTATCTAAGCCAGTCTTAAAAAAACCCAAGGTACCTTCTTCCTTCCTTTCTTTGGAAAGAGTGTACTAGAACGAACAGGTTTTAAAATGTGGCATTCATGTGGTAAAATGATTCTAGCAAATTCCCATTTTACCAGCTTACCTTGGGAATTCTGCTTATTTTTGCAGTTTTGATGCAAATTCCTAGGGCATTCATATGGGTCTCTGTTCAGTTTATAGTTGAACAAACACAGCACAGCTTCTATTTTTTTAAAGGTAAATATTTTTTTTCTTTTCTTAAGGGAACTTATTTCTGATGAACTTGCTGACAGCAATAATATACAATCAGTTTCGTGGCTATCTTCTGGTGAGTAAAGCCTAAATGACAATTTGTTGAAATGATGAAACCTAGCACGGGCTACTGCACGGGAAGTTCCTGCTGTTGGGGTATTTCAACAGCCTTCAGAAATCTGGGTTTTAGGGAGTCTTTGGTAGAAGATTTTGACTATGGCATGGTCGAATACAGCTGTGGCACAGTTGGATCTCATGTGCTTGTGTTGTATGTGTGGCTGCTGCTGCAAGCACATGAGTGGGTGGTTAGGGTCTTTCCCATGTGATCGCCACCTTAGGAGGGAGATGGCAGAGTGAGGAAAATCCACACGATTCGCTCCCTTCCACATATACATGGTTGTGATCTTTACGTACACATTGCAGCTGTCTTGTGTGATGGAGGTAGACTCGTATTCTTTAAC
Source organism: Podarcis filfolensis (assembly GCF_964270895.1). Classification (NCBI taxonomy): domain Eukaryota; kingdom Metazoa; phylum Chordata; class Lepidosauria; order Squamata; family Lacertidae; genus Podarcis; species Podarcis filfolensis. Next base: position 77,920,563 of record NC_139604.1, read on the forward strand.
ATTTCAGAAACCAAAATTGTGAGCAAACATTTCCCAAGGAAATGCTTATCTGGCCACCTCACCTGCAAGAGTGAGAAAATCAGTTCAGCCAATGGAGATGTTCTGAAGGCCAGGAGCTCATGATGGACTTTTCCCCAGTGACTTTTTGTCTTGGACTTGCGGCTTTGATTTGTGTTCTGCTCCATGTGACACTTTCAAAACAGAGCGAATCTTCTCTAGTTCTTTGTGTTCTTCATGCCTGTAACTTTCTCCTATGTGTTGGTGGATATATTTTCCCCCCCATTTCAGAAATCGGTTCAGTCCTCACTTTTCCGAAGGCGCTTAGGAATCCGGGCTGCCTTTGAAGTTCTTTGTTCTCTGAAGGAGACTTCTCTCAATAAGAACATGTGAGTGAAAGGCGTCAAGCACACATAGGGTGGCTAGAGACAAGGAACAGAAGGTTAACGATTCCTTCTCACACATTGTAACTTTGTTTATGTAGCTTGCGTGTCCAGGCGGAGACTCTAGCTCAAGTTCTTCATAGAGTAAAAATGGATCCTGACTGTAAGGAAGCAATCATTAGGGTAGGAATCACCTTTTTTACTTAATGAGAAGTTGGATTTCATTCAAAAAATGTTCTTGACCAACAACATTGGTGTGTTAACTTCCAGTTTCTCTTGCATATGCAGAACCTTGAGTTGTGTCCCCCAGGAGGTCTCACCTCTGCTCAGTTTCAGTTACTCTTTGATGAACTGGACAAACACAAAGTTAAAGAGGTATGGACCTGGCTTTCATTTATGCCAGCTTTTCAGGTTCCCTCCAGGTGTGGTGGCTGAGGCAGACAGGAGCTGTGGCCCAAAACATCTGCAGGGTACCAGCTTGGCAAATGCTGATTATACATTTGGGGCTGGTGTACAAGTTTACTGAGAGTCGTGCTATGTGTTAGTCATGAAAGTTGCGTCTGAATCATGCATGTAACTTTCCTCCCTTTACCTGACATAAAATGTAGAATTTCAATATTCACATTTTCTAGCTTTGTTGAGTCTGAGAACTCTTGAAGGAGCTGCAGTTAATACTGAGTTGTTCTAATAAAGAATTGCTTGGATAAAGTTAATGTGAATAGTTGCAAATAGGGGTTTGTTTGGTTTTTGGTGCATTTGCTTCTCTGCAGAATGGTAGCCTTTCAATTTCTGTTTCCTCTTAGCACTAATGATGTGTCTACTTGAGTGTAGGGCACTCCCATACTTCAGTAGGAGTGGGGCTGCACTTCAAGCCCTGCCTTTGATGGTGCATCACTGTGTCTGCCTCAATGGGCCCTTCAGGCAAGCAGCTGCTCACACATCTAAGCTCCGTGCAACTGGGACTCCCAATGGCTTGGGTGACCTGCTTGTGTAGAGCCTCTGTGTGTGGGCTGCTCTTCCACAGAGGGTTCCCTTTTCAGACCTCTGTGCTCAATATGTGAAGGTTGAGGGCAGTGTAATGTCAAGGGCATGACATCAGCAATGAGAATAGATGTGTGGCCCCACTCCTGCCGCTACCCAGGAGTGTTCTACATATGGCTCACGAAAGCATAGGGCTCCTGTGTTTCCTAAATTCAAAGCATATTTGGAAAATCACTGCTCCCCTACCAATAAAAGAAAGCAAAGCTGAACAGAATATATTATAGCTGGTCAGTGAGATATGAATCCCTGCTTTCTGAATAGGGTCTGACTGCTCCAAAAAGTGTGCAGAAAATAAAAAATGAAGATATAAGACAAAGATGCCCTATGCATATGAAAACTGTTCAGAATACACCTTTCCACCAGTTATATAAGGTTCCCAGGGAAGGACTTCTAAAGATTCCAATTAGTAGTAATGTTGAGCTGGCTCAGTGTGGTAAGAATGGTTTTTTGTTGACTGATTGGCGTAAATATGCCATAACTGATGCAAGTCTATCATTTGAGCAAGATCATCTTCTACTAACTGTACCCCTTTGATTGATGATCAGTGCTGATAACTGGACCTTTTGTTGCATTTTTTGGTGTTTTTTTTTGACATTTTAAGCAAATAAATGATTAACTGGGCCAGCGGGTATTGTGTCGTGCCAGGGAATTAATCTTGTTGCACTCAGTGATTTCTGGGTGGAGACAGTTTCCCTGTCATCCTTTTCTTCTTGGTCTCTAGGGAGGGGCTGCATGCAGGTGTGGAGCTGTCATAGTGCTGTCGCAGCAGGCCTTAGTGATACATATCCTAAGCCAAAGAGATGCCTCCTCAAGGCCATGTGTTATTGAAGAAACAACAGGTCATGTTGACAAGACTCTCATATCCTTTCCTTTCAGCGTCCTCCCAGGCCAGATTATCAGTCACCTTTTCTACAGAGAATCCAAACTGTCTTTGGTCACCGTTACTTTGGCTATTTAGGGAATGCTGTTGCTGTAGCAAACGTTTTGTCTGTGTGCGTAAGTATAACATGTGTCAAATAGTAGTGATTTTACATTAAGGCAAGTTTTAGCAGGGCAGTTTAGTAGCCCAGTTCTCTTGTCATTTTCTGCGAAGCGATTGTTCTCATAAGAAAAGCCCTGCTGAATCAGACCAAGACTCCAGGAAGCATCCTGATTCCACTTGCAGCCAGGCAGATATTCTTAGGAAGCACAGCAATAGCCCTTTCCTGTTGTTTCTCCCAGTAACTGATAATGTCATGGTGGGGAACCAGTGGTCCTCCAGATGTTGTCACACTGCAACTTCCAGCAGCCTTGACCATTGGCCATGCTGGCTGAGGTTGATGGGAGTCCAACAGTATCTGCATGCCAATTACAACAAAACAAAGCAAAAACAAAGCAAATCAGATAGCTGCTATTCTTGCTGGCCCTTGAAGTGCAGTGGCTTTTACTGCACAGCTAGAGAGTTCTTGTCTTCCTATTGGGGGATGCCTGAATCTATTGCAGGAAGGGAATGAGAGATGCATGGATATACTGTTAGGTATGTCCTAACTGTTGAAGATTCTCAAAATATTTGACTGCTGCCATGGTCAGTGGGCGAGAATGCAGTCTTTATAACATAATTATGGTCTGGTCCTTTTTCTATCTTGCTTTATGTGCTAGGCATCAATTCTGAACAACTTTGCTCTGAACACTTCATAATGTTGTAGTTTAAAAGTTTGGTGCCAACTGACCAGTATCCGTTTCTCTTCCCCTTAAGGTGGTCATGGTACTAGATGCAGATAAGCAACCTGCTGCACGGGATGACTTTTTTTTAGGGGTAAGGCCACTTTCTCTGGCGTTCTCTGTAAGAGTTGCTCTTCCAAATGCTCAATTCTTAATGTGCATCTCAATTCTAAATTTTCAAGGTTATAAACTGTGTCTTCATTTTCTACTACCTCCTGGAAATGTTATTGAAACTTGTAGCACTGGGATTAAAAAGATACATATCTTATCCAAGCAACATATTTGATGGCCTTCTGACTGTAGTGCTGATGGTGAGTATTACTACGCAAGTTCCATTCTGGGTTTTTTTTACTGTAAAGATGACCACTGACCACAAATTGATGGCTGGAGGATAGGAAAGGAAAAGAGAATGTACATGTGACTTCACCAGGCCGTCTGTGTGTGTTTTGAGTTTCAAAGTATGACTGTGTTGGTTATATTTCCTTCATGGTTGAAAACTACTTCGTTGGATGCAGAGGAAAGAAAGAAAGAAAACTTTTAGGACCTTGCTTGTAATAAAGATCCCTCCCCAGCATGTTAATAGGACATTTGTCTCTAACAGATATTTTCTACTACTTAAATTTCAGTTATTGAATAGCAATTGAAATTCCTATAGCTTTGCTCTGTTCCTTCTTCTCAAAGGTTTTGGAGGTGTCAACATTTGCTGTCTATGGATTTCCTCATCGAGGATGGTATGTGCTCTTTGTAAGCAATTTCAGCTTTCCGGAAACCAGCAACTTTTGATGCTTTAACCAACATCCACTTTGCTTCTTGCTAGAATTCTTGCTGGGGAAAAGTGGGGCTAGAAACTCGTGACCAGGAGCTGTCTCACATCCAGCTCTAAAATAAACTGCTTTGTCTGATAGTGGTTGATTATGGTATCCCTTTATTTGTAGGAATATAATGTTGATGATTATGATGATGTGGCATTGTAAGGAGGGACATACTGGTTTATAATCTGTATTACATGGGGATCTGAAAGTATCCTCAATGGACAGTGGAAAATCCTTTTAGAGGAAAGAGCAGGCTTAGAGCCATGGGGCTTTGTATGATTACAGCCAAAGTGTTGTATTTCTCTTCAGTCTCAAGCCCCTTTAAAATGGAGTTTGATAAGAGGGTTGAAGACCAGTTGGAACATTGCAGCTTGGAAAGGATAGCAAATAGGCATGATTTTCCTCCTCCACCCCCCCTGCCACATTAACACCTGAAATAGTCATTCTGAGTGTGATCTGAGGATGGGGAAATGACCATGCTATTATCACCTTATAACTCTTAAGGCAAAGGCGTTAATTTAAGACTGTGTGGCATTGTGTTCCTTTTCCCAATACTGGCATGAACATCTTGCTTGAGTAAGATCACACTTTTAGTTGGCTTAGAAAAGCAGATGTAGTTTATAGTGTTGGTTCGTTCTCCCAGGTTTTTTGTTTCTATCTTAATTCTAGGAGACCTGAAATGTTGGGCTTGCTCTCTCTGTGGGACATGGTTCGCCTGGCAAACATGCTGATTGTGTTCCGATTTCTGCGGATCATCCCTAACATAAAGGTACTTCTGCTTCACTGTGTTGCTTTTATCTGAATTTGGGTTATAGTCTCTGTTCTCATGTATAAGAACTATTTTTAAAATTAAAAAAATCCTAATGATTCTATCTCTTTTTCCAGTTCATGTCCTTAGTTGCCAGTACACTGTTGGACCTTGTGAAAAACATAAGATCTTTCGCAGGGATCTTAGTGGTAAGTGAAAGCCAAGAAAGATTCATTTCTCCTTCTATGTTTCATCTTAATGAAATAGATTTATAAAACAATATTTGGCAACGGAATATATGTAAGCAAACTCTGGCCACCCTAGTGGGATCAGTATGGTTAGCATTATCACAGCATTATCTATAATAATGTGTGGCATCATTTATGGTTGTTTTTTTAATATACAAGATGCTTCTATAAAAGTAAAGGGTGGTAGTCAGCTAAATGTTACTCATAGTAAATCCACTGAAATGATCAAACCCATTGGGTAATCAGAGTAAAACTTAATTGGCTACAAATAAGAGTTGTCGTAAAGCAGAGCTTTCCAAACTTTTCACCTTGGTAGCACACTTTTTAGACATCATTTCACGACACAGCAATTCAGTTTTACTAGCAAACCGGAGGTTAAACTAACCCCTTTCCAGCCCCGGGAGGAGCACTTACACACTGCTGCCAACACACAAATGTGTTGCTACACACAGTTTAGAAAGCTCTGTCCTAAAGGGTGAAGTGCCATCTGTTGACATATTTAGGAATTGCAAGGTGAAGATAAATCCCTCAAATAGCTTGTCAGACAATTTGTGGGAGTTTTCTATCACGGAAGCGTAGGAACATATAACTATCCCAGTAAGGCCAGAAGCAAAAGTTTGTTGTTTTTGTTTTAAATAGCCACTTTCCTCCAACTGCCTGTGCCTCTGTTTCCTATCTTCCTCTCTTGTTTCAATGTGCCTATATTTTAGATGGCAAATCCCTTAGGAAAGGGGCCTGTCATCTCTGATCTGAACACAGATAGCTGCTGGAAATGTTCCTATGATTTATTTATTTATTTAAAATTGAGCAAAGCAATAGTGGCTGTCAGGACACTGAGAATCATAATGTGGCCAATGATTGTTCCACGAACCATAAGCTATGTGCTGCAGATAAGCACAAGCTTCCTCTTTATGTGTCCATATCTGTATGTGCCAGTGGGTGTAATTAAGGCTTTTAGAAAGTTTGACCACAATCCTCAAAGCCAGAAAAGCAAGGCAGGTGTTCAGAAAAGGCACATGATGCTGTCCTCTGAATAAGCTCAGAAGGCACATGAAGGAGCATGCACCAAGATCCTGGCGCAAGCCACCCATCCACGTCTGAATGCAGACTTGGGGCTTGTATTTTGCTACAGTGAGAGCAGGAGCTTTGAGGTTTTGCTGTCTTTGCTTCTTTTCCAAACTGCTTATATTAAAATTAAAAAGTGAACAAAGATTAGTGTGCTCTGGAAAATGTTGAGCTTACCTATAAAATGACTATCATCTTGCCAGTGACTTTTCACTGGTAGCTTAGCAATAGAACATAACTGATGCCCAATTTGTTCTTCTCCAGGTGGTTTTCTATGCATTTGCAATAGTAGGGATGGAGCTGTTTAGGGGTGCCATTACTCCCACGGGAAGTATCAGGTAAGTCTCACTTAAATGTGGCTTTAAGACAGAATTTGTTGTAATTTCCATGTGCAAACATAGCCAGTTGCAGAGCAGCATCTAATCTGGTCCTGCGATGCATTGTGCGCAATAATGAAACAACTTTACACTTATTTTTCGTTTATAGCAGTGTCAATGCAACAAATGCCACTTTGCAGTGTGGCACCTTTGAACAGCTGCAGTATTGGCCAAACAACTTTGATGACTTTGCGGTGAGTGTTTTCATTAGGGATTGCTTGTCATTTTCAACATTTACCCGTTGGCTTGTTTGAGGCCTACCAGTTTCCTCTCTTTGTGTTGCTTCTAAATCTCAAATTAGAATAATCTCCATTACGGCTCATTTTTTCGTTCTTGTCCATCAGGCATCCCTGGTGACTTTGTGGGATGTGATGGTTGTGAACAACTGGCAGGTTTTCTTGGATGCATATTCCAGATACTCATCTCCGTAAGTAATGGGCAGAAGCTGTACATTTGGCAGATGTCTCCAAAGCAAAAAAGATCTTTGCATTTTGGGGGGAAGAGGTTTGCTCTGCTTCTGCAGTCTGGAGAGTGCCATGTGCTGCTGCCTCAGAAACTCAGCACGGAGAGATGCATTTTGTAGGCCCTTTGGAAATAACCCTAAAGCAACCAGCAGATAGTCCCTTTATCAGGACCAACCAAGCGAGTGAGGTTTCTTAAAGTTCTCTAGAACATTTTGTTCTTTAAAAAATAAATACTTTTATGGATGGTAAATGAAACAAATAAGAATGAGACAAATCGTACTGTTTGGTGGGCGGGCGAGTGGGGTGGGAGAAAGAGGCACATATCAGGGCATGATAGGAAAGCTCTAAAATCTGCAGTCTTAAGAAACAGTGTAGGATAACCCCCTAATGGAGATCAGGCTGCATCCAGAGTTATGGGGACCATGCTTATTATTTCATTTTTTGAAAATGTGTAAGCTAGGAGATCTATCCCCAGTAGAACACATGGATCCCTTGTGAAGTCCAGAGCATAAATAAAGAGAAATGGGATAGTCTTAAAGGTGACCATTCTGCTAGACAAAAAAGAACTCGAATCTGCTTCATGTCACTTACCAGGGCTGGTCTGTATGTTTTGAAGCTCATGTCTATTCACACAGGCATACATATTCGAAGAAAGAATTCTTGGAATTCTGTGCTTCATCTTTCATAACTGGGGATAGCTGGGATTGGAATATGCCCTGATTGTGGAACTTGCAATGCGGTGTTTTTTGAATGACCTCCTCTGAAGGTCTGCCAGTATGTGTGGGCCGCCTGTCCACCTGCATGAGCAGCACTCATTGGGTTGAATCTAGAGTTGATCATGCCTGACTAACTTAAATCCCATTTATTTCAATGGGCTTAGCCTAAGCATGATTAAGTCTGGATCCAAGCCATTCATTTGAAATAATAAGTGCTATTTGATTATCTTTAAATATATGTATCTGTTTCCCTCCCTAGATGGTCAAAATTATACTTTGTCTCCTGGTGGCTAATTTCCTCTGTCATCTGGGTCAATCTGTTCATTGCTTTGCTTCTGGAGGTAATGCCGATGGGCTTAATTATCGCAAGAGAATTCACTTTTTGTTCTTCTTGAAGTAGCAAACCCTCTGATGGATAAATGGAATAGGCAAGCTATGCTATCGTATAGGCAGTACTTGGAACACAATGTTGTCAGTATGCGGATGACGCCCAGCTCTTTCTCTCCATTCCATCTGAATCAGTTGGGCTGTTCAGTTGCTGAACCGGTGTCCGAAGGCAGCAACAGGCTGGGTGAGGGTCAGTAAACTGAAACTGGAACCTGACAAGAAGAAGGCCCTGTTGGTCCTTAGGGCTCAGGTCCAGGCACAGGGCTGGCAGATTGTTCTGGACAGGGTAGCAAATCACCTGAGAAAGCAGTTATGTAGCTTGGGGCTGCTCCTCAATTCTAAGCAGTTGTTGGAGGCAAGGAATGTCACATATACCCAGATAAAGCTGATTTACTGGCTGTGGTTATTCCTAGACCAAGAGGCCTCTGTGGGCCTCTGTGACCCATGTTCCTGGATGGATTACTGCCATTCCCTCTACATGGGGCTACTATTGAAGATGGCCCGGAAGCTGCAGTTAGTGCAGAACACTGCTGCCCACTTGCTTACGATATGGCAAGAGATATACCACCCCTTTCCTCAGGGAACTGCATTGCCTGCACATGAACTACCAGGCCCAAAGTGTTAGAACCAGTGTACAAAGCCTTAAATGACTTGACACCCAAGTACAATGAAAACATCTTAATTTTTTTATTTTGCTGATGGCCATTTAGACACATCTGTCTAGCCCTACAGTACCTCTCCCAAACAATGTTTAGACTGATTTCAAAAGCCTTGTCCTTGCCTGGACCACCTTAAATCCTGAGACTTAGAGCCGGTTCAAATTGTCTGTCTTTTACTCAGCACAGAAAGGCTGCTGTGGTGATTAGGGGCAGGTAAGTCATGGAAGTTTCACCACCAATTTCCATGAAATCTGGGAGAGCAGATTTCCGCTGCTCCTGGTGCACCTCACTTTTCTGGGGCCTTCAGCTGAGGCTTCCGTGAATGGTTGCTTCCATGAGTAGAGTCATGCTTGCCTGGTGGGTGTGGAGATGAGCACCTCTCAGAAAGACCACCTGAAATAGCCCTCTTCCCATTCTTTCTCTTGACTGGCAGAATTTTATCCATAAATGGGACCGTCTCTGCCATCGACCATCTCTCTCAGAAGTTGAATACCAGATGACAATGGAACTCATGTTCCGGTGAGTATGGAGTGCTTAATCTTATTTCCTGATTTAAAACACGTTTTTAGGACTAGTTGAATGGCTGTTGACACTAGAATTTCCCTAAGGGCTGCGAAGTTTGTGTTGCACAAGTGATTGTTTCTTTAACTCTGTTAAAGATCAGAATATTCAATAGGGACCAACCTTATAGACACAGTATGGTCAAGACACAGTGTGGTACCAGATTTTAGAAAGATGTATTATTTTCCCTGATTGAAAGAGAGTGAATCCCCTTTTGATGTTGGATTCTTTTATATTCTCTGCAAGGGCATATGGGATAACTGTAAAACATTTTGTGGGTGAACTGTACCTTGAAGACCAACTTAGAAAGTGTGTGCCACCACAGAGGTTATTAATGTTCAAGCGACTGTAGAAGTTGCATCTAGAGTATGTAAAGGTAAAGGGACCCCTGACCATTAGGTCCAGTCGCGGATGACTCTGGGGTTGCGGCGCTCATCTCACTCTATAGGCCAAGGGAGCCAGAGTACAGCTTCTGGGTCATGTGGCCAGCATGACTAAGCCGCTTCTGGAGAACCAGAGCAGCGCACAGAAACGCTGTTTACCTTCCTGCCGGAATAGGTTTACCTATTTATCTACTTGCACTTTGACGTGCTTTCGAACTGCTAGGCTGGCAGGAGCAGGGACCGAGCAACGGGAGCTCACCCCGTTGCAGGGATTCGAACTGCCAACCTTTTGATCGGCAAGCCCTAGGCTCTGTGGTTTAGACCACAGCGCCACCCGCGTCCCTCATATCTAGAGTACATAAAGGTGTGCAAAATCTGCGCTGAGACATTAGCTCTGTTGACTTCTAATGGCTCCTGTTTTGTCCTTCTAGGGATGTTTTGGAAGAACCCACAGAAGAGGAGCTAATTGAAAAACTTCACCAGCACCCACATATGCATCTATGTAGATGACACAGGTGGAAGCAGCAGTTTCTCCTAGTCATGCCTGCATGCAGGTTTTGTAGCAGAAGGAAAGATATCGGGAATCTTTCTGAAAGAAGTACTCTATATCTTTGATTTTATTTTTGAATGGTGCCTGTAGTACATGGTCTTTAAAGGTTTGTTTTAAACGGTTCATTTAAAACATTATTTTTTTAAAAAAAATCCTAATTTGACTTTATTTTAAGTTGACTTTTATAAGCTTATGGCACTGTCACATTAAAAATACAGAACTTTAAAAACCTTGGAAATAATGTGACAGAGCAATTAAGTCTTTTAAAGAAGGGAAATGCATTAATGACACTGCACTTTAGAATGGAAACTGTGGAAGATGTAGAACTACTATGCTGGCTTGCTGCTAGCATTTGAAAACATAAACTCCGTAGATAGTTGGACTTAACTTTTTCTGTTATTTTTGTGTGTGTGATGTGCCACGGACAATGCCTTGATAACGGGGAAAGTTCTTGGGAAATTGCATCTTTTATCTTTTAAAAAAGTACGGTAAATATTAATGCAAAAGCGTGAGGATTGAAACAAGATGCCATTATCCTGGGAATTCTTTTCCAATATCATCTGCTCCAAAGTGGTAAATCTATGAATGTATACGCACATCAAAAGCACAGTCTTCTCCAAAATTCTAGGTTCTGTAGTTTACCCCTTAGAGAACTGCATTTCCTGTCATCGATGAATGAACTATAGTGCCCAGAATTCTTTGAGAGGAAAATATGCTTTGAATGTGCTTTAACGGTAAAGTGTATACGCAGCCTAGGTTAGAATGAAGAATAATGCAGTGCCAGTACAGCATCTTCATAGCAATTGCACTCAGTTGTTCCTGTTGCTGGGTTTACACTGAAGCGGTTTGAGAACCGCAGACCTGCTCTCCCTATTTTAAATTCCCACACATGCCTTATTAAATGGATTGGCAGTTTCGCAATAGTTGAGCGTGATGGATTGTGCCTCCTTCTTGTTGTTGATATACAGATATATATATATATATTTATATGCCTTGTTGCAATAAGGGAGACATGTGCGTTGAAGCAGGCTTCTGTGCACATATGCCATGTCTTGGTTTGGGAAACCTGTGGGCAGATTTGATGCTCACCAGATTTCTAGGAGGAGCCACCTCTTTCTTGTAGCGTGGAGGAGAACGCACAGCCTCATTCGCTATCTTAGGCCGCTATCTGATCATGCACAATGCCTTGTGGAACATGACTGCATCTGGATTGGCACCACTATGGTTTTTATATGGCAAGTAGAAGATGAGAGGGAGCACCCCTTGCCCCTTGGGGGTTTGCTTCTACACATTCATAAAATTGTTAGACTGCTGAGCGCATGTTTCATTCCTAATTGTACTACCCTGCCATAGTTCTGGCTATTCCCATTATCATCCTTTTGTTTCTCAGGGGTTTGGTTTTTTGCTAGAAGGTTACATACAGGATCTTGAGGTTGCATGGAGCTGTAACTTCCATACATTGCCATGCTTACGAAGACTGGTGCTTAAAGCCATGTTTCAAGTGTAGACTCTGAAGTTATTGGTAGTGTGAAATAAAACTTCTAGACAGCCTTTGGTATTTGGACGATTGCATTGCTGTTGAATCCCATTAGACAAAGGTGAAACAAACATCCATTTTATATTAGTAAAATGAGAATTCGAGGCTGTTGTGCCATCAAATTTTAAAAAACAAAAATAGAATTACAGTACAGTCGGAAAATCTCAGTGCTTTTAATTGTAGTAGTAGTAGTCTAAATATTTGTCTTGGGCATTTAGACAAAATTCTCTCGTGCAGGAATGAGCTGTGGTTCCATCACAGCATGTGTGCAATACCTTGGGATGCGAGTCCTTGAAAGAATCCTAAAAATACAGTTTTAGAAGTAAAAGTAGTTCATTACACCATGATATAGACAGCAGATGTTATGGAGACTATCCCTGCCGGGTAAGGAGTTCTGTGTTGTGACACATTGCTTCTGATATCCATTCCTGTGATTCATTTATTCAGCAAGAGCTACTAAATAGCCCCTTTCTGTTATTTTCATCATAAGGCATCCTCTGCCCCCTTTTCCCCATTCTCCTTGTGAACTTCATCTAGCAAGTAGATTCTAGATTCATAAGCAGTTCTAAACCAAGTAACCTCTTGGCCATTGCAATCCCGAAATTTTAATTTCTTTAAACTGTCTGTTGGGATCCTTTTTCCTCTTTAGACATGCTGTGCATAGCTTTGAGGGTTTAGTAACTTGGAGGTCCCGTGCCAGGCCCCTGAGAAGTGCCACTTGTCCCCAAATGACAACCTGGGGGGGGGGGAGTGTACAGAAAATCGAACAGGGACAACAGAATGTGTTGAATAACCTGTCGCACAAATTAGGAACACTGGCATACCACGTTCATTCCTCAGGAAAACAGTTCCAATCTTTGCAGTTGACGAGCAAAGATAAATGGAATTGTAAAAAAGAAGCAATGAGTAGTGATCCCTTTGTAGCAATTTCACATGTATGCTCCAATATACCAGCCCTGGGGTATTCCTGTCTTAGCATCAGTAGAGCTCTTTCAGGGCAAAATTCACGTTCAGTACAGTCATATGGTAGAATACTTCCAGCCAGTGCTGGATTTAGGTTTGATGAGGCCCTAAGCTACTGAAGGTAATGGGGCCCATTATATGTCCAGCTGTCCTTTGTCAACAACAAAATTCCGCTGTTTTTTGTTTTGAATATATGCTATATGGTAATTTATGGACCTAATAGGTATCTAAAGTCATTTGCACATAACAAATGTATTTTATCAGAGTTTTTGATCCAGTACATCCAGTACATTTTCCCTTTACATTTTTTGGGGGCCCCCAAGATAGTGGGCCCCTAAGCTATAGCTTGCTTAGCTTATACGTACATCCGGCACTGCACCACTTCAGACTGCACATAAAGGATTGCAGTTCTGAATGTTCCCCTCATACAAAAATAAAATAAAAATACACCTGTGTGTACAAGGCTAGCGCATTGGGAATAACGAACATACCATAGCTGTCTCTGTGACATGCTAGATTAATTTACCTGGTTCTTCATTTATAATAAACTCATGGGAACTTTGGGACTTTTTTTATGTTTCTCCATCTAATAATGGCTAGGGCATGTCTTAACTTAGTTTCACCTTTAGTTGTGAACAGTATGTCTCTGTAATTTTTCACCTTTTCAAATTACAAGTAAAATGGGCATTTTTCTATACTCTTAACACCAGTTGGGGCTCCCAAAAAGTTCCTCTTATGCAACTTTCAATAAAATAAAATAGTGCCATTTGACCAGTACAATGTGCCCAATATATCAATGCAACATACCTTTTATTCATGCTCTGGGATCTTTTATAGAAAAACCACTAGGATTGTGTATTTTGTGATTTTTAAAAATGCATTAAAAATTAAGTGTATCAATGCAAGTCCATTACTGAGAGCACAAGAATTTGAATGTAATTACTTGTTAATATAGTAAAATATTTTTGAAACAACTGGAATCCTCCCATTTATTTTGTGTGTGTCACTGCTTGTTTGAAATTGGGCTGTCTGAAATATTAAGCTGTCCTCTGGTTTTCTGAACATTTTGAGCATCTAGTTTTTTGGGGGCAGTTTTATCTGAGGTGGGTTACTGTCAACCTCTTATTCGTGCATTGTTTAGCTCAACTGGTGTTGCCACATTTTTGCTTAAATTCCTGCCTTATGAGTCGGATTACACAAGCAAGCAACACAGTAATATTTGCTCATTCATTTTTTATCCTGTGTTTCCTCCATGGAAATCAGGGTACCATCTCTTCCCCTGCTTGCCAAATCAACTATATCCTTAAAACATCCTTTGAGGTAAGTTAGGCTGAGAGAGAGTCACTCAGTGAGTTTTATTGCTGATCAGGGAATGGAAGCAAGGCTTTCCCAGTGTGGTGAAGGGCATAGCTCACTGGCTGAGCTCCTGCGTTGCATCTGAAAGGTTCAAGGTTCAATACCTCTAGTCAGAGTTGAAAATGTGTGCTACCTGAAACCCTGGAAAGCCATAGCCAATGAGTACAGACAGTACTGGGCTAGATGGACCAATATGCTGATTTGGTATAAGGCAGCTTCCTGTGTCCTAGTCTATATCGCATGGGCTCTCATTGGGGAATGACTTTGATAATGTCAGACCAGTGCAGTTATTTACTGTGCAGTGGTACCTTGGGTAACAGATGCTTCAGGTTACATCCGCTAACCCAGAAATAGTACCTCGGGTTAAGAACTTTGCTTCAGGATGAGAACAGAAATTGCACAGTGGTGGAGGGAGGCCCCATGAGGTAAAGTGGTACCTCAGGTTAAGAACGAACCTCCAGAACGAATTAAGTTCTTAACCCGAGGTACCACTGTATATCTAATGCACAGAAAACTACTCAACACAACATAGTCTGACGAGGATGAGTGTTGTTACTTTTACCAGGAGGGAACTGATGAACTGTACAAGAAATGATAGTTCAAGGCCTCGAAAAGATTGATGTTAATGTTAGATTTGCAGATAACAAAACAAAATGTATTCAAAGAGAACCCCCTGCCTTTGTCAGCCATGTATACTTGAAAGTATGTCTCTGTTGTAATGGGTAAGATAAGATAAGATAAGATAAGATAAATTTATTGTCATTGTCCGTATATACACAGTATACACAACAACGAAAATCAAACACCCCCCCAAAGACCGGGTTCACATACACATTTACACGTATCTCCAACACTCTCATCCTATTCAGACATAATCTATAAAACATAACATAATCCAGAATATAACATAACCTATTTAAGGCATAACATAACCTAAACCTAAACCTACAATATTGCTGCCTAAGGAAACAAGATGGTTTTATAGTTTTGTATGCAATCTGCATGCAGGTGTTATAAGCTGTAGTCACAAAGTAGACCCATTGAAACAAATGAAGAAAAGCAGCAAGCCAGAGAGAGAGAGAGAGAGAGAGAGAGAGAGAGAGAGAATCATAGAGTTGGAAGAGACCACAAGGGCCATTGAGTCCAACCCCCTGCCAAGCAGGAAACACCATCAGAACACTCCTGACATATGGTTGTCAAGCCTCTGCTTAAAGACCTCCAAAGAAGGAGACTCCACCACACTCCTTCGCAGCAAATTCCACTGTCGAACAGCTCTTACTGTCAGGAAGTTCTTCCTAATGTTTAGGTGGAATCTTCTTTCTTGTAGTTTGGATCCATTGCTCCGTGTCCGCTTCTCTGGAGCAGCAGAAAACATCCTTTCTCCCTCCTCTATGTGACATCCTTTTATATATTTGAACATGGCTATCATATCACCCCTTAACCTCCTCTTCTCCAGGCTAAACATGCCCAGCTCCCTTAGCCGTTCCTCATAAGGCATCGTTTCCAGGCCTTTGACCATTTTGGTTGCCCTCCTCTGGACACGTTCCAGTTTGTCAGTGTCCTTCTTGAACTGTGGTGCCCAGAACTGGACACAGTACTCCAGGTGAGGTCTGACCAGAGCAGAATACAGTGGCACTATTACTTCCCTTGATCTAGATGCTATACTCCTATTGATGCAGCCCAGAATTGCATTGGCTTTTTTAGCTGCCGCGTCACACTGTTGGCTCATGTCAAGTTTGTGGTCAACCAAGACTCCTAGATCCTTTTCACATGTACTGCTCTCAAGCCAGGTGTCACCCATCTTGTACTTGTGCCTCTCATTTTTTTTGCCCAAGTGCAATACTTTACATTTCTCCCTGTTAAAATTCATCTTGTTTGTTTTGGCCCAGTTCTCTAATCTGTCAAGGTCGTTTTGAAGTGTGATCCTGTCCTCTGGGGTGTTAGCCACCCCTCCCAGTTTGGTGTCATCTGCAAATTTGATCAGGATGCCCTTGAGTCCATCATCCAAGTCGTTGAGAAAGATGTTGAATAAGACCGGGCCCAAGACAGAACCCTGTGGCACCCCACTAGTCACTCTTCTCCAGGATGAAGAGGAACCATTGATGAGCACCCTTTTGGTTCGGTCAGTCAGCCAGTTACAAATCCACTGAGTGGTAGCATAGTCAAGACCGCATTTTACCAGCTTCTTTACAAGAATATCATGGGGCACCTTGTCAAATGCCTTGCTGAAATCAAGGTAGGCTACATCCACTGCATTCCCTTCATCTACCAGGCTTGTAATTCTGTCAAAAAACGAGATCAGGTTAGTCTGACATGACATATGTTTGATTTCTGTTTGAATCCAAGGCTGTGGCTATGGGAGAAACAAGGCCTTCTGGGGTGTTAATGTTGTGAGCCCCTCCAGCATAGACACTTCTCATCTTGTTTATTCAACATGATCCTGTTGGCATCTGGGGGCATCTGATTGGCTCCAGCTAGATCGTCTCCCTCTCAGCCTTCGCACTGCAGAGATTCATCGACCTCTGGCTCCGACGTAAATCAACGACTCAAGCTTGCTCACTTGAGCACACTTTACTTAGCACAGTAAACTGCACAACAGAAGAGGCTTGAGGCTGTAGATACATACTAAAACTAAGGATTTATTTTACATAAATCAGAACAAAGAACATGTCGTCTCTCCTTGTCTTCTCGGAGAGAGACTAAAAACAAAAGCAATACACAGAGCGGAGGTTCCGCTCACGGGACCCAGCAGTCTGTGCTAGAATGTAAACAGACATGTGACATGTAACAATCCCACATATCTGCAACAAAAGGTGGAATGGAACCTCCAACAGATCCATCCTCATGCCCTGTAGAAAAAGCTTGAAAATCATTATCAGTTTTTATCATAATCTCCCCATCTACTTATGCTGGTCTATGACTGTAATAAAGATTTGATTTGATTTGATTTGACTCCTCATCTACTCAGAAACAAGGGTCATTAAGCTCAGTTATGCTGACTCCAAAGTAAATGTGCATAGGTATCATCTTGTACCAACATTGTTCTTTTCACTGTCTACCCCACTGTCATCTGGTAGAACAGAACAAGTTCAACCATGGGGATAGAATGTAGTGCAAAAGATGACATCTCCAACCTGTGTGTATGTCAGGCTGACATACCAGTGGTGTGTAGTGTTTCTGCATTTTCTGTTTTTCTTATTATACCAAAGGTCCCAATTCATAGCAGTCATGCAGGCATCCATTCATTTCCCAAGATGACTCCACATCTGAAATTGACTGCAAGACAGATACCGATATCTATAATTCTGCAAAAGTAGACCTGTTAATCACAATTTCCATTTTCTCTTTCATCATCTTGGACTCCCAACTACTAGAAAATGGGAAACTAGTGAACCAGCAATCAGGTATGGCCAAAGAAAGGAACCTAGGAATGTTATTTATTTATTTAAATATTTATTTATTTATATCCTGCCTTTTCCCCTGACAGGGACTCATGGCGGCTTACAGCTAAAACAGAAACGTCTAGAAAACATATGGTGGGGGGGGGGGGAGACACACGACAATCTTATTCATGAAACCTTAAGAGGCTAGCGTCAGCTGACAGTTGGAATAAGAAAGAAAGGAAATATGTTAAATTGTTACAGTCTAGAAGACAGACAAGTTGACTTCCTAAAAGAGACATATTTTGTCTAGTGAAAGAATAAACAAATGGAATCGCCCCCTCTTTTTTCCTTTGTCAGCGTGGAAGCTTGGCTAGATGGCCGTTCTCTTTCTGGTCCTGAAATGTACGTGAGAACTGTAGTGCAGGATTGGGTCCTGGCAGCTTGGGTTGCATTTCTATCCAGCAGAGGAGTGTGGTTTTGTTCCACGGAGATTTGTGATGCAAATCTGTAACACTATAGTGTTGAACTGCCACGGCCTTGGGTCATGTCAATATGGTGGTAGCTCTTTACAATAAAGATCTCATTGAGGTGAGCAGGAGAGCCTGTCTAACCTGTATTATTTTACTCAGTTACATCTCCTTTCTGCATTTTGGGTTGAACCGGTTCCAGCCCTAATGTGCTGCTGAGCTGTTGCCAGTGCGCTTTTTATTAAGCAATGGTCTTAGAAAGTAAAACCCGAGTCTTTAATGTGGCCTCTCCTACCTGTTTTAATACTGGTGAGAATAATCTTATATTTCACCAAACCTATGTGTATTTAGTTTCTGGCTTCCTGGATAATTGAGGGTTCCTATTAAAAAGGCCTGAACAATCCTTGCTATAGAAAAACGGCTCTAAAGACCTTCTCTGTTTGGAATTAAAGGTGAAGGTGTTAAACCCAGACAATAAAACTCAGATCAAAGTAGCCAACAGAAGGAGGCCACAAGAAGAGCAGATTGTCCTTTCGACTCCATCACATCACAGAAGGTGCCACCTCTCTCTTTTCGTAATTGAATTTCATGAAAGAGGCAAAGCCATTCTTTCGAAAGGTAATTCAATCGGGCCGCTGGCTGGATCGACAAGGAGAGCACCTGCTTTGTTTGCTTTAGATTTTGGGCTGCAGACCCTCCTGGCCTGATGGGGGTTGGCTAATCCACTACCCCAGCTTGCGGGGGCAGCAGCAACACCTGTTGCCCAAGTGTGCTGTTAACCCAGTTCATATTAGGCAGGTTTTGGATTCTGTAACTATGCTGTGAAGGACATTCATCCTTCCAGCTGTGTCGGTTGCAGCAGAGTTGAATAGCACAAGACCATAAATATTGATAATGGCTTTTTTTTTGGTATGGCTATAAACTTGCTCACATGGGGGAAAAATAGAAGGCTGAAATGTCTGTTCACAAACTGGAATTATGTATCATATGGATGGAGGATATTCTCCAATACAAGTCTCATTTTATTTTGGGCCTGATTATGCCTCCTCCTACAATCAGGGCCTGAGGGAGCAGCCTGTAACCATGCTCACACAACCATCGGGTGACAGTCAACTTAATTTTACTCCTAGTAGACCCATTGAAATTAATGGACCTAACTCGTAGAATCATTGAACTGTTGGAAGGGACCACAAGGGTCATCTAGTCCAACCCAGTGTGGGGCTCGAACGCATTACATTGCGATTAAGAGTCTCATGTTCTATCGACTGAGCTATCCCAGCTGACAATCAAATACTACCCTTATTGGTTCAGATCCTGTCACGCATTTGACCCGTGTCAGCAAAATGATAGTTGAGGACTGCAAGAAAACAGAACAGATATTTTAAAATGCACACACAATGCCCTGCCCCCACATTATTCTTACTTCATTGATAGGCTCATCTCTAATACAAAGACTACTGGTGGAAATCCTTGTTGCTTCCATAAATGCTTCTGTTGGTCTGTCATTTATGCAATTGTCACTGTCCCTATTCAGTGTATTTCAAGCATGATAGCTGCTCTGTAGGGCACAGCTTTATCTATGAGAACTTCTCGACTACAGCTACTGAGGTTTGGGTGATTCAATACCAGGCAAATGTTCTTAACTTGGCTGGAGAAAGCCTGAATATTTTATCAGACTCTTTATCAATAGTTATTGGATACAATTCCTACCTCATTGCTAAATATGGAAAGTGGAATCCCCCATTGAGAGCAAACCAACTAATTCAAACATCCTGATCTACTATGCGGACTGGAATACAGTTACTCTTCAGATCGTGTCATGTATGTCTCAGCTCAAAGAAACGTATAGGGAAATGCATGGTTTAGGAGGAAATTATACAAGAATGCATATTATTGGTCAAGTTTAGGGGAAGTGACTACAATCAAAATGCAAATTTTCTGCAATTTTTTTTAAAGGGATGGAATCAATAATGACTGAACACATCCAAAGCTAACACGAACTGGAAAGAGACTTATTCATTTATTCCCTAACCCAGCATTGGTCCCATCAAGAAGGAAGTGCCTCTATAGGCCATATACATATGCTGCAATGCAGGGCAAGTACAGAAATACGGTAACTCAGAATGTGGTAATGGGTAAAGAATTCAGCTTCCTGAGAGTCAAAGTTTTCATTTTAAATAAGAAGCAGGTACCTATCTTTTAAAGGCATGTTTAAAGGTATGGGTGATGCTTTCTGAAATCTCAGAAGCTGTGCACCCATCTTTTCTAACTATTCTCCAGTCTTCTGAAGACAGAGATAAACTGCCTTCCTTTGCAGACCAGCAGATTTATTTATTTTATATAAACGTCAATTCCACCCTTCTGGTACTTGCACACTGTTGTGTAAGTCTGCTGAAGCAAAAACAACAAAACATATTGTGGCAAACAAATTTATTGCAGCAGATTTGAGTCCATTTTGTTAGATGCATAAAGTGTTATGTCGGTTGGCAGATAGATATATTCACATACTTATTCCCCCCCCCATTTCATTGTCATTTAGTACCCCCCTGCAGCCTCTCTCTCTCACACACTGCTGTATCCCTGATGTGTATATATAGCCAAGCAAAGATAATACTTCCTGCATCTGATGAAGTGGAGTTCAGTCCATGGAAGCTTATGTGACAATAAATCTGCCGAGGCTTTTAATGTGCTGAAACTCTCGGCACAAAAATAAATCTTTATGCTTATATCCTGCAGAGTCATCCTGTTTGAGCAGGGACTTCTGCTTGTGCAGTTGAACTTCCTCTCCTCTCCTCTCCCCATGCACTCCCCCAATCTATTCTGGGGGAGGAGGAGGTGGAGAAATTTGATTGTGCAAGCACAAGTCTTTGCATGAATGGGACAACTTGATGGCTCATGCTCACGGAAGCTGCCTTTTGCTCCTTGTTCTGTTTTGATGCTGGGACAGTTTGTTGATATTGCATGCCATAAGGATTACATGAAGAAGGCTCCTGAATGCTGGCGTGCAAGGCTTCAGGCTTACATTGGTGTTGGAGGAAGGAAGGCCCTAGACCTGTGTTTTTCAAACATTTTGAAGTGGGACTCGCCACGAAACTCACTCACCTCTCCACACGTTGGATGCCATTTATTTTATCTTTCCGACATTCATTTCACACCCAAATTAGCATGAATGTGGTTTCTAGGCACACTCACTCATCCGAGGAACTGACCAGACCCAGAACTGCTTAGCATCCACAAAGTGGTGGCCTCATGGGCCTTGAGATCATACCCTGGAATCTGGCATGCATGGAGGGCACCACTTATGTGACAACACACTTATCAGGCAACGGGGAAAAAGGACCCATTTGTTTCACCCCTCTGCCTGAAAAGGGGGATGGACACAAAGGGTTCCCTTTTTCAAAAAGATAGAAAAAGGGCTCCTTTCCTCTCCCATCTCTTGCATACCAGGCAGGAGGGGAAGGATCTGGTCCCCTTTTCCAAATCTTTTTACAGAGGATGTCCAGTGAATGCGCTGACTCTAGTGTGCTTGACATCCTCTGTAAAAAGTTTTGAAGAAAGAGAAAGAGACCCTCTTGCTACCTTCCTGCCCCTTGGCCCATCCCTTCTCACCCCACCAGGGCAGTGGCAGAAATCTGTGGAACATCATCTTCTCTTTCTTCTATGTTTTACAGAAGTGGAAGAGCTGGCCCAGTTGCATCTGTGCCTCTGGGAAAAGGATGATGGCAGCCACAACTGTATAGACCCCCAGCCTGGAGCAAGGCGCTTGCTCTGTAAAAAGCAAAACAAAGAAAATAAAGGAAAGTTGTTGTGGCGACTGCTGCCATTGGGGTCCTGTAGTTTGGGGTCCTCTGGACTGCAGGGCCCCATACCAGAGTCTCGCAGTCTGGCCCTTGAGGTGCCACTGCAGGGAACAGGGCAAGGTGGAAATACTGTGGTTTATTTAACTCCACCCATTGGTTCAACTCAATTGAACCAGGGAATATCTTGGCTCAGACCTCACTCTCTTAACTACCACCTTTATTCTGGTTTTAAGGTCAGGTACTTCATATCTAGGGAAGAACATCATATGTCTAGATTTGTAGGCCTGAGGCTCTGCTGAGTTAGGTTTCTGGAAGCCAGAGTTTTCCCTGCCACTTGCTTTGTACTTTGCCGCATGGGGTTATTATTTTTCCCTCTGTTTTGAATGGTTGCCATAATGTTACTGTGCAAATACAATTATCAGAAAGTGCTCCGTGTTACAGAAGATACCCTGAATATTTCCTTAGGGTCACCTAGTTCATATTATTTATCACCAATCATATGACACAGCAGGTGCTGCCTTCCTGTAGTCCAAAAGTGCCACTGCAGTGAAAGGGTCACATGCAGTTTGGGAGATGTCGCCTTAAAGTTGGTTCTGTGTTTAGCCAAGATTCTGCGGAATGCCAGTATGTTGTTGGCACAGACAGATCCCTAATTACTATCTCTTTTAAATACATTTAAAGTGCTGTGCAAATCAAAAAGTAATTGCGGTGCTTCCATGCAACAAAATAAAAACGCCTTTGCAACTCAAGTATTTCTGCCCACGGGGCATTTACCAGAAAGAATATTGAGAAATGTGGGTTTGATTCATGTAATTGGCTTTCTGCATTGCCGCCATGAAGGGCTTGTGCTGTTCTTTACATCAAAGCATTTTCACTTATCCTGAGTGCTCACTGAGTAGTAAAGAGGGTGGAGTTGTATTTGGTGCCAAACCAATTTTGGGGGTTGGCTGGCCGCATAACCAAAGATGTGTAGATATGGAATTGCCTGTGTCTGTTGGGTCCCCCAACCTGAGCAGCAGTCTGGGCTTTGACTCAGAACTCATCACCATGAGATCCAGATCTGAAGCTGATCAGCAGATTGGGGAGGGGAGACCTGGATGCAGAGAACCCTGAATAGGAACTTCCAGAGTCCATACCTTCCAAGCCTGCACTACCTGAGAAAATGTACCCCAGTGGGGCAGCAAAAACTCCCCCCCCCCCGCAGAATCCTGGGAATCACAGTTTACAATTACCAGTGTCTTTAACAAACTACAGTTCCCAGGGTTCCTTGAAGATGGCATGGACTTTAAATGTGTTTTGAATGGCTATGGCCTTAGAATTTGTTGACACAAATTGTTTTCTTGGAGCTTTCCATGTTGCAATCCTTTGGGCCTCTTATCTAGGACATTTTCACAGAGTTGGCACATCCATTTTGGAAGCATGGCAGTTTAAATTCTATCATGCAATTGCGCACTCACTTGATTGATTCCGTGCATGTTCTACTTATTTCTGAAAGCAAAATCAGTTTGGTTACTTACCTGTGCTTCTGGTTGGAAACTATAGCATGCAGCTACAAATATGAGAACTGCCCCTGGAAAAGCTAATTGCCTGGACATTCTCTTGGACTTAAGGACTGTACTGATATGCCACAGTTGTTCCCAGATATCTAAATGTCAGAAAAGACTTCATTTCCGATCAGTGGACATCCCAAAACTTCTTGTTGAAACCCAGTAAGGTTCTGCTTTATTTTAGTCTGTTGCACTATAGACTCTCTGGACAGCAGTAATCTGGTAGAATTGGGCAAGCATCACAGAACAGCAGGGGAATGCTGTGGATATAGTCCATCTTGATTTCAGTAAGGCTTTTCACAAAGTCCCCTATGATATTCTTGTGAAGAAGCTGGTGAAATGTGGGCTGGATGAGGTAACTGTTAGGGTGGATTTGTAGATGGCTGACTGACTGAACCCAAAGAGTGATCACTAATGGTTCCTCATCAGCCTGGAAAAAAGTGACAAGTGGGTTCTGCCACAGGGTTCTGTCCTGGGCCCATTGTTGTTCGACATCTTTATATATGATTTGGTTGAAGGAATTGAGGGGATGCTCATCAGATTTGCAGATTACACCAAACTGGGAGGGGTAGCTAATGCTGCAGAAGACAGAATTAGGATTCAGGATGGCCTTAACTGACTGGAGAACTGTCATGGATGCTGTAGCTGAGATTTCTGCATTGGAGGGGTTGGACTAGATGATCCTCGGTATCCCTTCCAACTCTACAATTCTATGATTCTATGCAATACACCACTGATGCACTATTATTATGTCACGAATGTGTTGCAGAACACCCTTGTGATAAAACACCGGTCCAGGTGGTGGTGGTGGTAGAAATACAGCTTCCCACTGGTGGAAGGGCTGCAGTAGTAGAGGACGTACTTTATATACATAAGGTCACAAGTTCAATCTCCAGCATTATTTTTTTTAAAATAATTTTTATTAACTGGCCAATCACATCAAATTAAATCACATCACATAAATTCCAAATTACAAAGCCAAATTTTTAAATTTTGTTGGGGGAACCCATACTTCAAGATCCAAAGGGGGATTCAGATCATCTTCTTATTACTGCGTTAATGTCCAAATCAGTCCCAATCAGTCCAAACAAAATTCATAATTCTATCCAGTCTTATCTTGGTATTTCCACATCATATCTTGTTCATATAATTTCTATTTTTTCTTTACGATCTCTTCTGTTAGTCTCCTTAAGCCGATAAGCAAAATAATAATCCTGTGTGGATTTCCCGTTCCTCCACTAAGTCTAGATGGTTTCCATATATCTCCTTCGTAGATAACATCGCTCTTTCCATCATAAATTTGGCTTTTGTCGCTCTTAAGTCCCACCGAGAAGTTGATCCACGATATGTAAACAACTCTATTTCTCTCTTTCTCCTCCCAGACCCAAGAGCTCCAACAATGCCTCCCAAAATGGCGACGGCATTTTTAACTGCATCATTCCAAAACTCTTAGCTTTCCAGCTTCATCTTGAAACATTGCTTTGGTTCGAAAGTTTATCTCCACACAGCCTTAAATCCACAGCTTAAGTCCTTAGTTTCTGACTCATTAGGGGAGGGGATTCTTGTTAAATCACATAAAAAAAGGAAGGCAGGTTTTTCCCCCCCTCCCCCCTCAGTCATACCGTATCTTGACGTATCTTCTCATATTTTATTCTTGTCTTGTTATCAGAGATCTCTTCTGTCAGCAGTCTTTACTCCCCTTTTTCCTCGAAGCATGTGCAATTTATCTCGTCCAAATTGTTTCTTTTGAAGATGCTTGCAACTAGCGGCGCGAATCAGGGACGGCGTCCAGGAGTGCCAGAATCCCACAGGAGGGCTTTGTGCCTAGTGCCCCCACCCCCACAAATTCGGGGGTGGTATAGGGCACAGCAGGCAAGGGCCGTCCCCCCCACAATCCTGGGGGGGGTTAAGGAGGCTAATTACCCCCATCATAGCCTCCAAATTACCTCGTGTGGGTCGGAGAGATGTTATTGTCAGCCATCTTCCAATGCGCCACCTAGTGGCCCCCCCAATCTCCAGCATTTCCAGGTAGGGTTCAGAAAGTCTCCTATTTGAAACTCTGGACAGCTGATGCTAACCAGTATGGATAATACTTAGCACTTTGGACCTGTGCACTGATTTGGTGTAGGGCAGCTCCCCATCTTTCAAATACTTTAGCCTTCCTTCCAATTTGGGGATGTGGCATGATGGAAGGTTGATCCTTTCTCCCCATGCTGCATCTGTGACCCATGTCACCCATCCCACGGAGTTGACATTATTCTGCCTGTATGTTTCCAAACTTTGGCTGACAGTTTGCCAATGTGGTGGGAAAGGGATAGCCCACTTCTTTTCATGTGCCACAGCATGCTGCAAATTGTGTGCACCAGCTACCGGGGGGGGGGGATGCATCCCCACATCTCTGAAGTCATGGGTAGTTTTGACTCCCAGTGGGTCTGAGATTCTGAAGCTCAAGACACCAGATCCAGCAGCAACATCTCGTCCACTTTATTGTTGTGGTTGGTTGGTTCAGAGCTGGAATTGTTTCCCCTGTTGTCACTTTCTTTTCGGAATGTCCTTTTGTCATTTCAGCCTACAAGATGTTGCTTGTACTTAAATATACCATTGCCAGCTTCACTGAGGTACCACAAACAGGTTGGCCTTTGTGAGAAAACAGAACCATTCTGAAATGAAAGCAATGAGGGAATATCTGTGTCTGGCATAGACACAACCTGCAAAAAAGAAAAGGAGGTGAAAAAAAATCAATGCTTTGATCAGCTATAAAGAATAACAGCTGTGTTGAGAAGGTTTGTGGTGGTTACCTGGCATTATCTCTTTTTGCAAAGGAAAGTACATTGTAAACCGGTAAAAATTAACTGCCAGAGCACAATGCTGTTTTTGTGACTTAGGAATTCAGATAAAGCTCTGCTTCTCTTGGCAAGCGGATGAAAAGAACAGAGTATTTGCATACAGGTGAGGCAAGGCTGTAGTCCAAGCCATTGCCAGGTATGCAAAGTCCTTCCAGCTGTGAGTGCTATCTTTTAATTAAACTGGATAGATTTCCACCTGACCAGTGTGTGGGAGGCTTCAGAGATGGGGCAATACCAAGAAACGTCATTGGATGGCAGCAAAGCATTTGACACATAAACACCTGGCACATCCAAGTACCACATGGTGACGTTCCAGCGACTGTCAGTCAGTGAGCTGTAGACTGTGGACCCAAACTCCTAAGCTGGCTCAAAACTCTGACATACAACAGAAAGATTTTGAATGAGCCGTTCTCAAACATTGTCACAATAAGCCTCTGTTAGCCAACTGTTTAGGGTCCTCTATCTCCGAAAGTCGCTGCCTCTGTCACCAAAGAAGGTTACTGTACCTCCAGTAGCTGTCAGGGCTGCCCAGCTTGTTGAATTTCTGTGTCACATACAAGACTCCCACCAGATAAATTGGCCAACGGATAAATTGAAATCTATGGAGTAGATTAGTAAGGAACAATGTGGTTGGCAATGCTCACTCTTATTCTCCCAGTCAGGCATGCCAGGCAACAGATAAAAGGAATAGCCAGAGAAACCCAAAACCACACCTGCAATTCTGTGTACAAATGAGGCACCACTTGTATACTTGTAAATGTCAAGCATTGATTGAGCTTTTCAAGAGGCTTTAAAACTATTCAAATGATTGAAATCTACAAGGTGTTCCCAATTGCAAATGCTGCAAAAGGGCAATTTTAATTTACCAAAATTTTCCATGACCCTGTAGCGTTTAAATTCTAAGGTCTCTGCTGTTTGGCTTTAGTACACTCAGGACTTGTGTGATATTAAAAGCATCTAATCCAACAGGAGTCAGAGGCAGGAAGCGAATCCTTTGTTTGCCTTGGCTTGCTGTGACATCAGAGCAGGTTCGCCAATGGCATAAAAAGAGATGGGACAAGAAGAGTTCTCAGAGGAAAAAGATTTTACAGGTGACTAAAAACACAGCACAGCATATTAACAGGCCCATTTCTCAACATTATATAATGCTGTGCATTTGCTTGCAAGCAGAGACATAGGCAAACCCTGCCCTGAGGAGCTTACAAATGAAAAAGAGCAAGATTAAACATGGAACAGTTTAGATAAGGAAGGATATGAGCATTATTTCATTTCTGTATATGTTTAAGCCGTAATCCCAAACAAGTATGTGCCTATTCCCTGACAACTATTGTAATTAAAATAGGTATTCAAAATGCTATGAACAATAAGAGCTTGATTCTGCCACATAGGAGGGTGTCAACCCATCTAGCAACTTAAAAATCTTACCTGCTTGCTCAGAGAAAGCTATGAAAAACAAATTGGTTATTGCAATTTGGCACTGAATGCCCCTGGTTTGGGCTTTGGCAAAGGGAAGCTGGCGGAAATTTCCACAGCTTCATCTGTGAAAGTTCTTCTTTCTAGGCAGCTCTTTGATTGAAGGGGTAGTATTAACTCAGGCACAGCCTGGCAGTGTGTGGGGGAAAAGATTATTCCATGCATAAAATGGCATAAAATTGTGATCTTTCTCTCCCCATATTCCAATTGGCCAGACTCCCAAGGAGCAAAATATCATACGCTCAGACTATTTACTGATCAGTGGCCTTTTTAATGGATTTCTCTTTTTCAGCCACGAAATAACCCAAAGTTCTAAAGTAGACTGGTATTTTCTGATGTTTGACATAATAATGATAATGATGATGATGATGATAATTTATTTATTTATATCTCACCCATCTGACTTGGTTTTCCCAGCCCCTCTGGGCGACTCCCAACAGAATATTAAAAACATGATAAAACATCAAACATTAAAGACTTCCCTAAGCAGGGTTGCCTTCAGATGTCTTCTAAGTTGTTTATTTCCTTGACATCTGCTGGGAGGGCGTTCCACAGGGCGGGCGCTACTACCGAGAAGGCCTTCTTCCTGGTTCCCTGTAACCTCACCTCTTGCAGTGAGGGAACCACCAGAAGGCCCTCGGAGCTGGACCTCAGTGCCTAGGCTGAATGATGTGGTGGAGACACTCCTTCAGGTCAGAATATAACATCAACTGAATAATGGACCTCAAAAGGATGGGTAGCTCCTAGAATTTGGCCAACATGCTATTTACTTGACTCAGTACTCACTTCTTGCCTGCAGTAATTGATGCTGAAAAGCCACCAGTTAATATGGACTGTGAAATGATACTCCACTGGTACTGAGCTACAAGGTGCCCTCAACCCAGGGGTGTATGGGTGCACACATGTGCATGTGAGGGAGCTGAGATGACAGGGCTCTTCTGTTTATAACTGCAAATTTTCTGGAGAAATTTTTATAAACAGGATCTGCTCAGCCAAAGTAAGGTTAGATTACTGGTGTTACATAGCCAGACCCTTTCATGGTTTAGCTAATCACTTCTTCATTCATTTGGAAACCTCAGGTAATTCAGGAACATGCTTGAATTTCAAGAGTCAAGGCACACAAGAGCTCATTCTCTAGGTAAATGTCTCCTGTCTAGCATTCAGATAAAACATGATGGTAGGAAACACTGGATTTATTTTGTAGGCTGAGGACAGGACATAGGCTTAGAATGACGTTCTTTTTTTTCATCTAGCCAGCAGAGTTGATTAACTTTAATAACGTTGCCTCTAATGTTTCATTATAATCTCATTTTAAGGAAATGTTTGAGCATTAAGTATTTTTTCCCACAGCACTAAAAACAATATGCCTTTCCTTGCCAAGCATTGCATTTGCACATATCCTCTTCATTTCTGCAGTGTGGAGGTAATGTTTGGAGGTTTTCCATCATCTGGCTGCCAACTTACCATCATAGATCATTATCAGGATTCATTTGACTGAAGTATCTAACGCATAGGAAGGCGTGTTCCTGACTCGCTTGTGATTTTAGCTGTTGCCCAGATCTTACTGCCAAATGCTGCTTTGTCCAACACAATACAAGGTAATGCACATTGAGTTGCAGCCAACCCAGGTTTACTCAAGAGTAGACCAATTAAATTAATTGACCTAAACTGGCCATGTCCATTAATTTCAATGGGTCTACACTGAGTGAGACTAACCTTAGATACAACCCGCTGTTACCTCTCTCTTTACACCAGTGTTTCTCATAAAGGGCACTTCTGTATCTCTAAACATTTGGGAACAGACAGTAGGCATGCACCCAGGAAGCAGCAAAGGTTGGGGTTCCCTAGAATTTGTCTGTCACAGCTTTGGACTTGCCTCTACTTTTCATTATGTACTCCCCACAAGAAACACCCCATGTGACAAATGTACCTGCAGAGAAAAGCTAGTAGAAGTATTACATTATTTCAACTAGATTTGGGGCTGTATGGATTCTGAAACATTTCTCCATAAACCACATGTAGACCGAAAGCTCATACTTTGCTTCATCATTAGCCAAGGTCATCACAAAGCCCCCTTCCTGGTAAGCCTTCATTAATTTGTATTTTCTCCAGATGCATGTGTTCATGTAAATGATGTTGTAAGCCTTCTTAAATTTCCCAAACTTAATATTTTGGGCCCAGTTGAGTATTGATAAATATCCCAGTCTATAGGGATGGATGGATGATTTCTGGACTGTGTCAGTTTTGCTTGAGTCCACAAGTCTGTTGTGATGTCTGTTATGTCCTGTTCCCACATCAACGTGTGATTTATTTCTTTCTTTCTTTCTTTCTTTCTTTCTTTCTTTCTTTCTTTCTTATACGTCATGAAAATTTCCATTATTTATGAATTTGCCTCCAGCGCAAAGAATGTGCATTTATAGACATATTTTAGTATTTTTTTGTTTAGCTGCGAACTGTAGTACAAAATTCAGAGAAGTGTGAAAGCTGAAGACTAACTACATTTTCATCTGCGTATTAGTTTGGGAAATGCAAACTGCCTTGATCTCCCTGACTGATGACTTCTGCTGGGAAAGAGATAGGAGGAATGCAACCCTGTTAATTCTCTTTCACCTCTCAGCAGCATTCGATAGCATTGACCATGGTGTCCCCAGGAGTGTTTTTGAGGGCTGGGTGTTGGAGACACTCCACTGCAGTCTCTATGGATAGCTCTAGAAAGTGGCAGTGGCAAGTGGCAGTGGCAATTGCTTGGCCCCACTGAACATGACCTGCAAACCCGATACTTCAAGGGAAACACCCACCCATCTGCAACAGCTCAAATCCTCACTCCAAAGACCCTCTCCTTCCCATCCAGGAGCTCCTTAGGATTAAGCCTCCATTTGCTAGCCCACAACAAACCCATTGTGTTCTGCAGAAACCAAATCAAAACACCAAGCTTCCTTGGTATTAGATGGAAAAAAGATAAATATATGTCATCCATACATTGGTGGCAAAGTGTGCCCAATCCCCAGATGATCTCTCCCAGCAGTTCCATGGGGGACAACACTGAATGTGGTGGAGTGCTGCAAACCAATGGTCAATGTTCTGAGCAGGAATCTTCCAACACCACCTCCTGGAACCAACCCTCAAGACTATTCCTGTCAAAATGTCCAGACATTGATGGGAATGAACATTGCTGAGAGGTTCAGCAGAACCAACAAGGACATACCCCCATGTCTAGTTCCTTGTGGAGATCATTTCCCAAGGAAGCCAAAGCTGTCTCAATCCTGAAAATCCAATTGAAGATGGCTTGAAATAGTCCCAGATTGATAATCTGGTTCATCCAAGAATGTATATGTACTGGAATTGACCAACCTCAGATTAACCCAAGGCAATGTGAACATTCTGATGGTTCATATCAAGGAATAGATGTGTCACATACATCACATGGCCAAGTGCTTACATTCTTGAAAGCCTGAGATTTCAGTTTCTGGCACATACAGTGTGCAAAAATGTGTGGAGGCCGTATGCACCAAGTCACACACAGTGCCCTGAGGGTTACTCAAGCTGATGTAGCTTGACCCCTTCACCGAATGGGAAATTTCAAGGGAGACTCTAACTTAACATATATTATGACCTTTGCTGTTTCTTCTTCCAAATTTGCCAGAATTGCCTGCCTTGGAAATGTCTCAGTGATAGATTCCCTAAGTATATAATTTAATTTTACTAAAATATAAAAGAATGTCAGGAGCAGGTCTCATAAGCCAAAACCATTTACTGTACATATTCTCAAGTGAGCTAGAGGTAAAATCAGATTTTACCTGATTTTACCAGTAAAATCAATTTATTGTGGTGCAGGGAGTAAAGGTCACATGGTGTTAAAACCAGTAGCTAGTACCAATGCAGATCTAACCAATCTGTTAATAATGAGTTGGATCCAGACCTTTGGAACATTCCTCAGCTCCTTACCTGATGTAGGAAGAAGCAGTTCAAAAATCAACATATAAATGGGCCAGAGATAGCAGCCTTCTGAAACATCGTTTTAGTTCTGCATTATGGCACAATTGCTGTTTTTTTTAATTTATTTTTATTTCTAATTAATGGGGGATGTTTATTAGCTTCCCCAACCTCTTATCCTGTCATTGCTCTGTGTGAATATTGAAATAGGCAATGTAAAATGCTGGGGACTCTATTAACTTCTCAGTCTTAAGCTCAGTACAAAACATACACAGTGTTTTAAGCAGTGTGATGTCACAGGATTAAAAAAGTCAAGTTTCTGGCTTTTAAATCTGTTGAAGAGTACTCCTATTCAAAAGCATAAATAGTTGCTTAAAAAAATACTTATGTTCTTAAATACATTTTTCTCCCATTTTTAAATTAAGCTCTGGTGGTATAACTCTCTTTTTATAATTTGGCACAGATGCAAAATGGGAAGCTGTCTTATGCTGATTGGTCCATCTAGCTCAGTATCACTCACATTAGGGCTTCTCCAAATTTTCCACTCTATTTGCAGACAGAGGAATTGGAAGGACCATTTCACTGAATTTCTCCTAGAGATGCCGTAACATCAAAAAGGCACAAATGCTTATCAGTTTTGCCCACTCAAAAGATCTCATGGAAATATAATTTTTAGCAAGTTTCCCCAAAGCATCTGAATGAAAGAATGCTCTTTGTGCAAGCAAAAGACAGGACTGCTTGCCTTCTTTAATAACATGCTGGCTTTGGTTTGGGTGGTCACACAGCTTGAGATGGTCTTCAAGAATACAAGAATATCTTAGACTGGAGCTAATAATTCACCTGATTATTGCTCTCCTTGGCTTTTCCCTAGATCAGGATGAATCGACTGAATTTATGGATGAATTCCGTGGTGGCTTCTTTCTTTCTTTCTTTCTTTCTTTCTTTCTTTCTTTCTCTCTCTCTTTCTCTCTTTCTCTCTCTCTCTCTCTCTCTCTCTCTTTCTTTCTCTCTTTCTCTCTTTCTCTCTCTCTTTCTTTCTTTCTTCTTTTAAAGGTAGGGTATGGAGATTGCTCTCCAAAGCCATCTCCTAATGCAATGTTAATGAATGGAACACATATTTTGACTTTTTAAACATTTGTGGGACACTCTGCTCTTGCAACAATCACCTTCTTCCTTGCCTCCTTTCCTCCTTTCTTCCTTGGAAGATAATTCCAGTGAAAACAGTGTCCCAAGGACACAGCGTCTGATAGGCTATCAGGGGAATCTGACTGCCTGACAGATCCACAGGCTGTCAGCACAACTGCCGAGCTGGTTGCCAAGAAGGTGAGATGCCAAATACCAGGTGAACCTCTCTGCCAGCTTAGCACCTCGAAGCCATGTGATTGCTGCCTGGCAGAGGGCTGCTTTTACACGCTAGCAGGAATGGAAAAACAAGCGTGCTGCCTTAATGCGTCTCCTCAAGCAAGATGATGATTTACATGGGGAATTTAAAATGCCAAGTTAGGCATTTTGCAAGTTGGCATTTGCAATGGATTTGCAGTGGCTGTGCTGTGGGCTGGGGAGACACCCCACTGCAGTAAACTGCTCATGTGCCTCTGGCCTAGGCCTCACATACAGCAGATGAGGCGCTAAACCTATGACTGCACTGTGAAACCTGAGGGCCAATCTGCATTTTCCAGAGGCGATCAGTGACTGGGTCTCCTGGTGTCTTTCATTCTTCTCCTGGCTGTAGGGAGCACTGAATGTGATCAGAGCAGCACGGCTGAAGGAGCGGGCTTTAGCCGCACCCGCTTGTTGTTTTTCTAGAGGAGGGGTTGTAGCTCAGAAGATCCTGGGTTCAGTTCCTGGCACCAGCAGGTTAGGGCTGAGAGAGACCACTTCCTGAAAACCAGGACAACTGCTTCCAGTCAGTGTAGACAATTCTGAGCTAGATGGATGAAGGCAGCTTCCGATGTTCCCTAATCTATGCCACTATACCAAAGCTGTTATAAGGGAACAATACAAATGAATTTTTCCCCTCCGCAGCTTACAGCCAACGTTGGAACTACAGGGAACTGGGGAGGGGACTAGGCCCCTATGTTTTGTGCTGCCCACCCCCCTTCTAGTTTTAGAAGACCATGATTTAGCCAAAATTTGGGAGAGTGAAGAGTTGGGGGTTGTGGATTTTAATAAAGTCCCCTAAAATTCCCTTCATAATTTGCGCCCTGTTTGGCGGAAGGCATATAGTCCACATGCACACCATACCTTTAATGCATTATACTACTTTAAACAGTTGTGGCTTCCTCCAAAGAATTCTGGGAGCTGTAGTTTTTTAAGAGAGCTGAGAGTTATTAGGAGACCCCTATTTCCCTCCCAGAGCTTCGATTGCAAGAATGATTTAATAGTAAATCCCTCTTCTCAGGGAACTCCGGGAATTCTATTATTATTGTTATTGTTATTGTTATTGTTATTGTTATTGTTATTGTTATTATACAAATTCATGGAGAATAAGGCTACCAATGACTACTGGCCTCTGATGGTGGCTATGTTCTACCTCTACAGCAGTATATCTCTGAATACCACTTGCTAGTAATCAGAGGAAGCTGGTTGGTCACTGTGAAAAGAGGCTGCTGGATTAGATGGGCCCTTTGTGTGACCTAGGAGGGCTGTTCTTATATTCTTAAAGCTATATAATGAAGTTGCCAGACACACCTCTGTGGGACGGGAATTCCACGGTTTATAGGCTGCCACAGAGACTACCCTCTTCTGGGCCACTGCCCCAAACTTCTTAGGGTGGTTGAACTACCAAGAGGACCCCTGAGGTGGTCTTTCAGATGCAACCTTTAATGAATTCACCTATTGTGGGGCACTCGGAAGAGATTCCAAAGCTGTCCTCCCTGGTTCAAATTAAGCCAGTGCTAGGATAGTTGTATCTGTATGGCTGGGAGGTTCCAAGTGATTTGTGATGTTACGAGATCACTAGATCTAGTTGAATCTGTGCATAGTCAGAAGTTTTCAGTTCTGTTCTTTTTGGAGGGAGACAATAAAGTTCTTATCTCACTTCCTGACTGGTGTGGCCTCTAAATCTTCCATGACAACTGGATTGCAACTCATGGGTTTTGGCATTGCCAGATTTGTTTGTGAGCTAGAAACTGAGCAGGCAAGAACCAGCCTGCCTGCCTCCTGCTCCCTCAGCAATTCTCTAGCCTCTATTCTGTTCTGCAGAGACCTGCAGCGAGGCTGTGATGAAAACCAGGATGTTGACCAGACAAATCAGGACCCTGGGCAGCTCCCAGTGGGTCCTACTATCTACCTTTTGGAAGATGTTGTCTCAGCAAATGCACAGAATCACAGCAAGCCTTAAAAAAACAAAAAACTTCTGGTGGCTTCTCCCCTCTAGGAAAGCTGTTTGCAAGATTGAAAGACCCTGTAGTTTATTCTGCATTCATATGCTGATGTGTGATGGGAGAGCAGGAGAAGTTGCAGTGGAATGAGCCTCTGATTGCAAAGATGATTGAAGAACAAATTGAACCCTGCCCCCCTACCAGTAAAATGGCCTCATGGGCCATTTTGAACCCTCAGGTAGGCCAAGTCTGACCTGTGGGTTGGAGGTCCGGCACACCTGTTCTAAAAAAAAATATTTCACCATTTGACCACCAACAATGAAAAAGGTAATTTAGAATAACCCATTTCATAGTCAGTGAAATGGTTTTGTAATGATTGTTACCATTTTGAGTCAACTCTAATTCAGTTACTTGTGTAATCTACTACTCTTCTGTTTGTCACAAGATTGAAAAAGACTACCAAGAACTTCCAAAGCATTTCTACGAGGCTCTCATCTTTGTTTCTTGTTTGCTCATTATACCTGTTAGCAACAATTCAGATATACCTGTTAGCAATAATTCAATCCCCAAAGAGAAAAGAAGTTCTTGATTAAATTGTTTCTGACAGATATCATTAAGCATGAACATGTAAACCCAGAGAAAACATGTGAAGGTACCAAACCCAAGATGTAATGATAAAGACGAATGCTGCTGCCAGATTTTTATTAAACTTTATATAGTCAATTGATTGAGTTGCTTTGAAAATTAATGATTGAAATAACCTAAGGGGCAAAATATTGCATGTACCAGCTAATTAGAGGACAATACATCATAAAAAATAAAAGTTACCTTACATAAAAAAGGAATCCATATCATCATTGTTTAAAAAGGTCAGCCATCTTTTGGCTCAGTATATCATGCACTTCAGTCTTCATTCTTTATTCAACATTTCATGTGCATGAGTTAATTTGGTTGCGTGGACAATGAGCATAGCCATTTAGCCTAAAACAGGACACAAATTAGACTAGATGGCCCTTGGGGTCCCTTTCAACTCTACAGTTCTGTGAGAGAGTGGAGGGAAAGCAGGCTGAGACAGCCCAGGATCCACTGGATCCTGAGCCAGTCTCACAACCATCGCATGACAGCACCATGCCCGATTTGGCCTTGATCACTGCACCACCCTGGAGGTGATGCAGTGATCGGGTCCAGATTGGGTCCGGTGATTCTTCCACCAGGGCTGCTGTGAGCAGTAGGGCTGCGAATGCAGTGATGGCCTCATTACTCTTAGCTGGGTAGAAGTTAGAACGCGCCTTAAGTAAGAAAAAAAAGAAAGAAAAAGAAAAACCATCAATGAAGAGGATTGTATCCAACTAAGCAATACAGTAGATCCATCCACTATTCAAAATACATTGATACCAGTCATGTCTGCTTTAAGTCCATTGATTTCAACAGGTCCTATTGCACCCTATCAAAAAAATTCTAAAAATCCTGAAAAGAAGGACTGAACTGTTCATTAAAAAAAGAAAAGATAGCTGGCAAAAGGAGGAATTGAGCCTGATTCAGACGATGTTGTGGTGGGGAGGGATGCTTTAACCCTTTACTGCTGCCATGGCTCCAATCAGAATTTTCCCCACCCCCACCTGTTTGTGAGCCACCTCCTTATCGGTCAAGAACTTTATGCAAAATTCCGCTGGTAACAGCTGGATTTGCAGGTAAAGTCCAAGCAAGTGACTTGTGCATTAATATCCTAGCATGTGCAGTTCAGAGTCCAGTCAGATGTTTTCAAGATTGACGTCCACAGCTGAGAGCAGCCAGTCAGATGACTAGGATTCTCTTCAGTGGCTTCTAGGTATGCCAGGAGCGTGTTTCTGAAAAAAGACTGACCCAGTCCACCCCTCTTTTTTTTTTTTATAGGCCGGGCTCAAAAGACAACTCTAAGCCAAAAATGAGAGTGACTTAAAAATTAACATTACATCTTATATATTTTGATGTCACAGAGTGCATATCTGTGTAGATATGTCTGTTAGGCTTTTTAGGCACTACAAAATCCTGCTTTGTGAAATGTGAGTGGATCATTTCCATCCAAGGTGGTTATTTAAAAAACAACAGCAACAACTTCATAGTGTTAAACATTTGGTGCCTGATTTTGCTTGTTTTCCTCTTCCCCCATCCCCTTATCCCTTGGTATCATGTCTTTTTAGAATGTAAGCCCGGAAGTAGAGAGAGTGATATTTTTTATTGATTTGCAAGTCACTCTGTGAATTTTTCTGGCTAAAGAAAATGGTATGTAAATGAATAAATCAATGAATGAAGAAGCAAATGAAGTCACCTGTGTGATCCTTGTTATGCACATGATGGTCCAGACAGTTTTATTCTTGGGAAGTCCCTTCCCCCCCTTCTTGACAATCCTAAAATCCCATTTCCCTGCTCTCTTCTCCTGTGCTTCAATGGGAGCTGCATGCCTAAGGCCAGTACTCGGCACAACTTGAGCAGCTTCAAACATGCAATGCTGTATATGCAGGTAACTCAAAGAAATGCAGGTAATTTCACTCTAACACATTCCTTACTGAAGGGCAGCTTTTCTTTCTGTCACCTCAGTTCTACTGTACCCTTCAGGAACCAGAAATGTACCCCCAATGTGGAGAGCGACTGATGCAAAGGCTGGAGGCAGGTAATCAGTTTCTCAGAGGGCTGACAGCCGTTTGAATGAACGCTGGCTGCTTTTGGTGAGCACACTTAGCCCAATTTCACCACGGGTTAATTAGGTTTTGCAGGGTTTTGTAGTGTTTCAAAAGCCTACATAATCTGTTGGATCAGAGGCGCCCACAGGACAAAAGAAACACGTGCGGACACTGTGGGCAGCGCACAGGTCTCTCAAAAATGATCGCCCAACTCTAGCCTCAAAGGACAGTGATGTGTTTGGTGGTATTGCTGTCATGCACCCTGAGCCCAGTAGTTGTTGTTGAAGGGGGTGTGTGTGTGTGTGTGTGCCAACTTAAAACCCCTCTCATTTTTGGAAAGCAAATCCTCTGCTTCCGTACTGGCCCCGCTCTGGCATTTTATACTTTGGAGCCAGCAAAGAGGCTCGGGGGAGAGAGGGCCTTGACAAAAGGCTAGCCAGGAAGCCAGTCGCAGTGCCTGATCCTGCTGCCACCGAATACAATCTGCCTCTTGGCACCCAGGACTTGCAGCTGCCAGGCACTCTCCTTATGTGGTCACTGATGTTGGCTCCGAGGCAAGAGCAGACAGAGGAGGAGGGCGAAGGCGAGCTCATTCATCACTGCCAGGAGAGAGAGAGAGAGAGAACGAAGCCAGTGCCAAGTCACTATGTAACTAGGCACCTGTGCCAATTTGCTCAGTAATTGGATTGCTATTTGAAAAATTAACACGGTCTCTGGAGCCTTTTGCGTTTTGTGTAAAAAAAAAAGTTTTTGCAGTTGAAATGGCAGAGTAGGCAGAAAATAAGCTGTGCGCGACGCCCGACTCCTCGGAGGAGGATGGAGAAGAGGGGCATTTTTAAAAGAAGTCATTTGGTTACCTTCCAGAATATTATAATGCCTCTTCTGAATCCACTTGACTATGCTGGCAGATGCGAGAGACAAAGGACCAAAATACAGTATGCCGGAAAGCTGTGATCTTACTGCTTGCATGAGGAATTAACTGGCTTCCACACTGCCATGGTCCAGCAATGCAAACATGGCAAGCTTTTTTTTTTAAAGAAGAAGAAAAATAACGAGAGAGAGAGAGAGGCTTTAATGCCGTTGGCCTATTCGCCTCCTCAAAAGGGAGAAAATGCAAATAGGTATGAGATGCCAATATTATACGCAGATGATTATGTCATGGAATTATGCCCAAGGTACTGAAGTTGTGGTTGGCTCGAAGGACAGGGGGTTGCGAACGTCTCCCAACCTGAAATGTGCCACCTGAAGTTGGCATGATAGAGGCATCATTTCTTCTGATGTCTTCCTACATTTCTCTTTCCCTCCCTCCAACCCTCAGTTGTCTCTGGGAAAGCAGCTTGGGATGACAGTCAAGTGCAATTGTTGGTTTTCTTTTAGCATATGACAATATGGATTCCAACCCCTCGCCACACCCCCAAAAAGTAGTACATCGTTTAAAAAAAAGTTTTCAGATTTATTTATTCAGGGCATTTTACAAATGGAATGAATAATAAAAAAAACACCATTGCAATACAGAATTATTATTATTATTATTTTAAGATGACCAAGTAAAAAAAAGGAGAAATAAAAACTGAGATGAAAAAATCCTTTAAGAAAGACAGCTGGGTGGACTTCTGAGAAGGATGCAGCATAGGTACCAGGCATGGTTATTCACTACTGGAAAAATTAACATGAATGAAACATATCCATGGTTAGGTGTTTGCGTGAACCCAAGAAGAGCAAGTTTTTACACAGAAAGCATAGTGCTGGGGGTGGAATGTAACACTGTATATTGCTTTAACTTAGGTGATATCAAGGAAAATTGTGAGCCTAGAGATGTCTTGTCTGGCTTCCTGAAACTGTGCCACAACTCAAAGCAAGGCTTGGGGTGGGAAGGGGGAAGAAGATGAAATTTCTGCCCCTAGATGGAGTAATCTGCA
Organism: Podarcis filfolensis; assembly: GCF_964270895.1. Lineage (NCBI taxonomy): Eukaryota > Metazoa > Chordata > Lepidosauria > Squamata > Lacertidae > Podarcis > Podarcis filfolensis. The sequence continues at coordinate 77,959,862 of NC_139604.1, forward strand.
CATTGGAATTTTTTGACATTTTGGGAGAACATAGACAGCGATGTGTTTAGAAGCCTCATGATGTTTCTTGTCTGAAACTCCCCTTATTTTAGAATTATTCATAAAAAAAACCTTCAGCAACTTGGAAAAAAGAAAGTACAGCTTTTATCTGAGATGAACTGGTTGATGAATCTAGTTCCATTATTTGGCAAGCTACATACCCCATGAAATGAATGCTGTTTATTGCTTACGTGGCATAATGCTGATATTTCTGAATTAAAACAATCCTTATGGAAGAGAGCTGGATTTTGTTATTCCACTGCATCATAATATCTCTTATTTACATTCCAACAGGAGGCTGTCACTTTTTAGAAGCTGTTTTCTTTGTCATCAGATAGAGAAGTAAATAGGAAACTTCATATTGCAGTCCAGACAATCAAGCCCTTATTCATTCTCATAGATAGATAGATGGAATGGTCAAGTGATGAAGAACTCTAGCTTCATCCTCCTTCCCCATATCCTAGCCCTTGCTAACCTCTCAAATCGCTGCCCTGCAATCTTAACACAGGCTTCTTTGACCCTTATCCATCTGTGCTCCTCACCACAACATGTTGAAAGAAGTCAGAAAGACACGAGAATGTCTTTTCAGCTTGGCTATATTGCAACGTGACACTGAACACTGAGGTGCACTTCTACACATCAGCTTTTCACATGCCTAGGATAGCTCTCTCGCAGTGTTCTGCATCAGTTTCAAAGGCTTAGGTAGCTCATAGTTTTCTCGCCTTGGTGTCAAATGTTCAGGGACCCTCTCTGGATGTTACGCCGGAGGCAGAAGAGATGGGCGACACAGTTTAGCTGAAATGATTCCTACTTAGGTGTAACGTGCAAAGCCACTGAGTGAGCAGTGCACAAGGGCCACAACCTTCATTTAAACGTGTCATTTCTATCATTTCAAGAACACTGTGGTTGTGTTTTGTCTAAACAGGGACCTCGATGTCAGCATTTGAAACTCTTCTCTGCATGTCACCTCTGAGGGAGGTTGAGAGAGAGAGCAGGCCTTTTCTATGGAAGGCTCTCCCCAGGGAAGGCCACCTGATGCCAACTTTGTCAGAGTTTTGACACTAGGCAAACACTTTTTTTTGTTTTCTCGGGCATTTGGGCAGCACCAATGCTTGGCTGTTTTTACTCTGATTATGGGTTGTATCTAATGAAGTCATCCTGTTTGTTCCAGGATGCAATGGCACCCCCCTCTCTCTTGTCTCCTTGTGCCCCCACCTGCTCCAGAGGGTTGAGGAACCCCCAGAATAGGTTTGTGTGTCTGTGGATAGAGAGGGGAAGTTCCATTGTGCAACTTCATGAACAAGACTTGGTTGGATACAATGCTGATTTGAACATGCCTGTATATTTTCTACCGTTGTCGTATGTTGTTTTTGCAAATTGCTTCAGGACTGTCTGTTGTGGGATGCAATTCAAGTAGCTAAAGTAAGTAACTGTGTGGAGGAAGTTCAACTTAAACTGTTCAACTTAAAAAGAAAAACTAAAGCAGGCTACATGAAGCAATTAAGCAGATGAAGCTTTTCCTAGCGCATTATCTGTTGGTCTGCAGGAAAAACTGTGTGTGTGTGTAAACACCTAAATGAGAGGGAGGGAGGGAGAGCTCACTTTTAATGCTGGAGAAGTGGGACCAGGCTTAGGTTGGAGAACAACTCCCTAAAAGCAATCAGCCAGCAAGAGCAGTACTTGCACAGCTTAGTTCATTTTTCTGCCCTCAGCAATGAAGAGGGAAAGCTGCCTGCAACTAGTCCCCTACTGTTCTGCTTGCCAAAGGAGAAAAATTGTGCCTTAATTCAAATGGGCTGTAATTGGTCTCTTTAAATGACTAAGTAGATACTTGTGCAGTGGGTGCTACTGGATTTTTTTCCTTATCAATGAGACGATGATGGGCTAATTCATCTCAGCAGCAGCAGCAAATGGGCCTTGCAATTGCCCCCCATATAAACATTGGCCTGGTTTTAGGAGCATGTTTGACCTTCTCTCCCTTTCCCTGCCTTCTTCTGCTTCCTGTCCCTGTTCCCTGAGGTCTGCCTGCTCTCTATTTTCCCCTTCCTTCCTTCCTTCCTTCCTTCCTTCCTTCCTTCCTTCCTTCCTTCCTTCCTTCCTTCCTTTACAGCAACCCACCGTGTCTCACACACAGCGCCATACCTCACACATTTGCCACTGCTAACAACAACCTGTCAGCTCTTTCTTTGCGCTGTGCTAGGCGCTCTTTGTTTTCGCAGCCCAGCAAGCCTTGCAGCTGTTGTCCGAGGCCTGCTCCGCCAGCCTGTGATCAGTCAGCTGCAAAATCCTCCCTGAACAACTCGGTATTCACAGCTCTAATCGGGCCAGCGGACTGTTTCCTCCTCTCTTGCAGTAAATCTTGATCACTTGCGCTCTGCTCGTCAGTTAGTGGCGCCAGCTCTTTGGGCTGTTCTGTCCTTTTCCCATACTCTGCAGCAACGTGTGCTCTGAATGCTAACGTCGGCCTTGTTTAGACTCGCTGCTAACTCAGGGCTGTGATCCACAACTTGGAGAAGTCCAAATTCTTCTCTCTTTTTTTTATCCACCTCCCTGCCCCTTCCTCACAGCTTGCACGTAGTAGAAGCAAATTTCTCGCTCTTCCAAGGGAAGGAAATAAACATTCCTAAAGGATTCCCTCTGCCTATTTCATATTTTACCCATATAAGTTAATTATGCGATTGTCTTTTCATTTCCCTCAAGGAAGGCTGCTGTTCTCTGGACTTTATGGAGTTTTTGGGCCAAGGATGAAGATAAGCTGTACTGACAGATGCAATAACTAACAGCAAGACATCCCTACAGGAAACTGGCGCAAACATTAATCGGACCACATGTCCGAGTTGATTAACAGGCAGCATCGTTTGTAATTTAAGTGACTTGTATCTGATTCACACATTTTTTTTCATCCGATGTAGGGAAGTCAGCGTGTTAATTTTAAAGGAAGTTTTACTCAGCAAAAGTCACTTTTGACTCTTTAAAATGTGGTGGTCCTTTTCACATGATGGCCACATCCCCACATGAAGATGGAAGGGGATTGTTGATGTGTATAGACATCATAGCATCAAAAACACCCATCTGCATCCCTTTCTCCTTCCATTTTTGCTGACAGAGGCAGTTTCCTGTCACAACAACCATATGATGTAGGTTTGGCTGCCCGAGATCAGTAAACATATAGGTGCATAATTATTCGAAGCTGAACCTGATTTCCCATATTCAAACCCCAGTTTGTCCGGGTTGTACCGCTAGGGACTCAGCTAGACTGGTAAAGAAAAAGTGTTTTATATGCGTTGTATATGCATTATAACACTGTGACACCATATGGCGCTGTGGAGTTCTATTTTTGCCAACGAAATTTCTCATACAAAGTTTAACGCGCTTAACTGAAATGCTTCCTTCATGTGTCTAGAGATGCAGCCTATGTCTCAAAAAGGCTGCGAAAACCTCACTTCAAAAGCTTGAAACCTGGAACACCCCCCCCCTTTCGGAATAGGCTTAACAATTAAGGTAACCTTATATCTTTATCACAGTTATATGCATCTCTCCAATAAACAACAACAACAACAACAACGATGATAGTATATTATTTTTACCCCACCCATCTGGCTGGGTTTCCCCAGCCACTCTGGAGCAGCTTCCAACAAAATATTAAAATACAATAGTCCTTCAGATATTAAAAGCTTCCCTAAACAGGGCTGCCTTCAGATGTCTCCTGAAAGTCTGGTAGTTGTTTTTTCCTTTGACATCTGGTGGGAGGGTGTTCCACAGGACAGGCTACTAGGATGCATGAAAGTTTCTCTCTCACATAACACAAAACTCATGGACATCCAATGAAGCTGAACGTTTGAAGATTCAGGACAGATAAAAGACAGTGCTTCTCCATGTAAAGGTAAAGGGACCCCTGACCATTAGGTCTAGTCGTGGCTGACTCTGGGGTTGCGGCGCCCATCTCGCTTTATTGGCCAAGGGAGCCGGCATACAGCTTCCGGGTCACGTGGCCAGCATGACTAAGCTGCTTCTGGCGAACCAGAGCAGCGCACGGAAACGCCATTTACCTTCCCGCTGGAGCGGTACCTAATTATCTACTTGCTACTTGCACTTTGACGTGCTTTCGAACTGCTAGGTTGGCAGGAGCAGGGACCGAGCAACGGGAGCTCACCCCATTGTGGGGATTCGAACCGCCGTCCTTCTGATTGGCAAGCCCTAGGCTCTGTGGTTTAACCCACAGCGCCACCTGCATCCTGCTTAAGGCTGTAAGCAGTTTTAATTACTGTATTACTGCCCCCTCTTTCTAGTTCAACCAAAATTTGTTGTAATCATTCTGTGCTGTACTCCGTGAGAATTAGGTGGCAATCACAACCCCAGTTACCTGGAATTTGGTCATCTGTCATGCATGCTGTAGCTGCGATTCCTGCAATGCAGGGGGTTGGACTAGATGACCCTTGGTATCCCTTCTACAATTCTATGATTCTATGAATAATCCCTATGAATAAGGGATTCAATAAGATCTACTTATGACATGGTTAGGATTGTGCTGCAAGTGCCCTCAGAGTCGAACTAGGTGTTTCTGGAAAGCAGTGAGTTGTGATGCTACAATTTACCTAAGACACCATGGTTGTGGGCTGCTGGGCCATCAGGATACATCTACAATCCTCAAAGCTCTATCCTGTTTTTGCCATTAGGCTGCAATTCTGTTCACGCCTACCTGTGATTAAGTCCTGTTTAACACAATGGAATTTCCTTCCGAGTAGACATATTACAACACAACCCTATTGACTTAGAAACAAGTCCCATTGATTTCAGTGGCTCTTACTCTAAGGTAAGTGGTAAAAATGCTTACCTTTACCTTAGCTGTGTAAAATGCTGCGTAACTTTGCTATTTTTGGCCAGCATTGTTACCAGCTTCTTAAAATGTCAGGCTGGATACTTCCTGGGCCATCCAGAGGTTTGGTCATTGACAGTCCTGACTGCTGTTGTAGCCAAGCCTCACTTCCTTCATATTGTCATTATTTATTACTTATATAGCCCCATGTACATGACCTGGCACTTTTCCATGAGTGAAAGACTGCTCCCTGCCCCAAGGGGCTTACAATCTAGACATATGCACAAGGGAGATAACAGAGGAAGGGGAAGGAAATGATTTCATTCTCCCCACAGGCAAGTCTTCCCTAATGAGTCTTCAGAAGAGTTGGACCTAAATACCTAATCAGCTATGGGCAATGCTCTGATAATTAAGTGGAAGAAAATGTTGAATGTGGATGTTTGGTTTCAAAATTAGACATGTAATAGAAAGCAATATAAGGAGACTCTTGTTCTTTTTCAGTGTGAAATTAATGCAATGTGCATAATATATTTAACCCTAGAGAGAGGAATGTTAAGTGGATGAATTTTTGTGCTTCTCTAGAATGGATATCCTTCAGGTATCGTGTGTGTGCGTGTGTGCGCACACACTTTTAAAATTTCAGCATTGTCTTCTTTATTTATTTATTGGCTTGTCACAATAATATTAAACTTGTCAATACTAAAGACTGAATTAAGGGAGGAGTGGGGTATTTGTAACTGGATCTGTGTGATCACATCCTTTCCTCCTCCCATAATATCTTCTCTTGAGTCTTGCTTCACTTCTCTCACTTAAAACAGAGTGAGAAGGAACTGCAGAGAGCTGGTTATATCTTTGATCAGTGTTTTCTCTGTCTCTCTGAATCATTAGGTCATCTCCTCATTTTCTCTGTAGAATCCTTGTTTTGTATGGTGTTTCAGCATGCGGGCATTTTTTTGTTAAGATTGTGGCCTGATGATCACTTCCTTCCTTTACAAAATTGTCTTTTTTAAAAAAAAGGAAAAAAAAGAAAATGCTTAAATAAAAGAGTAATTCTTTTCTTGCTCTTGCAGCAACAGCTCTTTCCTTCTTATGAAAAATAAAATGTCCCATAGTCAGAGATTATTTTCAAAATGCTTATTTTGGCCTCTTTACAATCCAAATACATCATCCTGCCGTAAATGCTTCTCTTCAGACTTCTAATCAGTTTAAGGTAGTCTCATTCATAGGCTATGGCTAGTACAAACCTTGCCTTCTTAATTTTTACAAAAGTGTGTTTGTCACCATGTAAACCTGTGAATGTAGTCTGAGTTCTTTCTTTCTTTCTTTCTTTCTTTCTTTCTTTCTTTCTTTCTTTCTTTCTTTCTTTCTTTCTTTCCTTAGACTACCAAGTATCTGAAATAGCTGCAATCAGAAAGTTGCTTTTGTCTGTAAGGCGATACAGTTACTTTTCACCTCCTTGACTGATTTTGTATGTTCTCAAAGGGAATGAGGAAAAATCATTCAGGTATACTGTTTTTCCAAAAAACGCAACAGAACATGCTTCCTGCTTCCTGACAGCATTCCTGGTTAACAGCTTGATCAGCCAGAACAAAGTTACATATCAGTTTTCAGTGGAGCTTGCTGAAATGGACTTTCTTTCCTTCCTCTCTGCCCTCCTTTCCATGTTCAAAGAGATCGTAAACATAATCTAGATAGACCATTAATACTAAATAAAAGATCAGAAATGGGTGGTGCATTAATTCCCTAAAGGATATTATTATTGCTATTATTATTATTATCACCCCCAACCTTCACACTAAGGTCCCAGGGCAGGTTACAACAATTTAAACCACAACATTAAAAGCAGTTTTTAAAAACTTACAATTACAGGAAAAAGCAATTACAAGAAATAGGGTAGGTCCTGAAAATATACAGGGGAGGTGTTTCACAACTTAGGGGTTGTCACAGAGAACAGCCTCTCCCACCCCACCCGCAAACTTCTGAGGGTGGTGGAACTACCAACATGACTGATTTCAACTCCCAATAGGTTGTCTTTCATGTATTTAGGACTTTAAATACCTTGAACTGGGCTTGGAAATGAACTATCAACCAATGCAGCTGTTTTAAAACGGGGGTTAGATGTGATCTAAATGGAACTCCAGCCAGTAATTTGGCTGCTATATTTTGGATCAATTGAAATCTACTTTACAGTCGAAACAGTCTCAGGCATGAGCCTGAGATGGACCAAGCAGAGGGCATGTCTGCCCCCATTTCTGGTCGGAGAGAGAGAGAGAGAGAGAAAAGGAACAGGAAATACTTCTTTGATTCTTCCTACTCACCCTAACCCTAACCCTCTCTATCAATTACATTTATATGGTCTGAGTCTCTGCCAACAGCAATACAGCTCTGTGGTCATTAGCACCGAAACATACCAAAAAGCAAGAAAATGCATTGTTGGATTTGACTATAATCTCCCACACTGGATGGGGTTGCACTCCTCTGAAGAAACAGGTATATAGGCTGGGAGTATGCCTTCATCTATCATTGCCACTGGATTGGTTTTTATCGGCTTTGGCTGGTATGCCAGCTCTGACTGTTGCTGGCTAGAGATAACTTTGCTACAGTGCCCCATGCCCTGGTCACCTTGTAATGTGAATCATTGCAATGGCATCTACAGTATGTGGGGCTCCCCTTACATTGGTTTTGGAAGTTGCAGCTACTGAAGAATGCAACCCTTTCCCATTTTGACTCCCAAATTGCTCCCTTCCCAAAATTATTTCCCCTTCCTCCTCCCCCTTTCAACACTCCCCCTTTCACCCTGTAGGTATGAGGGCAAAGAGCTGCATCTGAGGTCTCTTCTCCTCTGTCACAGCTCCTACCTTTATGGGCCAACAGCCAGGTGGACTACCTTCTGGTGCCTGCCATGTTGAAAACCAACTCTGGGTCTGAGGCCTAGTAAAATACCTCTTCAAACTCAGAACCGGTTCCAAATTAGTTTTTAGAATTCTAGTACATGGCACCTGGGCATTCTATTAAAATGTTTTATTCCATAGTCAAGTAAGTGCTAGACGTCTACTGTGAGATAATTGGCTGATTAGTTCAAATAATATTTGCCTCCCTGCCCCCCTGCTTTTTGACAGTTATACTGGCCAACCCACAACAAGAAGAATCCCTTGGCATAGTCTGGATGTAGCAATTAGTCACTCTATATCTTGACCAGCCTTCCTAGTATGCCTTTTCCCCCCCATCAAAGCATATAGCTCCCTCAACCTTAAATGCTTTGAAACTGAATGCTGTGACTCCTTCTCTGATTAGTCCCATTTTTCATTTCCAGTCCCTGCTGTCTTTTCTCTCAAGCAAGCTACTATTCCTTCATGTCCCTCTAAGTCCTTTGCCTGCTCTGTAATCTCCCTTCGACCTCCTTAATTCTAGGTTTCCTGTCCCTTAGCTTCACTACATCCCGGGACCACCTCTCAGTGCTCAGCCTCCCTTACTGGGGGACTTTAATCCCAGCCATCTTGACAGCATTCCCTTCCCTCACAGAAATAAATGGAATGAAGGCTGATGCACTTCTGAAGCAATTGAACAGTCTTTTTCACCACACCAGCTCAGAATTGATGTCACAGGTTTGACCAGCGCTCCCACACAATATGATGCAAATTTGATTAAAATGTAAGGACGATATTAAAATGAACTCTTTTTTAAATCTGGGATTGAGGGGGAAGCTACTCTTGCATAGTTTCTCCTCTAGTTTCTATCAATGCTTGCCTGTTCTCTCAGTACTTTTGTGACATTTTTCGTTGCCGAAGAGTAAGTAAGAGGCATGTGGTTTGTGTCCTTCTCGGCACAATGTAACATTGAAAGAACTTGGAGCATGCATATAATCACAAGGTCTTGAAACAGTTGTTTACTTTGTCAACATTTCAGATTTTGCCCTTTAAAGATAAAACTCCTTGATTTGGCTTTTAACAGGACTCCTCTAAAAGGCTGTATTGTTTTCACTTCATTGTACAGGGAATTGTGGGACCTTAGGTAAATACATTGAAAAGAGATGCCTTTACCTTTCCAGTCTGATAAATGTAGGAAACCTGTGATGCTAAGGGATAAGCACTGGCGATCTCTGGGTTTTTTTAATTTAAAAAATCTTTAAAAGAAAACTTCGAGACCTCTGTATTAGTCAAAAGGCCCTTGCTAGGTTTGTGTTGCTGCCTTTTCCACCCTCTCTGAATATGTGACTAATAAGAGTAAGTTAAGTATCCTATTTCCTTATTCTTTTAATTTTGTGTTAAGATATAATTTTCACCATCTTCATACGTTATTTATTTCCTATAGTGGTTAGCTTGTGGTGATGGTTAGGATGTTTTAATTGTCATTTTCTTATGAGCTGTAAGCACCCTGAAGGTAATTTAAATGAGGCGGAAAGGCAGAATGTAAATATTTCAATACAAAGACGGAAAATAAATTTGTAACACACACACACACACACACACAATTTTACGGACTAGAACCTATTGCAGTTGATACCGAACATAATCCTTGTTTACTGTTGATATTGAATGTCAGTAATTTTTGTGTGCAAATTGGAGGCCACCTAAAATGTAATTATTATTTTTCTGATTAGTTGTTCAAGTATCTTCCTCCTGATTGCAAGGTCATGAAGATCAAAAATACTGAATCTGGTTTTTTGTTTTTTTTTAAAAAAGCATATAATCAAGATACTATGACAATATATTAGTTATGAGTATATCACCATTTTTCACAGAGGTGTATACGACATACATTGACCACAGTCCCATTGTAGTCAAGGAGATCTAGTTATACATAACAACTGGTGGTCTGGAATGGGGGCGACATGCAGCCCCATTTGCATCAAAAGATGCACTCAGCCAGTTCGATAGGATAAGCATAATAATGTTCACAGTCCATCCAGATGAAGATACACATTCAAATCAGCTGTGCACGCGGATCTGCCTTACTGGATCTGGACAAAGATGTACAGCATGGGGCTTCCCATCCCATGAATCTCCCAGTGTGTGCATTTCCCATCTCATACATGGAGCTAAAATTACCATAGTATATTGGGAATATTTCTTTCTTATGGTGAAGCAGAGGAAGGATCTTCAATTCCAGAAGAGGGAGGTGTGAGGCAAAAGTCAATGCTGGACGTTAAGGTTGCAACCCTATACACTTGGGAGGAAATCCATTGTACTTAATGAGATTTTCTTCCGAGTAGACATGCATGGGACTGTGGTGCAAAAGCCATAGAATATACCCCCCCCCCAGAAAAGTAACTTGATCCATTACTGTAAAACGCTGCCTGTTATAATCCGTCCCCCAGGATAATTGTGAATAATGAGGTCAACACTGATATGTTATAAGAAGAATTTATCCTGACACAGAAATAGAGAACTAATACAATTCTCATCTGATCCCCATTAAGCACAATGTGTTTGTTGTGCATCTAGGGATCCCCTTCCCCTCAACTGGGCCACTAGCCACACAAAACAGAGGCTTAAATCGAGCCCAGAATTAAGTTTGCATAACTCTGTTGGCTTAAGTACCCTCATTCTGGGTTAGATATAGACTAAAGTGCAGCGGTTGGAATAAACCTGTTTGGTTTAATGAAGTTCACTGAACTAGTTCAAAAATCTCTGAACTACACCTGAAAATATTTCCCATTATTGCTGGATGAGTTAAAGGTGAATTAAGGTTATTTTGGGGTAGAACTTTGAATTGTTTCTAGTTAATCTTCATGTTCATTCCCCTTTTCCACCCCTTGCTTCCAGTAGGAGGCCTGGAAGCTTTCATACATTTTTTTAAAAGTGTCAGTTGAAAGTTAGAAAACAAAACATGGAGGCAACATTATGTGTCTTATGAGGCAGATATGGAGGTATTGCTGTTGCTATGGTCACTCAGTCACCAAAATCACTGTTGCTAAGCAAAGAAAGAAGGAATATGAGGCATTTCCAGTATCTTCTCTGCTGAAGAGATTCATTCTCTTCCAACAGGTGGAGCTTGCAGTGCGAAGTACAGGTAAAATAACAAAGTGAATGCTGTCTTGTGCCTGCTGTGTAGCAGGCAGAAATTAAACAGGTAAGCCTTTTCCAAGATAGAAATAGAATTATGGGGAAAGACAATTCTGTCTTTTAGATATCTTATTACTTGTGTGTAGCCCCTGATTTACTTTTGGACCCTATACTTCAACTTATCATATTCTGAATGCTGATTTCCCACCTCCAAAGAATTAGTCTTTCATGAACTAAAAAGGTCATTTGGATGAACTTGAACCAAACTAGTTTGTTTTATAAAAGTACGAGCTTTAACTTGAACTAGTTCCTTTTGGGACAGGATGAACTAGAACTTTTTATAAATGAGTTTTCTAAGTACTGCTAAAGTGTGACTAGTACTGGACTGGTGGCTATGGATTATTGTACTTCCATAAAATTGTAGTATGTATTGACTTTTTTTCTTGTATGTTACATCATTCTGAAACTTTATTGTAGAAATCTGAGTAATAAAATTGTATATGTAAATAAATATGATTTATTTATAATTTGATCCCATGCTTCTTAAACTCAAAGCAGTTACAACCACCCAAAATTGCCAAGACCAAAACATTATTTGAAACCAGCACATATTGCATATGAAACGAAACACCAAAATGAATACAACTTCTTTGGAAACCTTGATGAAACTGAGAGGATTTACAACCCATGTGAAAGGACAGTGGAGATGAATCTTCCTTACCTCTTGAGAAGCTCCAGGCCTGTGCGGGGGGCGGGAATGGGACGGGACGGGCAGCTGGGTACACTTGCCCCAGGCCTTGGAGGGCTAAGCTGGCCAGGGGGTCCCATCAGAGACCCTCTGCTTTTTTGTTTGCGTTTATAACTTTATTAAAACAAGACCCCTGTACTGGTCCTCAGACAAGCTCTACACGGGCCTGGAAGGTTTCATGGCTTGGGGCTCCAGTTAAAATGCTCAGTCTTTAGCTGATGATATCTGAAGCTGTCAAAATGACAGTGTAAACAACAGGCCCAGCCGACTTGACCTCAGTTTGTGAGTTTGGTCAATATGTAAAGAAAAGATTTACTCCAACCATATGTTTTAATGCAGGGATGAGAAATCTGTATCCCTCAAGGTAAGCCACTGGACTCCCATCAGTCCCAGCGAGCAGAGTCTCCAGTCAGCATGGCCAATGATCAAAGCTGACAGCAATTGCACTCCTGCAACTTCTGGAGGTTCTCCATCCCTGATGTAAGGGCAATTTTTATAAGAATATATATATATATATATATATATATATATATATATATATATATATATATGTATGTATATAAAATCAGAGTAAGGTAACTAGTGACCTTTGGTCCTGACAGGGACCAAAAGGCACCTTGTTTGGAGTAAAGTACTACAATAAACCAAAGTCGTATTCCTCAGCTCCATTGCTTTCAAGGAATTGAAACTTCAATGGGCCAAGTAGCTGTATCATACCCTACCATGGCAAACCAACTGAGGCAATAGCTATGGTTCAATCTGCCTCTGCCTCAATATCTAGTTTCCCATGAACCCAACCTGTTTTATTTTCTTGAAAGCACAGTAGCTGAGTCTCATTTGCACTGGTCTACAGTAGGGCTTTTGCAAAGTCCCCCTCCTATTTATCTCCACCAATAGTTAGCAAAATCAAGCCCCACAAAGCTTCGTTTTCCTATTTCACTTTGCTACAAATAACAATGCCCCTAACACAGAGGAGCAAAGACCAGCCTTCCAAGAACTCCTTTTCTTGTACAGTTTTTGTAACTCTGAGCTTTGCTATAACAAACAGTCTTTTCTGTCACATCTGCTTAACATACTGACCGAAACAGTCTCCCAAAGAGAAAGTGAGCATTTCCCTCCCCACCACCACCACCACCGACCGCCTTCTTCCTAGCTATGAGATTGACTCTCATGGGTGCTTTTGCATGCGGCCCTGGACTAATTGATGAGCAATGCATTTTGGGAAGTTTCTGTGCTCTGATTTGCTTTCCCCCTTCTTCTCCCTCCCTCCTTTTTCCTTTTTAATTTGTCTAGGAAAGGAAAAGAAAAAGCCCCTCCAGTGTTGTTTCCTGCAAAGACTGTTCTTAAGAGCCCGTTGGACAGCGCGGGGGCTCTTGAAGTGATAGCTAATTGGCAAAAGAAAGGCCCCAATTGTCTTGAGGGGGCTGGAAAGTGCCGCGTGTGCTTCTGAAAAGGACTAGGGAGAAGGTGCCCGGTTTCGCTAAGCAGCTGCTGTTGGAGATGTTTGGAGATTACATCAGCATTGGGAAAAAAGAGGCTGGAGAGAGAGAGAGAGAGAGAGAGAGAGAGAGAGAGAGAGAGAGAGTCTAACTTCACAGGGTGTGAGAGAGAGAGTTTATGGAGGCTCCCCCCCCTTCTTACCCTTCCAAAGATCTTCTGACAATAATGTCATTGTCAATATAAGAGTTGTTAATTCTTTATGAATAGTACATGGGGCCTCTTGACTAAATAGTACATGTCCCAAATCTGTCAGCTGGACTCTTCCTTCACATGCTAGTGAGATCACTTTGATTGGAATGTTACAGGAATGGCTCCATCCGCCACACAGCCCTGAATACGACATTATATAATTAGATCTCCCAGAGCAGTGATAGTAGTAGGATTAGTATCCCCCCTACCCCGTTACCTCATTATTGTAGCTTAAATATGGGATCAGGCCCTTTGATGATTTTAGTGGTTGTAATTATATTAACGCGATTCATTTTATGGTCCTGTTTCAGCGCTTATTTAGATTACAAACTGTCCCGTAGGTTTCCTGAAAAGAGGAAGGACTCTTGAAAGAGCTCATATGCATTTTCAATGAACAAATGGTGCCTTACTGGACAATGTCATAGAACAGGACACTCTTTTTTTAAAAAAAAAAACTTTTCAAAGGGGCTAGTTAATGATTCTTTTCTTCATAGGGTCAACTGAGTTTAGGGTCCATTTGTTTAAATAGGCCTAGATTATAATAAGCAGCGAATTGCAAAGTAGTCCAGTCAACTGGTGTTCATGAAGTTGTTGCTGGAACAGACCTGTAGCCATTTGCTACCTAAGTATTTGGATAGGCTGAATGCAATCTTATTGAATCCAGGCAGCCAATTGGACAATTCCACTGTCTTGACAAAGTGAGATGACTTCCTTCCTGTTGCACAAGTTGCTGACCTGCTGCCTGAGTCTACAACAGCTGCCTATATGCAAAGACTCACCCATACCAACTTGAATCAGGAAGATCAGCATCCCTCTGAAGCACTGATTTAAATAGTTGCTTCTAAAAAAACAAGATGGACATGCTTGGAAGTGATTGTTTAGATCTCAACATTCTAAATGGATCTGGGCTTTGAAGACATGCCACTCGAAAACTGTTTAATTAAAATGAACCTCAATAGTGACTGTGAATAAATGGCTTGGCTTGCTGTATATACTTCTTTTCCTTCCCCATTTGCAGGGATTCAGAAGTTGACTAAGTGGTACAATACCAATGAAGTGATCTTGGTCTGAGTTAAACCATTGGCCCATCCAGCCCAGGACTGCTTATTCTGACCTGCAATGGCTCCCCAAGTCTTCAGGGCAAAGGTCTTGCCCAGTTTTGCTAACTAAAACTAAAATATCAATCTCTGGAAATCCGATACATTGAATTCAACAAGGCTCCTTTCTGAGTAGACATGGTTAGGATTGTGCCGTAATATCCTTTGATATGCCGGTGCTAAGATCTGGGATTTTCTGCATGCAGAGCTTTATCACTTATATATTTGATAGACATTGCCAACATGCATCCACAGATGTCCATTGAATGAATGCCGCCATGATGCAGAGCCTGCTGGATATTCTTTGCAGACCACCAACAGCAACATGCATTTCTTACAGAAAGGTGTAGTGACATATTGCCCCCCCCCCAAATTGCAGCCCTGTTTCTCTGTCAACATAGCAAGGCCCTACACATGAGTAACTCATGAATAAGGTTCTGGTCATTGACTGCCTAAGACAGGCATAGGCAAACTCGGCCCTCCAGGTGTTTTCGGACTACAACTCCCATCATCCCTAGCTAACAGGACCAGTCTTTAGGGATGATGGGAATTGTCTCAAAACATCTGGAGGACCAAGTTTGCCTGTGCCTGGCCTAAGAGGAAAAGATAGGAAGCTGTCTTATACTGAGTTACACCATAGGTTCATCTAGCTCAGCTGGCAGTGGCTGTACTGGGTTTCAGGTGAGGGTATATTTTAGTTCTACCTGCAGATGGTGGAGACTGAACCTGCAACCTTTTGCATGCAAAGCAGATGATTTAACTGCTGTGCTAAATGGTTCTTCATCTTCTAAGATTCTCTGCCCTAGTTACAGTTTTTGAATTGGCCCTACTCCTGTTATTCTTATTCTTATTCTCTGCCTTTTCCCTGACAGAGACTCAAGGCGGCTCCTACTTTTGCCTTCTAATTTTTTTTAAAATAATATTTATTAAACATTTTTTAAAATTATAAAAAAGACAAAACAGAAAAAAAGACAAAACAAAAAAAGAAAAAGAAAAAATACATCCATCATTCTCAAGTTTTTAACTTTGTTACCTTCTTTCTTTGACCTCTTCCTCCCCTTTCTTGTATCCTGGTTAATAATTATCACAGCAAATCCTATCCATAATTCATAATATTTTGTCCTTACATTATCTTAATCTATTTTCATCTTGTCTTATAGCAAACCTTGAAACTTAAAACTTAAATCTTATTTTTACCGACTTCTCATAACCATACCATTAACCTAATTCTTTAAACATTTTTACTAGAACCAAGTAGTTCCATTTCAACATTTTTCTAGCATTCATCAATTATTTTAAAGCAGTCCTAATGATAAAAGAAAAACAAGTAAAACAATCCAATCTTCATCCAGCGTCCCTTCCTCCTGGTTCCGGATTTTGTCAGTCGTTTTTGTCCCATTTATCTAGCGCATTAACCTGGTGTCCTTATATCCGAGGCCCTCAAGTCTCTTCCATGTCCCTTCCGCGGCTCTTCTTCATATTTTCCTTCCACTCGTAGGAACTCCAGCTTAGTAATATTTTTGACCCTTTTCAACAGATCAGCCCCATTTCCATAGTCCAGACTAAACTCCATGTGATATTTAAACACCTGTTTCAGATTCCCTCCAAAATTAAAAGCCCCCACAGCTCCAAACATCTGACGGCCCATTATCAGACTCAGAAAGTCCAAACATCCCGGCATGGGAGGGTCATTCCAACCCCCCATTTCCAAACCAAACCTAACTTTATCTTTCCAAGGCTGGTTTTCCCCCAATTCATTTATCAAGTCCAAAGGCTCATGATCCTGCAGGGCCGCAGCTCCCTCCATTTCTGACACCCAGGATTCAGCAGTATCCTCTTCACTCATCCGTGCTGTCATAGCACACTCCTGTTTTAGTTCCTGGGTAGGCTCCATGTAGTTTCCTACTGCCTGTTCAAAATTTCTGGTCGCATTAGTCATCAAGTCCGTCTTCTGGCTTAGCTGATCCAATAGGGCATTTATTTTACAGAAAGCACCCAACAGAGCTTCTGAAAACATTGTCCTGCAAGGTCACAAGTCCTTTCCCACGATTGTAATCTGTAACAGCTGCAAGCTCATGAAGTTGGTTACAATTTCACAGTCTCCCTCTAGGGCAGTGTTTCCCAACCTTGTGCCTCCAGCTGTTTTTGAACTACAACTCCCATCATCCCTGACTAGCAAGACCAGTGGCAAGGGATGATGGGAATTGTAGTCCAAAAACAGCTGGAGGCACAAGGTTGGGAAACACTGCTCTCGGGGGACAACTTGTTTATTCTTTCTTTTAAGAACAATAGCAACAAAGTTTCTTTTTTAAAATATTCAGTCAATATTTGTTCCTTTGAAATGCGAAAGGAAACAATGGAGTCACTATGTTACTTTTCTTTTAACTATCTGTCAGAAACATTTGTCTCTGGTCAATGAGCTTCAAACGTCAGTCCTGACACTCCGCTCCAGGATCAGGACGGTGGAAAGTTACTTTACTTTAAACTCACTTCTGCAGGTTTAGACAATCCAAAAAAAGGTCCCCCTTCTTCTCCTGCTACCGAAGGGGGGGTTCCACGGTTTTAAATGATGAAAGCCAGTCCTTTAAAGGGGAATTTCTATGCTCTAGTTACGTTATCTTTGCTTTATTCTGACTACAAAGAAACGGAAGGCTGACTTCCTGTTTAGACCTTCCCGTTTCAGTACCAAATTGAAATATATTTTAAGTCCAATTCCTCTCTACTGGCCAATCCTTATTTGAAGTCCAATTGTTCGAGTTTTAAGTACTCACGGGTGATTCTTTAGATGCCAAATTGTCCCAGGAAAAAGGCAGCGCTCTCCGGCCTTCTTAGCCTGTTTCTCAGGGCTCACTCAGAGCTGTCTGATACTCTCCTTCCCTTATTCCGCAAGGGCATTTCTTTCTCTAGGTTAGACTTACCCTAGAGAGTAATCATAATCATAATCTCTAATCATAGAGAGTCTCTAATCATAAACTCTAATCATAGAGAATCATTTTCCCCTTGATTCAGAAAAAAGAGACAACCACACATCTGCCTCACAAGTGAGTTGTGCCCATCAAAAAATATCTTCAGGGTGGCTCCCTACCAAAAAATTAAAATAAATAAATAAATAAATAAAATACTATATATAATAATTAAAAGAAGCAACAAACAATTAGAGCAGCAACAGCAGATCTTCCTTGCTCCATCAATTTCTCAGAGACAAAAAAGATGTTAAAATGATTTTAAAAATATTGAAAGGCACAAAAAAGAAGTATTTGCCTGGCATTGAAAATACAGTGATTTAGGGGGCACTTGGAGAATAGTCTCTGATGATGATCTTGGGGTATGGTTAGGCACCATTCGGTACTGAGATAGGACTTTATAGGTCAAGACCAGGACCATGAATTGGACCTAGAAATGAATTGCAAGCCAGTTCAGGTTGAGAAACTTATAATGTCACATATTTTGGTTTCGATAGTCATCCATGAATGGTTTGATATCCAAACCTTGCTTAGAATCCCTTTCCCAATGTCTGGCACAGAAGATACTCTGTCTGATTTGTAGCTGTTGTCTCTGTCTGACCTTGATTTTCTGGCAGAGAAGCATATGTACTTGCATTAAAAAATACCATTCAGATAAGAAAATGAACAATAGAGCTCCATGAAATTTCCTAATCGCAGACTATGGTGTTACATAACAGAGGAGCAAGGCATGTAGGACTCATCCGGAGCCATGGCAGCAAATTCCCACATTGGCAAAACAAATATTTGATATGCCATAAATCTCATGGAATGCAGTTTGTGTGACAAATGGCCCTAGGATTTAGTTATCTACTGGGTTTTTTTTAAATAAAATAAAATAAAAAATAAACTAAGTCCCATTGAGCTCAATAAATTGTATTCAATGCTAGCTTCATCCAGAGTAAACCCATTGAAACAGATATGACTAACTTGGATCCATTAATTTCAGTGGAGCCGCTCTGAGCAGAACTGAGACACATTAGCACTAATAAGAAACTAACACTGTATATACAAAGCTGACAATTACAGGAGCAGTGCAGATAACAACCTTTGATATGCCAAATTTCTCCCATCGATGCAGACGTTTGTGCACTGGGTCCAGTTTGTGCATGAAGTCCCACCAAATGGCTTAAAAGTGTTCTGGGTTGTCTGTGCCAGTGGAAACTTTTAAAGGATTTGTATATATATATTTAATTACAGTTGCCCACACAGTCTTATACCAGAGCGTGATTTGCTAATCCTTTATGCCTTTCCATTTTCATGCAATTGAAATATGAGTTTCAGTCAGCATCTATGTTACTAAATCCTTCGTGAATGGAGTACCCACAAGCCCATCCCATAAATACCACACAGCAATCAGTTTCTCAGACATTAGATATTGCTTTATAGACATCAGACCAACATTTGGGCATTCCCACCATAAATGGTGGAATGTACCTTTACCTCTACATCAGCATCAGCAATTTGGTGAGAGTCCCTGATGTCATTCGGGAAAGTTGCACCACTGTGCAATGCCCCTGTGGGTGACTTTGAATGTACTCTCCCTTCTGTATGCTGAAGCTGACCAATACAGTCTAGATAACCATAGTTTATGCCACCTCTTTTCAGTTATATTCATCTGTACAGTGGTACCTTAGGTTACAGATGCTTCAGGTTACAGATGCTTCAGGTTACAGATGTTTCAGGTTACAGACTCCGCTAACAGAAATAGTACCTCGGGTTAAGAACTTTGCTTCAGGATGAGAACAGAAATTGCGTGGCGGTAGCACAGCAGCAGCGAGAGGCCCCATTAGCTAAAGTGGTACCTCGGGTTAAGAACTTTGCTTCAGGATGAGAACAGAAATTGCGTGGCGGTAGCACAGCAGCAGCGAGAGGCCCCATTAGCTAAAGTGGTACCTCAGGTTAAGAACAGTTTCAGATTAAGAACGGACCTCCAGAACGAATTAAGTTCTTAACCCGAGGTACCACTGTATATCCATTTCCCAAACACTTTAAAGGCCTAATAAAGGCCCTGTGAAAACTTCCAAAAGTTTACCTTTGGGAGCTGACACCAGCCCCTTCCATTGATTTAGGAAGAAAGCCTTGAATCCAGTGACAGTTCTAGATGCTTCGGCTTTTATGGATTGGCTGGCTAGAAGATAATGGAAATGGCGTGTTTGCAAACAGATTAGAACCATTGTCTCCATGGTATGTTATGGTTGGTGTAAGGTCATTTACCTGTGCCGTTAGTGCAGACGTACCATAATCTAAATAACTATTTAAGAGCATAACAAGAGCCTGCTGGATCAGGCCAATGGCCCATCTAGTCCAGCATCCTGTTCTCACAATGGCTGAACAGTTGCCTATGAGAAACCAGCTAGCAGGATTTGAGCACAAGAGCACTTTCCCCTCCTGTGGTTTCCATCAACTGGTAGCATTCCCTTCCCTGGAGGAGATGGAATTGTGCATCTGGTCATCCTCTGGATGGTGACCCAATGGCAGCCGTGGTGAACCTAGACATAATCTTTGTATCCTCCCATCCCTTCACTATTTACTCTTCCCTACTAAGGATTGTGCTGATATCATTTAACTTTCCATATACCCCCTAATGAACAGCAAACAGATAGCTCAAACCATGTAGAAATATGAATTTCATTGTAGATATTTCTATTTTGACATTTGCTCTAAGACTAAGAAAAATGCGAGCTGGAAGAGTACATTATTGTAAAAATAAACTTATTTTCAAATGCACAGATTTTATAATGGGCTTAAAATTGGCATTAAGCGCCTAAGGTAAAGGGTAACAAAGCCATGAACTTATACTCTAGTGAGCAAGTTGTTATTATTGATTAAAAGAAATCTACAACTTTATTTACAATGCTATCACAATGGCATGCTCTTAAACAATTAGTGTCAAACCAAGTTACTGAGTGTTCAGCGGGGCTTCCATAAACAGAACTGGCGATGCAACAGGTGGCTCAATTACTTTAGGTATGTCCATTACAACCAACCAACAGCAAAGAGAGGCTGAAGATATTAGAGTGGGGGGGTGCAATTATGTTGACTCATAGAAGGAATCTGAACAGCTGGGGGCCTAGTGTCTTGTCTGCCAACTGTATACAATAAACTCCCCGTCACAAATGAGAGCTTAAGGGGAAATGCTGTAACTGACAAGAGCTGCTAACATATATGAGAAGTGCTTTTAATTCGGATATTGTCTCAGAAACTTGGAGCAGAGAAGTAGATGCTGTTACCCAACCAATGAAAGACCATTGTCTGCAATGTTTCTTCTTCTTTAATATTTTTTATATCTAATACTTTTAATATAGAGACATAAAATTGTTCTCTCTCTCTCACGCACACATGCACACACTTTATATTTTAAGGAATGTGTTCTTACTTTATTCCAATTCTCCAGCAGTTGTGAAGGCATTGGGATCTTTTTGGATGCATGGCGTCTCTGAGGCCAGTCTAGATCCACATTCTCTGAAGCGGATTTGTTATTAGTTCCTTATGGGATAAAATATCTAGTAACATGCACTTAGTGGGGAATACAATTTGTTCTTTTTCAAAATATTTAAAAGTGCTATTTTCCATCTTAAGTGCATTGATATAGGCTTATATAGGCAGATGTAGCCAAGACTGTAACCTCCATCTGTTGATGGACTACATCTCCCATTAGCCCCAGTCAGCATGGCAATTTGGCAAGGATGATGGGATATGTAGTCCAACAGCATTGGGTGAGGTACTACAAATCCGGTATCCCAGGTTTAATGCATGGTAATGTGTGAAAAGCATAAATGCAACAATTCGATCCTTTCAATGCTTACACATAATGTGCAAAATTGCTTTTGATTGAGGCAATTGCTTTATGGTTCACAGTAGCCACTTTCCCCAGTAAAATCTCAATTTATAATGCAAGTAACAACAACAAAAATTACTGTGGATTATGACCAAACGTATTGTGAACTTTGGAAGCACATAAATGGATGAACTCACTCTCCGGAAGACATGCAGAAGCAGTCAAAAAGGTGAATTCCAGATAAGGGATCATTAGGGAAAGGATTGAACATAAAATCTCAGATACCATGAGTCTATTACACAACTCAATGGAGCGACTGCACTTGGAACACTGTGTCCAGTTCTGGCTGCCTCACTCCGAAAATGATACGGTAGAGCTGAAAAGGTTTCAGAATATGGTAACCAAAATGATCACGGGGCTTGAGCAACTCCCCAAGCAAAGGTTACAACATCAGGAGACTGTTAGTTTAGAAGGAAAAGGTCAGCAAGGACTTACTAAGGAGGGACACAATAGAGATGCCTAAGGTTGCACATGGAAAAAGTCAGTAGAGAAAATATTTTATTCTCCTGCACACCTAGAACTCAGGGTTATCAAATGAAACTGAATGTTGGAATATTCAGGACAGACAAAATGAAGCACTTCTTCACACAGTGCATAAACTATGACATTTGCTTCCGCAAGAGGTAGCAGTGGCCACCAGTTTCGATAGCATTAAAAGAGGATTGGACAAACTGCTAGGATGAGGGTATCACTGGCAACTAGCCAAAGTGACTAGGTTCTACCTCAATAAGGCTACACATGCAGGTACAAGAAAACATAAAATACTATAAAAATGACACAAAATAATCATTAAAATGTCTGAATAATTGAAAATTACTAGCCTGCCCTACATTCACATATTCTTTTTTCTTCTTCTATGGACACTTTTTTATTTTTATTTTTAAAGCACGAACTCTGTATTCTTTAACAATCACCTGTGGAATCGCTAGGACTAGTGTAACATTCTGAACCTCATTTTTTCTCAAAAGCTTCTTAGAGAGCTCTCTGTTTATCATCTGGCTAGCTATGGATGAAGGGGGTTACAGAGGAATGTGGTAAAATCCAACGGACCGTGAAGAGTTCTCAGTACTGCTTCTATATTTGCTAATGGGTTTTCCTTATGTAAGAATGTTGGGATGATCCCCAATTTCATTTATAAAGACATGAAAGAAACGTTTAATAAAGAAGGGTTTTTCTCCAGTGATGCAAGAGACCCAATTTCTGAAACTGGAGTACCAACAGAGGGGTGAAGTTATTAAACAGGGATACACAATAACCACAGAATCCTAAACTACTAGTGTCATCACCTTAGTAACAGACAAACAAGTTTGGGTGTTGTTGTTGTTGTTGTTGTTGTTAATTCAATTTGTATACTGTCCTTCATCCAAAGTTCACAGGGCGGTTCACAACATAAAAATACAAAATGAAAACACAAAATACATAATAAAACAAAAGCAAAACAAACCAATAACCCCTTCCCAACTCTTGCTGTGTTTTAATAGGATGCAATAGGCTAAAGAATATAAATTTCTATATATAGCTAAGTAATGAAGCAGATATATTGTTCTGCTGGGCCTTTGTAGACCAGCTGGACTTCCTGTTTATCTTATGTGGGGAAGATAAACTCTCCTGTACATTCAACTGTTGTGTGTTTGAGTGGTACAAGGGATTGTCAGTTTTGGTTTCTCCCTCGTTTACAATTTTTCCAATTTTAGGTTCACTTCTCCACATTTCCACATAATTTCCATTTTAAATTTTTTTTTAAAAAAGCCCTCATGAAAATTCATCAACATTTTACTGTGACTTTCTCCTAATGTACACACTTTTGTATGCCATTTTGCCTCATATACACATATTTGGAGAGCCATTTCCCTTCAAATAATGCATTTTTGTACATTACTTTGACAAATATATGAATTTTAATGCATACTTTATGCTAGCGTATGCATGTTGTACACCTCATTTGGCTGGAGAACTGCATTGTAAAACTCAGAGACATGCACATTTCAACGGATGGCTGTGTTCTAGTTCCTGTATGGTTTCAGAAAGTGTGAATTAGGTAGGTTTGCCTTTGAATGCGAGCTGCATTGAATTTCTCTCTCCTACCTAGTGGGAGCAGAGTGCTTGAAAATAATGAAGTCCCCAACTTTACAGGATCAATGAGAGAGGAAAACAATGTATTGGAGAATCCTCTTCGGGGCAAGGAAACATGTTACTTCCAAGACACTGTGCATCTAAACGATAAATAAATGGGGTAAGGGGATCACAAATTGCCATGTGACTGCAAGCCCTCCCTTCCTGGGATGTCTGAAAAATAGGCAAATACCACAGTGCTCTCTCTCTCTCTCTTCTTTATATCCTCTTATAATTGGGTTGTTGCTGGGAACTCTGCATTCCAGCAAGAGCGCAGCTTAAAGCACTAGGCCCAACAACAGCAAACCATCAATCTTGATGCTATCTATCTTATCTACAACCATTTGTAACAGCCATTAGCTGTGTGGCAAGTCTAAATCTCAGCTACAGAGATCAGTTTTCAAAGAGGGGAAAACATTCATTAGATCTCTCCATTCTTCCCTCTGTTTCTTTGCCGCTTCCAGTCCATTATTCCCTTGGTGCCTGAAATGAAACCACAGGTTCATTTGTTGCCATAATGTTCATCATGGTACATCAAGAGAAGAGTCCACAAAAGCTTTATTTTGAATGCGATCATTCATGGCAGATAGCTTGTAATTTATTTTTTCAAGCCATTTTTTAAATGGCTAATTTTTTAATGCCAAAGTGTTGCATCTTTAATAATAATAATAATAATAATAATAATAATAATAATAATAATAATTTATTATTTATACCCCGCCCATCTGGCTTGGTTTCCCCAGCCACTCTGGGTGGCTTCCAACAGAAGATTAAAAATTCATTAAAACATCAGTCGTTAAAAACTTCCCTAAACAGGGCTGCCTTCAGATGTCTTCTAAATATCATATAGTTGTTTATTTCTTTGACATCTGATGGGAGGGCGTTCCACAGGGCAGGCACCACTACCGAGAAGGCCCTCTGCCTGGTTCGCTGTAACCTCACATCTTGCAGTGAGGGAGCCGTCAGAAGTCCCTCGGTGCTGGATCTCAGTGTCTGGGCTGAATGATGGGGGTGGAGATGCTCCTTCAGGTATACAGGACTGAGGCTGTTTAGGGCTTTAAAGGTCAGCACCAACACTTTAAATTGTTCAATAATGAGAAGTGCATCAGTGTAATTCTGTTCATTTTCAGGCCAATTTTTCTACATGCAGGGATTCCTTTTTAGCAAGTCCAGATATGCCACCAGCATGTCACAGAAGCCCTGATGTGTCACGGATAGACTAATGACACATCCTATACATGATGACTTATCCCGTTGCATTCAGTGACGCTTACTCAAAACGTCAACAGTCAGGCTCGCGGCCTGCAGAAGAAACAGCAGTGGGGAAGTATGGAAAGAAAGAGGATTATATCATGCCCAATTTGGTGTTAATTGCAGTGGTGCTGTTTTAATGAGCATGCTCCTTTCACTTTGTCCAGCTGTTGGAGGGAAAACACATGATGTGGCCATTATTTTTATTCGCTCTGTGCAGAGCTCCTGTAAAAGTTGCATGTGTGGTCTGCCAAACAGAATCTACTAACTGCAGACATTAGCTCTTGGATTGTGGACATGACCTTCCCCCTTGGACCCAAAGCGGTTGATTGGAAGACGCAGCCTCCCTTTTCTGCACCCCCCATGGCTCCCCCAATCCATTTATTCCAGCGGAGAGACAACACATCCTGTGTGATGTCAGCAAGTGCAGTTGGCTCTCCCGTGCTTTTTCCCAAGGTGAGGATTAGAGAGCATCAAATGCTGTTGGAGGGAGAGAGGAAATCTCGTGTAATGCTTTTGTTCTGCTAACAGCTATGTAAAGAGCTGCCTGGGAGTTTTGGAATGGAATCTGTCAGCACTTTAATCCTGTTCTAGAAAATTGTGATGGAGACAGCGCAGGGAATGATGTCATTACAGACCCGCAGTAGACGAGCTCCCCCCGCTCCAGCCATTTTGCTGTCCAATCGATTCCCTTCTTTCTCAAACGCCGGCTCGCAATTGGCCGGGCTGTAGACTGGCATTAGGGTTGCCCCTCCTATACAGCTGTGTTAAAATTTGAAACCCAGATATATGAGGAGTAAAGCTAATACAGAAGGGAGCCTGTTCAATGCTATCCACAGACTTCAGAGGCATTTTTGTGCGCTCTGTCTTTGGCACTATGTGCAGGAAATTCCTCTCTGGTCTGTACAATGCAATAAACAAGCCTCCTGTGTATCAGCTTAAGCTTTTAGCACTTCCATCTCATCCTAGGGAGAGCAGTAAATCTGCAAAGAATATGCCCATTCGCTTTGTCAGGATCAGGCTGCACCCTTATGCATAGGCTGCATTCATTCAGCACCTGTTACTGCGTGAGGCCTTAACCCTGAAATATCGCTGATAATATATGCACATCTAAGCCATGATTATTACGTTTGGAGACTTGCTGATTGATTACATGTGTGAAATAGTAACACCGAACATAAGGCTATGAACCAAGAATTCCTGCATTCTAATTGTGGCTTGGTTAAAGCTTTACAGCTTTGACTAAATACCATATTGAAACGGTTTCCCATGCATCCTTGGGTAGAGCTGAATCATGCTGTTCCATGGGCAACTTGGTCTTCATTCCTCTTCCCTCCGGGTCCCTTGCCCACAGATTGCATCATATATTGGCTCAACTCCTTTTGGTTGAGGATTTTCATTTATTTGCGTTGGCTTTTTAAAAAACAACAACAATAGCCTGTTGACTTTTAGGCTCCATTCAGACTTTATTCCATCTTCCTGATTTTTCCTTACCTGATCATTTCCACATTTTATGCAATCTTTCACATGATGTAAAAGCTGCTTCTGGAAATCTAGAAGAAGTTTAGCTCTCATTTCCATGCTAAATTTCCCCAGAAAACAAATCCACTTGCAACACCATGAACTCAGAAAATCGCAGGAGTTTTGTGTTGCGATTTCCACCACCGCTCACTTGACACAATTTGGTGTAATGTCCTGGTGTGCAGTTCTTTGCTGCTGTTTAGAATTTAGAGTGACACGGCGGGTATATTGGTCAAAAAGCCACTGCTCCATGATGCAGCAGAACTGCAGTCTAAAAGGAAGATTAGAAATTAGGACAGAAGCATTAGCATTATACACAGTAACATTAAGGCAATAAATCCCATGTCCGAGTCTTATTCAGTTCTAGAGGATTTATTTCCAAATACATTCTGGGTCTTGCAACTCTTTTTGGCTGAAATTCAGTAGTAATAGTAGCAGCAGCAGCAATATGCATAGGATTGCATGTTTTAAGATGTTTTCAATTTTTTCCCCTATTATTTTATCACTGATGGGTTCAATTCCCCCCCCCCCTTTGGAAGGAAGGGGTAGATAGTATTGTAATTATTCTATTATTATTATTATTATTATTATTATTATTATTATTATTATCTGTCATGCCTTACATGTCTGTTCTTCTAGTTAAAAAAATCTCTAGTAGCTTCACCAAGAATTGCTGCTTAGCCTGCTAGCTGTTGTTCAGCATTAACAAAGATGAAAGAAATGTGTAATAGACAACCTATCACACATCATAGGCTAGCAATAGTTCACCTGGTTTTCCTGTATGCAGTCATCTCTACCACTGACATTTTGAACTGGTGTGGTCTGTGAGCTGTTCTAAAGGCCACCTCTGATTTTATAGTAATTGATGGAGAAGGCAAAAGCAAACTTAGACAAAAGCAAACTTAGACTTCCGGGTTAGCGCCATTGGCGAAATGGCGGAGTTCCTCAGGTCGGAGGAACTGGCTCCGTGGAAACTGGGTCTACCCGCCACGGCAAAGGTGGGGACCCGCTAGAAATCCCAGGTGGAAGAAGCCTGGGAACGTGGGGTTCGGCAGAGCACCAGGAGCGCCTCCCCTACTCGCGGGGGACCCCTTCTTGGGACTCCGGAGTGAAGTGGGGTGATTGGTGCGGTGCTGCGAACTGACTGCTATTTTCACGGAGGGAAGCCGCATTGCCATTGCCGGAGAGCGCTGACTTTTTCCTGTCGACAATTGGACTCTAAACAAGTACCCATGAGTAGAAACGGAAAATTGGATCAAGAAATATCTTAATTTGGCACCGAAGTGGGAAGGTTCAAAACAGGAAGTCCGCCTTCCGCTTTCTGTCAATAGATTGAAGCAAAAATCTTGTAAGCTAATAGCCTGGAAAGTCCCTTTACAAAGGTCGAAATTTCCTTCATTTATAACCATTAAAACCCCCTTGGAAGCAGGAGAAAAGGGGGGGGAAACTAAATTGTTCAAGCCTGCTGGAGAGGGAGTAAAGGAGAATAAGTTTCCACCGTCTCAAACCTGGGAACGGGGTGTCAGAGACAGAAATTATCGGAGACGTCCATTGACTGTGAATGGAATATTTTGACAGATAGTAAGAAGAAAGAGAAACAAATTGATTCTAATGTTGCCTGTTGCATTTTAAAGAAACAAAATATTCAAAAATTGAAAGTAACTTTCTTTTGTTGGACATGATTTAAAAAAGATGGACATAAATAGAAATTGTATCCTCTAGAGGGAGCTTGTCAAATTGTTGCTGCAGTTCACTTGGAGATTTCACAGCTGCGAGATTAACATCGTGGGACCAGACTGTGACCTTGAATAAAAATGTGTTTGGAAGAAGTCCTGGTGCTTGCTTTTTGCAAGACAAGTGCTTTGTTGGAGCAGTTGCATGAGAAGGTGGATTTGATGAACGAGAAGTTGGATTTGATGACTGTTGTAAACAGTGAATGTGGACAAGTAGGGAATATTGACATAGAAATCATACAGGGACCAATTCAGGAAACTGGTTCGACTGGGCAAATGCAAGGGCAGACAATAATGAAAGAAGCTACGGTGCTATCTCAAGCAACACAAATGGAGAGACCCGAGGCCCTGCAGGAGCATAAGCCGCTGTTTTGGAAGAATGAACTTGAACTAGGCCAGAGGGAGTTGGGAGCTGAGGAGGCTCTCAACTTTGGAGAGATTTTGAAATATGCTGTTAAAGATCTTTTGGATTATATTGATGACTGTGGGGAGTGGGACTGTGGGGAATGGGCTGGTCTGATGCGGGGAGATGGACATGAGTATGGGTGGAAATTCCCCGGAGACCTACTCCCTAAGGAGAAAGGAAAGAAACTAAGAAAGAGACCAATAAAAGACAAGGAAAAGTGCAAAAATAAACAAGAAGAAAAAGATCTGCAGAAGGGGCATGGAAGAGACTTAAGAGCCTCGGATATCAGACTACCAGGTTGATGGACTAGATGGAATGGATAGCAAGGACTGACATAACCCGAGACCAGAAACAAGGGACGTTGGATGAAAATTGGAAGAGTCTATAAAGAAAATTTTTTATTTTGGGAATTAGTGTAAAATTAATGAATATTAGGGAGAATGTTGGAATGAAATTGTCTGGCTTTAGCAGAAATGATATAAGGATAAATAAGTATTAAGTTTTTTAAGTTTTAAGGTATTTTATGGTATTTTATGGTAAGATTAGGTCAAGGTATTTTATGGTAAGATAAGGTTAAATAAAGTAAGGTAAATTGAATAACAGAATATGGTGAAAGATGGATAGGATATATAGAGTTAATTAATTGGTTATAAGCTAAAATATAGAAAGGGTTTGCTGAAACAATGATTGAATCAGGATACAAGAAGAGGGAGGTGTGAGGAAGTCGGGGAAATAGGCAGATGAAAGATAGGATATGGAATGACTGATTTGTTTTTAATGATTTTTATTCTTCTGTATTTTGTATCTTTTTGTCTTCTTTTTCTTCATTTTTTTCTTTCTTTCTTTTTCCTTTTTTTCTTTTTCATATTTTTGTATTTCCTCTGAAATTTTAATAAATATTATTTAAAAAAAAGACAAAAGCAAACTTAGTCTTCTGCATCAGTTTGAACTGAGTACTAGTTGTTATTCTGATAGCTCTGCCCTCTCTTTAGCCAAGAGAAACTGAGCAGATAGCGGTGGGGTGAGGATACAAAGCAGCCAAGAAAAGCACCCCTCATCCACCAGAACATGTATCTCCTCTTTGTTGTTTGTAAACAGAAGCATTATATATGTAAAGAAATGGCTCTGAACATTAAAATGTGGGCCAAGGCCTCTTGATTCTAAACCTGGCACCATTATAGCTTTCTGGTTGGGTGATGAACTGCAGACAGCTGGTTGGGTAAAAACACTATTCTGTTGTGCAGACAGCGGTGGGGAGCAAGATAAGTGAAAGCTCCTTTTCACTAACTGGAAACAAAATTCAATGAAATGCTCAGAGCCAGGTTGGCTTTTTGTTCAAATGGTTCATCATGGTAGAATGTACATTAGCCTAGTATCAAGAATCACTTTGGACAGGAGCTGCCTTCATAGCATTTCACCTATGGATGGTCCTGTATGATTGACCACTAAGCACTTATAACAACAGGATTCAGTGAGTGCAAAAATTATTTTCCTGCCCCAGCTAATTCTGTGCATATTTTTGTCCAGCTTGGGAAACAGTGTCCAAAAATGTGCACATTTTGTAGCAATCTGATGTTCGCTTTAGGTGCAATTGCAGGACATACGCTGAAACAACAGTTGATACTTAATAGTGTGGCAATAAGCAAATAATTCCCCACACTTCCCTGTGGAAAAATTAGGGATAACAATTTTTACTACTGAAGAATGTTAAGGTGAAGGAAAGTGTGTGTCTTCAGTAAGTTTGCTTTATCATGTGTAAAATCCTGGCCCCACTGAAATCACTGTCAAAGGGTTCTTTCATGTTGTTTTAAGGAGACCAAACTTGCCCTTGGAAAAAGAGCTCCTCTCTACTAACTGGAAAGAAAATCCATTGCATTGCCCAGAAGTAACTTGACGCTTCCCTCAAAATGGCACCTTAGTGGGACGCACTCTAAGATAGAATGTACTGAGTCACTCTGTGTTGTTTTTTTTAATGCCCTGTGCAGAAAATGATAGCTAAAAGGGTTCACTGTTTAGAATATTAGACCGGTCTTCAAATATTTGAACTTTCCAACCCTTTAATAATCCCTTCAGACATTTATGGTCCCACTAATTATTTGCTGAAAAACTCTTGTCAATGACAGATATTTTTCTTCAGACGGCATTAATTCCTCTTTTTGCTTTCCACATGGCTGAAATTTTCCCTTTTGCTTTTCTCCCAGGGCTGCATTTCACTAGGAAGGTTAAGCAGCTAACTGGGAATCCTCAACAGAAAAACTATTAAAGGGTGATAAATCACCGGAGAGAAACCCAGCATGCAATTTTTCAAAACTGCAGCCACCAGTGGTGGCCCATGGGGCTGCAGGTATCAGTGACAGGGAGCAGGGGGAGGTATTTGGCATTCCAGAGGCCTACTCAGGGCACAGAGGTTTGTTTATATTTCTGTTCCACTGACTCCTGTGAAATGCTCTCTGTCTGAACAAGGAACACACATTGAGCTAAGGAAAGCATGCCTGGCATTTCTTGGAACTTCAAGGCTCTGATGCTCAAAAGGTAATTTGTGGAGAGAATTACATGGGATTACAGAGTCACAAGTCCAGGGCTGATTGCACCAATCAATGTTGTATAATTATACTGAGATCATTATTACAATCCTTTTGGCAGCAGTGGATCAAAAAGCTTAAAAGAAACCCGCACAGTTCACCTCTGTATTCCATACCTTCTTTTCTCTGAACTTGCTCAGCTTACAATCCTCAGAGTATGAGAGTGAAGAAGAATATATGAAGCTGACTCATACCAAAGCAGGCCCTTGGTCTATCGAGCTTAATATTCTCTACACTGACTGGCAGCAGTAATCCAGAATTTTAGACTGGGAACATCCCCAACCCTAACTGAAGATGCTGGGGATTGAACCAGGAACCTCTCAAATGCAATGCAAATGCTCTATCACTGAGCCACGGCCTTTTCTCATCTCTATGGCAAATATTTTGATGGAGTGAAGGAAAGGAATTGCTCGCTAGCTGGGAGAGATGTTCAAAAAGAGAAAGACGTTAAAAGTTACTCTTATGTGTTTATTAATTGTTTTTGATACCTCTACTAAAAATAAATAAATCAAAGTGGTTTACAACCATACATCTACACAATAAAAACCACATAAGATTTAAAGTCATCCACTATTACAGTGGTACCTTGGTTTACATACGCTTCAGGCTACATACGCTTCAGGTTACAGACTCCGCTAACCCAGAAACAGTACCTCAGGTTAAGAACTTTGCTTCAGGATAAGAACAGAAAATGTGCTCCGGCGGCGCAGCGGCAGCAGGATGCCCCATTAGCTAAAGTGGTGCTTCAGGTTAAGAACAGTTTCAGGTTAAGAACAGACCTCCAGAACAAATTAAGTTCTTAACCTGAGGTACCACTGTACTGATATTTTCTTAATTGCCTGCATAAACTTGGCAGTATCAAAAAGTTTACAGCAGACATGTAAGGGTTAAAACAGAAGGTGCTTGGGCCAATGACACCAAAGGCTCAGCTTTTTGGTGGTAACAGATGAGCCTCATCAACTCTGGAGATGTTCAATAATGGTCCTGCAGAAGACTTACTTGGTTTTCGATTATTGCTGCTTGCTGTCTTGTGACAGAGTGCTGATCACTTTATGAATAACTTGAAAAATGGTTTTAGGAAGCAGCTACATATCCCAGGCAGAGCCAGACCTGCTTAGCTTCAGCAAGTTGGTGCCCTCATGTGCGTCCAGACTGTAACCTGGAACCACGTAGACAATTACCAGGATGAAAGGCCAATGATATGACTCAGCATAAGGCAGCTTTATATATTTATGATTTCAGGTTTAGCTTCCCAAAGTTTATTGCTGATACAGGGCCCTGTTGTGTACCAACAACCCGGTCAGTCATGCTCGCTTCAACACGGTTTCCAAAGATGACTGTAAAATTTCACTGGGCAAAAGTGACTTGTAATGCCTGTTGCTACGGAGTATAAAATAGAGTAGAGGTGGACACACCTTGTAAAGATGGGGGTCATAAAACGAGGCAGTTGAAAGGAATCTGGAGAACGGAAGTCTGATAAGGACCTTTAGTCAACTTGCAAGCATTTCAGCCGGAGTGATGATTTCCAGATGCTCACTCTTCCAGATGTTAGGATTTCCAATTACGGCCTAATTCCTGTTCTCTGTATATGTGGGGGAAGGAGGAAGGAAAGAGAGGCTTCCCGTAGCCCTGGATGCTTTTAAAAATGAAGCCAAGAAACACCCAGATCTTTTGCTCTGCACCCATACAAAGTCTTATGAGGGTGCAACTAGACAGGACAGCAGCAGGACCAGCCAATTGCCTATAAAGTGAGTGGCCAAGGGTGGAAGTTAAAGCAAATCAAGACAGAGCAGAGGGGTATAATACTTCCCACACTCACAAGTCTGTGTTTTCCCACCTTGAGCAGTTAAAAAGCAGTTTGTCTTTTGGCAAGGGTGATTTTTGGCCTTTGGGTACCATTATGCACCCCTCTTCATCAAAAGTTTATAGGAAGGAAATTATGGACAAGGGAGAGGTCAGTGTCTTACTCCTGCCTGCCAATTTATTTATTTATTATGTTACATTTATATCCTGCCTTTCTTCTGAGGAGATCACGGTGGCTAACAGTGTCCTTCCTCCATTTTATTTTCACAATAACTCTCTGAGGTAAGTTATGCAGAGAATTGGTGACTGATCTGACTGACTGGGGATCTGAACCCAGGACTCATCCGTGCTGGTCCAACACTCTAACCCCGGCATCCCATAAGGATTCAACAGCAAACACTGTTGTCTGCTTGAGTCTGCCACATCCCTCTTAGCCCCGCTGTTTCAAATTGTGTGTGCGCTCAACATTATTTATTTACTTACACACACACACACACACACACACACACACACACACACACACACACACACGTCACCTTTTCCTCCCGTCAGTCTGCATGGTTCTCCCCTCCCCATTTTATCATCACAACACCACTGGCATGTAGGTTAGGCTGAAAGGCAGTGACTGGCCCAGATTCCATTAATGTTTTTCTATGAGACACATAAAGGTGGGTTATGTTTTTTTTTTTGGGGGGGTGAAATTTGAATTGGAAAGCTGGCATGAGGGGAAACGATTTACCACTTTTTCTTTCATTTCTGTGTGGCCCAATAACTGAAGTTGCGATAAAAACAAACAAACCAAGATTATACGATAATACATGCACATGAACTCTGAAACAGCAAAATAGCACAATGTAAAAGAGAATATGATCCAGTGGCAGAGGAAACAGCAATACAGCAGATCTAGAAAGCATGAAAACCCATTTTCCAAAAGGTACAGGAGAATTTGGGGGGAAACAACAACTTTATTCACGTGGTGCCCCAGGTGCCTTCATCTCAATCAAAGTTCCCTGCAGGTTGAAGTCACCCTTTTAAAATAGCGACAGAGACCTGATTGTTAGGACAGATGAAAGAAAGTACTTCTGCATGCAGTGCATAGTTAATCTATGGAATTTTCTCCCACAAGCGGCAGTGATGGCCACCAACTTGGAGGGTTTTAAAAGAGGTTTAGATAAATTCATGGAGGTAAAGGCTATCAATGGCAATTGGCTATGATGCCTGTGCTCTGCCTCCAGCAATGCTTCTGAAACCACAGGAGGGGAGAGGGGTCTTGTGCTTGAATCCTGCTTGCTGGTTTCCACAGGCATCTGGTTGGCCACTGTGGGAACAGGATGCTGGACTAGATGGGAGTCAGCAGGCTCTTCTTATGTCCTTACCACAGAGCAACTCCAAGCTCTCTTGCCTAGACTCACCCTTAAATCTTGTCCTTAAGATAACAGCAGCACCATTTCAGGGTCGAGTGGTGGGAGAAGCTTGTTTATTTTATTTACTGAGAAGATGGGGAGGCTTATCATGAAAAAGAGTGGATAAGAGCGCACAAAGTTTTTCTCTTTGCGTCACTGGAAGAAATGAAAAGTCCGGCCCTGAGATATATTTAAGATTAAATTGGGTGAACAAAGGAACATTTTGGGGGGGAGAGGGGGGAAATCATTTGTTGGAGCCAGGCTGCAATCCTAAACCCACACACTCAGGCACAACTGCCACTGAATTCAATAGGACTTACTTCTGAGTAGGCATTGTTAGGATGGTATGGTTTCTCACTTTCAGTGACTCATAGATGCCTCTCCTGAGGGAGGGCTGCTCCCCCACCCTCTCTGTGTGACGCTCACCCCCTCCACATCTTTGCTTAGAGGGCAGTCTTTCAGGGCAGAGGGCATGACACTTGTGGAAGGGCTGAGCCCCTGCACCTTTTGCTTTTAGAAAGTAAGGCCAGGCGGTACAATCCCATAATGAGCAGAAGCCTTGAGAGAGGCAATATCCCCTCTTGTGATCTGGCCCTGTTATTGATAAAAGCTGCCTGTGGACACGGAAGGTCAAAGCAGTAGCTCGGAAGTAGACCGGGGTCACTGCGCAGGCAGGAGAGACCTCTTAGAATTACACTTAATTTAGCAGCAATCAGCCCCTAAGTAGATGACAAACAGGAAATGTATCTTTAGGCGCAACATGAAATAGTACGGCTGTCACCTTGAATGAGAAAAGCCAACATTTTTGGAAGCAGCGACACATTTAAACAGCCCGTAGGGTCAAACGCTGCTTCCTTTGGTCCTCTGATAGCTCTGCTGATAGTGGTGACTGCTCTATAAATACCCTCAATCAATAAGGCTCTATCGCTGCTGAAAGCAGGCGTGTTCCCATATCACAGCAGATGGGAAGGGAGCAAATAATATTTGTCTTGCCTTTCAAATTGATTTCCTGTTTTGAGCGAGGCAGAGTGTGTCCATATGTTAATCAGATCACCAGGAGAGATAGCAAAGTTCAGGTCAACAGCCCACCACTTGACATCCCATAAAAGCGGAGGATGAAAAAGGCCTTTTATGACCGTAAGGGATCCCTGAAAGAAGAAGTTTTAGATATGGCAGAGGGTGGTGTGAGATGATCAGCTCTCCCTGGGCCAAGCGAGGGCTGTCCTACAAGACACTGAAAGCCCCTCATTCACAGTGATATACATTTTGGCCCCTGGGGTGGGAGAAAGCCGGTCTGAATTCATGGCCATTTGGCTGGTACAGTACAAAAAGCAGTACCATTTAGTGGTGGCAGCTGGGAGGGTGCTCTCCCCATACCCTCCAACATATCTCAGATGAAAATAGGGACATTATCTTATTTTATTCTTTGGTAGATTTATAAAAAGAAAAACACACACCAATAAATCAATTTTAGAAAGGGGCAAGATAAGATGTGGACGCACAAAGTATTATTATTTTTGAAACCAAGACACCTTGCACTCTGCTCTGCTCCCCCGTTCTTCCCATCCAGGGTGGCCCTGCTCTCTGCATGCTCCTCAGAGCCGGTGCGTCATGTGGGGCTGGACTTCAGTGGCGGCAGCCTCTGTTCCTCATTGCCCACTCTCCAGCAGCCGCTAGGTGCTGCCCAAGGGAGGAGGCTGGCAGCAGCAGCAGCAGCCCCGGAGAGGCAACAGGATGCTCCTTTGCTGCCACCACTGCTAGGGACAAATGCTAGCTCATTCTCTTATCCAAGCTCAGTGGCGGCAGCACTGGCAGGGGAAACAGGGCATTCCGGGATCAAATCAGAAGCCAGAATGGCTTTTGTAATTCTGAGACTGTCGCTGGAAAATCAGGACCCCTGGAGGTTATGCCTCCCTACTCTGGAGTCTACAGCTTCATATATGGTATCTCTTTTCCTCACAACGCATGAAGAACGAAACATTCCATGACATGTTGTGTGAGAAAGCCCCTGTCATAATGGGAGAATGCCAGGCTTCAGTGAGACAGTGTCATTCGCCGCTGCAATTTATTCGCCTAGGCCTGCATTTCCCATGGTGCTTGGCACGGTTGCTATGATGGTAAGCTCGACAAATCAGCTTTCCACAGCGAGGGAATGACTGAGAGAGACCGAGAGAGAGCAAGAGCCACCTGCTTGTCATCTGTGGGAAATTTCTGAAAAGCATATTCTGTTCCCAGGCTAATTTGTCTGACTAGGCCTAATAAAGTAGGGGAGCATCGAGAAAAAGATAGATGGAAGTCAAATGCAGCAAAGTATTCCCAAGCGATTGTGCCTTTTGCAAGAATGTTTCTCTTGTGGAAATTCTTTCTCAGATAAAATGCACTGATGCAATGAGGTTATAGCAAGGGCATATTTGCATTACAGGAAATCCCTGGGCTGGTTTGTGTCGTTTTTGGTACACAGTGCTTTGCTAAGAGCCCATTTCAGTTGTACTGCCTGTCCTCTGCTCATTTTTTCTTCCTTCCTTATGTCCATGAATATTGTTGTGTTGGGCCTCTCCTGGGATGAGGCTGACCCAGGAGAGTTGCAGAGAAGGGCCAAGGGCCAAATGTGAGGCTTGATTCATGGGATTTCAGTCCACATACATTTATTTATTTTTTTGGAGATGAAAGATGAAAGTAACTCTTTCCTGACTTACACTGTTTTTGCAAAGTGGCCCATCTGGGCCCAAAGTGGTGCCCAGATGCCTTCAATGGAGGTTGCAAGGATCACAGAGGATGCTGCAGAGAAGCTTCAGTTTGACACTAGCCTATGAGCACAGACGTTGCTCAAGCATGAGCACCCATCATTTTGATGTGTGATATCCCTGAACTGATTGTTCTACGCATGTGAAAAAGCAATTAGGCTTAGTACAGAGCACAGACTTCATATGAACGTGCCCACACATTCTGCAGAGGTGCAAGGAGATTTTTCTTACTGACCATGCAAATGTAGAGGGTTGCCTCCAACTGCAGACCCTCAAGTGTTCCTATTTTCCAGGGACAGTCCTGGATTCACAGAAGCCGTCCCAGCTTCTGATTTGATCCTGGAATGTCCCACTTTTCCTTAGGACGTCCTTATTACCACCAGAGAAATGTTGGAGGGTATGGAGTTATGCGACCCCCAAGCCAAGGAGATAAGCAACTATACAACCTTTAGAAGACATCTGAAGGCAGCCCTGTATAGTTTTATTATGTTTTTAACTATGCTGGAAGCCACCCAGAGTGGCTGGGTAACCCAGTCAGATGTGCTGGGTATAAATAATAAAATTTATTATTATTATTGACCAGGACATTCCTATTTTCATGGGATAAATGTTGGGGTGTATGCAACTGTTTGTTACTATGTTAAGTATTTTTGTGTTTTTATACTTAAACCACCCTGTGATCCTTGGATGAAGAAATTTAACAAATAAAAAATAGAATGGTTCAGAGTAGAACCATTGGAATTAATAGTCCTAAATTAGCCACACCCATTAATTTGAGTGTACAGGATTCCTTGTCTCTTTTTGGTTTCTGGTGTACGAAAGGCTGTTCTTGGAGGACAGCCAAATACTTTGCCATCTAAACTAGAGAAGAAGAGAGACTTCTAAGGGAAAGTGTCTTGCCCACAAAGGCCGCAACATACTCTCACCAGTTTCCTGACTTTCCAGGGCACACATCTCATTTTGTATTCCAAATCTCACTTTCGATCCAGACTTTCAGATTGTGGTCCTGACTCCCTTCAGTTTTGCATTCAGAGGAAGAAGAACCAGGGGGAGGGTGGGAGAAATCACATATCGATGATTGGTTTGTGTCTGTCAGCATGTTTGCTTGTGCCACTGCCTATGTAAGTCTTCCCAGAAACGGGGCCTGCAGTTCTCTGCTGATTTATACCCTCCACCACCACGATGCCCCCTGCAGTGGATCTGCTTGTTGCTAAAAGGAGAAAACAAATAACACAATTATACTCGGCTAAAGCAATTCCATCAAAAGGATTGTCTCAATTGCACAAATGGCTAATATGAATTAAGCTGCTCAAAGGGGATGCATTAAGAATAGGGGATGGTTTTGGCAAGTTGAGAGGAGACTAGGTGCTTCCTGGGCAGAGCAATCCTGGCTTGGGGGTGGGGGTTGAGAGAGAACATGGCAGAGAAGTTGCCATTTCCAAAGCCCTTCTGGGCTTGCTCTGATCAGGGCAGAAGGTGTGTGGCCTTCTTCCTTCCTTCCTTCCTTCCTGTTGCTTTTTCTTTTTCTTCATTTCCTCTCCCATTGATTTCATCTTCTGGGAACATGACCAAGGAATCAGGAGGGCTTTAGATTAGACAGATATAAAGCGGCCCCTGACATGTCCCTGAATTGCTCCATTTTGGACCCCACCACCCTCAGAACACTGTGGGGAGTGGTGGTCAGCAATGACAGTGGAGCTTTCCATGTCTACGTTGACCTCTATCCATTGATCATCTTCCTTTCCTACTATTGAAAGAGATCAAGATCTAGAACAGCTACCTTCCAAGGGATTTCTCTCTTATGAATGGATTAATTAAAATGCTCATATTTCACCATTTGGGTTAAAAAAAAAGAAAGAAGTCAACAGGGGAACTAATTTCATCATAATAAGC
The DNA here is from genome assembly GCF_964270895.1 of Podarcis filfolensis. Lineage (NCBI taxonomy): Eukaryota > Metazoa > Chordata > Lepidosauria > Squamata > Lacertidae > Podarcis > Podarcis filfolensis. The sequence continues at coordinate 77,998,547 of NC_139604.1, forward strand.
ATAGTGCCATGTTGAATACAGTGGATGCTCGGGTTGCAAACGTGATCCATCTTTCAGAATTTGCCCTCTGTGGTGAATTTGAACCACTACAAAACAGCACCCAATAATTTCAAGGTGGTCTAGATTCTAGAAGGTAGCCCAGGTTGACAGCTCAGGACAGAATCGGGTCATCTACCAGAACAGCTAAAGCATTTTCCACCCCCAAACCAGATCGGAAGCCAGACTGAAAACTCTCTAAATAATTATAATCCAAGAATCCCTTTGTTTGTGACACTGTGGCCCACTCCAACAACTTACCTAAATCAGAAAGAGTGGAAACTGGTCTGAATTTCTTTCAAGGCAATGGATCCAATGACAACTTTCTCTGGGTACATACAAGTATGATTCTGCAAATCCTTATTCTGTTGTACGTTTCATTGATGTTGAGCCAACAATATTATTTACAGTAGTTACGATCTAAAATACGGAAGCCATTTTTATTCTTATTTGTTTATTCTTATTATGTTGTTAATAATAACAATAACAAAGTCAAATCATCGCAAGAGGTGTTGAAATTTTGGGAGGTTGGATAGTTACAATGGGACGGTCTCAGTGGTGGGGTGCACATTTTTGTTTTTATTTGCTTATTATTTTATCAAAATAAAAATAAAATAAAATATGGAAGTGCCTCAAAATTACATGTAGCAGATAAAACTTCTCAAGTTTTGAAAGAAGCTTCATAATTGGTGCACATTAATTTTGAAATGATGCCACAGGCTAACAAATATAACATGAGAATGATTTTGGAATCCCTTTTCCCGTGTGTGTGTGTGTGTTAAATTAAAGGCTCTCCCCCACAAGTCCAGAAAGAGGCTTTTTGAAAGCGACCTTTTTTTTAAACAAACTTACCTTTACATTGCGGGTGATTTTAATCGATATGTGAAGGGCACATGCGGCGCCATATGCTCCTTGCCATCCATTAGTGAGTAGCAGGTCATTAAACTCCCACTAATGTTTCCTAACTATCATCATTGTGGTAGGTTGCCTGCCCCCCCCCCCACTCCACCTGCTTTGTAGCATATGAGCGAAGAGGAGCACTGGTGGCAGATTGCCTTGAAGACAATACGAACTCTCATGCAGGGTGCTTGTTTGTTCAGGCGCAAACAATAGAGACGTTTTGTGGTTACCATTTGCCAGCTACCCAAGGGTTTTGCCAGCCCCCACCCCACCCCACCCCTTTCCTCCCTCCTCCTCCTTCTTCTCTTTGGTGCAAAAATCCAATCTTTCTTTTCCAGTCCCCTTGAATTGACCTGTGATGTTGCAGTGTCATTTCGAGGAGAAATTATTGGAGTGAGAGTGGATCATAACAATAGGGGCCTTGTGCCAAACACATGACAGGACAGGGAGGGCTGTTGGTGGCTCTTACTGAGGAACAGGACGGCGCTCTGGCAGGTGCTCCCATTGTTAAAATCCGCCCCCGCTCATAGACAGTGGTCACAGATGAGTTGATGTCGTTTCATTCAGATTCTTTCTGCATGGAAGTTCTGTGATGTGACACTGGTCAAGTGTCCAGCCTAGCCTTTCTGATATCCGCAGCATAGCCTCTTCTGTAACATAACCCCCCCGCCTCTATTACTAAGATATGTCAATGTTCTGCTAAGCCATATGGCTCCAAGCTAAAGTAACTTTTATACTTTCTGAAGGGAACATAATAACTTAATGTTTACTCTGCTAATATGGGCTTGACAGCCGCCAGTGATCCCGACATTACGCCTTTAAAATGCCATTCAAAAACCTACTTCAGTTCATTGATATAATGCTTATTAATTAATTTCACTAACATTTTTTTTAAAAAACCAACAACACTAGGGATTACTGTTTTTGAGCAGAGAGCTCTTTCTGAGTGCAGCAACTCCAACAAGTTTTGCTACAGCCCTTTATTGTAAAAAATAAAAATCAGTACTGTCAAAATAACATGAAAGATTTTGTTTGAAAAAACAATTCAAGCCCAGTGAACACTATTTGTTAATGTACTGGCTTTACCCAGTGCTGCTTCTGTTATGGGAGCGAATAAGGTCATGCCATAATACATCTGCTTCTGTTTTACTCATTGTTTTGTTCCACTTTTCATTCTGTAGACACTTGCCTTCCTCTGAACAAAACCAAGAATCCTCTTTGGTAAACAATCATTTTGTTTTGTGCAGTCAATACATGATGAGGAATTTAAACTGCGCTTTCATATGGACACTGGCCATTTTCAGCACGAAAGGGAATGTAATCCAATGAAAATGAAAAGCATTGAAAGATGATTACTATTTAAACTGTACGTGGTACCTCGGGTTAAGAACTTAATTCGTTCTGGAGGTCCGTTCTTAACCTGAAACTGTTCTTAACCTGAGGTACCACTTTAGCTAATGGGGCCTCCCGCTGCTGTCACGCTGCCAGTGTATGATTTCTGTTCTCATCCTGAGGTAAAGTTCTTAACCCAAGGTACTATTTCTGGATTAACGAAGTCTGTAACCTGAAGTGTCTGTAACCTGAAGCGTATGTAACCCGAGGTACCACTGTACTTCTTCAAGGAAAGTTGTGTCTTAGAGCACATCTGTATTACTGGTTGGAAGCAGTGTATATGTGTGTGTGTGTATGCAAATTAGGGTTCCCTAGTCCCATCATAGTATTACAGTTTGCAGGATTCTTTGTTCAGGACCCATGACAATTTTAATCAAAGTAGGTTAAATTGGTAGTATAGAATCATAGAACTGTAGAGTTGGAAAAGACCTTAAGGGTCATCTGGTCTAACCCCCTGCAATCCAGGAATCCGGCCCACAGCCATTCCTTGGTCGGCATGAAGCACCAACCTTCTGGTTAATAGCCAGACATAGTCACCCGTTGCACCACAGGGACCAAATGCAGATCATTATCATGGCAGCAGCAATGTAATCATTATAATAGCTTAATGAGAGGGACACAGCTCAAGCCATACTCCCATGTGTACATCACAGTTCCTGCCAATGTAACCTTCCTGGCAGAAGGGGATGGGGAAACTGCTTGTGTGCCGGAGCCCCTGATCCATGCAGTGTGCTCAGAACTGCATGGCCCAGTCTTTGGAGTCCTGGAAGCATTAAAGCTGTGTGCTGGATCAGATACATAGCTGTTTTCACTGATGTTTTCTGCAACTGGTCAACCACTGGAAGCCTGCAAGTGGGACTTGAACATAACAGCATTACCACCAGTTGTGATTTCCAGCAATTGCTATTCAGAGACGTGCACATCTGACAGAGGAGGAGGCAGAACATAGCGTTGTGGCTGATAGCTCCCTCCTCCGTGAATTTGCCTAATCCTCTTTCAAAGCCATCCAAGTCGGTGGCCATCGCTACATCTCGAAGCATCAACCATGTCTCTTTGTGCAGCATTCATAGAAGGACATGTCAGGCACAGCGAAGGCAGGTTAAACAGTTGTGATTTGGTGCCCAGCTTTTCCGATAGAATGTTTTGGAGGTTGTGTGTATTTGCATTGGCAGGAGGTTCAGTCAGTTGGCTTTGTCTTGTTTGGCAGACATAAATTGCCACTGTAGCTGTGATAGCGCAAGCCAACTTTTCTGTTGCTGCAGCTATGGGGATCGAGGGAACTGGGCTTTAGAAAAGGGAGGAAAATCCCCAAATATCTGAAACATATAAGAAGATTAAAGAAGAGGAGAGACTGAAAACTGATTAAGGGGTATTATAGTTTAATGACTATTAAAGTCTTCCAAATGCAGCTGGATTTGACAAATGCAACCGAGGAGGTTTTTCTTCTTCTTCTTCTTCTTTTCCTCCAAAATTACAATAATTGCATAGGAGAATGCTCTTACATCAGTGCCGAAAAACGGTATCATCTGTAATTGGAGATACAGAAGTATTAGCCATAGCCAATGAACTGTAAAGAGAGTTTGGGTGGATTTTTTTAAAGTCCATGTTTCCAATGCATTTAATTATAATATATACTTGGGTAATTAGTACCTGTCACATCAAAAAATAGAGAGAAATTCAATGGCAATCACCCTCACCCAATAAGTGGACAATTAAGGTACATGGTTAAGGGTTGTTTTAATCCCATACACATGGAAATATGCTTGGATTGCTCAATTTGAGAAATAAGTCTATGAGCACCTGGTAGGGCTCTGACCCATCCAGAGTGTCCAAAATGGACCACAAAGGCAAAGGCCATGGTGGTGCTTTGTGAGCTACAGGATCTGAACATCTGTGATTGTGGGCATCTGGCCTTATCCAAAGAGCAGACTTCCAGCCATGACCTTCTTTTTATAGATGAGAATGAAATGCTGCTAATCTGGTTGTTCCAGTTCTCAGCAGGTTAATGGGGTCCACTGGGAATCTGACATACTGGAGGAAAGGAAGGGAGGCAAGCTGTATTGATCCATTACCTACTATGCGGAAAGCCAGTATGGATGAACATCAAGAGGTAAGAGGAACAGGGGGAATAAAGTTGGGATGGGAAGCTGAGGGACTGAAAGTTGAGGGTAACTGCTTTCTAGGAGTGCTGTGGCTAGACAGTCCATGCCAGTTCTTTCCTGGACATGTTCATGATGAGGACAGTTGACCAACCTGGCCTATATATATTAGCTTATTAGCAACATCACAATTGTATATGTCGGCTGTAAAGTCATTCTATATCTTTAGGCACCAGTTGAAACATTTATTTTCCACCAGGCTATTGACTTTTAATTATCTGTGGGTGGGATGTTTTAATTTTGTCTTTAAAAAAATATTATTGTCTTTTACATTTTTATCTGTCTTGCTTTATGCTGGTTTTATTGTATGTGCTTGTTTGTTTTAAGTCACTTTTTTTAAAAAATGTGTCCAGTAAGTTTAAATGATAATGGTGATGTAGCTTTTTTCCTGTACTATCATCCTGTGATCATTTTCATAGAAAGGAATATAGGCACAGCTGCCTTATACCGAACCAGACAATCAATTCATCTAGTTCAATACTGTCTACACCATGGGTAGGCAAACTAAGGACCGGGGGCCGGATCCAGCCCAATCGCCTTCTAAATCCGGCTTGGGACAGTCCAGGAGTGAGCGTGTTTTTACATGAGTAGAATGTGTCCTTTTATTTAAAATGTATCTCTGCATTATTTGTGGGGCATAGGAATTCGTTCATCATTATTTTTCCAAAATATAGTCCCCCCCCCCAGGTCTGGGGGACAGTGGACTGGCCCCCTGCTGAAAAAGTTTGCTGGCCCCTGGTCTACACTGAATGGCAGTGACTTTTCAAGGTTTCAGAGAGATATTGCCTAGGACTGGAGATCTTCTGCATGCAGTGCAAATGTTCTTCATCTGAGATACTGGGATTTCCCAAAGATATGCTAAATCTTCTCAACATATTGTTATATTTCAGTAGGATCTCATCTTGAGAATTACTGTGCTCCACTTCAAATGCTGGAAACTAGATGGTTCTTAGAAATCTGGAGCACGAAGAAGCCATCTTATTAATTTCTGTAAGTCCAGTCAATAACATTTTCAAATCCCCACTGCATTCATGGCTTCTAGTGCTGCTTAATAGCCATAAAACTGTTGAAATATCTGTTTGTGTACAATAAAAATCAACTATATATGTTGGAAAGTGGTTTGTTTGTCTATTTTGTCTTTCTGTTCTCCATAGGTTTAGCTTCCTCTCAAGATATCATCACCAACCTTGGCATACGTTTTCTGAGCTGGGGTCATTGCTGACGTTTGGACACTGGCCACCATTTTAATTCAATATGGCAGATCTAAATGGGACTTTGGCATGACTTCATAAATATTTTGGCATGGGCACTCACTACTTCTAGAGGTTCCATCACTAGAAGTTTCCTGAGGTACAGTTCTGAATCAAAATGCCAGACCAAAATGTGAAACAAACAAATCACACAGCCCGTTTAAAAATCACATTATCTTTGGGTTTCTACAAATTCCCTCTGGGCAGAAATCAAGGGATGCATATGTGAACCCATGCCCTGTGCCCACCCATGTGGCTTGCGGCTGCACGCATGAAGTTGGCCTGGGAAGCCAATGACACTAAAATCTAGCTTGATGAGTGGTTTGGCTGGATTGATCATGCTGCCAACAGATGAAACGTGCCAGTTCATTTCACTAGTAGAGTGAAACCTATGAATATTAAGTACTAGCTAGTAAATATGGTACATAATCCTGGCAATGCTCAATATTTTAAATGCTCTGGTCTTGACACATTATCACATTGGGGATACAAACACACACACACGAGTATATTCTAGACAGTGCAAAGGCATGAAATGAAAACAGAGAAGAGCATATGAAAAGCTTATCATCCGCAATGCAGAAAGCAAAGTTTCAAAATGGGTTTAGAAACACTAGATGCTTGCTAATTTTGGGGATGGGAGAGGGATTTCATAAACGAGAAGAACCACAGACTGGACAGGGTGAAAAGGTTGCCCATAACTAGACTTTTTGTTCCTGAAACGACCGGGACCATTACTGAACAACAGACAAAAGTGAATAAATGGTGGGCATCGTTGCTTTGTTGCTGCTCCCCAGTTTAAGGATACTCTTGTCCTCCTTCTGCCCCATCTATATTTGACAAGTTTGCTTTCAGCAGATATGACAGGCACTGGTGGGGGTCACTGGCCCAGTTCCACATTTCCACACTTGGCTTGCTCCGAGTTCACTGGCCTGAACTAATATCTCCAAAGGAGGTCGTACTACTGAACATTATGAGTTTTTGCACATTAAACATGCATTGGTGGCTCCCCTCTGCTGATCTGACAGCTGTAGAAAAATAAAGAAAATTCAGTTTGAACTTTTTAAAAAGCAGGGGCTTAATTTATGTCCAGTACTTTTGTCCCCCAGTTTCTTTTTCATGTGCCAATTGCAAAGCTCAGGGGAGATAATAACATGGAGGGGTTTCTGCTCTCGGCTTCCACGTGCCTTTCTGAGCTCGTGTCTCAGGGGCTGAGCCAAATCTACAGCGAAGAGAAGAGTTTTCAGATGGAAATTGGATGAAACAATGCAATCATCTGTCTCACAATCTGTTTTTTTTAATATATATATATATATATCTAAATATCTATGAAGAAAGTATTTTTTTTTTCCTCCCCCAAGGGAATTTTTTCTTTCAGAGGGTTTTGTATAAAAAGGGAGGCTCATGAATGCTGATGGAAAGGGACGGGCACCTTTGTGATTTCTGTGCAGCGACGATAAAACGATTTAATAAAATCAGAAAACACAGATGTTGCTTTGAGCATGTTTGATGTCTTTTAAAAATAGCTGGGAACAATTACTTTTTTCAGATCAACAATAGGAGCTCATGACAGACAAAGTCGGGAACGTTCAATGAAGCTGAATGTTGGAAGTTTCAGGACAGACAAAATAAAGCACTTCTTCACACAGTGCATAGCTGATCTACAGAACTGGCTCCCTCAAGAGGCAGTGATGGCCACCCTCTTGGGTGATGACTTTAAAAGAGGGTCAGACAAAATCATGGAGAATAAGGCTATCCGTGGCAGCTTGCAACAGCAATAGGTTCTGCCTCCACTATCAGAAGCTGTGGCTGGGAAACACAGGAAGAGAAAGTTCTGTTGTGCTCATATTCTTTTTGTGAATTTCCCATGGGTCTCTGGTTGCCCAGCATGAGAACAGAGTGCTGGGCTGCATGGACCTTATGCTCTTAAGGGCTCTCCAAAACCTGGAGCTGGCATTGTAAAGGTAAAGGTAAAGGGGCCCCTGACCATTAGGTCCAGTCGTGGACGACTCTGGGGTTGCGGCGCTCATCTTGCTTTATTGGCCGAGGGAACCGGTGTGCAGCTTCCGGGTCATGTGGCCAGCATGACTAAGCTGCTTCTGGCGAACCAGAGCAGCGCACAGAAACGCCTTTTACCTTCCTGCACTTTGATGTGCTTTCAAACTGCTAGGTTGGCAGGAGCAAGGACCGAGCAATGGGAGCTCACCCCGTCGCGAGGATTCGAACCGCTGACCTTCTGATCGGAAAGTCCTAGGCTCTGTGGTTTAACCCAGAGCGCCACCCATGACAAATCTTCTTAGAACTGCATACAATTTTTCCTCCCATCCTTCCTTCCAGTAAAACAAGAGGTTGGGAACGTAAGTCCTAGGGGCCAAATGTTGCCCTGTACACCTTTCTGCCTGATGCTTGGGACTCTCCCTAAGCCACACCCCATCTCCAGTCAGATGCTCTTTGCCTGGGCCATATCTCTTGTTGCCTTGTTTCACATCCTCCTTGAGTGTCTTTGCCTGGCTGGAATGGGCCCTTGAACTCTGATAATGACTCTTGCTTGCCTGGATGAAGGACAGAGAGGGGTGTGTGTAGAAAACTAACCGAATGAACAAAGGCAACATTTATATTCATTGCTTAGCTTCCACACTTGGTAGCTAAGAACTATTCCCTGTGTTGGTCTTTTCCTCCTCCCTCCCAACCCCTTTTCCTTTTGTGTTGTGTCTTTCAGAGCCTGAGGGCAGGGAATGTCTTCTTAGTATTCATCTTTGTAAGCTGATATGGTGGCTTTCATTTCCTCCCCTCTTCCATAGCGCCTTGAATATTGCATTGTTTGGGGGCATTCCAAGGGGAGGAAAAGCCATTAATCGCCCCCCCTTTTCTTTTCCCTATTCCCCCATTACAAAAGAAAGAAGAAGAAAAAAGGAACATGAGGAATTAAACAGATGGCAATTGAAGAAAGAGCGATGAAATGAACAAGTCTTTAAAAATAATGAAATGATTAACGGAGTAACAAAATGAACGTAGAGGGAGAGAGAATGAGAGAGAATGCTCATATAGTGACAAACTTCGTCACCTTTCATAGTGCATCACATTCTCATGAACGTTGCCTTTGTTTGTATTTAATTTATTTCTTTGAAAGCTAATCCCTTTCCCTCAGTAGTGCTGGAGAGCCCATCTACACTGGCTCCCTCCCTGCAAATGAGACAAAAACCTGTATAGCTGACACACCTCTAAGAAACCCATCTCCCCATCCATTGCATGTGAACTGTATCTATGATGCTATTTGGGGGCTGTGGAGCTATGACCAAAAGGCTAGAATGCGGATGGATAATCCTCACTTTCTCCTTCCCTGTAACAATCATACCTGATGCAAAACCAAACACTCAGCTAAACACAGAGCAGCTTTTTGCCAGCTTTTTTTTTTTTGTCCTTGTGCCTTTTCTCTAGTCCAAGACTACTCCTCTGCGGCCACCTGTTCACCCCTGTAGTTTGGTCCTCCTCCATCTTTGCAACACAAAAGCGTTTCAGAGCTATAAGTGAATAACAAAAGGTCATCAATCCACTCAACTGCCTTAACGACTCTCTGGGTGCCACTAATGTGAAGCGTCTTAACTTCCCTGTGGGGTGGTTCACCCTGGGTGATTGTGTCATTATATTCATGGCAGGCCATTATTTTATTATCATTTATTCATTAGGCTGGCACAACCTAATCCTTAACTTCTAGAACAGGTTATAAACAGTCTCGGGATGTTATCGTCCATTGGTAGGAGAAGGGCTTGTAACTGTCCAGCGTATTTAATGTTAATATACTGAATACAGTGTTGCTACTTTTACAAGGGCAAATGACATAGCCGATCATTGTTTAACACATGAGATCTGCAACAAAATGTTGCAGCATGGAGTGCTCTTATTCAGGTTTCCAGTTGCAACATTCTATTGTCCACCCCATCTTTTCTTGCCTGGCCCTCAGTCTATCAGCATTCTGTGACCAGTGAGTATTCTCAGTCCTCCTTGAGCTGTTCTGGTTTTCTTTCTCCTTTGGATTCCCACCCCCTAAACTTTTATTTCGTACTTCTGAGAATCCTTGGTGTTACCTCAAGCCTGCAGACACGTGTGTGTGTGTGTGGTGCTGTTTTGTCTACCTAAGTGCATAGATAGCATGACAGGGCAGCAGCGACACTCACTTGACCTTTGTTTGGTTATGCTGCTGCTTTATGGGAGGTAGGGAAGCAGGTGGCGCTGTGGTCTAAACCACTGAGCCTCTTGGGTTTGCCGATCGGAAGGTTGGCAGTTCGAATCCATGCAACAAGTGAGCTCCCATTGCTCTGTCCCAGCTTCTGACAACTTAGCAATCTGAAAGCACACCAGTGCAAGTAGATAAACAGGTACCACTGTGTTGGGAAGGCAAACGGTGTTTCCATGCACTCTGGCTTCCATCATGGTGTTCTATTGTGCCAGAAGCGGTTTAGTCATGCTGGCCACATGACCCAGAAAGCTATCTGTGGACAAATGCTGGCTCCCTCGGCCTGAAGCGAGATGAGCACCGCACCTCATAGACACCTTTGACTGGACTTAATCTGCCCAGGGGTCATTTACCTTTACCTTACCTTTATGGGAGATAGAATGGATGGGGCAAGGAGGTACCTAGGTCACTGTGGTGCAAACACATCACTGGGAGCACTGGATTGGCTCTGCTCGCGTTTGCACCATGCCTCATTCCCCACCTCCTGGTAAGCTGCAGCAGTGCAACTGTCTGACTTGAGGTCAGGCGAGCATTGCTGCCCCGCCATGCTGGCTGCTACTGCCCACTTATATTTATTGTTACTAGACATGAAGGGTGTGTGGGCAGGGCCAAATGGAGGAGGGGGAGGAGGAGGCAGATGTCATTGTAATTGCCCAAGTGGTCTTGATCAATGTAGCATCACTATAGGGCATTGTGGGAATTGCAACAGTGGTTGCAGTACACTCATTGGAGTCCTGGTAAATGTTTCTCAGCGCAGTGGGGCCAGCCATGGGGTCTTGTGTCTTCCTTTGAGATGAGAAGGAAAACGTTACGCTATCATATAGTTAATAGGATGCTGTTTTGCAAAAGGTATCTGGACTTCTAGTGTCTTTCTGGCTTTTCACGTATCATTTATTTGTGAATTGCATTTATATTCCACCTTCTTCTCCAAGGAGCTGCAGGTGGTGTACATGGTTCTCCCCCTCCTCACCTTGTGAGATAGGTTAGGCTGTGAGATAGTGACTGGCAGTGAGCTTTAGGGCTGAGTGGGGGTTTGAACCTTGCTCTCCCATGTCCTAGCCCAACACTTTAACCACTACACCACACTGGCTTTCAACAAACTTCTTAAATAAAGCCCATTTATTGTTTCCACACAAAATTTGCTACTCTGCAGTGTCTTTTTCTTCTTCTGTGGCGCTCACTTGTAGCCAAGTAAGATTGTGTTCCATAAACTGGTTTTAACAGTGAGTCCATAAGTGACTGTGGAGGCCAATTCTGGATCCACACGTCCTTCCACAGTAGGACCATACCGTATTTTTCATTCTATAAGATGCACCCGACCATAAGACGCACCTAGTTTTAGAGAAGGAGCTGCGCAGCACCTCTCCAGCAAAGCGAAGCCAGGAGAGCAAGAGGGATCGGTGTGCACCGACCCCTCTCGCTTTCCTGGCTTCAGCGAAAGCAACATGAAGCCATGGAGCCTGCATTCGCTCCATAAGACGCACACACATTCCCCCTTACTTTTTAGGAGGAGAAAAGTGCGTCTTATAGAGATAAAAATAGTGTAGGTTTCCAGGTGGTAGTTGATCATGGTGAGGATTTGCCAAGCATGCTTTTCTCTTAGCACATTTCTCCCTTTCATCCTGAGTTTGAGCATTTTCAAAACCCACGACACCTTTGGTGAAGACTGTTCTCCAACTGGAGCGCTTGCAGGCCAGTGTTTCCCAGTTGTCAGTGTTTATACTACATTTTTTAAGATTTGCCTTGAGAGAGTCTATAAGCCTCTTTTGTTGATCACCAGCATTGCGTTTTCCATTTTTAAGTTCGGAATAGAGTAGTTGCTTTAAAGTCTATATGGATGAACAAATGGAACAGAAGCACCTTCTGAATTACAAGAGAACTTTGTAAGTCACAGACGAATTGGAGCAGACCCCCCTAGCTGTATACATTTATTTATTTTTGGCAAAGTAAATGGAGAATCAGGTGATAAAGCGAAATCAACAGATGGGGAAATTGGGGAACAGCTAAAGGACAAACAAACAAAACAGCAAACAAATGGCAGTGGCAAACAAACTTTTGGAAGAAACAGATTTTAAAAGGCGTTTGCCAAATGAGCAAACTTTTCTTTCTCTTGCTGGGACATATGTAACCTGTTTTTCTGTCTATTTTTGGATGCGAAGAAGTGAACACATGCTGGGCTTTAATAAATCTTGTTGCAGCCACAATAGGCAAGGACCAAACTTGATGCACGTTTGCTTAACTGACCAATAGCCTTCATTTCAACCTTGTTATCCTTAAGCTTTAAAATAAATGTTCGACTGGGCTGCTGTTGGTGGGCAACTAGGGAAGTGTACAGAGGAACAGAAAAATGGACTTTGCATTTATGGACATCTTTCCTGCCTCCCCGTTTCCTTTGCAATGCCTTGGACCCACCAAATGTGCTGCTCCTGGGGGCTGGGGGATCTTTGTGAGTATTGTGGGATATAATGTGTTTGGGAGGCCATAGATGGAAGGAAATTGCTCCCTCCTTATTTGAATGGAGGAACAACTTAAGGTCCAGTCCAGAAGGATTGTCTTGTGGGACCAGACCAAAGTTCATCCAATCCAGAGTTTTGTTCCCCATCACAGCTCACCAGATGTTTCAGCAGTGGCACAAATTGCTTCTAGGTGATATAGGAATGCCCTTTAGTTTCCCATAGGCTGTGTATGTTTGGACCGAAGCATATATTAAGGGTGTCCTGCAGCTTGGTGTGTACCCCATCTAAGAAGACAAACAACTGTGATTCCTGCATTGCACAGGTTGGGTCCTTCCAACTCCAAAATGCAATGATTCTATGAAATAGGGGGGATTTGGGTCATTATCTTACATTACCAAATTCAATCACACCATGAATGAAGACAGTAATGTCTGCCCTTGTGGGAGAACTGCTGCATCTGCATTTCTGAATTTTGGCTATATCCTGGCCTTTTTTCAGCAGGAACTCACTGGAACTCAGTTCCAGCACCTCTCAGCTGGGTGCCAATGCCATTCTAAGAAAATGAGGGAGGTCTTCATGGTGAGTTCTGACATCTCTTTTTCTAGAAAACTAGCACAGGCCATTTACCGTATTTTTTGCTCTATAAGACTCACTTTTTCCCTCCTAAAAAGTAAGGGGAAATGTGTGTGCATCTTATGGAGTGAATGCAGGCTGCGCAGCTATCCCAGAAGCCAGAACAGCAAAAGGGATTGCTGCTTTCACTGCGTAGCGATCCCTCTTGCTGTTCTGGCTTCTGAGATTCAGAATATTTTTTCCCTTGTTTTCCTCCTCCCAAAACTAGGTGCGTCTTGTGGTCTGGTGCGTCTTATATAGCAAAAAATACGATGCTTTCTGAAAGGGTCAACCATGTCCACAATTTACACCCAGTTCTGGCAGAAAACAAAGATGTTAGAGACATTTTCTTTAAAAAAACCCAATCAAATAAATGTACTTTGAACCATTACTTGAATCTGCCTGACATTTATTTATTTGTTTATTTATTTAATTAATTTATATACCACCCTTCATCAAAAGATCTCAGGGTGGTTCATGGAATGAAATGCATTATAAAACACAAGTAAATAATTAAGCCAAGACAACAAAACAATACCCCCCCCTTTGGGAGTTTTAGTCCGCTCTGGAGGGGGCACCTCACATCCACTTATGTGAAAAGAGGGGCAAATATGATAGCAGTGTTTAAACTCACCATTACAAACAACAGGAACAAAACAGAGCTTCAGATTTAACAGAAAAGATTTGGACCTGAATAACAAATCAAATGAGAATGATGCAGAACAGAATGTCACAGATTGGGGTGCTTTCAAACACTACAGATACGAGAGGAAGCTTGTTGCTTCACACCAAACATCTCAAGGGCTTTCTCATCTAAACCCTGAAGCATTGCCTGTGGAACATCTCACTGATCACAGAATTAAAGGTAAAGGTAAAGGGACCCCTGACCACTAGGTCCAGTTGTGGCCGACTGTGGGGTTACTGCGCTCATCTCGCTTTATTGGCTGAGGGAGCCGGCGTACAGCTTCTGGGTCATGTGGCCAGCATGACTAAGCTGCTTCTGGCGAACCAGAGCAGTGCACGGAAATGCTGTTTACCTTCCTGTTGGAGAGGTACCTATTTATCTACTTGCACTTCGATGTGTTTTTGAACTGCTAGGTTGACAGGAGCAGGGACTGAACAACAATCCCATTGCGGGGATTCGAACCACCAACCTTCTGATTGGCAAGCCCTAGGCTCTGTTGTTTAACCCACAGCGCCACCCACGTCCCTGATCACAGAATTGGGTAGCATCAAATGATGGGTTGGGCCCAGACTAGGAGTGGACCCACAGTTAGTCATGCTTAGAGTAGACCTACAGAAAAGCATGACTGTCTTAAGGCTCAGTGATTTAAGTGGTTCTGCTCTAGCCCATTATGTACAGAGTCATCTTAGCTTCACAATGGTAGGTTAGAGTAAGTGCTCTGTTATCTTCTGGCAACACTTAGGGTGCACTTAGACATGAGGATTATTGCATTATTTTCCTGTAATCATTTCCTATAATGAGGCTAATACTTTTGTCCTGCTTTCTAACATTCTTTTATACAGTGGTACCTCGGGTTACATACGCTTCAGGTTACATACGCTTCAGGTTACAGACTCCGCTAAACCGGAAATAGTACCTCGGGTTAAGAACTTTGCTTCAGGATGAGAACAGAAATCGTGCTCCGGGGGCGCGGCAGCAGCAGGAGGCCCCATTAGCTAAAGTGGTGCTTCAGGTTAAGAACAGTTTCAGGTTAAGAACGGACCTCTGGAATGAATTAAGTACTTAACCTGAGGTAGCACTGTACTGCATTACCAGTTGCACTGTGGAACTGTGGCTTTTTGACCAATATACTGCCATGTCGCGCTACATTCCATTCACACCAGTGGGAATGATGTGACACACCAGCAGATGTCATCGGACATCTCTCCGCTCCTCATGTGCATGTGTGCTTCTCTTCTCCCATTATTTCCCCCTGAAAACATTGGGAAACAATAGTATGCTGCCACATCACCCAAACTTTCATCCCATAATTTTACGGGTTAAAGGGGTTGCAAATGGATTTTTTTCCCTGGAAGCAATTAGCATGGAAATAAGCACCAAACGTCCACTAGATCCTGCTAGATTTACAAAAGCGGTTTTTATGTTGTGTAAAAGATCACATAAAACATGACAATTATCAGGAAAGGAAACAGGAAAATGCAGTCTTAGAGATGATCTTTCTGATCCCAGCTGGATGGAAAATGCATTGGCCCTGTCCCTGGTCAAAAATGCCTTGATCACCAGTTACTCTACTTTTGTCATATTCTGCTGTTGACTCTATGCTTCTACAGTCATACCTCAGAAGTTGAATGGAATCTGATCTGGAAGTTCGTTCGACTTCCAAAACATTTGGAAACCAAGGCGTGGCTTCCGAATGGCTGCAGGAAGCTCCTGCAGCCAATTGGAATCCGTGGAACCCGCGTCGGATGTTCAGGTTCCAAAGAACGTTCGCAAACTGGGACACTCACTTCCACGTTTGTGGCATTCGGGAGCCAAAATGTTTGACTTACAAGGTGTTCAACTTCCAAGGTATGACTGTACTATGTTGTATACTACTCTGAGTGCTCCCTGTGCACACATCAGAGAATGCAGCATAAAAATTATATGAAAAAATAATTGAACAAATAAATTTCCAAAACAGAAAGGTCGCTTGTGGTAGAATCCAGCTCAGAAATCCAAACTAACAGTAAACAGCTTGGAGAAGTCCACTGGTAACCTCAAGGCTAGATTACTGTAATGTGCTCTGTGTGGGGCTGCCCTTGGGTCTAGTTCAGAAGCTCCAGCAAGTGCTAGATGCAGTGTCCAGATTGCTGATGGGGGAATCTGGCTCACGCATGTGACACCATTGTTAAAGCAGCTGCACTGGCTGCCCATCTACTACTGAGCCAGGTTCAAAGTCCTTGTATTAATTTACAAAGCTTTGAACAAATTAGGTCCTTGGTACTGTCGGAACCCATATATTACAACTCGATCACTGAGATCACCTACAGGAGCGTCGTTGGTCATTCCCCGAGTTGGCAGGGCTCAACAACAAAAAACCAAGGCTGGCTCTAGACACATCAAAAAAGTGTTTCAGGAAAACACACTGTAAACTTCATAAAGGGAAATCATGTTGGCAAAAGATGGGACTCTACAGCACCATCTGGTGTCACAGTGGACCCTCCGGATATGAACTTAATTCGTTCCGGGGGTCCATATGTACCCCAAAAAGTCCACAACATGAGGCGCAGCTTCTGCGCATACGTGCGGTGCACAGAGCGCTTCTGTGCATATGCGCAGTGAAACCCGGAAGTATACACTTCCAGGTTTGCCGCATTCGCAACCCAAAAGTTATGTTACCCAAAGGTAATGTAACCTGAGGGTCCACTGCAAAGCACTTTTTCTTTACTAATGTAGTTGAGTCCAGAGTATTTCGTTTCATTGGCCTCATCCTGTGGAATACTCTACCAATAGAGATCTAGCAGGCTCCTTCTGTTTCAACTTTCAAACGTCGACTTAAAACTTTTCTATTTCACCAGGCCCGTGCATGCAATTAACAACCTATGTCTTCATAATAGTTATCAAATTTTAATTGTATGATTTTATGTATGGTTGTTTTGAACTGCATTGATATTTTCTTTATGAATTAGTGGTATAGAAATAGTTTTAATAAAGAAAGAAAGCCATGAATAGCAGTGAAAATCATAGCAAAAAACAGAAGCATTTGGATATCAGCTTTTGATATTCCTTTGTAGCTTTCAGATTCTGCAAAGCTCTACACACACACCTATACATAGACCGAAAACATAATTTCAGATATAAACAATTTGGCAAGAGCAGTGGAGCCCTCTCATTGTATAGTCACATTAACACACACACCCCGCCGCCCCGGTCAGCATGATAAATTGCTAATTTTGGGCCATGCATTTAACAGAGCAGAACAAAACAATGACACCATGGAAAATCCGAAAGGTATCTGGGGGACTGAGTTTATATTTACATTTGGCACTCTCAGGAAGCAGTCATTAGGGTGGAAACACCACTGAAGAATATTAGGCTATAAGTGCAGTACTCGGCTGTGTCTCAAATCCATAGATGCACTGTGGATTAAAAACAAGAATAAGCGTGTTGGGGGAAAACACTCCTTAGTTTTTAGATTTCCACAATTCTTCCTCATCTGGCTAGTTATTTCCTGCCGTTTTAGAGTTCTTACGTATTTGGAAAGGCTGTTTGTTGCTTGGAAGCAACTACTAAATTTACAGAAATAGAAAATCTTGCCGCTGCAGTTGTCATAGCCTAGAGTAAAAGTACTTGTACACCTCATCAAATCCCTTTTTGTATGTTACTGATCTGTAGAGGCAAATCAAGTTAGCCCTATCCCAACAGTCGTGCTGGTCCTCTTGACCCCACTGTGGTTGTTGGGCTGAGAATAACACATTCAGTGGGGAGCCTTTTTATGCAGGGAGGCGCAAAATGAGCCATTTAGAATCCTGGGCAACCTGTGCTTTAATCATAGAGAGAGCCTTCATGTATAAAGAAGGTTCCCCACTGCAGAAATTATTCCACAGCAGTAGAGTTAGGAGGACCAAATGTGACTTTGCAGGTGGGACTAAATCCCAGAGCCAAAGCCCCCTTCAACACACTTCCCCTTCACGCTTGAGCAATGCATGAGGAGGGCTTAAACCATCTGAAATGATTTCATAGCTAAAAGGAAAGGCCCATTCGTTCAGCTAGGGGATGATCTATCTGAGACCTGGTCCTCACCAAGAGAGTAGAACCGATTGATGAACAGGAAGTACTGGGGACCTTGGGAGGAAGTGATCATGTCCTCTTGGGTTTCATCATACAGAGGCAAGGGAAAGCTGAGTGTAGTTGGACATGCACTCTTGACTTAAAGAAGGCCGATTTCAAAAAGCTTAAGGAGCTAGTGGGTGATATCCCATGGTCAGAAATACAGTGGTATCTCAGGTTACAGATGCTTCAGATTACAGACGCTTCAGGTTACAGACTCTACTAACCCAGAAATAGTACCTCGGGTTAAGAACTTTGCTTCAGGATGAGAACAGAAATCATGCGGCGGCGGCGGCAGCAGCAGGAGGCCCCATTAGCTAAAATGGTACGTCAGGTTAAGAACAGATCTCCAGAATGAATTAAGTTTTTAAAGCCAAGGTACCACTGTACTTAAAAAGAAGAGAGTCCAAGATGGAAGGGAGATTCCTCAAGGCGACAAATGCAGACAATTCCAACAGGAAGAAAACATCGGAGACATATAAAGAAACCAGTGTGACTGCGTAAGCAGCTTACAAGGGAAGTAACAGTACTTCTCTGTTCTGCCTTGGTCAGACAATGCTTGGAGTACTGTATCCAGTTCAGGGTGCCACAGTTTAAGAGGGATATTGACAAGCTGGAATGTGTGTACCTTTCATAGTATTTTTCTTTGTATTTTGAGATACAAGCACCCCTCTTCAACACTACTTTTAGGTCTAGTTGAAGTGTCAATGAATATTTTAGTAACCTCAGATTTGATTTGATTTTTGGAAAAAGCATGCGAACCATTGCAGTGCACTCTGCACTGCTTCAATCCCATTAACACTTACTTAGGAGTAAGCCCCATTGAACTTAATAGAACTTACTTCTGAGATGACATGCTCCCTTGGTTAGGTTTTTTTAAGTATGTTTTGCTGTTAAAATACCATGTATATATAGTTTTCTATCCTGAGTGATCTAGGATCTGTAGGTATGGGATATAAATTCAGCAGTTAAACAAAGAAGCAAACATAAAATTTTAAAAATCTCAAGGTGGAAAAATTGCAGATTAGGAAATGCTGACCTACACCCAACTGTTGACTTGCAATCAGTGCCAGTCAAAGCATATGCAAATCCTTGTGGATGGTCTAGTGAACGGAATTAAATTCCTGTGCCCTTTGATTGTGATTAACATAGGCTCCCTTATCATTGAGTCCTTTATGGAATTAGAAGCACAGTGCTTCTTCTATAGACCTACACCAGCTCTCCTATGCTAGATTTTTGTTTTGTTTCACAATGGGTGAGATGCATTTAATTTATTGTAGGAAACTCTTAAAGATGCAGGATCTTTTAAGAGCCTTTTACAATAGACGTGAAGCACTTATTTAATCCCATTGAATGGGGACTAGATTTACTAGCTGAGCCAGACATGATTTTTGTTCGGGAGTCATCCTGGAGTACATCGAAGTTTAAAGAGCTTTTTAGAGAAACCGAGGCGAAACAAAAGAAGTAAATTTTGAGAAAGGACTTTGTCAAGAAGGTTTAGATGTTAAACACAGAGAGAAAAGCACGGTGGCTTGACTAAAATGAATGTTGGGGTTTGCCGAATCGCTGCTGATACTGCAAGAGATGCTAATGAAGCACTTTAAATGCAGGCCCGGTGTACAGAAAAGGGGCAATTTCATACGAAAGTGCAGCAAGGTTAGGGAATCAAAGAAGGTGCACTTCAGAGCTGCAAAAAACGACAACGCTCCATTGTAAGGCCTTTTTTTCTTCTGGCTTCAAACATGTTTTAAGTACACCATTTACTAACTTGTACAACCTAGATTGCTCACTGATTAAGAATTTATGACCAGAAACAAACCTGTTGGGGAGGATGGGGGCGGGGGGAGCAAAGTTTTGATCCTTACAGTCGCAACATAGCACAGTTTGAATGAACTTAACCTGGGCACTGTGGGGGGCGCACAATATGTTTTTTAAGCTCAGGGGCCTAGCGCTGGAGCTCAAATGGAATCTCGTCTTTCAATAACAATTAAAACAAAAGCAAGGGGGAAGCGGTGGCTGGGGGGGGGGTGGAGAGGAGAAATGTTGCAGACCATCTGTGACCCATCAACCTGCCACAATGCGGGCTGTTTCATTTTGGGCTTAATTTATCCACTTATTTCTGGATTGTGCCCCAATTGACCTTTTTAGCTCATGAGCTTCCCCCGCTCCCTCCCCATTTTTTCCAAAAGCTTATATATATATATATATATATATATATATATATATATATATATATAACTGCAGGGATGCTTACGGCAATCCTGCTCAGTAGACTGACTGCTGGTGAAGATGTCAATGGCAGTTGAAGCCCATCAGCCCCAGTTGTCTTCGTGCTGTACTGTCCCCAATTCCCCAACAGTGCGGACGGCTCTCACTTTTTGCATGAAGCACCTGAGCAGCTTAGAACAGGGATGGGCAATTCCACTGATTTCCATTTCTCATGTTTCTAGTCATAAGACCAGCTCACATCATCATTTTGCTTTTTTATTTTTTATTTTTTAAAAACAGTCATTATAACTGGTCAGCATTTTGATGTTTGTTACTAAAGGTGTTTTGAGAACAAGTTCTTGGTCCTGTAGCCTCTCCACCAATTCATTTTGGCAGGCAGAACACTTGTCTCCCATCCTTCCTTTGAGGAACTCTGAGCTTTGCACACATAGCTTGCCATGCCAGAAAAGTTATCCTGTGTGTGTGTTAACCATTCTACTCAGTATACCTGAAGGAGCGTCTCCACCCCCATAGTTCAGCCCGGACACTGAGGCCCAGCGCTGAGGGCCTTCTGGCGGTTCCCTCATTGCGAGAAGTGAGGTTACAGGGAACCAGCCAAAGGACTTTCTTGGTAGTGGCACCCACCCTGTGGAACGCCTTCCCATCAGATGTCAAAGAAATAAACAACTTTCTGACATTTAGAAGACATCTGAAGGAAGCCCTGTTTAGGGAAGTTACACCCAGTGTGTGTGTGTGTGTGTGTGTGTGTGTGCATGCTTTTTTTATTCTGTTGGGAGCAGCCCGGAGTTTCTGGAGAAACCCAGCCAGATGGGCAGGGTATAAATAATAAATTAATAATAATAATAATTCTCCATCAATAGATGAGAAAAGAAATTGCATCTGAAAATGATCAAAGTAGAGAGAAAATTTCACTGAAATTACACTGGGGTGCAATTCCTTTGTTGCTTTGACCTTGCTTTTGAAATGAATGAGGAATGTTTGCAAAAGCATGCGCAGGGAAGTCGATAGATGCAGTAATGGAAGCCGGTTTGGATGATGACCAAGCCACTGTAGGGCTCACCAGAGGAAGGAGCTGCTGACATGTTATCAGTTTAAATACCACCACTGTGGCCCAGCAGAGGATGGTATTGCCACTATTTTTGCAGGGGTCCAGCCATAGGATAGGCCAATGATATTCCACTTGGTCCTCCATGGCTCTTGACTCTGAGCAGCTCCTTGACCCGAGATGCTCACAGCCTCCCTGCTGATCAGCTTAAAGCTATGCAGTTTCCTAACATTGCTACCTACTGCCTCTCAGACCACCAGCCATGCCTGTGGAAACAAAACATGAGAATGCAAAGGTCCTGAAGATCTGCCAGTTTACAAGCTTGATCTGAATTGTCCCAAATAGTTAGAATTTCCAGATCTCTGATGTTCATTTTGCCTCCCTTTTGTGTAAAAGCTGCACTCAGTTGTGCTTCCCCCAGTTGGCTCCCAAGTTAGCTATGTCCTATAGCTGCTTTATTATGTCAAGCATTATCCTTTAAAAGGGCTTATGATGGCACATGCTTGTTCTGTTTATACATGTTACAGAATGTATATGGTATGTGGCTAAAATTAGCTTCTCCTAGCTATAGCAATATATCTTCCTGGAGTTGGGGAAACAGCACCGTCTAGGTGGTTAGAAACAAAGAACTGGAAACTAGATGGCAGTATGAACTAGTCCTTAAAGGCTCTCCGCAATCAACCTTGTGATGACTCATGCTCCACAGAGGAATTCGAAGGATATAGAACTTTGCATAAGCTTTGCATGCTGCACCCAGCCAGCCACCTCTCCCCTTTAAAAAGACAATTCAGAGGACTAAAAGTTCATGTAGATTTATTTACTTAGACAAAACATTACAATGTGTTCCCCTTCAACAAACAGCGGGGAGGAATAGTGGGATCGGAAATGCAAATCCCAAGAGAAAAAACAAACATAACTGAACTAGTAAAAATCATGCATATTTATTTATTAATTTGTGTAGTTCCTAGAACACTCTTCCTTCAATAGGAGGTCTTTAGAATTCTCTCTGTGTGTGTGTGTGTGAGAGAGAGAGAGAGGAGGGGGGATGCTTTCAGCCAGTAACAACAAGAATAATTATTTTGGTTAACTTTGTATTAAAAAGGTAAAGGACCCCTGACAATTAAGCGAACGACTCTGGGGTTGCGGCACTCATCTCACTTTACTGGCCAAGGGAGCCAACGTTTGTCCACAGTTTTTCCGGGTCATGTGGCCAGCATGACCAAGCTGCTTCTGGCGAAACCAGAGCAGCACACAGAAACACTGTTTACTTTCCCACCTGAGCAGTACCTATTTATTTACTTGCACTTTGACGTGCTTTCAAACTGCTAGGTTGGCAGGAGCTGGGACCAGGCAACGGGAGCTCATCTCATTGTGGGGATTCAAACCACCAACCTTCCAATTGGCAAGCCCTAGGCTCAGTGGTTTAGACCACAGCACCACCTGTGTCCATAACTTTGTATTAGTGCTATACTAATGGCACGGGTGGCACTGTGGTCTAAACCACAGAGCCTAGGGCTTGCCGATCAGTCATGCTGGACACATGCTTGCCCGGAAGCTGTCTGCAGACAAACACCGGCTCCCTTGGCCTATAGAGCGAGATGAGCGCGGCAACCCCAGAGTCGTCTGCGACTGGACCTACCGGTCAGGGGTACCTGACCTTCCTTCCTTCCTTCCTTCCTTCCTTCCTTCCTTCCTTCCTTCCTTCCTTCCTTGTCATTTGGTTATAGGTTCTGCAACACTTCATGGAAGGGCAGGAGAGAAGCCTTAAAAGCAGGTTCAAGGGACACTTCTACCCTTCTAAGAAAAAACCCACGCCACCCTCCCACTATATATAAGGGTCGGGTGACTTCTGTTTCAGTGTATCTGAAGAAGTGTGCAGGCACACAAAAGCTTATACCAAGAACAAACTTAGTTGGTCTCTAAGGTGCTACAGGACTATTTATTTATTTATTTATTTATTAATTATTTTATTTAGTATATATTTTGACTGCGTCAGACCAACAAGGCTACCTACCTGAATTCAGTCTTTGTCTCCACCATATATCAAAGAGTGAATGGTCATGCTCATGTGCTCTAACCATTCTTATAGCTTGCTTGACAAGTTACTTCTATGTTCTCCTTTGCTGAGTGGCATGGTGTAAGAGGTGGCGGCTGGGACAGTTGCTGCAGTGAATGAGTTTAGGGAAGGGTGGTGGGGGAGAGATATCTGGCAGGCAATTCTATCGATGACCCAGTTTGAAGAAAGGAAGGATTGGGTGGTCCACTTTTTGGGTGGTCCACCTTCCCCCTGCCCCGGCAGCTGTCTGTACCATTCCCCTGCCCACCATTGCTGCTGCTCCATGAGGTAGTGCACAAGAATATACATGCACATCAATGTTGGAGCACACAGTAATGATTAATTTTTTTTAAAAAAGATGGTGAAATTGGCAATGCCCCCGCCATAGTCATCTTGTCAGTTTCACTAAAGGGGGAGCAGCGCTGTGAGGTGGTTCAGGTAATGGATCAGGCAGGTGCAGGCAATCTAAAAAGACCAAATTATCCTATTAATAAAGATTCCTCATGGACGATTTCTGTGTATAGTGCATGAGAGGAATATTTTTGGCTGCCATTGAAATCAGCAGGCTTAAGATTGCTGGAATGTGTGTTGAATTGTGGCAGCCGAGTTTGGGAGCAAAATGAATCTGTAGTTAACAAGATTCAAAACATCCTGATTATTTCTACAAATTTCAGAATAAATCCTAACAGAAACATTTTGCTTCATTTCTATTTTTTTTAATTTTTAAAAAATATGTCTGCATTTTAGCATTGACTTTTACTTTCATATCCATTCATTCATTATCACTTGGATAAAGCTTAGCTTGAAGGAATATATCGGCCAATAAGAAAGCTATCCCCAAACC
Source organism: Podarcis filfolensis (assembly GCF_964270895.1). Lineage (NCBI taxonomy): Eukaryota > Metazoa > Chordata > Lepidosauria > Squamata > Lacertidae > Podarcis > Podarcis filfolensis. Next base: position 78,022,534 of record NC_139604.1, read on the forward strand.
CTCTGAGATATGCTGGCAGTGATCAATTTATAATGCTTAATTATAGCTGGAATTTCAAGGTGCTCTACTCACCACAGTATGATCCTAATCTCCTTCATATCCTGTGATGCTGGTTTCACTTTTCTTTGAAACAATTGCAAGGTCACATTTAGTATCATGACAAACTTTAGGTAAAATTCTTCAGTCTCAGGAGTAAAAGCTTACTTTAAAACCTGGGCAATTTTGGCCATAGTTTCACCTAAACTTTGGTAAAAATGTGTCAACTGATAAAAGAATTTACAGCTGATTAAACGTTGCCTCTTAAAATCAATCAATTATTCTGTTAATATAGTTACCCTTTTGAGGTTTGCAAATTAATATAAACATTATTAACAAGTTATTATTAGAATAAAAGTAAATTTTATTATGTGCACTAATGATTAGAAGTTGCCTTAAATGACTGACTAATGGCCAAACCAGATGTGTGTGTTTGGTTATTTTACATCAGGTGTAGGAAACCTTTAGCTCTCCTGATGTTGCTGAACTACATCTCCCATCATCCTATGATTTCTTGTTTATAAGGTGAAGTGGAGGGTTTTGCTGTTACCACCAACTGGAGAACATGGTTGGTTATGAAGGCAAAACTGGTACTTCCCCTCTAGTCCAGTTCCAATCCCAGAAGTGAGGCAACTGAGGGAAAATGCCTTCAAGCAGTGAACTGCAGAAAGGGAAGGTGGGTGCAAGTTTGCTCACCTCCTTTCTGAATTCCATTTAGTGATAATTATTTTCTGATTTATCGTCTCATATTGCAGTGCACTGGAAATCCAAAGGAAGACACACACATATAAAGGGAAAGGTCTGTCAATGAATTGATTGGGTCAAATTGATTAATTAATTGAGCCAAGTTGTACTCAAAGGATGTTAGACTAAGAAGCTGACAATGTCAATTTGATCTTAGGCTGCTGTGCAGCGTCAGATGTGTGGCTCAAACAGATTTCATTTCCATTCCTCCTTAACCCCCAAATATTAGGGTAGGTCCATGTGAATTTGTATGTGCAAATGGCCATTTTTTTTGTTGGGAATTCTATCCCTCCCGTGCTGCAGATGTGTGGGATTGTTACATGCCACATGTCTGTTTACATTCCAGCACTGATTGTTGGAGTCTTGTGAGCGGAAAGGGAGATACGCTTTTTCCGCTCTGTAGAGCTATTGCTTTTGCAGTGCTCTCTCTGAGGTAGAAAGACAGAGAGAGAAGCCATGTTTTTCTTTCTTCTGTTACGTTTGATTTAATTCGCAATAAATTAGGCTTAGATGTTACACCTCAAGGCTAAGTATCTGTTTGGACTCTGCTAGCCGTGTGCTCATGTCCTTGGATATGGGTCACATCAGTGTGGCGGGAGACCGGAGGGATGAATCCCGGGCGATGCTGTGTTGGTGGGGAGGCACCGGCCTCGACGTTATCACCCAACATTTTCAAATGATGGTGAACCCAAGCCCACGTTTTGTGTGGTTACAATAAGAAATCTCCAGTTTGTGTTCACAAAGCCTAAGGGCAGAACCTGATGTCTGTGAGGATATTTCAGTTTTAGGATGTAATCTAATAAGCTTACAACCCCTCGATTTATTTTTGCCAATTTTGTTTCTGTGTATTCATTTTGGATCACAGAAAACAGCAATAGTAGCTGCAGTAATAATCATGGACAGGAAAGCTTTGATAATTTGTTTTGATGAAATGCACGCAAAACAGATTTTCCACAATACATAACATAATATGTATATCCTTTTTGTTGCTCCGCTGGTATTGTTGTTCATGTGCTGTAAGTAAATAAAATACCACACTTTCCCCTCAAATGAAATAAGTTGGAAATGTGTATTTAATACAGTGCCAACGACTGACAAGATCCCACCAAACTGATGTCCCATTGATTTCAAAAGGGAAAATTAAGTGTCTGTTCAACTCTCGCCCATTGAAATAGCTTGATGTATCAGACACAACATACAGTGGTACCTCGGGTTACATATGCTTCAGGGTACAGACTCTACTAACCCAGAAATCCTGAACTTTGCTTCAGGATGAGAACAGAAATCATGCTCCGGCGGTGCAGCGGCAGCAGCAGGAGGCCCCATTAGCTAAAGTGGTGCTTCAGGTTAAGAACAGTTTCAGGTTAAGAACGGACCTCCGGAACAAATTAAGTACTTAACCCGAGGTACCACTGTATATCAGTGGTAAAGTTTTTATTTCATTTTGCAAATCATATTCTGCTTTGAAAAAAACAGAAGCCTACACAACCTTTCCTACAAATTACTTGTGTTACAGATCATTCATTAGTGCATTTCCATTAGGGCTCTGATTCACAGATGCATTTACAGGCTTTGTCAGCCGTCTGCATTGCTTGGTATTTAATATCATAGGCTGAAAGCCTGAAACCTCTTATTTTCTGCTGCTGTGCTGAAATCTGAGGCCATAATTTTTAAGTAGGAAGGTTTTTTTTTAAGGGATATAAAAAAATCACACTTGTTGAACTTCAATTTGTTTTGTATTTCTCCCTGTTCCTAGATAGTTTTGCTCAGCTTTTTAAAACAACATCAGAACTAGAAAAGATGTGTGATGAAGTAAATCTATATTTATGTGTATAAGGCATTTCACAGGTCTTTTATCTTTGCAAACCTTCTGTCTAGTGAATGGCTAAGCCCTAAAGAAGCAACTTAAACGGCATAAGCAGAGGGATAGAATAACAGCCAAAAGAAAGATATATTATTACTCAATGTGGTATTGGTTGGGCCCCATCTGGAGGGCTATGGTTCAATCCCAATGGAAGATATGCTAAAAGATCTTTGAAATCCTTAGGGACAGGTGTTCAGAGTACAATTGCAGTCTCCACCCCTCTACTTGCCCTTTGGAAAGATTATACAGAAGCGCTCAGTTATATGTACATATTTTTTATTTTCGTTCTTCACACACACAAAAACATTTTTGTCAGTACTCTGAAATACTCGGGGTGGGTGGCTGGGTGGGTTCCTGATGTCAAAGGGTGGGATCCTTAAATGGTGCCACTGCACTGATGCTACCCACCAAAGCAGTTGATCCACCCCTCTGTTTGCCCCATCTCTCTGCAATTAGCAACAAGTGGCGGAACTGATGTGATTGGCTGGACCATTAGCAAATGCTCCATGCCAGGTATGGAGCAACCTGGAGCTTTAGGCATTTGGCCATTCAATATGGTGACCTTTGCCATTGGTCACAGTGGTGTCAGGTGCTGCTGCATGGCCTGTGGGTCATACGGTATCTTGACCCCAGTTATATGTGGGGTTTTCTAAGGCTGATGGGGCCCAGGAGGGAGCCACAGCAGGTCACAATGGATCATGCCCTAAATTTTGAGTGACATTTTTTTGTTTACTGTTTGTTTAAAAATTTGTTTACTGTTGAATGGCTCACACACTGCTCACAAGTCTCTGGGCTGATCTTGCCCTTTAAATTGTCCAAAGGTGTTCCTGGATTTCATGATTTAGTGCTGAGAAACTTGGTGCTAGGCACAGTACTCAGTATCTGGAGAAGCTCAGCTTTCATTTTTTAAAGTGTACAAATTTCCATCACTCTATGTGTCTGTGTGTGTATGTGTGTGTGAGAGAGGAGAATTTCAAGTGATAAGTTGGCAATTGCAAACCAAGTACCATATTTTTCGCTCTATATGACACATTTTTTCCCTCCTAAAAAGTAAGGGGAAATGTGTGTGCATCTCATGATGGGCTGCCCTTCTCCCTCCTTGGGGAAAAGCCCCCAAGAGCCGCATACACGCTCCACGCGGCTCGTGAAAGGGAGCGCTGAGCAGAGCCTGGGATGCATACAGGCTCTGCTCAGCGTTCCCTTTAAAGAATATTTTTTTTCTTGCATTCCCCCTCTAAAAACTAGGTGCGTCTTATGATCAGGTGCGTCTTATGGAGTGAAAAATACGGTATATTACATTTCTCCTTACAATGCTACATTCTGCCTATAAGAAGAACATATCCTCCAATGCACGTGACTTCAGCTTTTCTTGCTGCAGAATTTATGTATATTTTGCAGAAAAATTGGCAAGTTAGACTTTACACATTTGGGGAGCTGTGTGGGGTATATAAAGATTCTCCAAACCTTTACAGTTTGATGGCATTGGAAGTATAATTCCCTTCTACTTCCTTCACAGGCTCAAGTGCCGAGTAATCAAATATAGAGAAATCAAGCAATAATCACACAAATATGAAAAGCCCTAAGAAATTGGGGGGGGGGGGGAGCCGCAGTCTGTTCTGGGGTTTGATAATTTCCTTTAATACAGAAGTGAATACATACTTGATTTCTTTCATATGTTTCTATAGCATTAATTTAACACTTTAAGTCTGAAAAAGCTTATTATTCTGGTTTTAGAATAGCAAATCCTTGGATATGCCCTCCTTCCCTCAGCTCCCCGTTGTCATGAGATTTCCATCCTACTTGTCCAGAGCCAGGTGGTCTTTGCTTAGAAGATGTGATGTTCATAGAGTCTTATCCAAATGGAACTTCCAAGGGCTGTGAGGTTCCTCTCTTGTTAAAGTAGGCGAGGAAATGCTTTTAATTTTGAATGAAGAAACCATTTGTGGGTCTTTGCCTGCCTACCCCCCTCCCATCCTAGAGCCTCCTCAGAAAAATGCAGAGCATGCCATACATGTGAAGCTCATGAAAGATATGGATGACTGTATAATCACTTCAGCCCCTGGGCGGATGGTTTGAGAGTTGCTTCCAGGGTCACGTACATTGTCTTGAAAGGCTTATAGGCCTGCCTCTCCCATTATTCATTCTCTAATCATGGCATTATTCTCAGGGGGAGATTTCTTGTTTGATGAATTCGTGCAGTATGTTTTCATCTGGAGTAAGTTTTAATGCAAATTCCTCTCTAGCCTGTGGGTCCTTCAAAATGGGGAGTTCCTACGATTGTAGGGATTTCAAACCCGCCTCCCCCCCCCTTTTCAAGAAAATTCAATGACTTGAAATGTGGGAAGAAAGGGGCCTAACTTCACATTGTTCATAGCCAAGGAACAGATAATCTGTTCCACAGAAAACTTCAGCCCGTTATTCAATTCAAAGAACCACACACACACACACATCTAATTAAGAATACTCCTTTTGGGAAAATAATCAGACTTTGGATTTCTGTAGATCACTAGATGGTCTCACAGCACACTTAAACCACATTCCTTAAGGAAGCCCCAAAACACCCCCAGAAAGGAGAGAAGGTTTTAGAAAGAACCAGTGCAGAGCCAGCTAGAACGGCAGAGTAGGCCTAGAAAGACTAGCTGAAATCCCTTCCCACCACTGAAAATCACTGGGTGACCATGGGCAGTCACACACACACCAGTGTGGTGTAGTGGTAAAGAGCGGTGGACTCGTAATCTGGTGAACTGGGTTCGCTTCTCTACTCCTCCACATGCAGCTGCTGGGTGACCTTGGGCTAGTCACACTTCTCTGAAGTCTCTCAGCCCCACTCACCTCACAGAATGTTTGTTGTGGGGGAGGAAGGGAAAGGAGAATGTTAGCTGCTTTGAGACTCCTTCAGGTAGTGATAAAGCAGGATATCAAATCCAAACTCCTCCTCCTCCTCCATCTAACGTGGGTTTAGCCCAACAGGGATTCTGTGAGGACATCAGGGTTGGAGAAGCAAATACGTTGCCTTGAGCTCCTTGGAGGTAACTGTCTGGGATGTAAACCACCAGACTGTGCTTAAGGGCCTGGTACAGGTGTATGATGCCTTACACAGCTTGTTGACAGCATACCTAAGAACATAAGAAAATATTTGCAAAGGCCCACCTAGTCCAGCATTCTGTTCTCACAGTGGTCAAGCAGATGCCCATAGGAAGCTCCTAAGCAGAACCTAAGTGCAGAAGCCTTCTCCTCACCTGCCATCTCTAGCAACTGGTGTCCAAAGGCATATAGCCTCTGACAATGAAGGGGCAACAAAACTTAAGAGCACAAGGAAAGCCTGCTGGATTTGGCCAATGGCCCATCAAGTCCAGCATTCTATTCTCACAGTGGCCAGCCTGTGGGAAACCCACAAGCAGGATTTGAGCACCAGAGCATTATCTGCTCCTGTGGTTTCCAGCAACTGGTATTCAGAAGCATTGCTGCCTCCAGCTGTGGAGGCAGAACACAGCCACCATGACTAGTAGCTACTGACTGCCATTGACATAGAATTGCCTCACCTATTATACACCCAATCAGTCAGTGCACTTTGAAAGAGAGGGTTTCCTGCAGAAACTATCACATCAGGAGCTCTGCTCTTTGGACATAGGAAACAACTTTTTAGTTTGGTGACACCAACCCTTTGAAACTCCCTTCAATTACATATCAGACAGATCCTTTCAGCACTTTTTTCAACTGCATTTTTATATTTTGTTGTTGTTATTGTTAATGTGAAATAGCTTTATTGAAGTGAAAAAAAGTATGGACTTGATAAACTGCATAGAGATTTGGGCTTGAGAATCCATGCGAGAGCCAGGCATAGTGCTGGACCTGAAATGTAGAAGTTATATTCAGGCTTCCTCAAGACGGTCCATTGCCCTACACCCTCTTAAGATAACAAGTGTATAAAAGCAATCAAGCCTTATTATTGCTATAATACTTGTTAATATACAACGTGTACATTACAGCACATGTTGCACATTAACAAGTATTATAGCAATAATAACACAGGAACTTTATCATAGTCAGTAGTTCTCACAAAAATCCCCTCTGAGGGCTTATCCAGGCATGATCCGCGATTTATAGCTCCATGCCTGAGTGCCCACCCCCTTTTTTGCTCCACAGCTTTCCCTGTGAAAACCCGCTCTTTAAAATTCAATCGGAGGAAACATAAATCCATGGAAAACCCAAATGGATGTTTTCTCCGATTCAGCTTTAAAGAGTGGGTTTTCACAAGGAAAGCTCAGGGCAAAAAACAACAGTGCTCAAACACTGAGCATTAAACCACAGACCTCTGCTTGGAAAGAGCAGGGCACAAGGTGCAGCCCTCAATGTTACCTCCCTTGCTCCCAACAGATGCTGCCCCAGATTTGGGGATGGGGCACCGGCTGCAGAAGGAAGGGGGAATAAATAGAAAAATGTCTCCCAGTGTCCCTTCATGGAAGCCTCCACAGGATCAAAGAGCTTCTATGAATGTTTGCAATTGGGGGGGGGGGACCCAATGGCTAACATGTTTTGATTTGAAAGACAGTTAAATTGATCTTTTAATCTACTCCTTGACAATACCTGATGGGAGCTTATTTTCATATGTTTTATTACAAATATTGTGTGTTTTAAATTCTATTTTCGCTCTCTGATTATTGGGTGGGAGGTACTGGGTTTTAATTTGCTAATGAATTTTGTGTTTTTATATTGTAATTTTATCATGTGAACCTCCCTGAGACCTGTGGGTATAGGATGGTTAATAATAATAATAATAATAATAATAATAATAATAATAATAATAAACAGACCCTGAGATGTGGTGTGGACCCCAGCTTTCCTTCCATTTTCATGGAATGGGGCTTTCCTTCTCTTCCCCTTCATCCTTTTATGTTCCCTCCAAATTTACTCATGGAGTCAGAAGGTCTTTGTGAATGGGGCTGGATATGGGACAGGACTGCAGACAGAGGGGCAGGTTGTCCAAAACCACACCAAGCTTTTCATATTAGGAAACTACTGGCCACAGTGGCTCTGCTGATGGAGGCAATGTGCTTCTGAATACCAGTTGCAGGACAGGAGTGTTATTGTGCTCAGGTCCTGTTTCCAATGGACGTCTGGTTGTCCATGGTGAGAACAGGATGCGAGACTAGATGGGCCACTGTCCTGATCCAGCAGAGTTGTTCTTATGGTGTCTTATGGTGAGTCAGATCATCTAGTTCAGAGCTTGTTCTGCACCTAGAAAGCATGGGTCTGAGCAGTTTCCTGCTTGACTCACACTTCCTTGGCACAGGTCTGAGTGATTTTTCTCCTGCCCCATTCCTTTCCCAGAGAAAACCTGCTCCTTAAGTGCTAAACAAAGCAAATGGCAATCTGGAGAAAACCGGAATTGCTGTTTGCTCCGATTGAGTACTAAAGAGCACTTTCCTCCTGAGGGAAAGCAGCGAGACATGTGGAAGTGTGGATGAGCCCTCAGTATTGTCTGCACTGAGTGACAGTGGCTCTCAGCCCTATCTGAGGATGTCAGGGTTTGAACCTGGGATCTTCTGTACGCAAAGCATACACACCATCAGATTCAACTGTAGTTACACCCCTAATAGTCTCATCTTGTAGTCAGTGAAGTGAGGCCATCACGCAATGGCTTACCCAATACCACTCATGTTTATGGGTGATAAGGAATGTCCACCAATATCTCTCTGGTATAGGCTTAGTACTATGAGAGCTCCCGTTCCCCAAGCCTGACTGAAGGAATAGGGTGGGGGAAGAATCATTGGGTCAGTCCCAGAGTGAAGTGAGCCCGGCTGAAGTTGTGTGTGTGCATCAGCTGGTCTTAGGGCAGATCTTCATGCCAGACTTCTGCCAGGTCTTTGTGGCTCCCTTTCTGGAAGAGGCATTGTAGGTGTTATTTGGTTCTCTGGGGCTGAGTATAAATCTTGCCTCCCCCAGTTAGCCTGACTGAGCTTGATTGAGAGGGAGCCAGGTTAAATAGGTTGATCTCATGGCGGTGATTTGATTTGGGGGAAAGAAAAAAAGGAAGCACCTTTATGGTGAAAGAGGGATTCCTAATATTTTATGCTAAAGTAAGGTTACCAAAGGAGGGACGCGGGTGGCACTGTGGGTTAAACCACAGAGCCTAGGACTTGCCAATCATAAGGTCTGCGGTTCAAATCCCCATGACATGGTGAGCTCCTGTTGCTCGGTCCCCGCTCCTGCCAACCTAGCAGTTCGAAAGCACGTCAAAGTGCAAGTAGATAAATAGTTACCGGTCCGGCGGGAAGGTAAACGGTGTTTCCATGCACTGCTCTGGTTCACCAGAAGCGGCTTAGTCATGCTGGACACATGACCCAGAAGCTGTACGCTGGCTCCCTTGGCCAATAAAGAGAGATGAGCGCCGCAACCTGAGTCGGTCACGGCTTGACCTAATGGTCAGGGGTCCCTTTACCTTTACCTAAGGTTACCAGATTTTTTCCCAATAAATCCAGGGACACTTTTCAACTTCAATGGATTTTGTATGGGGACTGATTTGTAAATCCAGGGACTGTCCCCAGGAAACAGGAACGTCTGGTAACTTTATGCTAAAGGTATGTGTGGCTCAGCGATGGAGAATTGGACCTCCTCTGGGACTCACCCAGAGCATGTACCTAAAGTGTTGGGGCTTGAGGAAATTGCGTGTCAGAAGGGTTTCCCTCAGCCAAGAGGTGGCAGGCCAGGACCATATCCTGCTTGAGCTCAGTACAGGGTTAAGCTTACCTTTAAGACACAGGTAAGGAGAGAGTAGCAAGGCTACTCCTGTGTTCACAGTAGCCTGCACATAAATGTATTGATTTGCAGTTTCTATCCTGCATCTTTGACATAGATTTATGTTGCCAGAGTGGCAAATAGAGTAGTAAGCAACAAGAGTTCAAATCGTGCACCCATTAAAACAGTATACTAAAACAGTGAAAACCAATGCATATAGATGGTCATCAAACAGTTCTTAAAAGTCTGGGGAAACAGCACTGTTTTTGCCTGTCACCTAAATGATAGTAATGACGCCTCTAGGCAGGCCTCCCGGGGGACGGGCATTCCAAAATGGAGGAGCCATCACAGAAAAGGCTCTTAAGTTGTGGACCTTAGTTTACCCATCACACATATCTAGCCTCTTTTTTCTGGGCTCTGGGTGCCAACATAACAGCGATCATGTGTTCTAATTCTGTAATAACCAATGGACAAGTCACACTTCTTACATAATACAAATAACAACTTCAGCATAAGTGGTTTGGGGATTGTGGCCTTACTGCACTTTGCCCCTCATGTATCCTTTTTGCTCAGTTACCTCACTGTTTGTGGCCTCAAATCCCTGCAAGTGTGCTATACACAGGGAGAAAGAACATAGAAAAAAGACAAATTCAGACTTGTTTTATTCTTGGTAGATCACCTCATTTGTTTAACAGCACGTCAGTTATGTGTACAATTTCCAGATATAAGCCATCTTTGATTTAATAGTCGTATGAGTCAAGAAAATTCTACCTGTCCAATTTATTTTGAAGTTGGATTCACACAGTCATATGTTAGGTCATTAGGAAGGTGACTTTTTTGCTGTGCATTTGTTCCTATTGCTGTGGATAGTCCAACATTCTGAGGACTTCTTGTGAGGTGGACATAGGTTGAACCATTCTGGAAAAGAGATTGACATGCATCATCCCTGGGACAAGTCACAACACCCTAGGTCCATTCATCAGGGCATATCCTGCTAAATGCAATTCAAAATAGAAGTCAAAAGAAGATCCACAAAACACCTGGACATCATACCTCAAGTTGAGCAGAAATACAGCATCTGACATATCTCAGGGTAAGCTTTGCAGCATCTTGACTAGACTTTATTTGTGCTCTGGACCCTCATAAACAGGCTACACCATCTTGGTTTTAACCTCCATTACAAACTCTGGAAACACAGGAGAATGAACTCCAGGCTTCTTCACAACACCATATTACAGGCTTCTGTAATTATGCTTTTAATATTTTAGGGTATGTGAAAAGCAGAGTGTACAATTTGCACCCCATTTCAGGAACAAAGAAGAGCCTGACCCCACACAATATTTAGTCAGCCCACTTTTAAGTCAGAAACTAACCATGTATATAAGTGATTGTTCTTTTATGAACCACCCATAGCAGATACTGAAGAACCTTGCTCTGAAATCTCGGCCATTAAATGTATATCTACTGTTATAAAAAATGATTTTCCATAAACTTTTGCCATGCTTTTCTTTGAAGTTACGGAACTTGGTCCCAGTAAACTGTTTATCGCACAGATAAGAAATCAACTCAAGGATATGCAGGGTGCATTGTAAAATGCTTCAAAGGATATCCCCAATAAACTTGATTCTTGCAAGTACATTGCTTCTACAGTTACTAAAGTGGGATTCCGGGAATGGGCAGGCAATAGAAAAATAAGGTCTTTAGGATATAGAAAGTGTAAGTGTGTATTTATTTTTATTTTACAAATGGTTTGATTAAAAATGGTATTTGGAGATAGATGTCATTGGACAGAATTTAGTTTATTTCTCCAATGTTCTACATCTTTAAGGTTCAAGAATGATCATGTGAAAGGAATGAAAATTCTCTGCTTAGTCCAAAGGCTGTCCTACAACTGCTAACAGAAAACAGAAATTAACAGACTTTGTGTGTGTGCAAATAAAATGTTGCCATTGTCAAACAACTAGCAAACAGTATGCAACTTTCCCTTTTTGCCATTTCAATCTGGAACTGGCCATATAGCATACATGTATTCATTTATAGAAACATAAAGTGTTAACGTGTAGGTCTGCTCTTGTAGGGTTTCCTGCCCCCTTATCCAATATGGTTCTTGAACCATGAGTAATACTATAGGTGAAGAACAATATTAGGTGGGTTTTAATTCACATAGGAGCTGGGGAAAGGTTACAGGTATGGGTATTGTGCGTAAGCATTCCCAGAATTAATTGTGCCTGACAGCTCAAGAATTATGGCCCGTTTTCAGTGCCCAGAGTGAAGTTTGGAGTCAATGTTTGCTCTAGACAAAGTGGAGCACATTTTGGTCAAACACTGAAATCTTCCCCATTGTTTTTTCACATTGCTGAAATGGGAAATAGAAATTATAGAAGGTTTAGCAAAGGTAAGCCATGCAAAAGGACAGAACACATGCTATTAAGAGCATCAGCCATACTCACCAGAAGGAGTTCTTGTTTCAGTGCCTGGAAAACCTACATGCTTTTTTCCATCCTAGTTGCTTCTATGAACAGAGATTCTCATGCTAAAGGAAAGTTGCTTAGAGAAGAGACTGGCAGCCTTTCCCGACTTGGTGCCCTCCAGGTATTTGGGACTACAATTCCCATCATCCTGACCATTGGCTGTGCTGTCTAAGGTTGGTGGGAGATGGGAGTCCAGCAACATCTGGAGGAAACCAGGTTGGGGAAAACTGCCCTGGTTCAAGTCAGGACCACCCAGAGTGATCTGGGGCTGTCAATGGAGGAAGGAAGATATTAAAACATGCGGGTGGCAAGGAGATGGGCGAGAAGAGAAAAGGAGATGATGCAGGCAAGACTGTTCCTTGCATCATCTCCTTCTTCCCCTCTCTTTACCGCCTGACCCTAGGGCTGTGCAAGTCCCCCAATTCAGTTGGGGGTCCAGAGTGATCCAGCCTGAATGGGGGCCCAATCAGGATCTCCAAATTGGGGCCCAAACTAAACTTGCACATCCCCCATATAATCCAGACCTCCTTTTCCTCTTCAGAAGGAATGCAAGAGAATGACAAAAATGAGATTAATGTTCCTGCTTTTCAAATTGCTAACAGATATATAATATAAAACATAGCAACATCAAGTCATGGGATTATAGAGCTGGAGGGGACCCAATGGGTAATCTAGTCCAACTCCACCCCAGAAACAATTTATTCAAGCAACAAGCAGAAATGGATTCCATAATTATTTTTTTACCCCTTGCATTTCTTAAAAATAAGAGGAGATAAGGTTTTCAGCTTTTTTTGCAGCTATTGTGCCACCACTGAAAAGGCAATGTTCCTGGACCGTCCTCCCTTCCCTATGAATGTTTCATTACAACAAGCAGAAAACCAGTGCCACTGATATGATCTTAAGGCTCAGGCAAGTTCATGTGGGCAATGGTCCTGGTTGACCTTGTCCTAGGTCACTTTGGACTTCACATCTACACTTTAAACTGTGGCTGGCAACAAATTGATGACTGATATATTTAATGTAGAATTGATGTAAACCAGTGCTTTTTTCTAAATAACATGTTTAGGGGTACTCTCATTTTCCTGCTCATATTGAAATACCGCCCCTTAATGAGGTCAAACTTAGATTCACAAAATGTTTAGGGGTCTCCCTGAGTCCCCTGCAGAAAAAAAGCACAGGTGCAAACAGTCCCAATTTATTCAGGGACTCATTTCTTTTCTTCCATCCATTTTGAGATTTCGATTAACTAGCCAGTTGTGCAAACAAAGAATGCAAGTTATGATATTTATTTAGCGGAGCCCAATGATCATATGCAGAAGCCCAGAGTGCCCCATGCTCTTTTCATAGGTCTTATTATCAGGGTTGCAATTCCAGCACATTGTTGTGTTTGCATAAATCCTATTGATTTCAGTGGGACTTCTGTAAGCTTATGGTGAAGGATTTCAGTCTTGGATATGTTATTCTGCACTGGAGGGTAAGTACTGTATATGAGTTAATGGTAGCAGCAGGATGAAGGAACGAAGAGAGATTTACAACCACGAAAAGTGCCTCCCTCCTTTTTTCTTTCTTTTTCAGATGCAGCACATGAATCACCAGGAATCTCTAGGAAAAATGTAAGACCTTGGAAGCATTATCCTTCGCTTCTTGGTATTTGGTTTTCATTAATTTTTTTTTTGGGTGGTGTCTCCCTGATCCTCTCTTAGATTAGAAATGCACAATATTCTCTTCTCTTGAGCTCACGGATACTCTTTATTGCAGTATTTCCTCTTAGTAACTTACTCCACATGTTGGATATCCTCTGTGTCAAGCTGCTCTGTCTAAACTCACTTTGTGTTCCCAATTTCCCTAATTTTAAAGTTACATCTGTTAATGCTTGCCCCTATATACTCATGTTTTTTCTGTTTTCCATCGAATCATGGAAATTACAGATGGAGAAATACCAATAAGTCACACTGATTCCATCTGGCCTTGAGACACTTTTCCCTTTCTTCACTTGTTTCTCACTCTTCTGCTCCCTCACTCTTATATGTGTGGCTAGTCTGCATTTAATCACAAGTCTTTGTTCCTTTGCCTTTGTCACCATTTTCTTTCCATTCTCAACAAGCCAGGAAATTGTTAAAACGGGGTCCAGAGATGACCACTCTGCTATATCTTCCATTTTGAAAATGGAAATCTGATTCAAGTTAAGGAATCATCACATTCACATTTTTTTGCTTTTAGAAATCTGCTTTACTGTCCCCCCTTTCATGTTTGCAGCAAATTGGTGACTCCTCCGTTAGCAGCCTGTACATGGAAGATAGGCCTGTTCTATGCTTTTTGCCACAATATCTAAAAAGAACCTCCATGTTCAACTACAGTGTGCCTCTGAGTATTGGACACTGTGGATAAACAACAGGGCACAGCTGTAACCGTATTTATTTATGTTGCACCATCAGCATGCATGGTGTTTTATGAAGTACAAGAGAACAGATCTCTGCCCTGTGGAGATCACAATTAAAATGTGATATGGGGGGACAGAGGAATGGAGACCAGGTAAACTGAGCTGTTTCCAAAGCTGGAAGCAAACTGCTGGACTAAAGGATTATATTCACCCTGCACTAGCAAGATGGTCCCTGCTACCAACTTTTTAGAGGCAAGGGAAGTGATGTATTCTTTGTCACTAGGCATTAGGGAGAATTTTAATTCAGTTCACATTTAAAGGCAAACCTATGTCACTTACACTTTCCCAAACAATTCACGAACAGAAACACAAGCCATCCTTCAAGATTTGCACTTCTCTGAATTTTTCAGTGCCGTTCTCCAGCCAAGTAATTTGTACAAAAAGGAAGTACTAGGGTAAAGTGTGTCTGCAGATGTATGGAAATAACATACAAAAATGCGCTATATTATGAAAAATTGCTTTGCAAAACTGTATATATTAGGATAAATCCCCACAAAAATGTTGCTGAATATTCACTGAGACTTTTAGGGGAGTGGGAAATCTGATGTGGAATTGTGCAAATCTGAATTTAAGATTGGAAAAGTGTGGAATGGAGAGAACTCAAAACTGACTCCTTGTCACCTAAACCTTGTGGATTTTTTTTTTAAAAAATATTTATTGAAATTTTCAAAAAAAAAGAAAAAACAAAAAAGATAAAAAAAACAAAAAACCACACATATAGTTACATTCCTTTCTTTCAATAACATATTTCCTTGACTTCCCCACACCTCCCCTTCTTGTATTCCAATTCAATTTTTAGTTCAGCAAGTTCTTATCCCCAAATTTTACCTTATTATATTTAAATCCTTTTGGTTAACCAATTTTAACATAAACCTCAGTTTTTATGCATCAGTACTTATTCTTAATATCTTTTTCTAAGATCGACCCCAATTTTCTTTCACGAGTTCCCCATTTTAATATAAGTAACAAAACAAAATATATAAAAACAAAGTATAGTTGTACAGCCTTTGGATACCCAAAACCCCACTCCCAAACCTTGTGGATTTACATGGTTCCATGGTCCCAGTCCTTGGGCTGTATCTCTATACACAGTTACCTGGGAGTAAGCACAACTGAACTCAGTGGCTTGGATCCTGAGTAGCCCTCTTTGGTGAACGTGAGGAACGAGGACTCCTCTGATACAGTGGAGCTTTCGTCTGTCAAAAAGGAGGGAAAACAGAGTTTTGCATTCACTCTGCAGGCCCCAATGTCACTTAATACTGTTCTGGAGGCCTTCATAACTCTCCAGAGAAAATTTTCTCAGAAGGCTGGGCTGCAGGGGGTTCGCCTCCTCCCACTTCCACCAGTGAGAGTATCCCATGAGTAGACTTCTGCCCACAGGAACTTAGGCCCTGAGCCAATGTGATGCACTTCTGAGAACATGCAGAACAATGTGTAGTTCATCTATCAGCTTCTGTCTAGTGGTGATGCTGCCTCCCCCTTTACTGAGCCAATCCAAAATTTCAGCAAAAGGGGGTTATCTTATATTGAACTTTTGTGCTTTATATTCAGAGTAATATGTGGCTCAACTCTACATTACATCAGTGCTGAGAGCAGACGCAGCTTAGTATCCCTGTTGGCTGAGAATTTCCGGCTTCTCATCTCCCCCTCCCCACTGAATCAACTGAGTCAGCTTTCAAGTGGCTGCAGTGAAAATACATCACAACATTTCGTGCATTCCACTGCTACAGCTATCCTGTTTCTTGCTTCAAGTACAACAGACATCCAGGAATCAAGGGAAATTTGCCTTTCCTTTTCTTCACCCCTCCCCTTTCTCTGACAAGAAGCAGAGACTGCAGAACATTAACAAACGCACTTGGACAACACAATCAAATTAGGAACTCATTTCAGAATGGTTTCCACCTTTCTTTGTTTGCAAAGTATCTCTGGATGGGAAGAAATATTTGTAGGCCAAAGATGCCCAGAGAACTCAGATGTTGAAAGTGGATCCAGACTTCCATCATGCTTAGAGTACACCCATTCACATCAATGGATCTTGGTATTATGACCGCCTTAATTCCTATTGATGTCAACGAATGTTCTCTAAGGATGACCATGCTTGGAGTCAGCCACTGTGTGTTAATGATCCCGTTGTTTTTTATTCTTACTTTTTAAATGAAAACTTCAAGGTGCAAGTTCTCTTACCACTTTGGTTCTATGACGGTGAGCAGTTTAATTTATTGTTTCTAGGTTGCCATTTAGAGCAAAGCCCTCACAAGGAGACAGGCATGAAAAGGATAAGGCACTCGTCCAATGAGGTACAGTAAAAGTCACAACAGTAGTTAAAACACGCATATGTGTTCCATTAGCTATCAAGAGCAATTAAAAACCTGTTGGAAGATGACTAAACTTTGGAATTTGCTCCCTCAAGAGGCAGTGATGGCCGCTAACTTGGATGGCTTTTAAAAAAAGATCAGCAATGGCTTCTAACCCTGATGGCTGTGTCCTAACTCTGCTGTCACAAGTAGTATACCTCCGAATGCCGGTTGCTGGAAGCACCAGTATGGGAAAGTGCTGTTGCATTCAGATTCTGCTTCCCACATGCGTCTGGTTGGCCCATGTTTGAACAGGATGCTAGACTACTGTTTTAAAAGAAATAATGCTACGGAGAGATAAGGCCATGCTAAAATCTCCCCAGGTGAAATCAGTGGATTTCAGTGAAACTTAGGGTTGCATTCCACTAACTTACTCAGAGTAGACCCACTGAAATTAATGAACCTAAATTAGTCGTGACCATTAGTTTCAATGCATCTACCCCGAGTAAAATTTAGTGGAATGCAACCCTTAGATGTAAACTTTTTGACTGGATCATTTCCAACATCTTTACTGCGCCCTGACTAAAATTGCCACATCGGACCCACCGACGTCCAGTAGGCTATCCCCGTAATCTATCCAGTAAATCTAGCTATAAAGAGCCCAGGAGGAAAGTGTCTGCATAAAGAAAACAAAAGCATGGCATATGAAAGTCATTAGCTTCTCAGAAGAAATGGACAAAGGCCTGGCAGCTGTGTGGGAGGAGAGGTGTAACTGTGGATTTCTAAGATGGATGAGGAAGAAAGTGAGCAGAGAAAGGGAAGGGAGGGCAAAAGGTCCAGCTGCAAGGATTGAGAATGTGGGTCTAGTTACTCAAGTATCCAGAAAGGGTGTGCGCATTTAACAAGTCAGAGAGAGGCATGTTGCCAGTGACTGCAGCATCCAGGTTTGTCAGGCAACCCACAGGAGAAAAACAAAACACAAGGGCCATGCTGATGGTAGGGGAGACCTAGAGCTGGTTAGATAGGCAAACTGAAATGCAAAAGTTTAGGATTGCACAGGGATGTGAAATTAAACCCTATGTGTAAATTTATCTTGAAGAAACTCATTTTGGAAATAATGAAACCATTGATTCCATAGATGTAGGACTGGGGGAGGAATCTGGTTCATTTGGGGTTTAAAGGTGAGCATATGCCATATGCCCTTCCTGGAACAAGATGTGAACTGAAACATAGTCGTCCTTCAAAATTCATTATTTCCCGAATTTTGCAGTGCAGTTATCATGCCAAGTATGTGTACATAACTGTAGTCCCTAGGGTAAAATAAGCATTAGAAATGCATTTATTGATAACGTACAAAAATGTGTTATAATAGGGAAATTTGCTTGCAAAAATCTGCATAGTATGAAAAAATGCATACATAAATGTGTTTTTAAGGAGAAATTTGCACTGAAATGTAGGTGAATTATCATAGGGACTTAAATCACAAACCGAAGTGAAGAAACAAGATTAAATTTGAGGAAATGAGAACCTGAGAGAAACCAAAACGGACAGGTTCCCCAATGTGCATTGTTCTCTTAAACTCTGCATTTCTTAATATAGGCACTATAGTAGTAAACATACAAAACAGTGACAGATGGATAAAGAGTTGAGATATTTGGAAGACGTTAAGTAAGGTGATATCACAGGACTTCATACAAATATTGTCTATTTGAGAATACTTTTTAATCCATACTTCCTTGACAACAAGCCTATTGTGGGGTACAATCAGTGCTTTCCTTTTCCTAAAAAAATGTTTAGGGGTACTCTCATTATCCTACTCATGTTGAAATACTGCCCCTCAATGAGGCCAAACTTAGATTCACAAAATGTTTAGGGGTATGCATATCCCTGCATCCCCCAGAAAAAAGCACTGGGTACAATAAAACAACAATAAAACAAAACCCGTAATAGAATCATAGAATTGTAGACCTGGAAGGGACCCCAGGGGTCAACTAGTCCAACCTCCTGCAATGCAGGAATCTCAACTCAACATTTGAGTCCCTTCTGAGTTTCTTGCTAGTGACATGAACAGTCAGCAAAGGGTGGGGGGAGAGGGGAGTGATGATATAGGCTGCCTTTCTTGCACAGATTTGGTGCTGAAGACATAAGGTGTCCATATGTGTACATGACAGGGACTGGCTGGGGAAGGGGCTCAGTAGGAGAAGCGTATAGGCCAAATGGAATGGGAAGCAGGGAGAACTGCATTGCTACATTAATTTTTAGCTCTTTTATGAATGGAAATGGAGTCGCCAGAGTTCATCCTAGGTGTGTCCACAGCCATTGTAGTGTGCTTACATTGCTTTCCTTCCCCGCACCTGATAACCCGAAGTCATGCCAAAAGCCTTGCCTTTTCCACCTTGCGAAAGCTGCCTGGGGAAAGCCTGGGTAACAGCACCTGCTGCCATGACACCTGGCCAGCTTCAGCTGCTGCTTATCAGCCATGTGCTTTTTTTTTTTTATGAGCACCAAAGTTCAATGTTAAATAGAAAGAACAAACTTCACATTTCCACCCTGAGAAGCGTTTCCGGCTTTTCCAACTCTTTCTGACAGAAGGGTGCTAAAACTTGGCCGGACAGCACCAGCTCAATTTTCCGTGCTGAGTTTTAAGAAACACCGATAAAAGTGAAAAGCGAGCTCCGCGATGCAAATACCAACAGGCTGCTGAGCTCGTTATTTGCATAAGGACAAAGCCTCATAGTCTCTTTTCTCCTTGGGAGAGAGAAAAAAATAGGCACAATTTAAAAACAGATGGCTTATGAAACAATTCACAGAAATTGGGTAAAGTCACTTAAGAATCCTTCATCTGTCACGAGAAACACCATTATGTACTGCTTGCAAAATTCATTGAACACTGGACAAAAGCTGGAAAACAAGCAACAGCTTGGAGAGGCTGGGCTATTTGGAGAGGACGAATAAATGGGGCGTGGATCTTTTCATTACTGTATGAGGCAGCCACGGCTGATGCCATGTGGTGGCTGGCTGCTCAGTGCCCTGCGTGCATTCGAGGTGGGGGGGGGCTGTTCTTCAGCTTTCCACTGAGCACCACTACCACCACTGCTGGCCAATTTATGATTCCTAGACAAGGCCTCAACAAACACCTTCAAAGGAAGAAGAGTAAATAATAAATGAACATCCGGCTATCTTTGTTTTTATTTATTTTTTTCAATTTATATCCAGAATAAAAATCTGTTGTTTTAATTGCACGTGACATTTTATCAAAGGACTGACAAACACTGATGTTGAAAACCTGCCAGGTTAACCACCAGAATCATGTTTGCTAGGGAATCACTTGAGAAGGTGGAACTGAAGTTTCAGCACATGAAATTTCATTCCACCCGTAGGTGCTTCCCACTGAATCAGAAACCTCAAATGGTGCCTTCCTAGCCATTCAGTGAATGAAATTTCACTTATACTAGTCATACCAGGCACAGCCACCAAAGGCCAAATTAGGGCCCAACTCAGTATTTCTGGCCCAAATCCCTTTGTACATAAACAGATACAATGATTTAAATACATACCTAAAAATGTAAATGATGGTCTGAATCAAATGTGTTTGCAGGGCTGGCTCAATACATTTTGCTGCCTGAGGCGAAGGCAAGATGGCGTCCTGCCCCAAAGCACATAAACCAATTGGACTGGTAGTTCATTCTTACTGCAACACTGGTGAAAATATAGTGTCTTCCACTGCATTTGAGGGCAGCAGACTAGTGTAGGGGGCACAGGGCACTCATGGTTCTGGCTACCCCACCTCTGAGTCTGATGTTAGCAGCAAAATGCAGAACTCCATGCCCTATGCAGCTTTCAGCTTTCTATGCACCTTTCTCAAGAATGGTGAGCCTTTAGGCTAGCCTGGGTTAGCTTACAATCTTTGGAGACTCTCTGTGCTTCTCCCATCTCTGCCCTGAACTAGGCAGCCTAACCTTGTCTGCTATACAGGGATAGTGTGTTGTATTTGACTTGACAGATCACAGTCGCCACAGGCCTGTTCTTGCTTCATGCCGAAAAGGCGGGTCAGTTGTTCCCCTGCTCCAATTTAGCCATATAATTCACATATGTTCTCATAGTTCTGAGCCAGCTCCTCATCCTATATATAGTCTACAGTGTTCTCGTTATTTTTGGTGTTTGCTTCATTGGAACAGCAACCTTTGAATTAGTCACTGATTTCCTTTCGAAAGGATGGAAACACCAACTCTTTGTAGCTAATAATAGGAATAACATTGTTAAAGAGCAACATTAATATAGATCTATATATATTATTAATAGGCTCTTCATCTGTGTCAAACAACGTCTTCAGAAAAGGGCTCTGTTTTATTGTTTTGTGTGCTGTGTGAGTCATAGGGAAAGTGTTAATCTTTTCAAAATCTTCAAGATCGGAAATGAATCATGTATTTGTGCCAAATCTTCCAAGGCCAGATCTGAAAACCTAAACACATTACGGGTCTAATTCGATGTACACTTTCTTGGATGAAAATAACTGAATAGTGTTTTTGTGTAAGCATACATAAATGTTGGTTGTAAATCCATTTAGTGAGCATTGTGCAAAGGGGGAATCCAAAAGGAAAATAACAAGCAAATGTCTGCCTTGTTTATACCAAGCAGCTACTGTAGTGGGGGGAAATGTGTACTGTGTCTGCACAGTACAAAACCTAGGAGATTTACTAGTCCAAATTATGTAATTGCGGTCCAAATATTTGCTAGAGACAGTAAAAGAATGTATGTTATATAATGGCATCTTCATACAAAACCTCCTTGATGGTTTTGAACTAGGAGGGCATCCCGAGGAGACGGGAGGGGGGCAGGGGGCAGGAAGTAAGGGGAGTGAGCATGTGTGCAAGAGAGATTATTGCAGAGTTTAAACCCAAATTTCACAAAGTGAGATGGCCAATTGCTTTTCAGCGTTTTTGAAGGGAAAGCTGTCAAACAGCCGAGTTGGCCTGTGTCTGGAGATCTACTATTAATCACAACTCAAAAGCCCAGCAGGATTTCCTTCTCCTTTTTAAAAAACAAAAAAACTGCCTAGGTTAGTGCTACTTTGCTCATGCTGAATGAACATAGCGGAGTTATACAAGCACAGCTAGAAGGCAGGAGGGCACAACCTTTCCCTCCCCACTTCTTTCCCGAGAGAGGCCATTATTAATGACGCCGTCCAATCTTTACCCATTCTGACATCATTTTCTGTGGGTTACTGTCTGCTCATCGCCCCTCTTCTAATATTTTTGGATCTGTTTGCTCCACTCCTCTGAAGCGAGTCTGACAAAAATGCATTGCAAAAGGCACAAGGTACTAAATGCCACAGTGGTAAAACTTGCTACTTGCAAAATGAAATCAATAGCATGGTTCAGACATTGGCTCAGTTCACTTGTAACAATATGCTAAACCATGGCTTGACATGAATGTTTGACTGTTTGGGCTCCTCTTTGGACTAGCTGCCACTGTTAGCTAGTCTGAGTGGTTTCTCTTAGCGTGGCATCTGAATGCAGGCTTGAGGTTTGTCTCCCCCAGACAAACCATGAGTACCATGGAACAAACCTTGGTTACAGTTTGTGGTTTGTCTGGAGCAATACAAGCCATGAGCCTGGGTTGAGACAACATGTTGAACCATTACTTGGCTTAGTGTTATGTATGAACTAGGCCATAGTGACCTTGGTCTGATGAACCATGGGTTGCAGTCTGTGGTTTCGGAAACCTCTGAAGAATTTAATTCAGGCACAGAGGGAAGGCAGGAGAGAAGGGAAAGAAGCAGAGTATAGGTGCAATGCACCTTATTAGTCCAATAAAGCATGCTTTATCAGACTGAAATCATTACATCTGATCCCATGTGTCATTCTTGTATTCATTTGCCCACTGCCCATATCTCTAGTCATCAAGAATATCAACAAAACACACCAACTGGATCGATTGAAGAATCTCTGCTGTAGCAGCCACAATTCTGTGTAGTTCTTCTGGTCCTGGCTGTGATCAGCAAATGCAGCAGTTGTCATGTGACAACTACTGCATTCACTAAACCCTTTATGTCTTTTGTTGGAGGATAGTGAACTTTGCTTAGGTGCTCTCGTTCCCCCCTGCCAGGCACCTGCTCTAAAGGTGCTCAAGGTTTTGCCTAGTGTGAAGCTGGTTATGGACGCTAGAGAACTCTCCATTTCCAGCACTGCTTGCAAGTGTGACTAAAAGCTGTTTTTATTAAATTCCTTTCTAGGTAAGCAGAGGTGAAACCCTTGGGAGAAATTCATCAGAAACCTGAATGAGTCCAGATTTAGGTCACAGGTATTTATAGGAATCCTGTCCCCAGCAGTTGAAGTCCTCTCTTGTGATGATAGTGATGAGCCACTGCAAGCCATTCAATATATAATGATGTGCAGAGGCCTTGTATAAGCACCTTTCAGCAGGAGAGCATATGCCTTGCATGCAGAAGATCCTACATTTCATCTCTGGTATCTCAGTCTAGAGTTTCTACCTGAAACCCTGGAGAACCAGGCACTGCCACACCATACAGACCAGTGTTTCCCAAACTTGGTTCTCCAGGTGTTTTTGGACTACAGTTACCATCATCCCTGACCACTGGTCTTGCTAACTAGGGATGGTGGGAGTTGTAATCTAAAAACAGCTGGAGACCCAAGTTTGGGAAACACTAGTGTTGACAATATTGAGTGACATGGACCAAGGGTCTGACTCAGTTTCCTATGTTCCTATGATAGTTTTGAAGGTGTGTGAATTTTGGGTTCTTTGGTATTCTACTCATGAACCACCGTGAGTCTGGGGATTGTTCCATCAGTGCAGGTATCTTTGCTTGACAGACAGAACCATCTCACCTCTGCTCCCCTTGCTTGCTGTTCTGGGGGCTTTCCTGACCCTTCCAAGCAGATCTGAGGAGAACGCAGGGGGAGTGGGGGGAAAGTCCCATTCCACTAGGGGGACTCATTCTAATAGCTTCTACTGGCACAACAGTTGAGTTGAATTTGGTCCCCAGTTCCTGACATAAGCGGAAGGTCATCTAAAATAGGTATATAGAGGCCTCAGATGCATTTTCTCCCTATAAGCCATTCGGAGACCATGTGAATCAAAGTTCCCAGGAACCAATTCATTTATCTCCACAGTGCGTATATTCTAGCGCTACAACTACTTTAGTGAATACCTTTCCAAGAAAGGAAGATTTAAGAATGTCCGTCGTGGGTTAGAGTCTTCAAGGAGATTCTGCAAAGCTCTCTGCTTATTTTCAATAGGGAATTGTTAGTATAACCTGTCACCTTCCCTAGCCGGAAAATTTAAACTTTGTTGCCTATATTGTCTATATGTTAAATAATGGACGTGTTTAGCGGCTTGTACTAACTGGGGCTGTACTGCATGTTCAGCCAAACCTTTTTATTATTATTATCACAAAAAGGGGCTGGGAGGGGAAAGGAAGGGGGGTGACATGTTTCTCAAGAGCTCCCAAACGTCTCTTTCTTTTGAGCTTGTTTGGAGCACCTTAACAGCCCTGACCACTTTGTTTTTGCAACTAGAGCCCATTTCAAGCATTCTGGATGGATTGCACAAATTCATTGATTGAGTTCACTCTATACCTTTCCCTTTGCAATTTTTCAACACTCCTCTGTGCATACGCATGGATGCCCATAGGCACTTCTACCCCCAAATAGGAGCCTATGCTGGTGCAAGATTTCTCTCTCTTCATTTTGGCATTCTATTTTTAGTTGAAAGAGCACATTCACAAAGCAGCTTCTCATGTGTCCAGTCACACACTTTGTTGACTGTAATTTTTTTTTAAATAAAAGCTCAGAAGATGTATTTTGAAATGTAATTTGCAACGCAGTCCTGCATATGTCTACTCAGAAGTAAGTTCTGTTGAATTCACTATTTGCTCCCAGATTGTGTCAAGGACTGCAGCCTTAATTCTTTAACCATTTATTTATTTATTATTAATTTGTATCCTGCCCTTGGAGCCAAAGTTTCCAAAGGCAGGGCATAAAAACAGTAAAATATCCCCAACACAAATATCACGAAACCAGCAAAATATATAAAACAGAAAATAAAAAAACAGAATTCAGAAAGAATCTAGCAGCAAATTAGATCATCAGTGATTTCCACAGGCTAAAGAAACAATTAGCCTGTTCCTTTAGGGGAGTGCAATTCTACTCAAAACCATCTCTTCACCTCCTGGTATTAAAAAAATACCACCTACCTACCAAAGTCCAGTGTTTTACTTGAAGCGATATACTCCCTGGACAACTTTAATTGCCACTATTTTTACCTTCCCCAGTGTTTCGAAGTGGCCTGCATAGAACTAAGCTCATTATGCCAGCAATGTGGACACATCAAAGACCAATCTAATGGCACTTGCTGTTTTATTTGAGATCCTTTTCCTTAATCATTCCTAGCATTCCATTTGTCTTTTTCACTGCAGCAGGGTAGAAATGATTAGGGGCTGCTGCTGCAATCCTATGCGCACTTGCGTGGAGGTGAATTCATCTGATCACAGTGAGCTGCATGACTTTTTACTGTAAGTAGCTGTGGATTGAGCAGTCTCAATGTAGCAGCGAACAGTGGAGGCAAGGGTCTATTTTAAGTGGCGACCAGTAACAGCCCCAGTTTGCACTGCTCCTGTGGCCCATTGAGGAACATTGGATATAACCCTGAACCTCCATTGCGATCATCTTTGGATGCCCTTGCCCAGGTGTCCCTGCCTTCTAGGCTAGGCAGGTGATGACCAGGGAGAGCATCTTTACTACAGTGCAGGGCAGGGGGACAAAGAAGTGCTACAAGTATAGTCATAATTGCATTATACGATCAGGAAACCATATGAGCTGCCTTAGGCTTGGAATAAAGCTCTTGCAAGCAAAACACAGATGCCTTATGACAGTGGAAGAAGATCACTTTGTGTTTCATCTCTTACATACTATTCTGGATACACAAGAAGAGAATATTTCATTAATTGGCTTAAAGCCGTGAACCACGCAGTGATTACTGTGTTCCTCTTGCTGCCGAAGATCAAAGAGCTGACCATGGTTTGTAACAACAAATAGCTACATATTAATATAATATATAATCTTTTCCAGCTTCCTCCTCATTTCCCAGAGATGCACTTGATTCACCATCTTTGCTTGAACAGCTGTGGCTGTAATATGATTGAACTCTATTTTATCCTTTCTTACTAGCTCCGCAGAGCTTGGAAAGAAATCAATCCAGCAATACAACGCCATAAGAAGTAATATTTATAGATCCGTTTAGGCACAGTCTATCAAGCCTATCTGCTGTGGGAAAAGAAAAGACAAGTCATTTCAGCTGAATTTGGTTTTCAGTTTCCAACAGGTTCCACTTGTAAAGCCGTTTGACTCCCAGACACTGAGAAAAGCAACATTAGAGAAAATTAAACTTTCATGGTGTCTGGGTTCTTTTTTCAAAGAAGATCCTAATTCCTGAAGCATGTGTTCATGCACCTCTTATAGATACAATCCTGTACATGCAGTCCTCAGAGTAAGTCCCACTGAACTTAGTTTATGTCTGAGGAAGTCAATTTCCCTCACAGGGAATCGACCTTGGGGGCAGATCCGTGTCACAGGGAGTTCTTGGCTGCGTCTTTTCATATCGGCCAATCTGATTGGCCAAAGGGGGTGTGGCTTAGCCCATTTAAATATACCGTGGCCAGGCTCTCACCCACTTTTACCTTGCTCCTGCTTGCACAGTTCTCCCTCCCTCCCTAAGGTTAGGTCCTTATCCTTTGACCTTGCTATGGACTTCGGTTGGTCACCTTGGTTGTCCAGGGGGCCTGGTAGGATTTTTTTCCACTTGGCAAATTGGCACCAGCCACTTGGTTTTTTGCCTACCTCATAGCAAATCATCACAACTTTGTAAGGTTTGACGGTTAGGCATTGGGAGTATTCAGTTGGAGGGGAGGGGAGGTGGCGGCCATCACCTACCCCTCCTATTTCATAGAATCATAGAATCATAGAATCATAGAATCATAGAGTTGGAAGAGACCACAAGGGCCATCGAGTCCAACCCCCTGCCAAGCAGGAAACACCATCAGAGCACTCCTGACATATGGTTGTCAAGCCTCTGCTTAAAGACCTCCAAAGAAGGAGACTCCACCACACTCCTTGGCAGCAAATTCCACTGTCGAAGAGCTCTTACTGTCAGGAAGTTCTTCCTAATGTTTAGGTGGAATCTTCTTTCTTGTAGTTTGGAACCATTGCTCCGTGTCCGCTTCTCTGGAGCAGCAGAAAACAACCTTTCTCCCTCCTCTATGTGACATCCTTTTATATATTTGAACATGGCTATCATATCACCCCTTAACCTCCTCTTCTCCAGGCTAAACATGCCCAGCTCCCTTAGCTGTTCCTCATAAGGCATCATTTCCAGTTTGTCAGTGTCCTTCTTGAACTGTGGTGCCAGTACTCCAGGTGAGGTCTGACCAGAGCAGAATACAGTGGCACTATTACTTCCCTTGATCTAGATGCTATACTCCTATTGATGCAGCCCAGAATTGCATTGGCTTTTTTAGCTGCCGCGTCACACTGTTGGCTCATGTCAAGTTTGTGGTCAACCAAGACTCCTAGATCCTTTTCACATGTACTGTTCTCAAGCCAGGTGTCACCCATCTTGTCTTTGTGCCTCTCATTTTTTTTTGCCCAAGTGCAATACTTTACATTTCTCCCTGTTAAAATTCATCTTGTTTGTTTTGGCCCAGTTCTCTAATCTGTCAAGGTCGTTTTGAAGTGTGATCCTGTCCTCTGGGGTGTTAGCCACCCCTCCCAGTTTGGTGTCATCTGCAAATTTGATCAGGATGCCCTTGAGTCCATCATCCAAGTCGTTGATAAAGATGTTGAATAAGACCGGGCCCAAGACAGAACCCTGTGGCACCCCACTAGTTACTCTTCTCCAGGATGAAGAGGAACCATTGATGAACACCCTTTGGGTTCGGTCAGTCAGCCAGTTACAAATCCACTGAGTGGTAGCATAGTCAAGACCGCATTTTACCAGCTTCTTTACAAGAATATCATGGGGCACCTTGTCAAATGCCTTGCTGAAATCAAGGTAGGCTACATCCACTGTGTTCCCTTCATCTACCAGGCTTGTAATTCTGTCAAAAAACGAGATCAGGTTAGTCTGACATGACTTATTTTTCAGAAATCCATGCTGACTATTGGTGATCACAGCATTCCTTTCTAGGTGCTCACAGACTGTTTGCTTAATGATCTGCTCCAGAATCTTCCCTGGTATTGATGTCAGACTGACTGGGCGGTAATTATTTGGGTCCTCTCTTTTCCCCTATTTCAAGGGTATTCCATTAAAGGAATCTAGGGTGTGTGTCCAAAGCCCAGACAGGGGCCAAGGCCATAGCACGACCCCCATCGGTGACCCTGGGGGAATTCCTAGTTGATGTGCATCAACAGGGCTCCCCCTATCGGTGGTTAACCCTTACTAGACTCCTGGCAGGCGGGCAGGAGTCAGATATAGTAATTGGTTCCAATGCCTAAGCCAATACCACTCACATTCTGTAATCAATAAAGTTGTGGCCTTTTTCAACCCATTAACCTAAATTCTATTGTCAAGTGTCTTTATTCTACAATGGGGGAGGGTTCAGGACCTTGCCACTCAATGCATGTATATGATTTTGCTGTAAGACCCACTCTGCCTTCTCGGGATAGCTCTGTACCCCAAAGACAGCATGGCTGCTTGCGCTAAAGGAATCAAGGCCAAGAAGAATTCCAGGATGCCCTCGTATGATGGGAATGTGCTTTTCCTAAGAGGAAAACAACATGTTTCCCTGTTCTTAAAAAGTGTGGTGAACAGTACCCAGGTAACAATTTCTGGAGAAAACGGATAGAGCAAAGTTTTTCTCCCGCTTTTATAACACTAGAACTCGTGGAAAACCGATGAAGCTGAAGACTCAGGACTGACAAAAGAAAGCTCTTCTTCACACTGCACATAGTTAAACTGTGGAACGCATTCCCACAGGAGCCATGAACTTGGAAGGCTTTCAAAGAGGATTAGGCAGCTTTATGGAGGATAAGGCTATCAATGGGTAATCACCATGATGGCTATTCTCTGATCAGATGCAGGAATGCTTCTGAATAACCATTGCTGGAAACCGCAGGAGGGAAGATAGCTCTTGTGCTTGAATCCTGCTTGCAGGTTTCCTATAGGCATCTGGTTGGGCACTGCGAACACAAGATGCTGGGATTAGATGGGCCGGTGGCCTGATCCAGCAGGTTCTTCTTATGTAGCCATCTTAGTCTGTTGCAGCAAAAACAACAAAAGAGTCTTGTAGTGTGTTAAAGCTGTACAAAATATGGCACAAACATTTTTGGACTACATGAGATGCATGCTCACCTCACCTCACCTCACCTCACCTCACCAGGTGTTCACTTCATCAGGTATGTGAAGTGTTATCCTGAAATGCAGGCATATATACATGTGGTTGGGAAGGGAATTATAAACAGCGAGGTCAGTGCAAAATGACCTGCAGAAACAATGAAGGCAAGGATAATTAATATTCATTATAATACTAATATATAAGTTTAATTAATTTTAATATCGATATATAATTATATTGTTATAATTAATGCTTTATATTTTATTATATTAAAATCAAATGTCTAATTAATATTTTATATTTTAATTAATTATATTAATATAATATAGTTAATTATATTAATAGTGGTCATTCACAGAAAACAGTTGCTGATAGTACAGGCATCCTGGCATTGGTAAGATACCTTTAAATAACAAATTTCTTTAATCTTCTGTATTATCTTCCCTTTGCTTCCTCACTAAATCTTAATAAAGATACCTAATTCTATTTTCTTACATTTGTATGAACACACCCTTAGTGTCTAGGCATGCACTTCAGCATCAGATTACCAAAGTTCACATTCCCATAGTTCTCTGCACATGACATTGTTCATTAGCCTATCAATAATCAATGTCCCGTCTTTTGTTCTTGGGTGCTTCTTGGAACACCCATGTGACTTTAGACTGTAACTGCAAGAAGCTTTTTCATATTCAGGAATGTCCATTCTCACTCCTTTACAGCCTACTTGCCCTTTGTAGGGTGTGGAGAATGTTACTGAGATTGTACTTGCACTATGAAACAGTTCACAGAGTCGGCCCTTTGATTGGTAGGTGTAGGAGATAAAAGGGGGGGAGAGTCATATTTACTAGGGCATAAGCTACCAGAATGTGCCATATAAAAGCAGTAACACAAAACTGAAAGTAGATTAGTTTGTGATTGTCTGTTAGATTGTGGTTTCTCAGCAACGTACCACTTTGCAGTGAAGAAGACAGTAAAAAGACAGAGCATTTTGCATTTGCTTTTTCATGCCTGAAAACTCTCTCTCCCTGCAAACAGAAGCAAAATCAGAATACCATGCCCGTTAAGCAGCCGGACTCTTCAATGGTCTGCAAAGGCCGATAAAAACACTGACTCACTTACTTACACTGTAATCTCACAGTCATGCCACTACAATGCTATTTTCCTGAAGATGTATATGAATCGCCTTTCTAGCGACCTTTTCACCCCTGCCATGCATAGCTAACTCGCTTGGGTCATTTGTCTTACTGGCACCTTTCTCCAAGGCACAAGCTCTCTGACTATAGCACACTGTTGTCTGGAATTAAAAGGGCTGACGGGGTTGATGGTGGGAAGTGGTTTGTGGATGGTCCTGCATTGTTGTGGGAACAGTTTGGGGCTCAGGTTCAGTTTTCACTCAGAACTAGAGATCCTCAGCTGAGGTCCTGCTGTTGGCATCTCCACTATTGGGAGTCAGGCAGGGGGCTAGTAGTGATGGGGCAAAATCCCCTGGTCAGGCTTAGGAAGCTATGACTATTAAAGTGGTAAAATCCCACTTTCAATATATAGCACAGATAGGTCCATAGATGGTTGGAATCCGTGTGCTTCTGAATACCAGTTGCTGGGGGATCTTGTACTCTAGCTTCTCACAGACATCTGATTGGCTACTGTGAGAATAGAATTCTGTACTAGTTGGAAATAATGTTTTTGTCAGATGCAACAGGCTTTTTATGTTCCTCTGTTGTTATAGGACCAGTGCAACAGGACCATAACAGCACAAAAACAGCAAACAGATGCTTTCTCCACTAGGGCTGGCTTGTGAAATTAGTTTGGTTCACATTTTATTGCACCCCCATCTTAATTTCAACATTCTGAACCAATAAACGAACTGAAATGCTGCTATCCTTTGGTGATATAGTTCTCCAAACAAAGATACACACTGAAAAGAAAAGAAAAGAAAAGAAAAGAAAAGAAAAGAAAAGAAAAGAAAAGAAAAGAAAAGAAAAGAAAAGAAAAGAAAAGAGTATACTAGGGGGGAAAGTCTATTAGGATGTATATTAGTGAAAACAGCATACAAAAATGCATGATATTAAGTAAAATAGCTTGTAAAATGCATATATTAGGGGAAATTGCATACAAAAATGGTGAAAAGGAGAAATGGTCATAAAAATGCTTGTGTGTTTTCTTCCTCTCTTGCAAACTGTTGCAAAAAATGGGGTAAACTGAATTTAAGATTGGAAAATTGAGGAACATGGGAGAAACCAACATTGACAGATTCATTCATCTCTAATCATCCACTATGCAGGAAATCTCCCCTTGCCTTCTTCCAGGGACTATTTTGAGTCTGCCACATACCAGACTTCCTTCTACAACTTGACATTTGGGTCATATTTTCAGTAATTTTACTTCAGTATATTTACTTTAGAACTGCATATTTCATTCCCAACAAGACTGAAGGCTCACGGTGCTTTTTCAAAAGCCTAATCTGTCAGCTTTGCTAGGCACATTCTCTCTCTCTCCAGCTATTAACACAGAAATCTCCAGACAGTCTTGTTCTCCTTTGCACAGGATGGAATAAATCTGAACCTTCCACTTGACTGCTGTTTGTCACCCTGGGACCTCACTGGCTCAAACCTGTCAGGGAGTTTAACATGATGTATATGACCCATTTAAATCGGGATACATTTATCACCTGTTTGGATCAAAGCAGGGCTGCTTCAAAGGCATCCGCTCAATTGTGATGATGTAAGGAGCTGACTTTATCTATTGTTTAATGAGTATATCTTTTCTTTTATATCTGGCATTCAAAATGACGAAACTCCTGCAAGGATTTTTCCATTGCTGGAGGTTATATAATATACAAGTTTTTCCTCAAGACGTCTTTACTCATGGGCAACTCCCAGTATGCAATGTGCTCCCCTCTTTTTATACCAGACTAAGGCGATTGGTTTCAGAGAACAAGGGAATGAAAACACCTAGTGAACTGGAACTGTTTCTCTTCATTCAAATATTATGTTGGTCATTGTGCGTGGACAATTTGGAGAGGAAACTCAAATATTGGGGAATCAGAGGGCCACAACTTTTCTGGCTGAATTCGGGCTGGGGAGGTTTTGCAGCCTGTGGTTACATCCACACTATCCATTCATAGCATTCTTATACCAATTTAACTGTCATGGCCTCCCCCAAAGAATCCTGGGAACTGTAGTTTGTTAAGGATGCTGGGAATTGCAGCTCTGCGAGGGGTCTCTTAGCAACTCTCAGCACCCTTAAACAAATTACGGTTTCCATTATTCTTTAGGGGAAGCCAAGTCAATGTAATGAAAATTGACAGCCCCACTGCAGTTCTTGCGGATCTAAAAACTTCCAGAATTTGTTGTAAAATATGTTAACATGAAAAAGGCTAAGAAACCTTAGTTGGGGGGGGGGGAGTATTTGTATGGTACTGAAAAGACCAGAATTCAGGGTAGGTGAGCCTCACTCGGGAGAATATTCCAAAGCCAGGAACCTCTCTTCCTAGTAGCCACCACTGCGCCACTGGAGAG
This sequence comes from Podarcis filfolensis, assembly GCF_964270895.1. Taxonomy (NCBI): domain Eukaryota; kingdom Metazoa; phylum Chordata; class Lepidosauria; order Squamata; family Lacertidae; genus Podarcis; species Podarcis filfolensis. Next base: position 78,054,988 of record NC_139604.1, read on the forward strand.
GGACTCTGAACATGATGTTAAGGTCTGGGTAGGGCAACTGGCCCCAAGGCATTTACAATTAACTTCAGCCGATTAATATTATTATGCGGTGTACAGTAGCCCCCCTCTAATATCCAAAATATATGTGTGTATTGGAATCCTTCTCAGTCCCCTAACAGTGACCAGGATTAGCCTTCTGGACTACAAAGGAAGGATGGCGGGTCCATAGTCAGAAAGTAGGAGAGGAAACAGATTTGGCTTATATAGTCCTGCAGAGACTGAACCCCCTTCATTGGCTAATTCAAAAGAGGTGGCAAAGCCCCACCACCAATTGCATTGTAAGGTTGGGAAAGGGAGCCAGCGTGCCAAAGGAGAAACAACTCAGCCTGCTATTAGTGATTATAACTGGCATTTTCTGCGCCCTTCATCATCTGGATGCTGGTAATGTTTTTAAAGAGAAGTGTGGCTCCTAAGTATGTAATCTGGTTCTTCTCCGAACTCAATCATAGTTATCCTTAAGTACAAGGAGAGACAAGATTTCTCTTTTTACCTGTGCCTGTTCCTCCTCATTAATTGCTTTGCTCTGTATGTTTCTTCTGCTTCCAAGGAGTCTGCTGCCCTTAATTTCAATGGAAGAATTAAAATGTGCTCAAATCTTTCTCATTGAAATGAACAGAACTTCAAGAACTTGGACAAGATCACTGCCTCTGTTTAAAATGCCAAGCGAAAGTCCTGCATGTTTCCCATTAATCCCCATGGAACTTAAATGCATTTTACTTAGCTTGCATTGCACTCATTGTTATGGAAGTGAAGTCCTGATCCTCAACACATTATGTAAGCATAGACTCCACTGAATTGGTAAAAATCACATTTGTGGAATCTGTTTCGTATTAGTAGAAAACAATCTTCAATTGATGCTTAGTTTTCTTTATCATATTTCATTTTTTTAGGGGGAGTCATTTTAGGTAACAAAGCAGAGCTATTTCTAATTATGTACTACTTTGTCATTGCTTTTATACACCTACCAACTGGTTCTCACTTCAGTATAGTTAACTGATAAGATTGGAAAAAGGCACACACCCTTCCGTGTTTAAAATGTGAGTGCAAATATAGTTATAGGAAATGAGATGCTGTTAATGTTTATTGGTCAACTTATATGTTGCCAGGGTGACTTTTTGGGGCGGGGAAGTGAGGAGGAGCAGTTTTAAAAACTGATGGGTGAGATGGGAATTCAGACATTCAATTTTTGTGAACGGTGGTAGGATTGTTATTCTTGATTTTCAAAATCTTCACTCTATCCAAAATGCAAACATCGTAAGGCAGTAGCATTCATTGAATTGTTAAGTGGAAGTGTCCTTGCTTTGATAGCTTCTAAACTTTTTTTAAAAAAATCTCCTCTCAGTATAAAGTTGCCTGTTACCAACTCTAGTCTTTGCAACAGATACATTGGATATGTTTTATAATGTATATAACTGTGAAACCCTAAACAAGTTTACTCAAGTGGCAGACCAATCCAACTCTACCTTGCTAGAGTGAGCAGCTTGTTGTTTTCGGTCTGCAAATAATATGTAAGAATACATAATTGATGACTCCTCCCAATTTGCATTGATTTTCCTTTGCTTTTTGATGAGTGATGTGGAATAACATAATTAGTAAGGTGAAATTTCACCATAGTGGACAGTGAGGCAAATAATGTTTTTGTCAGAAACTAAGCTGCAGTGGAAGGGAAACAGTGCTGTGTGCGAGAAGATGGGATGGAAATCGATGCATTCTTACATCCCTGCTTATGGATACCTCCTGCAAAATCCTGGTGGGTTTTACATTTTTAAAATGTTTCTCCTTTTGGCACTCCATCCCACGTATTTTCCATCTTGGAGTTGGCCTTCCTTATTTTGATTCAGGAAGGAGACTGTAGGCCTGTTTATGGAAATTCAGTCTTAATGTCCTCTGTTCCCTTTTGGCTAGAGGCCCTTGTGCATTAGCTCCAGCTAGCTCTGTGCTTCAGAATTAGTGGCAACCCCACAGTTGTCTTAACCCTGACCATGAACCCCTGTGACATTGTTGTGTGTCTGCGTTTGCATTAATAAACTTTAATCTTTCCGGTTTGATAGATCCACAGGAGCAACAAATGTGGCTTCTTGCTCATAAATTAAGCCCTAATTGATTGCAGCAACACTGAGTATATTGTAAAAGTCAAGAAAAGGCTGAAAAGGTCCTTTTAAAGGACCCATTTGCTGAAGATGTTTGGATAGAGGCAGAATAATTTGAGAGATTTATAAATCCAGAGAGATTGATTTATTGTGGCTTTTGGTTTAAGGCCTCTTTGCAAATATTAATTAATCCTAGCCCACTATCTTGACCTATCCAGTTCTTAAGAAAAATAAAAATATGTAGTGGGCTTTTCCTTCCTTTAGACCTTGGTTATGAAACCAGAGCTTACATGCAAATTAAGTAACAAGGGATTCCAATGTGTGGTGTTCTTAATCTCCCTTCTCTCTATATCACATTAAATTTCATTGAATGTGCCTTTCATTTCCCCCTTAAACTTTCCTTAATAAAGGACTACTGTTTGCTGAATATCACCACAGAGCAAAAGCCAACCTTACTTTGCAGTTTGCAGTCCTAATGTAAGTGCTCAGAACAGTGAGATATGATTATTCCAAGATTAAGGAACAGGAGAATGTATTTGCCATTGCAATTAAAAACAGAAGAAAAGAAGAATTGCCTTGCCGGATCACACCATGTCCAGCATTGTGTCTCCAATTGTAGCAAGTCAGATGTCTTGAGGATCTCACATGCCATGAGATTAAGATGGCAGCCCTCTTTTGCTTGTCCCCAGTATCCAGTATAGGCATAGCTGATGGTGCCTTCCAGATGTTGTTGGACTACAGATCTCATCAACCTATATCAGCACAGCCAATAGTCAGAGATGATGATGCTTGTAGTCCAACAATGTCTGGAAGGTGCCATGTTGGCTATCCCTGAATCATGGGTGGACGGACTTGCAGCTGTCCCAGTAGTCTCAGCCAGGACAGCCAGTGCTCAAGGATGATGGGAGTTGTCGTTCAGTAACACATGCTGGGCCACAGGTCTCTCACCTACTGTATGAGTTAAGGATGGTGTCACATCTTTTCAATAAATTCCTTTTACCTGTAGCTGCTGGTTGACCTATCCTCCAGGAATTTGCCTAATCTTAACTGATGGGCGCCACCACATTGCATGGCAGTGAATTCCATATCTTAATTAAGCATCTTTATGTGTACCGTGTCCTGTTTCACATTGTGCATGACTACCTTAGACAGCAATGGATAAAATAGTGGGTGAACATTAGCAAACCAGTGGCGGTAGCAGGGCTACTCAAAACATAGCATCCTTGAGCAGCTGCCTAGACCACAGCATGCTGGCACGCACCACCACTGACTGCTAGGTATTGTCATTTTAATTTGTGACAATGGCATGAATGATATTACACTGTGGACATTTAAATGTCAGCTAGACCCTGCATCCTGTCTCTACAAGGAGTGGGGCTGCTGTTCTTTCCTGCCAAGTAAGTCACTTTTGCCCAGGTCCCTTGCCTATGATTAAAACTGTTCCTCAATATCCTGGCCATCTTTTCCTGACAAAATGTACATATTTATAGTGCAATCCTGTGCCTGCCTGCACAGAAGTAGGTGCCACTGAGTTTAACAGAACTCAGGAAAATGTGTACAGGATTGCAGCCTTGGTCTTTGAACGGAGATATTTATAGTTATGCATTGATTACGATCCTAAGCCATAGTCCAAAAATGTATGTCTTTAACTTCCGTTAGGATCCCTATGGGTTCAACATTAGTTTTGAAAACTCCCTTAGGAGCATATGAAGCCAAATCTGTCCATTGGTCCATCTAGCTCAGTATGCTCACACTGACTGGCAGCTCCCCCCCAGGGTTTCAGGCAGGGGACAGCCACAAAATTACAGTCCTAGCGAGAGATGCTGGAGATGCTCTGCCACTGAGCTATGGCCTTGCTGATGTCTTATAATACAAATGTGGTTTTTGGAACTGACGCAGGGGCTTAGTCTGAAATGGTTGACTGCGCAATTTATCTAGGTCTGACACAACAAATATAAGAAGAGCCTGATGGATCAGATCAAGGCCCCATCTAATCAAGCATCCTTTTCTCACAGGGGCTAAGGAGTTGCCCAAGGTAAGCCCATGGGCAGCACCTGAACACAACAAAACTCTCCCCAGTTGTGATTCCCAAGAGACATGCTGCATCCCAACAGTGGAGGTAGTTATTAGGGTTTTTGCTGTGTGTACCTACGGTATTCAACAGAAAAGATGTTAAGATGGAGATGATTCACCATATATATGAATTAACAATAAAAGGCTGCACGCATTCCGATAGTAATGTAATGTTCAGCAGCACATCTTAAGAGAAATAAAAGATGAAATAGCTGAAACATGTGACTTCCATGTGAAAGTCTTATTATTGCTGGCTTCTCTTGGTCTCATTAATGACCCGATATAACCGGATTTCAGCCCATGTAACTGCTGGATGGAAATGCATGTCACAGCAGTAAAGGCATCTGCTTCCTTTAGTTCAAAGTATCTGCCGTGTTTTGTTTGAATTTAAATTGGTCTTAAAAAGTTGCTTGGAAAAATGTGTTTAGTCATCCATATTTAATTTTTTTTGTCCGTGTGCAGGTTATTCAGCAGTGGACTTCAGTCATATTCCTCCATTATGTGCATACTAGTTTGCCTTCTTTTATGGCCCAGTGAATGAGTTTGTTGTAGTTAACACCCTGAACACCTGGGTGGCTCTATCAAATGATGTGGCATTTAATTCATAAAACTGCTGTTAACATTGTTTTCTGCGGTAGTACACGCACCAATTACCTCCTACTTTTTCAAAGAAGAAAAGTTTATGAATGGATGAGTCACCAGTGTGCAGATTAAGATAGCAAAAGGAAGCAATAGATACATACAAATATTTAATGTTGCTTCTTAGCAGCTTATGAATACACCTGGTGCCTTTAAGCAAACAAAGGACTGTGCCAGGGTTTTTAATGCCATATAAAAGAATTTCTAGAATATCCTTGGATAAAAGTGTATAAGAATCTCCTTGCAACATGGCTATGCTCTTGTGCACATCAATTTGTTTGTAAGGTTTCTTTCCCTGGCATTTGTTTTTGTTTTGTTTTAATGCCTCGTGATATTTGAGCCCCCTTTCTCATTGATAGATGTTTTCTGTGTCCTGAAGCAGTCACCATAAAACAAAAAATCGCCAGTTATAAAAGCAAGTCAATTCTAGTACAATTGCTTTGCAGCTTTTAATAGATTTCTTTTTAAAAAAAGTAATACTTTTAATTTGGTTTTAAGCAAACCCCCCCCCCATTTGACAAGGTTACACAGAGAAAACAAGGAACAAAATCAACAATGGCACATGGAGGGAGGAAGATGTAGGGAAAGTCAACCTAGCTGGGGTGTATTCATTGGCTGCATCAGTGCTACTGAAATCCTCCTAGTACCTCCTTATGCAAATATGCCTGTGTGCAGAGTCCAAACAACAGATGATTTCCCTGCCTCTTGCCACCCATGAAGACACTTTCTCATACCAGTTCAAGCCTGCCTCGGTTCTCAAACGAAATCCATTCCGGAAGCCTGTTCAGCTTCCAAAATGTTCAAAAACCAAGGCACAGCTTCCTATTGGTTGCAAGAGCTTCTTGCACCCAGCGGAAGCCACGTCACACATTGGGGTTCCGAAAAACGTTAGAAAATGGAAGCATTTACTTCTGGGGTTTCGGTGTTCGAGAACCAAAACGTACGGCAACAGAGGCGTTCGGGAACCAAGGTTCCACTGTACAGTGGTACCTCGGGTTACATACGCTTCAGGTTACAGACTCCACTAACCCAGAAATAGTGCTTCAGGTTAAGAACTTTGCTTCAGGATGAGAACAGAAATCGTGCTCTAGCGGTGCGGTGGCAGCGGGAGGCCCCATTAGCTAAAGTGGTGCTTCAGGTTAAGAACAGTTTCAGGTTAAGAACAGACCTCCGGAACGAATTAAGTACTTAACCCGAGGTACCACTGTATATGCAATGTTTTGTAGAACCAACACCTTGATGTCTACATTTTGAGATAACTTTGAGTGCATCCAGGCATTTTAACTGTTGCCTTCATTTAGAAAATGGCATGGTTCTCTGGATTCAATGTGTAATCCATATGTGGTTTCTCCGACTGACTTCCTAGATTTTCTGCATTCTCACTGCACATGAAAAATCCTGCTATGACAGTCAATAAATGATTTTGCATCTGTATTCTGGTAGCTCAAGCAGCACTTCACAAACAGTGTTGCTGGAAGAACTTCACAGCACAAATCAAGGAGCTCAGTATTTGAAGCTAAATTCTAATCTAGGAAGCTACCATAGATTTCATAGCCAAATTGAAAAGGTGCTGAATGTTAAGAAACCACCAGCAGTGCACTTTAAGGTTTGTTCCTTTTGCAGCTGTTTCTGCATCTGCTTTACACATATGACATCACAAGATTTCATAGGGGTATGGCTTGGGGGAAATGAAATAATTTGGCCCACCATCTGGAGTTTGCCCATGCTTGACAGTGTCTGTCTCTCTTTTTTTGCTTTGCATTGTCCATTTGGACACAGGTGGCACTGTGGTCTAAACCAATGAGCCTCTTGGGCTTGCCTATCAGAAGGTCGGCAGTTCAAATCCCTGCAATGGGGTGAGCTCCCATTCCTCTGTTCCAGCTCCTGCCAACCTAGCAGTTCAAAAGCATGCCAGTGCAAGTAGATAAATAGGTACTGCTGTGGCGGGGAAGGTAAACGGTGTTTCCGTGCACTCTGGCTTCCATCACGATGTCCCATTGTGCCAGAAGCAATTAAGTCATGCTGGCCACATGACCCGGAAAACTGTCTGTGGACAAACGCTGAAAGCAAGATGAGCGTCGCACCCTGTCCAGGGGTCCTTTACCTTTTTTAAAAAAATGTCCATTTGACCTATTCTGACGGCTAGTAGAAGACAGCAGCTGAAATGGCTCAGCATCAGTTCTGAACAATTATATGACTTACACTCTGCCCCCTACCATAGCAAATGATAACTTAAAATGCTGTTGTTGTTTTTAATAGCAGGGAGTGAAACAAATGGGCCCCATTCAAATGTTTCTTTCATTACAAATGTGATTGCACACCCTTTCCTGGAAAATATGGCTTTCACTGGCTACTAGCCATGATGGCTGTGTTCTGCCGCCAGTATCAAAGGTGGTATGTCTCTGAATACCAGTTGCTGGGGAGCACAACTGCAGAAAGTGTGGTTACACTCTGGCCTTGCTTGTAGGTTCCCCATACAGGATGCTTTGGTCTGATCCAGCAAGGACAGATTCCCCAATGTGCATTGTTCTCTTAAACTCCGCATTTCTTAAAATAGCCATTATAGCAGTAAACATACAAAACAATTGCTCAGTGATGGATGGATAAAGACTTGAGATATTTGGAAGACATTAAATAAAGTGATGACATCACAGGACTTCATACAAATATTAATTATTTATTTGAGAATACTTTTTAGTCCATCCTTCCTTGACAACAATCAGTGCTTTTCCTAAAAAAATGTTTAGGGGTACTCTCATTTTCCTACTTATATTGAAACACTGCTCCTCAATGAGGTCAAACTTGGATTCACAAAATGTTTAGGGGTATGCGTACCCCAGCGTCCCCTCAGGAAAAAAAGCACTGCTTTCACTGATGTTTATATCTTACCAGTCTTTGGCTATTCGCTTTCCATTGTGATGTTATGGCCACAAGGCTCAGAAATGTCGTCTTCTTGCTTTTTCTCTTTTCTTTTAAGTCAAAGCATTTGGATTCTGCATGCAGTCATAGCAATAACAATATTTGAGAACTTCCACATAGTAAAACTTTCCCTTCCTCATACTCTTTAATTTCCAGTTGAGTGAGGTGGTTAGAGCTTCCTTTGCTGTATCTTTCCATTATTTTCTGTTGGTTCGGAACCTAGCAAAAATTAAGCTTGCCTAAGGTGCATTCAAAGTTGTACCAATATCTGAAAATATGCTGAACTCAAAGAATGTGAACTTCTTTTTAAAGCAGTTATGAGGATGCTAAGCAGCATTGCTGGAAAAAGAATATACTGTGGTTCTCATTTTTCTTTTTCTTTTTATCATTTTACTGCTTGCTGCTGGGTCCATTACTATCATAGAAACCATTGTACAGAATTGGTCATTCTGTCATGGTAGGATATTTTGACATTTCTTAAAAGAAAAAGAAATGCTTGGAATGTCTTATCTACGACAAAAGGACAACATTAGCATTATGCATCTGGACATTTCCTTTTAGCAAAGAAAGTATTCTTTATTCACTTATCTCCAGCGCTCAAAAAATCTAAAGGGCAAAGGGATAAAAAGGATGGAATGAAGGAAGAAAACATTCTCTAAGATAAAAACAATGTATAGGCTTCTGAAGTCCAACTACATACACTGGAATTTAAGCATCCCAATTCTGCATGAGATTGCAGCACACACTGGGAAAATAAATTACAGAGTTCTTGAGGACATGTTTAATTGTTTATCTTGCTTCAGTAATTCGAATGAGTAATTTCTAGATTCCATTTGCCCATGTAGGTTCATCAGCTTCTTTTGTTAATTCACTATCATTTCGGTTAGGATGGCTTAATGCCTGGAGGGTAGATCTATTATGGCATGTAAGTCTACCTGGAAGGTGAACAATGCTTTGTGGGAAAGAAAGGGAACTGAATTTGATTACAAGCATTATTCATGTGGCAATACCAATGTGTGGAGTAATTAGATAAGAAAATCATAGGAATAAGCATATAGAGAACTAGATTGTAATTGCCATGTTTCCTACTTTAAAGTGATCTGAGTCTGATTTAAAGAGAAGGGTCTATATATAATTATTTTTTATTGAATTTATATACTGCCCTATACCTGGAGGTCTCAGGGCGGTTCATAGAAAAGATCAGCATTAAAAACCACAATATATATAATCAAAATAAAAACAACAACCCAATAACACCTCCCCCGAAAGAGCCATATTTTAAAAGGGCATAGGATATTAATCAGATCAACCCGGGCCTGGTTAAAAAGGAATGTTTTTTGTCTGGCGCCTAAAGGTGTATAATGAAGGCGTCAGGCAAACTTCCCTGGGGAGAGCATTCCACTGCAGAAAGGCCCGTTCTCGTGTTACCACCCTCTGGACCTCTTGAGGACGAGGCATATGAAGAAAAGCCTCAGAAGATGATCTCAGGTAAGTTCATATGGAACGAAGCGGTCCTTGAGGTATTGTGGTCTTGAGCCATTTAAGGCTTTACAGGCTACAAACCAGCACTTTGAATTGGGAAAGTCGGACCAAGATCGGTGTAATATGTTCAAACTGTCTTGCTCCGGTGAGCAATGTGGCCGCTGAATTCTGCACCAGCTAAAGTTTCCAAACCGTCTTCAAAGGCAGCCCTACGTATAATGCATTGCAGTAATCTAACCTTGGTGTTACCAAGAAAGTAGAGAAGCTGCCTTCAAGTTTCAGTGCCCAAACCAAGCCCAAGCCCATATCGAAGATGATCCAGATAACCTCTGCCCACCCAAAAACACCCGCAGTTGCGTTGCCACCACTTTTTCCAGTGTCTTCCCCAAGAAAAGGGTACTGGCAATTAGCTGGTAGCTGTTACACACTGTTGGCCCAGGGTGGGCTTTGTAAGGAGTGGTTGTGCCCCACCAACTCTTTAAGGGCAGGTGGCACTTCTGCATCAAGCCATCACAAGGCCTTGGAACCAGCAGACCACCCCACCTCAGCTAGCTTTAACCAGCTAGAAAGGGCAGGTGTGTCCAGAGGACATTGCAGCATTTGCTGCCACAATATTACTGTAGATAGCTTTGGAGGAGGATTACCAAAATGAATAGACACCACTGATGGCTAGTCCCGATAGCAGCTATATGGAACCTCGAGGTTTGGAGTACCAGTTGTTGAGTAGCAACAATGGGGAAGCATCTTCACTTCATGTCCAACTTCTCATAGGCACATGAGTAGCCCCTGTTGGAAACTGCAGGATGCTGGGCTAGATGGACCTTTGGCCAGATCCAGCAAGGCTCTTGTGTTCATGACAGAAAGGAATAAAATCTCTCTCAACCTTCTTTTCTGAAAGTGTAACATAAAATCAGTTAACAATTAACTTACATATCATGCTGGTTAAAACAGGTTTTAGGTAATGATATTATTAGCGTATAATAATGAAGGCAGAGTCTGTGAGGGTCTCTTGAACCACAGAGTTAGTAAAGGTAGAGGAAATTATGATTAATATAAAATGCTGCGCTCTGTTGCTTGGCATATAGCTCATTTCTGTTTTTCAGTAGATATGCAAAATGACAGAAATTCTGAATCCATAGGGGGAAATCCACCCCTCCTTCCGAAGTGTAAGTGCCTATACATGTTTACTCATCAGTGAGCTTCACTTCCTGCTAAGTGAGATTTGTTAAAACCCAGGCAAGTGGGGCTCACGGTCCCATGTACCTGCCCAAAGCATGGCCTTTCTGTCATAGCTAAGTGGCCGCACCATCAAATTCCAGGGCTGACAAGAGGGCGTTGGAATAAATACTTTCCTCAGGACCTGAATCCTCTCTTGGTGACCCTGGCAGTGGGTGCATAGGTGTGCAGCAGAGGAGGCTGGCAGGAGTGGCATTTTCCATTTTGCTTGTAGTGGTAAAATGTCCAGGGCCAGCGATGGGTAAAGGATTAAGGTGCCCCAACATCCTGTCTCAGAACAATCTTTGGTTGTGAGATGCACAATACGAATAGGCATGGGTGAACTTCTCAGCCAAATAAAGGAACTGTACTTAATAGCCATATCCAGAGGCTGCTTTAGGCTAAACCGAAAAGAATTGAGGGATAAAGCTGTTTATTCAGGTGGCAACAAACAAATGCATACTGGGACAATAACCAACAGAGGGGAAATTTCCTAGTATTTCTCTTTGTCTCCTTTGCCTTACCATCCCTGCCCTTGTTCCATCCTTTTGCCTTTTAGTAGTTGTTCACATTGTGTCTCCCTAGCTTTCCCTCCTACCCCTTAATTGCATTTGCACAAGATGCATCATTCCCATTGACCACCTGTTTTGTTGTCCAATCCTGAGTAATGCCTCACAAATGTCAACAGACATATGGCAATGGTCATGTAAATAATAGTCAGTGCTTCTTTTTTGGGGGTCTGAAGATTACACAGTACTGGTACCTCCCCCCCCCCCATGTTAAAAGAGTGGCACTTACTGTAACAACTTTATGGTAAGTACTGAAACCTTTCTCTAAAAAAAAACAAGCACTGATAATAGTCCTGCACTCATTATAGGTCCCAATTTAACAGTTGGATGAATTGAAAGCATCTCATTTTCACAAACAGGTGAGGTGGCAAACATTTAAGGATTGACTACTTCAAGGGTATATGTTCCTTTGCACACAGAAAGCTAGATATCATTGACAATATTCTAGTCTAGCTTTTTAAGTGATATATTAATTTTCCATGTAGACTCAATGATCTTTTCCCAAAGAGCCATGAGATACCCTGCCTGAAATCTTAAGCAGAACAAGCCAGGAACAAAGGCAAAGAGGAAGGAAGAGCTTTTGCACTTCACAGCCTGGAGCTGCTGCAGAGAGCAGCCATTCCACCCCTTTCCCCCATAACTCACTTTGCTGTGGTGCAGGTATGCTGACACTAGTGCTACTGGTGTGCCTGTGCATGGTGGTGGTGGTGGTGGTGGTGGTGGGGCAGCCATTACATTTCACCTCAGGTGCCCTGGTTGGAGGTTCCCTACACAAGGAGGATAGGCAAGACCACAAGAACATCCCAGTGCTTCAATGGGTGTCTCCCGTGAACATTTCATGTGCCTGGGACAGTGGACTGGTCAGGGCGATGTCCTTTGAAGCTAGAAGAAGAAAGGACAGGGTAGTGTATAAAGGACAATCAGTATGAAGTCCTTTACTTCAACTAATGTGAAGTAAAGACACTCTGTAATTGTATGGATAAGTCCATTTCTGGCCAGTGTCTAAGAACTTAAGAACCAACCAGTCTATAAATATGAACAGAGTGCTTTTGGAAAACAAAAACCTAAAAATAGTTGATAGTGACTTAATCTTCCCAAACAGTTAACATTTGGAGAAGTTTTTATTTTATTTTAATGAATATTTGTTATTGATTCTTTGCCATTGCGATTTAGAGAAACAAAACAAAAAGAATTTCTTTAGCTTCACACATATGTGATCTTTCTCTGTTGGTCTGAACAGAGCATTTGAAGCGTATTTATTTTATTAATCCTGTAATGTATGCAAAACAACCCTGCATTAAGCTAATTTTGTTATCATTGTTCCTAATTATCTGGTGTTGTAAGTTGTTCTTGGATGTAATATGTATATTCTGTACAGCAGCTTTTTAATCCATTCCTCCTTCCTTCACTTTGATATCTTCAAGGACAGTCATTTCAAGATGCTATAAGTAAGTCCTTTCATTACTAAAAAGGGCAAATATCTATCAAAAGCTCTGATCTTCTGCATATTTGGAGCTATAAGTTGCCTGACAACTGTATCTATCTCTCAAAAGATTTTTTAAAAAATAAACCCACCATTAGCATATCTTAATATATGTAATGTCTGGTAGTTAACCTACAGTTCAGAGATTTGCATATATGGCATGTGGGAGAAATAATAAAGACCTTGTCATAGCTGATTTTATTGGGAAGACCTTGAGAAATACTTTAACACTTCTGGGGGTCTTGCAAAAGTCAGAAGGAAATGAAAGTTATCTATTGAAAAAAAGATGGAAAAGGCCTTAGAAAGTTTCCTTTCATAATTGTTGTCTGTGTATCTATCATTATTTAATTTCCGAAAAGAGAGCAAGTGTGGAACAAGCCTTTTTTCAAGCTACATTCTGTAACCTGAAGGCTTTGATCCTGAAGGCTTTGATCCCCAGTGTTGTTGGACTACATCTCCCATCATCCACAACCATTGGCTAAACTGGCTGGGGATGATGGGAATTGTAGTCCAACAATAGCTGTGGAACCAAGGTTGAAAACACACTGGCTTAATTTAACTATCTCCCATTATTTTTGTCAGAATGATATCTGCTGATGCCTAGAAAGGGATGATGTAATTTTCATCACATTGCTTTTTAAAGCCAACATTGGTGGAAGAGTTCATCGGTGGAGCACCTGTGGGACACCACCACTAACCCAGTGCTCTCCTGACCTTCCTGCTGGCTCACTTCTCCTCATCCCATCCCATCCCTGTCCTGGTGATGATACCACCACTGCCAGGAAGACACCACTGCCATTTGCCCCATTCAAATGCACCACTCCTGATAGCTAGATAGTAAGTCAATGTACAATTGCAAGATAATGTTAATCACTCCACTGTGACTGAATATGAGTGCAGGCTACCAAGCATATGGAAAGTTTAGCTGGTGCATAGTGCCATGACCTACCAAGCATGTTACATCCATGTTCTAGCAACTTGGATGTATTCCAGCACTTTATGGGCACAATTTTTCAAGCACTGATTTTGTTCTATTAAACCTGTAGAAAAACTAACAAAGCACTCCAGGCAAATGTATGAGGGAAATCCTAAACTCTTGGATGTTCTGTTCCCTGCCTCTTGCTCATCTCGCACTGCAGCATTCGAGATCGAGAACATTTTCTTGATTGACCAAATTTGTGTTCCAACCTTGCACCATGAAAACACATAGAGAGGGTGCCTATAACCTTGGTATTAACTTCCTTTACCCAAAACTGACCAAAACCTGAACCCGATCATGTTCTGGATGTAGAGCAAAATTTTATTTTTTTGTTAAGGCTGGATTTTAATGTCAGGCATTAAGCAGGATCTTAGCTATGACTGTCAGTATTGAGTGGAGTTTACTTTTGCTACATAATTAAGCAATGGGCTGTGGTGGAGAACAACAGAGGATATCTATCTTCAGTAGGCCTTGTTGGTGAGCTTCCCAATGTTGGCTGGTGTGTGTATGTGTGTGTGTGGGGGGGTACTTTTGGAGCCAGAGGACTATGCTGAGTGAGATCCAGAATGTCTTGGTCATTTTGCAATCATGTTCCATGCTAAACAGAGATTTGATTCTCCTTTAGAGTAGGCACTGTACCTTATTTTTAGCCAAAGGCACAAAGCACTCTGCCATATTCAACAGAGGAACAATGGTTGATTTTAAAATAATTTCTTTTCCAAGTATTTAATATATGCCAAGGCTGAACTTTGTCCTTGAAAACAGGTAATGGAACTCAATCCCAACTGATATTAAATCTTGGAAATGAGTTTCTTTTAAATTCCTGCATAACTTCAAAACTTTATTTTAAAGATCACAGTGAAACATATTAGGAACATATTAGTTGTGCTTTAGTGTCCTGTTAGCTTCTGGTTCATCTTCTTTTGCCCCATTTCTATGCTCTAGCATTTGCCCAAGTTCTGCCCTAAAATATTTCCTGAGTTTTTCTTCTAACACTTTGTTCTCAAGGGCTCTGCCAAAACACTGCAAGACTTCCCAATTGATCAGATTGAGAGAAGACTCTACTGAAAGTATCTTCAAACAGCCAAGACCACATAAGACCAGTCTTGAAAGACCTACATTGGCTCCCAGTATGTTTCCGAGCACAATTCAAAGTGTTGGTGCTGACCTTTAAAGCCCTAAACAGCCTCAGCCCTGTATACCTGAAGGAGCATCTCCACCTCATCGTTCAGCCTGGACACTGAGGTCCAGCTCCAAGGACCTTCTGGCAGTTCCTTCACTGTGAGAAGCAAAGTTACAGGGAACCAGGCAGAGGGCCTTCTCGGTATTGACACCCACCCTCCCATCAGATGTCAAGGAAATAAACAACTATCAGACTTTTAGAAGACTTCTGAAGGCAGCCCTATTTAGGGAAGTGTTTAATGTCTGATGTTTTGCGTGGCCAGGCGGAGACCCCCTGACCCCAGGAGCCACCCGGGTGAAATGAATGACGCATGACAGTGTGTTATGGGATTAAAATTGGACCCAACTTTATTTAAACTTTCAGATGTAGGAAGACCTTGGCATAGGCATTGGGCATTTATCCCTCCCAGTCCCCAGCCGGGGATCTGAGGCACATCAGGGTTAACAGATCTGTCTGGGGTGTGGGCTGGCTCTGGAAGATGTATATTTAAGCAGAGAGGCTGCCCCCATTTCACCGCAACACAGGAGAGTGCACTGACAACCTTTGAGCGTATGGCCAGTGACGCCCTTCAACACAGCCCCTTTAACGGGGAACCCTGGGATCACCACCACGGACGGGGGCGTGTATCACCACTTCAACCCCCCCCCCCATTTAGGGAAGATAGACTAAAGGATTCTGCCCAAGGCCTAGAACCGTCAAAGTTGTGATGTTTTGCTACGGGGAAGGCGAAACCTGCCAATGCAGGGAAAATTCCTTCCTGGTCCTTTAACAGCAACATTGAAAGACTGTAGCAATGCCCACATACCTGTAAAGAGGTTAACCTTCAATATAGAGCATAAACAAAGAGAGGGTAGGGCGGGTGAAGCTCTGGAACTGATTGGGCTCCCAAGTAGGCTCCGCCCCCTTACATATGCAAAGAGCGGACTGGAGTGAAGATTACCCCTTCTTGGTCCACTCTCCTGGCCTCACCTCGGCCCGTCACGATTGGTTCATTCTGAACTGAGGTTTGGCGGGAACCTCAAGGGATGTGACATGGGGAGGTGGACCAGGAGCATTCTGCCGGGAGCCTTGGAGGATGGGGGGTGCTGCACGTGGCCACGCAAAGGGTGCCCTCCAGTTGATGGGGAGAGGGATCATTACGGTATTTTTAATATTTTGTTGGAAGCCGCCCAGGGTGGCTAGGGAAACCCAACTAGATAGGTGGGTTATAAACCACCACCACCACCTTCCTATGCTGGAAAGTTGCACATGTGCACATTTGGCAATCATGTGACGATCCATATAGATTCCAATGCCATATACTTTCAGTTTTGAAAGGTGATTCTTCATACAGGGGCCAATGTGCCTACCTGGCACTTTCCCTTTTTGATGTATTCTCCTCTCCCACCTTCCCACGTGGAATTCACTTCAAAGCTATTTTGAATAGTTATGTAATTGGCCACTTCAGCAACTAAAAGCAAACTCTCAGGCTGCACACTGTGTGTTTACCCTTCACCTGTAAAGAGTGTTTCATTCAGAAGAAATTGCCATTGTTTCTTTGTCTTCCCATGGGAAAGCTTCGTTTTTTGGAAGCCAGTCAATAAATGCAAGGTATGTAAAGCATAGTGTAAAGACATGACTAGCATTTGCCAAAACCTTTGTTTATGGAGAATAGTTAGCAGTCACTTTATCTCTTTAATACAAAAGCCCAGAGATTTTAATGCATTCTTCTGTGGACTGAGACTTGATTTCTTGACAATCCAGGCGATTGTTTGGCTCCCTTATTTGCTATATCAGTGTTCTTTATTTCCCCGTGGATTCAAGCAGGGCCTTAAATGGGATATCAGGGACACACCTTAGTTAATGCATTATAAAATGTCTGCCCAGGCTGCGGAATAAGAAGCATGACTACACTTGCACAGTCACGCACTGCTGGGGAAAATGCCACTACGCAATGTGATGGCTCACAATGGAGGCATTCCGTTTGAAGCTCTTAACATTTCAAAGGCACTAAAATAAAATAAAAATGGAATGAAGGTTTGTGATCAAGTGAATGGAAATGAAATGGAAACAAGAGGAAGAAGAGAAATTGGGATGTTGCACAGCTGTGAAGGAACAATGTCCTAACCACACAACCTTGAAAGCCATTTCTGTTGAAGTCAAAGGTTTTTTGAAGTTACTGTGCATTTGATTCAGCTGTTGGAACATAAAGTTTATTGCAACTGATGGCTGGTGTGCATTTAGCCAGACTTCTCAATGTCATTAAGCATGTGCTCAGCTTTATCCCCTCGGAACGTGCACTTCATGGTAGCTGGACTTCACCCATTAATGCTGCTTCTGTCAGATGACGTTCTCTTCCAATGTGTACGTTTGCCCCAGTTCATCTCCCCTTGACCAATCACTGAAAATGGCATGAAGAGCTGATGCAGAATGTGGGATACTCCACCAAGTATCCTGCTTTCAGCTGTCTCTGACCAACATTTTCCTTTTGGGCTTGAAGCACGAGGCCCTGGTTTTGTTTGTCTTCTGTTAAAGCACCTTCCGCTATTACTTTGGACCAATTTATTTTGATGCCCTTCATCCATGCCACTGTTCCATCCTTAATAATGAGATAGTGATAATGAGAGTCTTTCCCTTTCTAAAATATGAAGGCCGTTCAGAACAACTTTCACCCTAGACATCTTGTCAATTGGGGGTGGAGGCAGAAAGGAGATGCTTTGGGGTGCTGCATGGAGATAAACACTATGCACATTCTGAGCCATTTTTAAGCTACAAGGTATCATGACATGTGTGCCACAAATATGCTGTGGGTTTCTTATTTTGTAAGTTGGGGGGGGTGGCAGAGAGGAACCTGTCAAGTTGGAAACATCCCTCCTCCTGCTTGATATGGAGAAAAGTGTTGGGGGACAGCTGCGATCCTGGGGGTCACCTAGATTATGTGAGCTATTGGCAAGATTAGCACAGATAACAGAGAGTACACCATGGTTTCAGTAACATTTCTTGGCTTCTAATATACTGTGACAACCTTGCTGTAAGCCAATAATCAATGGGACTTGCCTGTTCACTGTTTGAAGACAGTGGCTTTTGACAATATAATTAAGCTGAAGGACAAAGCCATGTTCCCAATGAAGCAGATATATATCCGTGGCTTTTCAAAGGTTAAGGAAATAGTTCCTTGTTCCCTTTTGTAAATGTTAATGCTTGCACCTTCAGAGCAATGATGGTTGGGGCATGACAGGTTAGGAAAACTGCCAGCTGTTGAATGGCTTGGAGGCTGAGCAAGAAATTTGCCATTAGTATCTATGCCAGCAGAAATATAAAACACAGCACACAGGAATTAAAAAACAAAACAAACAAAAAAGGTACACTGCCTACCTGAAAAAGGAAATTCCCTACAAATTCTATAGATCATACTTTGCCTAACAATGTAAGACCAGGCCAAATCTGAGAGCTGTCAAGCATGTAGTTCTCAGGGGAACAGCTCCAAAACCAGACACCACAATTTGGCTGGAGGAGAATGTGAGCTTTCTTTATAAAGAAAGTCCAGTGCTGAGCTGAAATGGCTGAGAAGGCCCTGTTCCATGTCTTCACAGACCAGACTTCCAGGAGAAATTGACTCAAGAACAGGGCTTTGTCTTAATAGGAAAAGGAGTTAATAAAAGAATGGACTTCTTCTCATCTTAAATTGTGGCTAGGAACTGGCCAGCTGTTTGATGGAGAATTGGTTCCTTCACCTTTCTCCTGTGTGGAAAATGAATTGCCACAATTAGTGCTAGCTGCAGTTTCTAAAGTGGCTTCAAGGATAGCCTCCCATATTCTTCTGTTCCCTTAAGTCTAAACACTGAGCAATGTGAGCCATAATGTTCTAAAAATCCATGTCATTAATATAATACAAACAGGGATAAGCAAATCTGACAAATTCAGTGTCTCTCAGTTTCTCATTTTTCCAGTTTGCTTTTTTTAAAGGATCTCAAAATGCATCAGGACTTTAGGGTGAAATTCTCTTAAAATACAGTTTTGCAAATCAGTTTCCCCTAATATAACACTATTTTGTATGTTATTTTCACCAATATATGCATTATTATGGGCGCTTTCTGTAGCATGTGAATTTTTGTACAAGGTACTTGTCCAGAGAAGTAAATTGGAAAATTCAGAGAAGTGCGAATTTCAAGGTGTAGCTGGATATTGTTTTGGAAAGTGAGAATTCCGTCAGTTTGCCTTTAAATGTGAACTGAAACAAATTTCTCCCCCATCCCTAAGCACAAACTATGATTATATTCCAAGGATCCATAAGTTTCCTGTTGAGTTAACAATCTAACAAAGAAAGAAGCATCTGCCCAGGAGATGATATTGTTAAGCATAATGCATGCTTGTGTGTGTGTGTGTGTGTGTGTGTGTGTGTGCAATAGATATTATCTTGTTAGAACACTACTAGGCAATCTCTGTTTATTGTGCCTTTGAAATTGTTGTTGATGTTATTGTGCATTTGAAACCACTGTTGATAATCCCTTGTGAGTTTCTGGAAAACGATACAAAGCAGCACTGTATAGACAAGTGTTAACCCTTCTGGATGGCATGGGCATTATTATGCGGTGTAGGCTGCATGCTAATAATAAAGCCACTCTTGCTGCATTTCCTTATCACCAGGAATGTTGGTCTGGGGAGAAATATGTCCTAGCAGCAAATACAATAAAGGTGTGGTGTTGGTACATAAAACACAAAGTCTCTGTATTAATGATTTCAGGAAGAACAGATCATTTCCATGGAGAGGTGTGGTGGGAATGTGCTACCTCACATGAAGGAAAGCTTGTGTGATGCTCTGAAACACATTTTCTTGTTAGTGAGGTCAAATAATTTCAATGGAACTATCAAAAGCTCACCACAAGGCGACATTTTCATGTTTGTCTGAAGGTCACTTTCATTTGTGCATGCTCTCATTTAATGTTGCCAAATGTTGCCCAAAGCATACCCTCCCACATGACAAAGGTGAAAAATAGGAAGCTCTACATAGGAGTTGCTATGTTGAGGGTTGAGGTTAAAGGACTTGAAGGGGTTGGCTCTAGCAGATAATGGTGAAAAGTGGGGCCAGCACAATCTGACTGCAAATTAAACCACATCGGTTCAGATGGTTAGAGTGCTGACCAAGGACTTGGGAGACCAGGGTTCCAGTTCCCACTTAACTGTGAAGCTCACAGGTGACCTTGGGCTAGACACTGTCTTTCAGCAAAAGCTACCTCACAGGGCTTTGAGAATAAAATGGAGAGGGGAGAACTATGTACACCACCTTGGAGGAAAGATGAGATGTAAATGTAATAATAAATAAATGTGAAATAAAAGAAATATGCCTGAAAGTGTAAGGGCCAACTGACTATCTTGTCAACCCATCCATCTCAATATATTTTGACTCATTCCTATAACCATATAAGTGGTTTTCAGACCTAATTTAAAACCATCCTAACAAAAATACCATATCATGATACAACTAAGCGTGTCAATCACACCTTACAACTAATGCTGTACCAGGCGATTACATTTCTTACCTCCCACCAAACTCCGACATATGAGAGCCGAACAAAAGAACTCATAAATACAGGCAATCATGTCCCAAGGTGGACATCACAGCCCTGTTTATTTTCTTTCCAAGAAAGCATGAAAAGTTTTATGTTAAGTCTGCCTGAGAATTCCTGGTTGCATGGTAGTGTTGGGGAGGAGCGGAGTCTCCGACAAGCTTGTAATTCTGCTATGGGCCAGCAGCAAGCTGGCAAACATCCTCTCTCCCCAGTATCCAGGAGGAAGTACTTTGTCATAAGTGGCAGAGAGCATTAAATGGTCAGTTCAGCCGCCTTATATCCAATGAAGGCTACACATATGGAAACCGCCTCTTGCTTGCCATCAGGGAGCTGTTTAAATGAAACCTAGACGTAATAGTTTCCAGTCTTACATTCACGTTCATTGCTCCACCTATACTGCAGTAGCTAAAGTTTATTCATGCTGATCTTTGCTGACCCTCAGGAATTAGATGTTAGCTCTATTATTAGTCATTTCACTTGGACACATATTCAAAGGGATTCCAAGGAGTCCTCCCCATTATAACACTATCGTCTTTTGTTGCATTAACTTAGGTCCAGACTACACACACATAGATATAATAGTAAGATCTGCAGCTCCATCAGACAAAAAGAAGTGAATTCTGTAGGGGGGCCATCAGGGAGGGGGCAGAGGAGTGGGTGTTTAACCCTTTCTGCACCTGCTTTTTCCCTGCTACCAATTGCTCCCAATTGGCTACCACCCTCCCAGATGATGTAACTGCAGATGGAGAAAAGATTAATCTTTGCCAGCTCCCTCTCCTCTTCTGATCACTCCCTCTGGAAGGGACTGTTCCTCATTTAAAGGTGTTGTCTTCTTACCATTATAGCTATGGCATGTAAAGGGTAGCTTGAGCCTTGAAGTAGATGGGAAATGAAAGCTTTAGATTAGATGAAAACTTTAGAACCTTTTCCATAAGGTCCCAGGGGAGATTACTACAACAAATTATGCAAGTATAAAACAAATAAAA
This sequence comes from Podarcis filfolensis, assembly GCF_964270895.1. Taxonomy (NCBI): domain Eukaryota; kingdom Metazoa; phylum Chordata; class Lepidosauria; order Squamata; family Lacertidae; genus Podarcis; species Podarcis filfolensis. Next base: position 78,076,194 of record NC_139604.1, read on the forward strand.
CAGTTACAACCACAAAGCAAGAAAAGTGCAAAAGCAATTAAAAAACAGTTCATATATAAATCTCTTAAGAACAATTTCATATATAAAAACAATACTTCACACACACACACACACACACACACACACACACACACAAAACCAAACAGTTAAATATAGTATAGATGCAGATGCAGACTGGGATAAAGATCTCCACTTAAAAAAACTTGTTGAAAGAAAGTCTTCAGTAGGCATAAAAAGGGCAACAGAGACAGTGCCTGTGTACTATGTGTTGGGCAGGAATTCCAAAGGGTAGGTGCCACTATACCAGACATAGGCAACTCTGGCCCTCCAGATGTTTGGGACCACAATTCCCATCATCCCTAGCTAACAGGACCAGTGGTCAGGGATGATGGGAATTGTAGTCCCAAACATCTGGAGGGCAGAGTTTGCCTATGCCTGCACTATACTAAAGACCTGATTCCTATATCATAAAAAGGTAAAGGTAAAGGATCCCTGACAGTTCCATTGCAAATGACTCTGGGGTTGTGGTGCTCAACTCACTTTACAGATCGAGGGAGCCGGCGTTTGTCCGCAGACAGTTTTTACGGGTCATGTGGCCAGCATGACTAAGGCGCTTCTGGTGCAACGAAACACTGAAAGCAAAGCAGCGCATGGAAAGACCGTTTACCTTCCCACCAGAGTGGTACCTATTTCTCTACTTGCACTTTGACACACTTTCGAACTGCTAGGTTGGCAGGAGCTGGGACTGAGCAATGGGAGCTCACCCCATTGTGGGGATTCGAACCTCCAACCTTCTGATCGGCAAGCCCAAGAGGCTCAGTGGTTTAGACCACAGTGCCACCTGCCTCCCTATATCATACACAGGAATATAAGAAGAGCTCTGCTGGATCAGGCCAGGGACCCATCTAATCCAGCATCTTGTTCTCACAGTAGCAAACCCATAGGCCCATGGGAAGCCCTTAAGCAGAACCTGATCGCAACAGTGACTTTCCCCTCCTGTGGTTTCCAGCAGCTGGCATTCAGAAACATACTGCTTCCACCCACGGAGGCAGAGCTAGTAGCCATTATGGCTAGTAGCCACTGACAGCCTTAACTTCCGTGAATTTGACCAATCCTCTTTTAAAGCCATTCAGGTTGGTGTCCATCATGGCAAATTCCAGTTTATCTATGTACTATGTGAAGAAGCACTTTCTTTCTTTTTCTTAGACCAATGTCCACAAGTTCCAGTGTTCGGAGACAAATTACAATGATCGATTTGGGTTCACCGAAGGGTAGGCACTTCAAATGGGTTTGAAACTGAGTGAAAATTTGATACACTTTATTGGAATGTTAGACAGCATATTATAACTTGCTTATCATTATAACAGATTGCTTATTGTCTTCAGTTCGTCCTATTTTGTTGTGTGTTTTTCCTTTATGTGGTTTCCTTGTTGGTATATTTGCATATGTTAGATGACTTATCTGTTAGAATACAAAAAGAGGAAAATGAAAGCTTTGCAAACAAGAACTTTTCAAAGTCAACATCACACCTGCCTGTCAAATCTGCTTATAAGCACATCTGCTTACAGTGGTACCTCGGGTTTAGTACTTAATTCGTTCTGGAGGTCCGTTCTTAACCTGAAACTGTTCTTAACCTGAAGCACCACTTTAGCTAATGGGGCCTCCTGCTACCGCCGTGCCGCCTGAGCACGATTTCTGTTCTTATCCTGAAGCAAAGTTCTTAACCTGAAGCACTATTTCTGGGTTAGCGGAATGTGTAACCTGAAGCGTATGTAACCTGAGGTACCACTGTATAGGCAGTTTTGGCCTGGTTTTGTTAGTCATCAACTGGCCATATTATGACTTTCCAATCCCGTTACAAACAGCAACCATTGGCCATTCAGAGCTGTTACACTGAGCAGATATTGCCTGTTCTTGAGCACCTGGGTATACAGCCTGTGGTTGTCATGCACAGTTTAAATTAGCTCAGTAATATTGCATGACAGTTGATGGAGAGACTGATGAATGAGGTGATTTGGTACATTGGCAACTGATGTCCCTAAGGCACTCAAGCTTGCTGAGGAAGGTACTGAAGGCAGGGGTATTTGGTTCTGTCTCCAAGGTGAAAGGGTGTGAGTTCCCCCAAGCCACAGCCCAAGATCTTTCTATCTTCTCAGCTTTGTTACCTTTGTCACTCATACCAGTTTTGAAGAGGAATCTACATGCCAAAAGACAGAAATAGAGATCCTCTATACAGTGGTACCTCAGGTTACATACGCTTCAGGTTACAGACTCCGCTAACCCAGAAATAGTACCTCAGGTTAAGAACTTTGCTTCAGGTTGAGAACAGAAATCATGCTCTGGCGGCGCGGCGGCAGCAGGAGGCCCCATTAGCTAAAGTGATGCTTCAGGTTAAGAACAGTTTCAGGTAAAGTACATACCTTCGGAACGAATTAAGTACTTAACCCGAGGTACCACTGTACATGGGTCAACAAACTGACCAAATTTACATCATAAATAGAAATCTCACCGGTTTCTTGCAGCAGACTGAGTTGTTTAAATGACAGATTCATGGCAGCCCAAGAGGCACAGTGGGGGGGATTAACCAAATATTTTATTAAAGGAAGGACCACACCCTACTTAGGAATAGTTCCCATATGAAACATAAACACTGCAAGGAGCAGAAAAGCTGCCATAAAAGCTTAGTTTACCTTCTGTTCTCTGAATACTCTGCAACTTAAAGGAAATTCACCTTGCCACAAATAGCTTAAGAGATGTGAATATGTTATTGCAGAGCTTTCTTGATGAGTTTCTACGTGTTTGAGTTGGGTCAAAGCTGGAAAGACAGTGTGTGACATAATGGGACAGCTTGATTTCTTTTGCCCTGTTGCCTTTTATTCCTTCAGTTAAAAACATGTTAAGCTAACCTCTGTTATGAATACAATAAAAACTGTAAAGTGGTTTATACTGTACTTGATAAGCAGCTATGCCATTCTGCATCTGCTTTTTGAAATGCCAGCTTATTTCACAGTGGAGCTGATGGCATAAACCAAATATTCACCCCACCCCAATGTACTCCTGTTTCACCAAGCCAAAGCCATTCAGTCTGTACATGATTTGTAGCCCACGTAATACTTTGTGTTGAATTGTCTGAATATGTACTTTGGCATCTGGCAAGCGTACAGCATTTATGCAACTCAGGATGCCTGCTGGCATGCATACCTAGAATCTATATTACTATGCAGATTAGAGAGGCTCCTTTGTGGCTGCTGCTACTATCTATTAATATAGGTAAACATGTATTTTGGGGATACATTTGAATTTCAAAGCACATAACCATGTTTCTTCAAGGGTTCCGCTCAAGTGGATAAGCAAATGTGGTTTTTTTAGGTTAAGAATACCAAGCAAATACATTACTTTTGTTCCAGATGAATTTATTTAAAATTATTTTTCAACACTCTTACCTCCTTGTACAAACTCAACTAGCCATGATGGCTTTGCTCTGCCTCCGCTGATTCAGGCAGCATCCCTCTGAATTACAGTTTCTGGGAAACACAAGTGGGAAGTGTGTTGTTGTGACCAGGCCCTGCTTTTGGGCTTCCTGTGGGCAACTGGTTGGCCACTGTGAGAACAGGATGCTGGACTAGAGGGACTATTGGCCTGATCCTGTTATATTCTTTTATGAGCACATCCTTCCATCCATTTAGAAACCCTGCTCTTCAACCTAGGAATTCCTAAAATAGTTATCAATAATAAGAATAACCAGGGCTTTTTTTCTGCCAGAACTTGCTGGAACTCAGTGCTGGAACCTCTCAGTTGGGTGCCATTGCATAAGAGAATGAGGGAGGTGTTCATGGTGAGTTCTGGCACCTCTTTTTCTAGAAAAACAGCACTGAGAACAACAAATTAAAACATACTAAAATGTTGTATTAATAGCAGAGCAGCATAAAACATGTTAAAAGTAAGTTAAGAAAATGTCAGAGACACACCAAGAAAAAAATCAGAAGCCTAAAACAAGAATACTTAGAAGACCTAGGCATAGAGAAAGATGCTGAGGCAAGTCACTCCAGAGAGTATTCAGATACAGAGCATCATAATTGAAAAGGTCCTTTCTTGGATCACCATTGTCTTGCCACTGAAGGAAGTAGGCGAAGAACAAGGACATGAGGGAAGAACTTAATATTTGGTCAAGGACTATCTCACTGAATAATCCAATACATGTATACTCTGGAATCAGTCCCATTGAACTCAGTGAAACTTACTCCAAAGCATGTGTGTCTAGGATTGCAACCTAATTTTATTTTATAAGCAGTAAAAAGGCATTTTTTTCCATTTCATGTACTTTAGCTTTGAATTATTGTTCTGAATGTCAGTAGTGGGATGGATGTTTTTTGTTCAATGCCTTCAGAAGTAGTATGGGAAGTGTGTGTACCTGCCAGGTACTGACACTAATTCCTCATTGTTGCAAAACCTTCTGGTGAAATTTGATGAGAGTGAAAGCAATCTCCCTCAGAGGTGGCAACATCAAAGGGTTTTGCAAATACGAACTAGTTCACTGTCACAATCTTCCTGAGATGGAGATTCCAGGCTCAAAATTAGTACCCCCCTAATTATCCTGAGTGCAAAACAAATTCTTACTTGCGGTACACTGTCCCAAGAAATCAAACCATTTCACAATGACATCAGAACGAAGACTTGTTTTAAAGTGCCCCATATTGAAGTCTATTTGTACATGGAAAAGTTACATGATAGTTGTCCTACTGAGGTGTCAATCTCACACATAAGTAAACAAATGAGAACCGGGGGGGGGGGGGAGAGGTTCCCTTGTGGCCTTGGCAAGGACCTGTATTGGTCCCCGCCCCACCCGTTCCTTGTGCCTGCCTTAAAACCCTTGAGAGCTGCTGCCAGACAATGTAGATGAGCTACTTAGCTAACTCATTTTAAGACAGCTCCCTATGTTTACAGTGGTACCTCGGGTTAAGTACTTAATTTGTTCTGGAGGTCCATTCTTAACCTGAAGCGTATGTAACCTGAGGTACCACTGTACTTAATTATTTAGGGAAGGCATCCACAGATGGGCTGAATGATGAATGAGTTTCTCTTCTTATTACTTTACTTTACACACACACACACACACACACACACACACACACACAGTAAGAGGACATTGCCAGTTGGAGGGGAAGGCTCAATTTCTCCAGGTGTTTCAATCAGTGCAAGAGAGCCCAGTCAAGTCTGTCCATCCCCGTTAGGGGCAAAGAGGAACCCAGTTTTCCCACCCTCCCCTTCATGGCTCCACTGCCCTCTCATTTCAGCGGGTCAAGTTCCCCAGATCCTGAGGAGAGCAATGCCTCCCAGGTTTTGTCTTTCTCCTCCTCCTCCTCCTCCTCCCCTCAAACCGGTGATACCATAATGCATGTAGTAGAGCCGCCTCCATGTTACATGGCGCACACACATGCACACACACAGATAGGGGAATGTGTCAGCAGCTGCTATTACTGCAATTGCAGTCATGCTGGAGATAAGCACACCCCTCCTCCTGCTGTCTGGGGTGTGGTGGTGGTGGGAGCAGTGATCCCTAGTGAAGCTTTGACTATGGTCCCCGTCTGTAGCCAGGTTTGGGGTGGAACCTGGAAGAGGGTGGATTCACACACTTATCAGTGGCATGCTTTTTGTGCCCCCCCCCGGGCCTGCACCTTGGCCGCAGCCAACTTTGCCAATGGCTTGGTGTGCCCCTGCTGAGGGGAGGACATCTCTGCTCTCTGCTAAACCCTGCTCCCTTTACTATAAGGGTGTTTTTTTTAAATAATAATAATCAAGCAGTTTATAAATTTTATGAAATAAATAAAAGATATGCAGTTTAGCCACTAGTTGGCCACTGCTTGGAACTGACTTTGATGCACCTGGGTGGAGTTAGGAGTTTTCTGTTGCTGTTGGAGTGAGACAATAAAGTTCTTGTCTAGCTTCTTGACCGATGTTTCTATGTCAGTAATCCTCAACCTTTTCAGACCTGGGACCCACTTCAAATCGAAACATGTATTTGGGAGGCTAGTTTCCTGATTTATTTCTAATATTTGTATGGTGGTAGTACTGCTGCTGCAACTCACCTCGGATCATGTTGTGACCCTCTAAGCCTTCTAGGAGAGGTGTAGCTCTAGGCAGTTCAGCCCCTTGCAGAGTAGCCTCTGGGGAATGTCTGGACCACAGCCCTTTTGGGCAATTTTCTTTGAGGAGAACCTGGAAGTGTTCTGCCTAAGGAGACTGGGAAAGAGTTCTGAGGAGGTTCAGAGGGTCCCCACTCCCAGACATTTGGAAGGGAAGAGTAGAAGAAGGAAAGAGAGACCGAGGAAGCTACATGGGGGGGAGGGGTAAGAAGAGCCACCCAGAGAAGCAAGTAGAAGAGACAGAGAGTAGCCACCGCCTTCTGCTCTCACACAGTGTTCCTCCAGCAGCAGTTCTGTAGCCAAAGAATGATTGAGACTGATGCCTACAGCTGCATTCCACGCCCAGACTGCGCAGCCAGAGACAGGTCTGAGAGACTCTTAAGTGCTCTCCAGTGGAAAACTACTTTATTGGACTCCACCTCCTCCTACTTTGGTGCTTAGAGGCGTATCTTAAATTCTATATTCATCTGCGATATTCCTTTTGGTTCCTCCGCTTGTTCTTCCTCACTGTTGGATATAGTTCTTGTTCTTTTGCTGTTTTATTGTCGCACCCAAGTTTTCCCCACCACACGTCTCCTTTTTTGAAGATGTGGGGCTGATGGTATCACACACTATTTTGGAGGCCCTGGCATTCTCCCTGCCCACCTCGTCTACTTTATTATTGTTGGAACTTGGGTCCCAATGTTCCCTCTGCATAAGGGTGGATAAGACGTTGCAAGGGAAACAGGTAGCTTAATAGGTACCTTTGCACAACCAAAAGCCACTTTCCTATTTGATGGACACAGATTGCTTGCAGCTTCAGTCTCAGTTCATATGTCAAAGGATGAGGCTAAAGGAGTGTTGAGTGCTTTGACCTATTTCTTTGTTCATTCTGGACGGTTTCTGGAAGCAAACTGTCAGCAAGAATGTTAAATGCCAATAATCAATTACCCAAATTTTTGCAGTAGGTAGAATTTGGTGGCAACCATATAATTAAGATTGATATCACTTTGGACTTCCGGTTCCGGTCGCGGTCGGAGAGGGAGCGCGGAAAGCTACGTTAAGAGCTTTCCGAGTAACTTGGAGATTCGGGGGAGTCGCAAGGGCACTGCGCCCCCCAAAAAAGCGGAAACCCAGGGGGGGAGCCCCTGGTGGAAGGATTCCCGGCAGCGCGGGAGCGGCGACTCATTGCTGTGGCCCCCTGTATGGGGAGGAAGCGCAGGGAGGAGCTGCGGGCGCAAATAGGGAGAACTCCGTCTCCGAGCTACGATGCCTCAAGCTCCCACCGAGTAAAGCGACGAACCGCCAAGTTTTAAAAACGGAATCCCCATCGTTGTTGTTCCTGGGCAATATCAAAGATTCCTACAGATGGGTGAGTCCGGGCTGCAATAGATTTCGTGTATGGACCCCACCCGAAGGAGAGCAGAAAATGGCGCAGGCTGTGAAATCGTCGGTAGTCAGGAAGGGGGGCAGCCCGTAGTAGCCCTCTACATTTCATAACAGCCGTGCTGTGTATGCACGAAACGATGAGAGTCTTTTTTTGGACAAGTGAAGTGAAATTCGTAGACATAGACTGGTTTAAAAGTTAATCTTATACACAGAACGCTTCAAAAGGTTTAGTACTGTTTGCCTGAGTTCGTTATTTGCTTAGTTGGATTGGTTTACGATATGAGACTGCTTTTGGGACTGCTGCTTGATCTTTTTTGTTTGGAGGATCCCCAACTGCATGCTACTAAGTATACGCAGCAATAAACGCTGCAGAGGAAACACTCCTAGAAGACAAGGAACAAAGAGTGCGCAGAGGGGATAAATAGATTAATGCGGCGATTCCCGTAGACACTTACTTTTGATAGTTGATAAAGGTCTCTCATTTAGTAAGGACATTTGATTTGAGACTTCTATTTGGCGAACTACCTGCTCTGGCGGATTGGACGGTCTAGACTGGTCATTGTATAGTGTGCACTGTGTACTGATTTGTGTTTTGATTTGTGTTTTGATTTGTGTTCTGTGCTTTGTGTACTGATTACCCCCTTTCCTTCCGCCCCCCCCACACATTACTTGAATTGCGCTTTTTTCTTTTTTTACTGTGTTCCTTCCCCTTACAGCTTTTTTTTATTTACAGGGACGCTCACTCCCCCCGCCCGGTTTTTTTTATCTAAACGGTAAACCCCATATTGCCAAGCTCCCCCCTCTCATTAATAGAACCCACCGATTTCCTGAATATGTGCATAGGTAGATTGACAACTAGATGAGATTTGGACACTTGGCTATTGGGTACTTAACGCCACGTTATTGGTTATTGGTTACTGGTTATTTAATGCCCCATTAAGCCCCTAATTGGGGAGAGAGAAAGGGGATAAGATTGGAAAAAGGTAGAGATCTCCCTGAAGGACTGAGAGAGATTGAAGACCTCTTTGAAGGACTGGGAGAAACTGGAGAACCCTGACGTAGCTGGGAAAAGATACCCAACGCAGTTGGAATCTTCAATTGGGATAACTACCTTAATTGGAGAACTGAACTACTCACTCCACTTGGATAAGACTGTGATATACTACAACCACCCTGATCCCCCCCATCGTCGACCTAATTAAAGGAATTTGTGGTCTAAATGGAAAAGAGGATAGATACAATAACTTAGACACAAAGGAGGGGGAAGTGGACTGGGGGAGACCACCTACTGTGGCCAGAGAAACCCCCCAGAAAGGATTTACGGGCTTTAGAGTGAGAACAAATAGAGTGTGAGCCCTTAAAGGGAGAGAACCACCTCAAAAACCACAGCGGTTAATTAAGATTAAAATGCAGGGGAAGAACGGGAGGAGGGGAGGAGGGACTCCAGGTGAAAGGAAAGGATCAAGACAGGAAGAAATCAAAGATTTGGATTTTTTGTGGTCAAAAATCAAGGAGGAATTTAAACAGAACGAAAACCATATAGAAAATAAACTAGAGGAATTACAAGAGAGGATAGATAGGAGAATAGAGGATGCAATAGGGGAACTTGCGAATAAAGTCCAAGAGTTAACAGTCAAAACTAAGACATTTGAGGAAACTAACAAAAAAATCCAAAAAGACATGAGAGAACAGAAAAGGGAGACGGAAAAAGTGAAGGAGGAAATGCGAGAACTGAATAAGACACAGGAACAGATATGGGACAGTATTGCAATGACGGAAATGCGACAAAGACAAATGCATTTAAAATTTAGAGGTATAGAGGAGGAAACAAATGAGAACATCAGGGAGAGAATAACCAAGGAATTAGCCAAGTGGTTAGAGATGAAGGAGGAGGAGGTCGCATACACGATAGACAACGCCTATAGAATTAAAATAAAAACATACCAGAACAGGGCTAAGAAACCCCTCGGGGATTGCTTAGTAATATTCAACTCAATAGGAATGAGGAACTTGATACTTAAAACTAGTTATCACAAAAAATTAATAATAGGCGCTAGACCAATAATTGTCCTTAAAGAGATCCCAGTTAGACTATTACGTAGGAGGGAGGGATATAGACACATAACAGGGGTTTTGAGAAGGAACAATATTCAATTTAGGTGGGAATTTCCCGAAGGAATTGCCTTCTTTTTTAAGGACAAGAAGTTTAAACTGACCAACCCATTAGAGGTAGAAAAGTTCCTAAGAAGGTACGAGAGAGAGCTGGGCAAAAAGGAGGATAGAATAAAAGATAGAAGGGATATGGGAGGTGAGAGAGCTGAAGAGGGGGGAGGAACAGGGCGGCGAGGGGGGGAGGGAGAGGGAGATGGAGGGGTGGAGGAGGAGGAAGGTGAGGCGGAGGAGGAGGAGAACACCGAAGAAGAGGAAGAAGTAAGGAACTGAAAGTTAGAAATAAACCTGATATTTAATTTTAGCAATGTCTTTAACTTTTCTAACGTGGAATGTTAATGGTCTAAATGAAAAGTCAAAAAGGAATAAAATAGAGAAAGTTTTGAAAAATAAAAAATGTGATGTGGTTTGCTGCCAAGAGACGCATGTTGCGAAAAAACATAAACACATATTGGTTAATAAAAAATTAGGAACGGAATTTATAAACTCAGATGTGAACAAAAAGAGAGGGTTGGTAATCTATGTGAAAGAGGTATTGGAACCCAAATTAATCTGCAAAGATGAGGAAGGGAGGATCTTGGGAGTACAGATTACACACCAAGGGAAAAGAATTAACGTAGTAACAGTTTACGCCCCCAACACAAACAAAACAGAGTTTTTTAGGAAATTGGAAAAAGTGCTATTAGAACTGGAAAACCACAATTTAATTGTATTAGGTGACCTGAATGGAGTCCCGGAACCCGAGATAGATAGAAGTGAAAAAAGAAGGAAAGGGAATCAGGGTAAACTCCCCAAAACCTTTGATGACCTCCAAGAAAACTTAGATCTGATTGATATTTGGAGGTTTAAAAACCCCACAGGAAAGCAGTTTACATATTTTTCAGGAGTTCACCAAAGCTGGGGAAGAATAGACCAGATTTGGGTCTCCAGAGAGCTTTCGACAAGGTCGCTGAAATGTGAAATAGAGCCCAGAACACTCTCGGACCATAATCCAATCTATCTGGAAATAAAGTGTAAGCCTTCAGGACCTTATAGATGGAGAATGAACGACTACTTGCTGGAACAGGAGGAGACTATCGCTAAGGCAAAGAATATCTTGAAAGAGTATTTTGACCAAAATCTAAATAAAGAAACTAAAATTGATGTGGTCTGGGATGCGAGTAAAGCAGTGCTCAGAGGTTTCCTGATCCAACAGAATAAATACAGAAAAAACTTAAGAGAGGCAAAGAAAGAGGAAATAGTCAAACAATTAAAGGAAATAGAGATAAAATTAACAAAAAACCCTGGAGACGAGAAGACCAAAAAACTCGGTAAATTACTACAAACTCAATATTCAACATTGTTAAATTATGAAATAGAATGGGGAATAAGAATGATGAAACAAAAATACTTTGAGTCTGCAAACAAAACAGGTAAGCTATTAGCATGGCAATTGAGAAAAAGGAAAAAGCAAAGAGTAATCAATAAAATTAAATTGGAAGATCAAATATCAGAAGACCCAAATGAGATAAAGGAGAAATTCCTCCAATACTACGAAACTCTGTATAAAAAGAGGGAAGATGAAGATATAAATGAGATCGGAAGATATTTAGAAAGGAGTGGAGGGGAACAACTAACAGAAGAAGAAAAGGCACTTCTAAATGAACCAATAACGGTGGAAGAAGTTAGGGATGCAATTAAGAAAATGAAACCGGGGAAGGCCCCAGGCCCAGATGGCCTGTCTCAAAAATATTATAAAACCTTAGAGGAACATCTGGCCCCGGTATTGTGTAATGTAATTAATAACATCCTACAAGGGGGGGAAATTCCTGATTCCTGGAGAGAGGCATATATTACGGTAATACCGAAAGCAGACTCAGATATACTTGAGATAAAAAACTATAGACCAATATCACTGCTTAATAATGACTATAAGATTTTCGCAGGAATAATGGCAAGTAGGCTAAAGAAATATTTGAACAGAGCGATCCACAAAGACCAAGCCGGATTCCTGCCTGGCAGACAGATAAAAGATAACGTAAGGCATATAGTCAACATAATTGAATATTTGGAATTCAGGAATGAGATCCCCGCTGCCCTAATTTTCATAGATGCCGAGAAGGCTTTTGATAACGTATCCTGGCACTTCCTTATAAAATGTATGGAGAACGTAGGAATAAGAGGACCATTTCTGGAAGGCATAAGGTCGATTTACTCAACTCAAAGAGCGAAATTAATAGTTAACAGTAACCTGACAAACTCATTCATGATCACCAAAGGCACAAGACAAGGGTGCCCTTTATCACCCCTGTTATTCATTATGGTCTTGGAAGTTATACTAAATAAAATAAGAGGAACGCCGGAAATAAGAGGGATCAAAATAGGTACAAAAGAATATAAGGTAAAAGCTTATGCCGACGACCTAGTAGTCTCAATAGAAGATCCCATAAAAGGGATAAACACAGTTATTGAGGTAATGGAGGCGTTTGGTAGGGTATCCGGGTTCAAACTAAATAAAACTAAAACAAAGGTCCTGATAAAAAACCTAGACGAACAACTAAAAAATAAAATAGAGCTGGAATCTGGGATAAAAGTATCGAAAAAGGTTAAATATCTGGGTATTTGGATTACCCCGAAAAGTATAAACTTGGTGGAGGATAACTATAATAAAACTTGGAGAGAATGCAAAAGGGACCTAGACAGCTGGAGTAGATTACAACTCTCATGGGAAGGGAGAATGGCCGCCATTAAAATGAATATCTTGCCGAGAATGATATTCCTATTCCAAAACATTCCAGTAATTAGGGGCACAACCATGTTTAAAGACTGGCAGAAGACCTTGTCCAGATTTATCTGGCAAGGTAAAAGGGCCAGAATTAAGTATAAGCTGCTCACTGATAGAAGAGAGAGAGGCGGTTTCGCAGTACCGAACCTGCAATTATACTATGAGGCTTCATGCCTCTGCTGGATCAAGGAATGGATAACGTTAGATAATACCGACTTATTGGATTTAGAGGGATTCGATGCTAGGTTCGGGTGGCATGCGTATTTATGGCAGGAGAAAGGGAGAGTCCACAAAGGTTTTTCCAACCATATCATAAGAGGTGCGCTGCTGGAGGTGTGGAACAGATGTAAAAGCTTAGTAGAAAAGGACACCCCATGGTGGCTGTCACCTATTGACATCCTAGTAACTAAAAAACTAAACATGGAAGGTAAAAGGTGGACCTACGCCGATCTCCTGAGAAGAACAGACAAAGGTTGGGAAGTCAGACCTTACGAGGAATTAAAGGATAAACTAGTGGGGTGGATGCAGTATCACCAAATTAATGCTGTTTGGAGGGAACATAAAAAAATCGGAATGAGTAAGAACAAATCCAAGTTCCAGCTAGAAATAATAGAGGGAAAGTCTAAACTGTTAACGAAAATGTATAACCAGTTATTAGATTGGGACACAATGGATGAGGAAATCAAAGAAGTTATGGTTAAGTGGGCCATAGACCTAGGACACCCCATAGAATATGAAAGGTGGACAAAATTGTGGAATAAAGATATGAAATTTTCAGCTTGTGTCAGACTCCGGGAAAACATGGAAAAGATGATGTACCGGTGGTACATCACGCCAACGAAATTAGCTAAAATGTATAAAGCCGGGGATAAGACTTGCTGGAAATGTAAGAGGAAGGAGGGAGACTTCTTTCATATGTGGTGGTCCTGCGAAGAAGTTAAAAGGTTCTGGGGGCTGGTTTATGATGAGTTAAAAAAGATCCTAAAGTATACCTTTCCCAAAAAACCCGAGGCATTCCTTTTAGGAATGGTGGGGGAAGAAATTAGAAGAGACGACCAAACTCTCTTTCAATATGCAACAGTATCCGCAAGGACATTGTTAGCAAAGAATTGGAGAATAGCTAATGTTCCAACTATTAGCGAATGGCAAACTAAATTAATTGAATACATGGATATAGCAATGATGACACAGAAGATCAGGCAACAGAAGAATACCAAATTTATTAATGATTGGAATAAATTTCTCTCATACATGGAATTGACCTTGGGAAATGACAAAACTACAGTAGGTATAATATAAAAATCGCGAGGTGAGAACAATGATTAGATGAAGACACTGCTGAATGTATTATTGAATTATTGCTCGCTTGAGGTGGTGGGAAGTCAATAATGTTACAGATTTGTATAGTGCTTGAATGTATAGCCAGTAAGGAACTTAATGTTGTTTCTGTACATTTTGTTTTCTTTTTGGTTTTTTTTGTGTTTAATGATGTATATATGTTTTTTAATTTCTGAAATATAATAAAGGTGATTTTAAAAATTAAAAAAAAAAAAAAAAAAAAAGATTGATATCACTTTGGTTTTTCCTCTGATGTACAGAGAAAGAGCAGTAGCTCACAAGCAGGGCATTAGCCTCATAAAGTCCAAACCTAAGCATCTCTAGGTAGGGCTGGAAATTTCCCCTGTCTAAAACCCCAGGGAGTCACTGAAAAACATAGGCTAGTACTCTGACTCAGGCTGCATTCAGACATCATTTAATTTCACCCTCATGATGCTTTCATACTTGTTCATTTTTACTTTTTATGTGATATTTCTCACGATGCAAAAGTCACTTCTGCAAATCTAGTGGAATCCAGCAGAAATTTAGCGCTCATTTCTACATCAAATGTTTCCAAAAGAAATCTGTTTGTACCCATATTAACTCAAAAAATTGTGGGAGTTTAGTGCTGACAGTTCTTTCCTACCTTTTAAAATTTAGCACAATGTGGCAGCATATTGGTGAAAAAAATCCCCACAGATCCATACCACAACAAGGTACACCAGTGTAAAAGCAATGGCAGAAATGGAGACAGAAGCAGTAGCATTAAAATCAGTAAAACTAGTGTGATGAGCACATCTGAGTACAGGCATAGTAGAAGACAGCTTCTTATGTGCCTAGAACATGTGATGTGTATGAAGAAAGCCACAGGCTCTATCTCCCCAAGCACCACAGGTAATGGGGATGAGAATGATATCTGCCAGAGCTCATAGACCCCACTGCCAATCAGAGTAGGTGATACTGAGCTACGTAGAAGGTCCCAGTACTAGGTGACTTCACATGCTTGTATTCTGTGACTCATTCTAATTCACATTGGATGCAAGGACTCCACATTACCAAGCCATGTTGTAACATTTTATCATGAAAGGTAGGGTTGTGTCGAATTCTGTCTAGTACCTTTTTGCTTCGTGAGACTCCCACTTGGTGAGTTGCTATTGTCTACGCACCTTGTTGGAGAGTTATCGAGATTGGGGAAACCATGCTCTTCGTCCTAACTGTGAGATGGATTTGCTGTTGCCCTGGGCTACATTGGGAGGAAGGGCAGGATGGAACAAACAAACAAACAAACAAACAAACAAACAAAAATAAATAAATAATCTCTTTTAGAAACTGCATAGCTGCTAAGTAGGGATAGGTGGGGGAATTCTGATTCAGTTAATATTTAAATGCAAACTTGCCTTTAAACAAACCAAAACACAACCATTCTTTCCAATTCGGACTTCTGTGAATTTTGTAATGAAGTTCTCCAACCAAGGAATGTCTACAAAAACACATTAATAGGGTGAAATACAGGCATGCAAAGGCATATTATTAGTGAAAAATAGCATAAAACTGCAATATAAGGGGAAACAGCTTTGCAAAAAAAAGTGCACAGTAGGCAAAACTGTGTTCATTAGGAAACATTTGCACCAAAATGCATCATGAATTTTCATGAAGATTAAAACATATATATCAGAAATTGCTGCAGAAAAATGGAATTTAAGATTGGGGGCGGGGGGGAGAATGAGAAACTGAGAGAACTGAAACTGACAGATCTGTTAATCCCTACTGATAAGTAAGCAAGGCTACATTCTGATACTACATTGTATCAGATGGAGAAGGAGACTCATCATGGCCTCTTCCTACATGGATCAGGCAGTGAAGGATTGAGAAGTGCTGCAGCAGATACCATCCACCAAGAAAATACACCAAATAGGCTGTAAGAAAATTTATGCCATGTGTCCAGTTTGGTATTGTAGGCTGTGTTGTATGTATATACATACATACTGTTTCCCCCATGTGTTGTAATTAAAAAATAGTAATTGAGCTTCTTTTAGCCAGGGGTTGCAAAATACGAGTCGCAACTATTGCTTGAGTCAGAGTAAAAAGATAGATTCACTATGAGTAAGTTTGCTGACATAATGCCATTGGCAGTTTTGTTAAATTATATAGCACCAGACCCAGCAGATTATTAAAATCCTTTTGAAATGTCTGTGTTATATCATTAAAAAAGACATCCCTATCGGTAAACAAAGAAACCGATTGTCACCCTCGCAGATACTTCAGTAATTATAATGCTAAACTCATAAAACACAATTGTTGCATGCAGACATGCTAGATCTTGGCAAGTGGAGAATGGATGATACCCCCGACCTCAAAGGAAACAAACCTGTCATACCTGGATTAAACGTTATGGGGTGTGTGTGTGAAAAGAATGTGGTATATGTTTTAATTGACATTACAAGCTTGTGATTTATGCTGTCATGTGAAACAAGATGTCAGTGTCAGCACAATGAAGGCCTCCCAGTTATACGAAATAGGAACAGAGGAAACTCTCTTTACCCACCTAGTTCAATATTATCTTGCCGCACTGTCTTGACTTGCAGTGGCTCTCCAAGGTTTCACACATGAATCATTTCCAGACCTGCCTGGAGACACCATGGGATAGAACTTCTGGGAATGTCTCTGTGCACAGCCTGCGCACTGCCACTAAGCAATGGTCTATGAGGGACTGGTATTAACCAGTCGTTGTTGATTTATCATTACATCTCGCCTCTCCTCCAAGGACTTCAAGGTGAAATGCACTGTTCTCCTTCTCCCTGTTTTATCCTCATTAACAACCCTGTGAAGTAGGTTCAGCTGAGGGTGACTAACCTAAGGTTACCCAGTGGGTTTCATAGCTGAGTGGGGATTTGAACCCCGGCCTCCCAGATCCTAGTCTGACACTCTAGCCACCACACCACATTGGCTCATAATCATAATAACCAGTATAAAAACCATGCATTCTAGTACTGAAGGGGATTCTGAAACCGGTCAATGTGCAGTCGGTGTTAATCTGAAGCAATGTGAAGATGTATGCATGTAGGACTCCCTCAATGTCAGCAGGAAACCTGATTATCTCAATATTACTCACACATTAGCTGGGCAGGGGCATTTTATTTGTAACAGAACTTCCCTCATAACTGAATCTATCTCAAGGCAATTGTATAGAAGCCGATTAATCAATTGATGATGGTGGTGGTGGTGATAGAGTGGCATATACAGGGCAGATAGGGTTAAAGTCTCACAAGTTCCTGGGGGAAAGGGGGGCAATGTGACTCTCTGGGAATGATCCTTTGGGAATAGTAAACCAAGGAAGGCTGACATCTGTTGGGTCATCTGGGAGAAAGACCCCTGGGAACAGTTGGGAGCACTGCTGAGGGAAATGAGCCCATTGGGAAGAAACCACCTTTAAGACCTGACCGTCATGCTCAGAGGAGAAGTCTGGACAGGTCAGCAGCTTCAAAGGAGTGGACTTGTTTGGCCATCCAAGATTTGGAAGTAAGTGCCCCACAGCATCCAGATATAAGTTGCCAGCCGCATCCTGCTCAGGTAAGGGATAAAGATTATCTCCATTTGCTACCTGAGCTGCAGTCAGGTCTATTAAGAGGTGGGAATTTTGACTTTGTATATGTTAAATCAAGCATTTGATAACTTGCCCTAATCTCTCTTCTCCCCTCCCTCTTTGTAATAAAATACCCTTTTGTTCTCTATAGTATGAATCCTGAGAGGATTGGGAGGGGAGTAGCGAGGCAGGGAAGAGGAAACAGGCAACTGGTAAGAGGGGTCCAAGAATGGGGCTAGGGTGGTCATGTGTCCTATTTTGCAGGGGACAGACCTCTATCTGAAGAGCTGTTATAGGAAAGTCCTCTATTTGAAGGAATCTTCCATTCAGAGGAATATCTGAATGAAGAACCCTAAGGGAGAGCAGGTGCCTTCAAGCTGCCCATCAACAGTTAACACCTGGACAGCAGACTGAGCAGTCACTTAAGAACCTTTCTCAAGAACTGGCATGCAAAATATATATTCTGCCATTGAACTGTGGACTTTGCATGTAGTATTCTTCTGGACTGAAGTCATTTGCTCCTGGAGTGACAAAGTGTGCTCTCTGATATCATGTGGCAATGAGTTTTCTTGAGCTCCAGCTCCAGTTCCATGCCTCACTGGGGCCAGTCGGAACCATTAATTCCACTTTCCCTTACCCAGCAGTACAGCCCAATGGCTCAGCCAGCCTTGCTTGGAATCAATAGTCTTTCCAAAGCCAGACAATTGAAGGGACCATAATCTGACCATCTCAGCAGTCTCATGGTGGCACAAGAATATACCATGTACGAGGCTCTTATTTTTCCTTCCTTTTCTTCTGATCCCCCTGGTGCAAATGAAGGAAATCCCTTTCTTTGTTTATTACTCCTGTCCTTCCTCTTTTCTTTTAATCCTGCAGAAACTTTAGTCTGTATGGATTCTACAAAACAGAGTGCCACACCTTCAAGGTGCGATTCTAAAATGTTGGACCTGGCAGTAAGATTCAGGTCACCCTGTCCGTGAAATATGCATCATCTGCTTAACACAAGGCAGAACAGTGACTACGTTGTCTTAAATGTCCATCAAAGTGATGTACAACAAGATAGAAAGGGGATAAAATACAAAATGTACAAATTCTGAAAACACTAAATCAATAGAACTATTTCTATAGATGTACAATTAATAATCCATAAATTACTGGTTAAGAAGGGAAAGACTTCTTGAACAAAAACATATTCAGTAGGTGCCTAAACATCAGGATGCTAGGCATTTGTCTACTGTAGTTTCAGCTGGCAATTAATTTCAGAGAACTGGAGCTGCTACACTAAAAGCTCATTTCTAATTAACACTATGCACATCTCTGGGGCACCTGGTACTCTCAGCAGTGCTTCACCTGAGAACTGCAGCTGCTAGGGCGAGGTGGTCCCTTAGCTAAGAGACAAATATGAATAAATAAATCTTACAGATGAAACCATGAGGGCTAGAGGCATACGCTACAGGTTGCATAAAGCTATCTCAGTCATTACATATGATCTGCAGACATAAATAGTGCATACCCATAAAATACATAGTGCATTTGATAATTGGATTGGAACCAACTCATTCCTTAGAGTTAACTCCTCTCTAATCAATGGCTTCTGCCCATCAGCTGACAGAGTGCATCAGATACCCTGTTGTACACATGTACTTTTCCATTATAATCCTTCCAAGTGCTTTGAGTGCTTTAATGGTTTGTTCAGTGGTAGAAGAAAGAACAAGGGCAGATAAGCAGAGGCTGTTGATATTGTTCAGAGATGTAGTATATGTGTCATTGGTTTTCTCAAGCTAGCACTTAGCCCTGATATTGTGATGCTGTGCAGGAACTGTTTTTGAAATGGACAAGACCCAATTGACACTTTTCAGGAAAGAAACAGAAGCCAGCAGCTTCCCGACAGTGATTTGCCCAATGAACCAAAAGAGGAAACCTTATCCGTCTCTGAAATGCAACTCTAAACCACTATTTTCTTTCATGATCATTGTGTTGATCACTGTGCTAGGTAATTATTTATGTCTGAGATTCTTATTGTAGGCTGGTACAGGCAAACAAGCAAATGGATTAAGAACATATTGCACCAGTGGTCTTCAAAATGCACATGGCAGGTGAAAAAGCTGGGGCAAAACTGTTGATGTATCTTATCTTGGCTGTCGGAAATTGATGGTGAATAGATTCATGACACTCGTAAAGGAAGTCCATGCATTTATTAGAGTCGATCCTAACCTTACTGCTTGGCGTTTTGAGGTTGTTGGGTTTTTTTTAGGGGGGAGAGATAAACCTTTAAAGACCCCCTCCAGCACTAGAATAAGTTTATACTCTACCCATATTTCTCTTTTCTTCATATGTGATTCTCATGCCTCTCTGTCATTCCATTTTGTTTTACATTCACATGGAATCTATTAGTTCTGAAATCTCCCATCCTATCAATCATTCCTTGCTGGGAAGGTGTATATAGATAATGATTAGGAATGCATCAGTTTTATGTTTACAAACTCAGTGCATTTTCTCTTTTAGACATTGTACTGAAATGTTATTGGTAAATTACTGAAAATTTTTCTATTGTTAGGACTTCTTCCTTTCCTTTCCTTTCCTTTCCTTTCCTTTCCTTTCCTTTCCTTTCCTTTCCTTTCCTTTCCTCTCCTCTCCTTTCCTTTCCTTTCCTTTCCTATTGCCATTCCTCAGAAAGAGACCAGGGTGTTGCGCATCAAGCATATATACACAATACAATAAAATGACATTATTTTAAAATATACATTTCTATATCTTTGTCTATCTCAAATCAATTAAAACAGAATTACAGACATTGCTGATCTCTTATTTATCAAACTATACAGGGGCTGGGCAAATGAAAGATGTCTGAAATTGTTGTTGGAAAACTAACAGTATGGTAGATAGATACACCTCCAGAATTACGACCCTGCTATGAAGAAAGCCACTCTACTTATGTCCTCATCTTGAATCCTGGCATGGAGTATGAGTAGGTTGATCTTAAGGATAAAGTATTTAGGCATTGAAGGAGTTGTTTTTGCAGATATTTGGGATGTATAGACGGTTTTTTTTAACCATCAATAATCTTGAATGGAGCCCAGTAGCACACAGGAAGCCAGTGCAGAGCTTTTAGGATAGGTGATACTTGATCCCATCTCATTGCCCCAGTTAATAAACTGGCAGCTGTATTCTCTACTAGCTGCAGCTTTGATCTACTCTCAAAGGGCAGCCCCATGCAGATCATGTTGCAATAATACATATGCAAGGTCACTAGAGCATGGGTTACCAATAGCAGGCTATCCTG
This sequence comes from Podarcis filfolensis, assembly GCF_964270895.1. Taxonomy (NCBI): domain Eukaryota; kingdom Metazoa; phylum Chordata; class Lepidosauria; order Squamata; family Lacertidae; genus Podarcis; species Podarcis filfolensis. The sequence continues at coordinate 78,096,821 of NC_139604.1, forward strand.
GTCTAGGGGTATCAATTGCGGGCCATACCTGGCAAACCAGACATAGCTGGAAATAGGCACTCCTTGCCATCAATGCCCTCTTGGAATCCAATGACAACTGTGGATCAAGGAATACTCTGAATTGCATACTGCTCATTGGACAGAGTGCTACCCCATCCAAAACATAGACTAGACCAGACTAGGCTAGAAACCAGGGGTAGGGAATCCTCCAGATTTTATTGGACTCCAAATATCATCAGCTCCAGTTAGAATGGCCAATGTCTAATGGTGACTTCTGCTTGTTCAAGGAAAGACACCAATTTCCATCAATGCTTCCCCACTCACTAGTGCCATGGCATCTTGTAATGTGGCTTGTTCAGGTGTGGAGACAGTGAAAACTGGCACCCTCCCTTAGGAAAGTGGAAGCATCTTCAAGTATAACAAAGACGCCATTGGATGCAACCCATGAATGCACCACCACTGAGTTCTAGCAGAACTGGACTGTGCATATAAACCTTTCTAGCCCTATTGGCACTTGAGTTACTCTCACGTCCAGTCAAATATCATTTTAGTTTTGCTTTGAACCGTGCTTGCAATTGACGGGTGGCATGTTGTACAAATATCTGATAGGATTGCAATATATGCCTAGAGATTGTTAATTGAAATGATGGTCATTCTTGACAGAAAGTTTATTTTTTTCAGTTGAATCCTCTTGAATAACGAAAAGGAACATTTCAAGTCAAATCAACAAATATATCTTGCTTTGTTTCTGATGAACAAAGTACTAGATATTTGAGTGCTTTTTGTTCCCCGTTAAAAATGCTTCTATGGAATACGCTGGTCTTCTTCTCCAGTCTTTATTAGCACCGGAGGGCAAGCTGTTTTTCATGCATGGCCCTATGTACTCCCAATCTCCACCAAATGACTTTCACCCTTAATCATTTGGTTTCAACTTCTGGCACGTCAACATCTAACCATCTCTTAATTGTCCTCAGCCCAGCATTTGGGAACCAACAGTCAACAGTATTGTAAAATATTCCCAAGGGTTATTCAGTCACAGGGCAGGAAGAGATAGGATGTTAATTTCTCATTCTGGCTTTGATTATAAAACTTCAGACTGATATGAAGAAAGATTATTGTCTCTTTGATTGTCTTCTATTGCTAGCACTCTTGTGGTTAAACCACAGAGACAGACATCAAGAAGCCTGGCTTCTATTGCATTTCTAATACAGGCTAATAATTTGGACAAGTCGCTCAGTCTTACAGCTCAGTTTCCTTTTGTGTGAAATGTAATCCATTGATATTCCATAGTGTGGTGAGTCTCAGTTCTTTATACTGCACATACTAGATGTGTTTTTTATCCAGAGCAAGCTGTGTCAAAAAGCTTAAATTAAAACAGATATATCTGTTTCGTTTCTGATGCACATAAATTGGTACACTTGCTTCTTCAGAGTATCAGATGAGATGTGTCTATTTACCAGTTCAGTGGTTCACATGGCCAAGGCCAATGAATGCTCTAATACTAAAACACAGGATGGAATCCCTTTCTCATCCACACCATTGGCATCCCTGCCCATTGATTTTAATAGATGTGGAACACTCATAGCAACTTCCATGTTATCTACCATTAGATATAGCATAATTAGTGTGCTGGCCATTATAGTCTACCATTTGGTCAAATCAAACGAATATATGTTTACCATGGCTGTGCCAATGTCAAAATTATTTTTAACTAAATGGATAAGCTATTAGTGCTGAGATTTCTGGGAAGCTCTGCAGTGTGTTCTTCCTTCCAAGTATATATTTAGCCTGCAATCCCATGGCAGTTACTCTGGTACAAGTTCCAAACAATTCAATGGAACCTTTACACAGCTTAAGGTTGCAATGCACCACACCTTGAACTTCAGAGATGGATGATGATCATAATGATCATAATTTTATTATTTGTGCCCCACCCATCTGGCTGGTTCGCCCCAGCCACTGTTTCTAACACATGTAAAAACATATCAAACATTAATAATAACAATCTGACCCAATACAAAGAAGTCACAGTAATTTGAAAATAAACAACTTACAGGCAAGTGATCCAATATGACCCCCTTCTCCTTCTGCTATATATTTTTCTCCATATCCCTGTTAGTTGTTTGCCATGGTATGGAATACATAGTGATGGCAATCCACCTGGTAACCAACAACACATGAATGTTTTCCACCAAGTGAACCAACCACAACATATGGTCACCATATAATAGAACGAGAACTAATGAATTTAGGATACATAAGTATAAGATGTCACCGACAGTTTACATGTAACACCAACTCCAGGCACTCTAAACTGGTTTTATAGATCCAAGTCAATCTGGGTTCAGGGCTGGTTTTGGCACTGTGACCACCTTGGTTGCACTGTATGATGATGTCATACATCCAGAGACGGACAGGGGAAGTGTGCCCCTGTAGATCCTTCTTGACCTTTTAGTAGCTTTCAGTACTATTGACTATGGCATTCATCTTGGAAGACTCTCCAAGCAGCACTGTATTTCAGTGCTTCCACTCCCATTTGGATGATGGTTTTCAGAAGGTGATGCTTGGGAGATGCTCTTCAGCCTCATGGGGGCTTCAATGAGGGGTTCTACAGATTTTGATGTTATCCCCCACATTGCTTAACATCTACATGAAACTTCTATGTGAGGTGACCTGGTGTTTTGGAGTGTGTTTTCACATCAATATGCCGATGACACACAACTCCACATGTCCTGTACAGCTTTTCCTTTACAGCTCAAGCAGGTGTGGTGGTGAATGTGCTGGTTCAGTGCCTAACGGACTGGATAAGAGCCAACAAACTTCAGCTCAATCTAGATAAAACCAAAACACTGTTAGTGGGTGGTTCCTTTGACCAGATGAGTTGAATGCATCCTGTTCTGAATGAGATTACATTTTCCTTAAAGGAGCAAACAAAATGTTTTTCGTTTTTTATGGGCACTTGAGCAGCACCAAATGAGATGAAATTGTATTGTTAAATCTGTTAGTAATATGTTCTCATTGTGTTATTTTTACTTGTAAATTGCTTTGGGACTTTTTTTTTAGTGGGAAGTTACATACAAACCAGCACAAGGTTCTGAATTAGCACCATTAGAATTGAGTCCTAAATGTGTAAAATACAAACTGGCATGCTTGGCTGAAAGCTTTTCTTCTTTATTTATGGTTTAGAAACCTGACTGCATGATGAAAATATCCCCTTTTCGTTCAGTTTCATTGGTTAATAATTCCCTTCCCCTCACCCCACTAAGTGACACATTATTTTTATATCACAGAAGTTGTCTGTCTTCATTTCCAGCTTGTTAATAAGAGTATTTGTCTTCATTGTCTTTATGGGGAAACCCAGCCAGATTGGTGGGGTATAAATAATAATAATAATAATAATAATAATAATAATAATAATAATAATAATAATTACTGCTCTCTCTGCTTGATCTCGTTTTTAAAAGCATATTGCTAAATATAGCAAGGTTCACGTCATTTATTTATTTTTTAAAAAATCTTTGTAACACTACAGAACACTGGAAGATACAAAAGTACCATTAATTGTACAAAGTACTTCCTTTAGGTGGTGCCATTGTGTCTTTTACAGCAAGCTTGAACAGTCCAGCCAGGAGAAATAATTATTAAGGAGGAAGAAAGATTCAGTGGATCTTTTTATCCTTAGTGACTCGGAAATATCTGAGAGTATAAAGGTATCAGTGTACAGGATATAGTGCGATGTAGTTTCACAGACGGCATTGACAGAGGTAAACAAACAAGAAACAAAAAGATTTGAGAAAGCAAAAGTGAAAGAGAGACAAGGTAATTCATCCCTATTTGCATTCAGCAAGATTTTTCTTTGAAAAAATGACATAAAACTTAAACTTCAGCATAGAAATGCTGATTAACAGGGAAGATATTATAGCATTATTACCAAAAACACTTTAAAAACAAGTATCATTATTATTTAGCATTTGCAATCGTGTAGGCAAGATAAACTTAAGACACAGAACATTGAAGAAAAACTGTTGGAAGTTATTAGTACCCTAGTGAACAAACCAGTTAAGCCTGAATACTTTGATCTGCAAACTTGGATCAGTCTTTTGATAAACTGGAACTTTTATTAACAGCAGCAAATAGTGTGAGTACATTTTTCTTAAATCGTTCTGCCAATAACCTTTGAAAACCTCAGCAATTAGATTTATGTAACTCATTACACTGTTTTGAAATTACTGTCTCAAAACGTGTAAAGAAGTTGCCATGATCCACAATCCATTTAATTCATTGTGCGCCTCCAATCCATCTGGCTAAATTCCACTAACTTTGAATGGTGTGCAGATCACAATCTACGAGGGTACAATACACTCCCATTATACTATCTTTGTCCACTAAAAATGGCTATCTCTATGGTCCACCAATTAATTCCTAGTTTCCATTGAAGAAATGGCTAATCTGTCCGTTATAGAACAAGCATACTGTGGGCCAGATTATTAAAGTTAAAGTTGGTCAGATATCTTCTACACTTTTCCTTAATACATGAATGAAAAAGCAGTTTGTACCTGATGATTTCATACATCTCATGTCCTCCGCTTGAAATCTGGCAAGCAAACAATATTACCAATAAAATGCATAGTAGCAGAAAATTATTTTGTTGGCCAAGAGTGAATAAGAAAGGCATGCCTTTTGGGATATATTTATTTTCAGATGGAACTGCTGTGAAATCTTAATTTGAGAATTGATGTTCACAAAAAAGCTAAAATTTCACCCCCAAAATGAACACGAGCACTGAGTTTGATAGAGAAATATCTTTAGACATCCAGTGCTAATCTGAAATTTGAACATCTGAATTATAACTTCAGCATGCAGATTCGGAATTTATGTATGCTTTTAAGTCCTTGTAGTTCTAAACTCAGCAGAGTTACTCCAGATTTTATCCAATGAGAGTGCTGGGTTAGTCACTACTAGAAGCCAGACTTTTTTTGGAGCAGATCCAGTGTTATTGTATGAGTCATAGAACATCTTCCTTGCTAATTTTCTGAAAAAGAGCAATTAAAAAAAATTCAGGTAGCCTTTGAAAATTAGCTGCTTTCTTTTGTGTCCATTATATGAATATTATTGCAATGCTGTTCTTGGCTGATTTGTCATTCTTTTTTAAGAATACAATGAAAGCAACATACAGAAAAAAGAAAAGAAAAAGAAGGGTTATTATGTCTTGATAATTGTGTTGCCAATGTTCTTAAATTTCTTCTATTTGTACTTATGTCAATACATTGCCAGTTCAAATAAGGACAGGGAGTGCACATTGGTAATCCATTGTCGTATGGAAGGCAATAGACTTCTCCTTCCCGTGTTGAATCACCATTTGTTCAGAGTGCCCACATGACCCATTGGTAAATTTTGGGGGATGTAGCCTTTTCTTTCTGGGAGAGAGAGATCCAACAGGGGAAGGGGATGGTGGAAAAATAGTGTATGTCCCGAGGAAAGAGGAGTAGGGAAAATTTCACCTCCTGGAAAAGATCCTGTTACTGGGTGGAGGGGGTGGTTCTAACTTCCTTCTGAATTTTGGGGGGCACAATGAATATTTCTTCATTGCTTGCATAGGGGAAGGTATAGGTCCCCATGAAAAACAAAAACAGAGATGTCGCCAACAAAGTCAACCCACTGAAATTAATGGGTCTAATATAGTTATTTCCATTCAATTCAGGGGGTCAACTCTGCATCACAAAGATGTCTGCAAACATGATATGAAGGCTGGCAACATTAACCCTGCAGATAATTGCTTTGCCTCGAGACAGACAGGTCGCATACCCACAGCTGTGACCAGAACAGGAAGGAGCACAGAGAGAAAAAAACAGCTGAAGTAGTAAAACGGGATGCCTTCATCTGCACCACCTGCAATAAAGCATGTCTCTCCCGTATCTGTCTCTACGGCTACAGCAGGTGCTGTGATTCTTCAGCGGTTTGACTTCACCCCCAAAGGTGCACTCTTCCATTTTCTCCAGAGACAAGATGGATGCCAGCAACTTTAGACAGAGTTTGACTAACGTTGGATACAACCCACATTTTTAAACCCTCTCCCAAATCACTGTGATGGGAGTGCCCAAGGGAAATAACTCACTCTGATTAAATGCCCATCAGAATGAATATTTCCATACTTAAAATCACAGAATTGTAGAGATGGAAGAGTCATCTAGTCCAACCTGCTACAATGCATGAATCTCAACTAAATAATCAAGGACAGGCGGACATCCAACTTCTGCTTAAAATCCTCCAAAAAAAAAGAGAGTCCACTGCCTTCAAAGTGTGTCTGGTCCATCTTCCATGTTCCTACCCTCCAGAGCAGGAGAAAACAAGCTTGTTCCCTTTTTCATGTGGGAGCCCTTCACATATTTGCAGGTGTCTATCATATCTCCTCTCACTCTTCTCTTTTCTATCCTAAACTTACCCTGCTCCTTCAACTGTTCCTCATAAGGCTTGGTTTCCAGACCCTTAATCATCTTGGTCGCCATCCTCCTTAGCACATTAGTTCTTGTGTATAAAGCTGTTTGGCTAGCTTCACTGTCAATATTTTGAAATTTACATTTATTAAAGAAATAGGCCAATAATTAACAGATGAACATGGTTCCTTCCTAGTTTTATGAAGCATTGAAACATAAGTTTCCTTGAGTGACAGTGGAAAGGCGCCTGTCTCCAGGGCCTCATTAGATAACTCAAGTAGCTTAGAGGCAAGTGGGTCAAGGTGTTGCTTGTACCAGCTTGAAAACCATCTGGTCCTGGGGATTTGCCATCTACTCATATCTTTTATTGCTAGTTCTGCTTTTTTCAACTTCAAGTCTGCCTGAGATTGATCTAATTGTGAGAAAGTTGTTTTGTGCCAGGAATGAATGACTAGCTTGATCTCTCCCATTTAAATATAATTTGGAATAATGTTTTTAAGTTCATCAATTGCTTCTAGGGGTATACAAAGCTGATTGCATGTGGTTTTAATTGCTGCGATTAATTTTCTATCTTTTCTGCGTTGAAGGCAGAAGGTGAACAATTTACTAAACTCCCTGCTCCACTAGACTCCCAGTAACTTTACTTCACGCAGGTTAATGCCAATCTTGCTGCTGTTGTACGGTGCATATCTAACTAATATTTTTATTAGCTAAATAATGGGTATAGTCATAGTGTTAAGAGTCATTTGGCACTCTTGCATCCATTCTTTTTATTTGCAGCATAGGGAATAGTCTTGCCCTTCACATATGTCTCAGGAGCACCCTGTATCATGGTTTCATTAATCAACATTGATTAGTTTGAAAAAAAAATCTTATCAGTTTTGGATACATTTGGGTACTGAAGCCCTAACTGTTCAAATGTGATGAACTGAGCCACCATCTTGGCATGGAAGGAACAGACATACCAAACTATATGTTCAGAGAAACTGGTGCATGGTCTGAAAGGGTGATAGTGTAGATTTTCCAAGTAACTTGAATATGAAAATGTAATCTAGCCAAAAGTAATTTTAGTGTACGGAAGAGAGATACTTATCGTTTCACTACAGGAGTTTCTAAAGTGTGAAGGATCTGCATTCCCTAGCCTGTGATGTTGATTTAGGAGGATAGTTGTTATGACCCAAAACTGGATCTAGCATAACATTGAAACCACTTTGGAGGTATCAAAACAGTTATGAAAATACGGTATGGTGGGGAGTCTATATTGGAGCCATAAATATTTATGATAGCTAATATTAGATCTCGATCTCTCTTCCTAGTCAACAAAAATAATGTAAGAAACCTTAGGGTCCTTAATTTTCTTCTTTTCTCATGAAGTATAATTTTGGGGGAATTAGGACAGCTATCCCTTTGGCTTTTTAGATGGTCACAGGCATAAACCTTGCCTACCCAGTCCACACATATTCAGCCTTTTGTCTGTCTTGGGGATAGGGGGTCTCTTGAATTAGGACAACACTAATTAGATAACTATTGTCTCTGTTTATTGGGACCTCCCAGGCCGTTAACATTCCAGGAAATTAAAGGGGTATACACAGCAATGTTCTCAGGGGAAAAAATTGTGTAATGATGGAGTGGAATAGGGAGAGAAGCCCTATCCCTCACCTATTGGGCCCAATAAGGCTCAGTTTTATATACATTTATTAAATAAATGAATAATAAACATTACCAGAGGAGGAGGCAATGTAAATAGAAAACCACGTGACATCCTCCACATCCCAGCAGAAATAAGATTCTGTTAGATTTTAGTAGCACAGCCTGTTAAACATTGTCAAGGTCAGATCTTTGTGAATGGACAACAGCCGTGGTACAGTATCTGCTCTGAACGCAGAAGGTCCCAAGTTCATCCACAGCATATCCAGGTAGAGAGCTGAGAACATCTCCTGCCTGGAACCCTGGAGAACCACTGCCGGTTGGTGAAGACAGTACTAAGATCGATGGACCAATGGTCTGACTCAGTATAAGGCAGCTTCCTAGAATAGCTAAGGATGAAAGGGGAGGTTTTAAAACAGCAGTAAGGAAAAGAAAGAAGCAAGTGATAGCAAGGGAAGCAATCCGTCCAACTTCTACCCATGCAGCATCTCTCTTGCACATCTGAGAATGTTGGTGAGGAACTGGTAGACTTTTACGATCAATGCATGAGGATGGCCTCCTTCCCTTGGTGGTGAGTTAGTAGCAGTGGTTTCAAGCCCTTTCAAGATCAAATTCTTAGAAGTAAAAGTAGGAAGTCAGTGGAAATTGTGGGGTCCCCATGTTGTCTCCTCTCCAATGCCCATAATTTGTATATTGTTCTGACAAGAGTGTCCATCAAGCTCTAAGGATTTTTCAACAGAGAGCCTGCACATGTGTTAGAAGGTTCTAACACATCTTATTGCATCTTATTCATTGTCTGTAGTGTGGCCACTGATTTTTAACATTCTTAAAAATATATGCGCTGCCATGGTTTTTCATTGTGGAAAAAAAATCCTTTTTCTGTCTCCTTTGAGGGAGGGAGGTGGATCGTGCTGCTGTTTGCTCCCCACCCCCCACCCCCACAGAGGAAGCCCTGGAGCCTTTAGGGGCAGCAGAATTACAGCCCATTTGCACATTAAATGAGGGAGATTAAGTTGTAAATGCCACCCCTCTGCCTTCAATAGGGTTCAGATGAATTCAGAAGATCTTCTTTTGCCTGTAGGCACTGAGAAATGCTGCTTGAAATGCAGCTATGGTCGGGAGTTCACTAAATTGCATTTGGTCTTTGCAGGAAGTCCTTGTGAACTGTTTTTGAAATTAATGTGGGAAAGTGGCATAGAAATAATTTTAAATAATAATACTCCAATATAATAATAATAAATAATAATAATAATAAATTGTATTTATACCCCGCCCTCTCCAGCCAGAGCCAGGCTCAGGGCAGCTAACACCAGTAAAATTACAATAAAAACATAATGGGGTGGTGGGGGGAAACAATTTAAAATACAGGTTAAAATACAATTTAAAATGCAGTCTCATTTTAAAAGTAGCACATAGATCAAAACCATAAAGGGAGGGAAACATAAGGGTTGGACTGAGTCCAAAGCAAAGGCCAGGAGGAACAGCTGCGTCTTGCAGGCCCTGCGGAAAGATTTCAAGTCCCACAGGGCCCTAGTCTCTTGTGACAGAGCGTTCCACCAAGTCTGGGCCAGTACTGAAAAGGCCCTGGCCCTAGTTGAGACCGATCTAACCACCTTGTGACTTGGGACCTCTAAAGTGTTGTCATTTGTGGACCTTAAGGTCCTCCGCTGGGCATACCAGGAGAGGTGGTCCCGCAGGTACGTGGGTCCCAGGCTTGTTCCACTTGGAATGCATCTGCTGTCAATGAAGCTCCTCAAAGCTGAACAACTGATATAAAGATAAAATCAAGATGCCTTTGTCATGTTCGACCCCTGAATCTGTGAAGAAGAATCCGTGTGTGGCTCAGTGGAGATGCCTCCTTTCCCCTCTCTGGCTGGTCTTTGGCATGTATGTGCTGCAGTCCAATGACCATTGAGTAGCCTGGGAAGTCATCATACATTTCACTACACTCATCCACTTCTCTCTCCAGTGTACCAGCCTGCAAGCTGTTGTTGTTGTACAAATATTATTATTATTTGTATATTATTTGTAATTTGCATGCTGCCCTCCAGCCGTAGATCTAAGGGCAGTACATAAAAGTTACTGAGGTCCATTAAGTTACCACTCTGTGTTCTAGCCTGACCCTTTCCTTGGCTTGCATCTGCGCCCATATTGGAGAGAACTACATCAAAAGAGGTTTTCCCCTCCTCTCAGAATTGAGAGCTAGTATACTGTAGTAGTTAGAGTGTCTGACTAGGACTTGGGAGACCAGGGTTCAAATCCCCATTCAGCTATAAAGCCCACTAAGTGACCTTGGGCCAGTGAGGATAAAACTGAGAAGGAGAGAAGTACCGTATTTTTCGCCCCATAGGACGCACTTTTTCCCCTCCAAAAATGAAGGGGAAATGTGTGTGCATCCTATGGGGCGAATGCAGGCTTTCGCTGAAGCCTGCAGAGCGAGAGGCATCAGTGCGCACCGACCCCTCTTGCTCTCCAGGCTTCAGAAAGCTATCTGCAAGCCTTGCAAGCTATCCGCAAGGCTTGCGGGCAGCAACCTGCAGCCCGAAGAACGGTGCGCCCTCCGGAGTGCGCCCCATGCTTCGGGCAGGTGTGCGCAAGGCTTGGGGCGGCAGCTGCGGCTGGGGGGGGGAATAAATATTTTTATTCATTCCCCCCCCCCAAAACGAGGTGCGTCCTATGGGCCGGTGCGCCCTATAGGACGAAAAATACGGTATACGTATATGCCAGCTCAAGTTCCTCAGAGAAAAGGTGGGATGTATTTTTTTATGCTTTATTGAGATTAAAACGAAATAACAAACAAAGAGATTAACCAGAAGAAATAAAATAAAATAAAAATGTTTGTTACATCACATCACATGGAGTTCTTCTTCTAACAACTTCCTGCCACCCCATCGTGCATCTACCACTTAGTCTACCAGGCACAGTATTTATCATTTTCTTTGGTTCATTTCCATCAGTATTATATTCTTTTATAATTATCTATCATACCACAGAAGTCATTCAAGGCCTGCCATTGACGTCATGTTATTACAATAATCCTTGAGATATTTTTTGTACATGTCCCATTTCCTAATAAATGTTTGATCAGTGTGACCTCTCAGTTTTTCTGTCATTTTTGCCAGCTCGGCATACTCCAACAGTTTACATGCCAGCTCGAGTTCCTCAGAGAAAAGGTGGGATATAAATGTAATAATACATAAATAAAAGAAGTAAAATGTTGCCACCATCTTTTCGTACGATCACTTTCTTAAGCAGTTTGCTATGTGAAACATGATAGAATACGTGCCTGGAATTAATTACTAATTGTAGTAAGGTGTTAACTCTTATTCAGTGACTACAGGTATAGTTCTGATCTGTCTTATTCCAACTGCTACCACAATGTACAATTTATTTTCTGACTAAACTATGTTGTAAATCCTATACGTAGGCATTAATTTGCTCTGCAGGTGCTACTGTTTTATCTCTCTGGTGATAAACTAGTACTGTAATTCCTTCTTTTTTTTAGTGCATCATCACTGTAAGTTGGTTAACAACTACAGGAGACCTAACAAGGTGCAGAACTTCAATGCATCTGACTTTGGGCCCTTGTGTCCTCCCGTGTGCTTAAGCTCCTGACAGTATTTTTCCTCATTCTTTTTGCCTCTAGGTTGGGTTTTCATCACAGAATATCCTTTGTGCTAGGTCACTGGATAATTGCTTCCTTACATGAGCAAGTCTAGGGTCTATTCCTTCAAATCCCAGCAGGTTTGAGTTTCCCTGCCACATTTTACATGCTATTTGTAGATAAGCTTCTAAGGCCCAACTATACATTAAAAGAAATGTGCAACTGAAGCTCCAAAGCCTTGGATTAGGGAAAGTCGCTTCCATTTGGGACAATCAGGAGCAAAGAACAGCAAGAGGAGAGGTCATCTGCCTTTGTATGCATTTGCACAGACATGGTGGTTCAAACTGTAAGCTCCTCCAGAGACTTTCCAGCATCTTCCATATGCCAATGAGGAAATGATTGCCACAGCTCAATTGGACGTCAGTTCATTTCTGGGGTCAGTTTAAGATGCTCACACTAGTGTTTAAAGCCCTGAATGACTTAGGTTTCAGATATCTGAAAGACCACCTCCTTGCCTACAGACCCTCTCAAGTGCTAAGGACAGCGGAGGGGACCATCTATGGCAGCCTCTACGCTGGGGAATTCCCTCCCTGCAGAGGTGCCATTTTGGCGAATGCTGAAGATGCACCCCTTTACACTGGCCTTTGACACCTGTGATATGAGTTTGGAGGACCCACCCTATTCCTGTGACTGTAATTTATTTTAAATGTTTTTCAAACTGGATCTTTAATTGTCATAACCTGCCCTGGGAGCTACTGGTTAAAGGCACGCAGGTAGTTGTAGCCGTAGTAATAATACAGAAACCATTGTTCATGACTAAGTGCTTATATCCTCATCCTCATCATTAACCACTTAATTGCCAAGGCGGCTTTTAAGCAGCTTATAAGTGTAAAACCAATTATATAAAAATAATTCATAATTAAAATACACAAAACAATTTCATCAAAACCTAGAAATAAGCCCACAATTAAAAATGTACTATTAAAAACACACACCATTAAAACAGTTAAAAGAGCAATTAAACGTGAGGTTAAAATCAGGAGAGAAATGGAGGCAGTGAGAGATTTTACTTCCTTGGGCTCCATGATCACTGCAGATGGTGACAGCAGTCATGAAATTAAAAGACACCTGCTTCTTGGGAGAAAAGCAATGACAAACCTAGGCAGCATCTTAAAAAGCAGAGACATTACCTTGCCGACAAAGGTCTGTATAGTTAAAGCTATGGTTTTCCCAGTAGTGATGTATGGAAGTAAGAGCTGGACCATAAAGAAGACTGATCGCCGAAGAAGTGATGCTTTTGAATTATGGTGCTGGAGGAGACTCTTGAGAGTCCCATGGACTGTAAGAAGATCAAACCTATCTATTCTTAAGGAAATCATCCCTGAGTGCTCACTGGAAGGACAAATCCTGAAGCTGAGGCTCCAATACTTTGGCCACCTCATGAGAAGAGAAGACTCCCTGGAAAAGACCCTGATGTTGGGAAAGATTGAGGGCACAAGGAGAAGGGGACGACAGAGGACGAGATGGTTGGACAGTGTTCTTGAAGCTACTAACATGAGTTTGACCAAACTATGGGAGGCAGTGGAAGACTGGAGTGCCTAGCGTGCTCTGGTCCATGGGGTCACGAAGAGTCGGACACAACCAAATGACTAAACAACAAACAACAAAAAATCAGGAGATCAGAGGAATGCTTGTCTAAAGTATTCTTGGAAGTGGAAGCATTTCATTGGCTTAAAAGCCAAGTGGTTAATCGCTTTGAGTGGTATTCAGTGCTAGACCTACTCCAAGCAGGTCCATCAAATTAATGGACATGATGGCTTTAGGTTTATTCATTTCAGTGGGAATTCATTAAATGCCACTCATGCTAACATCCTACAAAGCAGCTTTTGCCAGCCTGGTGCCCTGCAGATGTTTTGTACTACATTCCTATCAGCCTCAGTCAGCTTCTCTAGGACTGAAGCTCCCAAACATCTGGAGGGCATTAATTTGGAGAAGGCTGTTATAAAGAGTTGGTCCCACCATTAGGCATAGTGAGGCGGCTTCTTCAGGTAGTCAAAGCTGTGGTGAGACAGCGGCAGCAGCTCCCTGGAGTGCCTTCTGCAATTTACGAACTGCCTACCTAAGAATCACTTGGCCCATCTCTAGAATCCCTGATAATAAGATGCTGATCAGGAAGTGTGTCTTCGGGTTCTAATGATAAAACCTGTGTTGTGTGTGAAATCACCTGGCTCTTATTTTCGCCTGTGAGTGCAGTTGACAGTCGCCAAGATGAATTGCACAACATAACTGAAAGGTATGTTGCAAAGAGGATTGAGAGACCTGCATCACAAGAACCTGCACCGAGCACAAGCTGTATACCTATGATACCTTTCAGCAGGTATGTGCGCTAAACAGGTGTTCTTCTACAGGCACATCTCAAGATCCAAGTATGTGTTAGTAGACATAGCACAGATCTGACATTCCTTCTAGGGACTTGGGAAGGAGGAACTGGCGGTCAGGGGGGAGAGGGAGAAGAGAAGCCAATTGAGCAGAGAAGTCATTTTTATCAATCATATTTGATTTTGTTCTCTTTTCTTTCGTGCTTTGATCTGTCGTATAAAACTGATACTTTGGATGCTTTCCAGACTCTTAACTTTGCAATCTGAAAGGGCTTTGGACTAGCTGCTGAAGGTATGTGTTTGCAATTATACATTTGAAAATATTTCCCCCTCCTTCAAGATAACATTCTTTTTGTGTTACCACACACTTCTGCTGTCTCGTTTTTCTTCTCCCATGGCACTGAAGGCTGTAAGCCTTCATTGCATTGCCCCCAGCCCTGCAACAAATACCTGAAAATTGCAGTCTCGAATGCCTCTGTTCCAGAGCAGTCCCACTAAAGCCACCATATGGACTGTGGTCACTGTAGCAGAGCAAGAATCTATAGGTCAGGGAAGTTGGCTAGAACTGAACATCCCAATCGATAAACAGAGGAATGCAAAATCAACCAGACTGGAGGTCAGTGTTCCCAATGGACATAAATAACTGCCTCAGTCCAGGTGGTACTGCTTTCTACTTTGCCTGGCAATAACTGGGGCCAAGCTGGGGACCACCTGCCCTGCCTCAGATCTAGTCCCGAATTAGTTTGGGGGGGTGGAGGCAGGCCTAAAGTTTAATTAGGGTACAAAACCGCCTACTTAAGGATATGGGTGGGAAGGGCATGGGGGAAGGAGACATTGCATCTCCCCCCTCCCCAACAACCAGGAGTAGTGGATGATTTCTGGATGGTGATTCTTTGCAAGCTAGCTCTCAGTGAGGACAGAGGGGGTTTTAGAGTAGTACAACCAGTTGGGCCATACTGGACACCAAATCACAGGGGATGCCATACCAGTGATGTAGAATGGAGCGAGAGAGGTAGGGTGTGCGTGTGTGCATGCCAAATTTTACCATTGCATAGGGTACCACTGAAATTTGAGAGCCCCAAGTCCACCACCGGTGAGGAAGGTGGAACCAAACTATAATTCTAGGGTAGTGGGGGTGAGAAATGTCTTTAAGCTTGTGGTGCTCATAACACACACACACATTCTGAGCCAAGAAAAAACTCCGAAAATGGACAATCTTTAATTAGAGACATTGGGGAAAACCAAGTGCCCAATGTAATTATGTTTCAGAATGTAATTTTTTTTTTGCTTGTTTGTTGCATTTTCTCTCTGACAAAATGGTTTCCACAAGTCACTGTGATGAGAACGGGGGCCAGCGGAAGAACCTTTTTCTGTAGTGGCCCCATGTCTGTGGAATGACCTCTGCAGTGTGATGCATCTCTCCCCAACACTCCTGCCAAGTTGAGCGGCACAGCCTGATAGGGATCAGAAGAACAGCTTCGGAGTGTGGGATGAGTTGTTTTTGAGATCTGTCGTTGTATGGTGTTTTTAATTATCCTGTTTATGCATATAATTGTTTTAATGTTTTCATTTATTCTGGATTGTGCTTTGTATATTATCTTTTGCGGGAGGGAGGAGAGGGGGTAAACCGACCTGTGAACATTTTTTTTGGGGGGGGAGGGCAAATCTCTTAATAAATAAATGTTAAATTAACGACAACCAAATTAGTCTAATTAGTCATATAAACAAACATAGACCAGTGTGTTGTCTCAATAGGTGTCATCGCTCTTAAGCTATTGGAACTGTGCCAGACTGCATCTCCCAGAAAACTGCAGAGCACAACCACACTCGTTCCTCTTGCGGCCTGCATTTTTTGTTGCACCAAGCATGATCAAGGAGATGTCACCGGATGATCCCTCAGCTTCTTTTCTGACTAATTTCTTTCCAGCGTGGGAACAGAATTCTGACACGCATGACACAAGTGGAATCCTTGTGAATTAGTTCCGCTAAAGCCATGCCATATGCCTTGTGGCTTAGGGGCAGCGGACATAGGCGAGTGCTCGACAGCAGGCTTTTCCTACAGCCGCGGAGGAGATGTGACCAGTGCATGTCCCTTAATTTGTATCCTATTTATTAATGCGCATGGGGCAGGGGTGGACTTTTAATTAAAAATGACATCATCACCAAGCTGCTGCTGCTGCTGCTATCCCTTTTGGAAAGGCAGCCCACATATACTGATGCCTCCTGTTTTCAGTTTTCAATGATCCTATTATGAATCGTAACCTCATTACACAAATGCAGCTAAATGGTGGAATTTCAAATGGGGTTTTGTGGCTTTTAGAACCTAAACAGCTAGAACAAGCACAAAGGCAGTTGCGGTCGGACTGCTTCCTCTCTTACAACAGCAGTTGTGGGGATGCCTTTCCAGTGACCACTTCTTGTACAATGAGTCAGTTTCATTTTTAACAATCTGACTCAGTTCTCTTCAAAGGAGGGGGGAGGGGAAGGGGGAAGCATGTTATTCCAGCATGATTCTTGTATGCCTGACTTTATACAAAGGGGTCAAAGCAAATGTTAACCCCTTGGGATACAGCCAGAGAAAAGGCTATGGCCAGCTGTGGAGTTCCTGTCTTCTAGAAATGGCAGCATTAAAAAAAAATTATTTAAAGCTGCATCTGCAAAGCCTATGTCAAATATGGCCTTGCATTTTCAAGAGTTCCATCTGATCTGCAGGGAGTATGTGTGTGCGATTAACAGGAACGCCGGATTTTGAGAGCGTTCATGCTTTTGAAATCGGGAGGTTAGAATTTAGGATTCAAAAATGTGGTTCCCTCCTGCTAAAGTTGGAAATCTAGAACTCATTCTAGATCTCATTTTATTTTTAACAATTGTTTATACTGTACAATGGCAATTTCATACATTAATTTTCTCTGTGGTTTCAACTCTGATTTTCATACCCTATTTCATTCCTCACGTAAGTCATAGGCTGCAGTTTCTCTTTGAAGCCTTTGCTTAGCCAAAGTGATCAGTGTAGTGGTTAGAGTTTCAGGTGAAGTTTGGTGCGTGACCTTGAGCCAGTGATTATTTTGTGGTGTCGCCTATCATTGCTGCCAAGATAAAATGGGGGTGAAGCTAGAGAACCATGTACATCGCCCTGGCTTCCTTGGAGCAAGGGCAGGATATTGTAAAAATGTAAATAATAACAAACAACAACAACGATAATGACAGCATCAATAGAAAATTATTCATAACCACATTTTAGCTATACAGCAAAAGAAGCCTGTAAGAGTTTGCCTTGGAACCTGCTGCAAATAAATAGTTGAAGGCCATAATGCTGAACACAGCTGCCTCAATCGAGCAAAGGAGACCTAGAACCTTCAAAATGCTTCAGATGATTCTCTGTGTAGCCTTCTCCATCCATAATGATTTCCAAGCCTTACTGAACTTTGTCTCAATGTGTCTTTCACTGCACATCCATATCTGGCACCATTAGCTGTTTGCACGTGACCAGGTTGTCCACCACAAAAGCTGGAATGTGACCAGCATCTCCAATAAGCAGCCCTTTTTAGGTATTCATTATAGGGAAGAGAAGGGGCCCTTGGGAATGAGGGGACCATCCCTTCCTCCTAGCTTGTTCTTTCCTGACTGATGCATGATCAACATCAGTAAGAAAGAAGACTTGATTCCCTAAAAGAGGGCTCCTCATCAAGCAAATTTCTGTCCCCATGGAGAGACTGACTTCTGCTTGGGGTTGAAGCTAGCCCCCTCATTCTCAAAAGCTCCTTCCTGTGTACCAAAATAAAGCTAAGTTCAATTTTCCTTAAAATAAAAATAAAACAGCACAATTTTAGGTCTCCAGGAGCATCATAGTGCTTCGATGAATGGTATCTTTAGCAGAACTTCTAGTATGCTAGCTATGCTGTTATTCATCAATGAATTGCCACATCAATTCATTAAAAATTGTAAATTTAGAATTGCACCAGAAATGCTCTTAATGCAGTAAGCAGCTGCAGACCTTTCCTATAAATCCGCAAACAGAGAATGCAGCAGTTTCTAAACTTTCATGAAATGTATGAATGTCTCTTTTTCTCTTCAAATGACTCACAGTTTTTGTTTTGAAGTTTCTGAGCTTCTCTTAAGGTTATGGAGTGGTCAAGCGAAGCGGAACAGGGTTTTTTGAAATCAGGAAGCCTGGCTGCAGTTTCATTGAGAAAAAAGGCCATTCCTGTGTTTGATTGAAAAATAAATCTGCTGCTCTCAGTGAACCTTTGAAGTCCCCCAATCCAGTAATTGTTTCACGACATTTGCAGCTTGAGGCAGCAAGAATGTTTGTGGTTGTTTTAAAGGCATCTGAGTGTGGATTCCATATGGTTTATTTTTTATTTGGGGGTTTTCTACCCCCCCCTCTAACTTTCCCCATTTGGAGCCTCAAGCCTTCATTTTTTGCCCTATACCCTGCATTAACTGCCTTTCTGTGAAAGGACTGAGTACAGCCATTGTAGCACAAATATTCAAGCATGCTAAAGTCGGACCGAATCTTAGATTGCCTGTTTGAGTCATAGCTGATTTTAAACTGTGCTCCATCAATACTGCATTTGGGAGTTTTTGTTTCTTCAAGCATTCACTAGTTCAGACAAAAAGCCTCTTCAAAAGTCTACACTGAGCTGCTGATAATTTGATCCAAACCCCAGTGAACATGATTAAATGGCTCCCTCTCATATCAATGTGCTTTTGATCAGGCATATTTCCTCAGTACAGTATACGCAGCAGCCCTCGCTCTTCTTAAGAAAGCAAGAAGGACCAAATCTGAAAGTCGGTGGAAGGACTGGACCATAGGAATAAAGAGGTTGCACCATCATGGTTCTTTGCAGTTTTTGTCAGTTTTAGATATGGTTGTAGCAACAGTCCCACCCTGCAAACACTATGCCTGCAGGGGGCTTCAACAATTGTTTTGACTGATGCCAACTACTGCCATTATGGAATACTTGGGGTTTGCCATCTACACACTTTTCAAGTGATTCTGTGGGTACAATGTTAGCTGGAAGAAAGGATACAGTGGTACCTCGGGTTAAGAACTTAATTCATTCTGGAGGTCCGTTCTTAACCGGAAACTGTTCTTAACCTGAGGTACCACTTTAGCTAATGGGGACCTCCTGCTGCTGCCGCACCGCCACCGCACGATTTCTGTTCTCATCCTGAAGCAAAGTTCTTAACCCGAGGTACTATTTCTGGGTTAGCCGAGTCTGTAACCTGAAGCGTCTGTAACCTGAGGTACCACTGTATTCATTTCTGTTCTATCTCCTTGACATAAATACTGAAGCGGCTTCTTTATAGCTAAGGGTTGGGGAACTGCTCCTCTCCACTTTCCGGATAGATTCAGGGTCCAGGTCAAATTGCCCATTTGACTAATTGTGCTTGGAAAATAAGCTTTTAGATGGCACATTCCTCCCCTGCCATGCAGGTACCCCCTCCCTCCCTTTCAGCTTCCCAGCTAATGAATGGTTAGCATTACGGCTGCATCTGTGCTTTCGCTACCCATAGTTATTGCCAAACCACCGCTCGCAACCATGGTTATAAATGTGTCTGCTGCCTTTTGGTTAGCCTAACTGTAGTTAGCCAAATTGCAAGTGCAAGCATGAAACAAGCTGAAATTAGCTCTATAAATGAAAGAGATGGATGCAAAGAATTGAAAGTTTCTGATCTCCCTGTGGTGGAGGAGACCTTCTCCCCACATGTCCTTCAAACGATAGTATCCCAGGCACCAGCGTGATGGGCTCTCAGGCTTCCAAAGCTCCCTCTCCATTGTCAGTATCATTGCTGTAGCTGCCACCAGGCCAGGCCAGCTGAGGGAGGAGGGTGGTGGGAAGAAATTGCATTGTGATCCTGAGGATGTCATAGGGAGTCCAAAATGAGGTTTAAACCTTTATAACTAATTTTCTGATCTCTTAGATTTACTGAGTCCTGTCTCACAGGGATGGGCTTTGCCTATCACTAATTAACCAAGGAGCAGAAGGCCAATACAACAGGAGAATGCAACTTTAAGGACATTCCCCCTTAAAAAACAAACAAAAACTATTTCGTTACGCATAATGTACGACAGTAATAAGTTAATACTGTTGGGAAATGTGTGTTTATTATATAATATATAACAATTGTTAAATTATAAATATAGACATCACTGCAAATAAATTGCTCAATTGGTTTGATGTCTTGAAAAGGGCCCCATAAATTCTCTCACAGGGGGCCTCCAAATTTCTTGCTGCAGCACTGCTTGCAGACTACATTTTTTTTCTCAATGAAAATGATTGAATCAGAACCAGATGTTCTCTGTAAGCACAATAGAACACAGATTCCTTGAATGGAATCTCTGCCATATTATTTGTGGGGACGTAAGGTGGTCCCTGAGAGAAGAGCTAAAAAACCAGATCAAAATTAGGGGATGTCATAGGATTGCAAGACAACTAAGGAAAAAAATACAGGTCATTGTGAGTCTGAAGACTGTGGAAGAATAGGTTTGGTCGATGGCAAGAGGTGTTTCCATCTCTGGTATCCCAACCGTTGTTGCCGATGCCTTGATGGGCTGATAGCAACTGCACTCTCTCTGCTTCCTCTTTGGGGGAATGCCTATGCCTTCTCCTGTTACATGTAGCATACAAATGGGTCTTCTATCCATGGTAGTGAAGGTATGCTGCTACCAAGAGGCATTAATTGAGGTTCCCAACCAACTCACAACTACTTTTCCCCCCTGCAAGAGCAAAAGGGAATTTATCAGGTGCATCTTCTGCATGAGTTGACTTTTGCTAGGAGGACATTCTGGATGGCTGTCCATGTCGATGGTTGTGGACATCACAACACGGAGGTATGTGACAACAGGAAGGTTTATTAGTTAGCACACTAAGTCATTACCTATCTTTGCTATTGTAGCCTATTTAACCTTACCTACTGGGCTGGATTCACCTAATGAGTCCGATCAATGCAAGCCCTTCATGAGGACTTGAGCTTGTACAATGGGGCTTCCCCCCCTCCTGCCCCAGTGCTCCCTGGTACCCTCAAAATTGGCTTGGGGGGAGTTGGGGCAGAACAGTGTGCAAGGGAGAGATCATTCAATGTGGCAAGTTGTAGGGCTTGTGCTGCTGGAATGTTCACCACTGAGTTCTATTACAACACTGAACATTTTAGCTTTAGGATGCAGCTCATGATTTAGACCGGCAAGGTGGGGATAGTTTTCTATGTAAATGCTGTATCCTGGACCAGTAGTTCTCCATGTATCATAAAGAAATGAATGAATAGTAAGCAAGATAGAGCCTTCTACCATTCCATTTTATTAGTAAGATACAAAATTAATCTGAAGCTAAGGTTTTGCAGAAACATATTGATGATCTAAGGATACTAACTAAACTACCTATAAGGTCTAAGTGAGAATATTCCTGTCCCACTGAGCCTTATCCTGCTTACCTGGACAGAACTTTATGTAGTAAAATTACTAGCGATGGTTTCAGCATACTTCTAGTGCTAACCAGTAAAACAATAAACTTGTAGACCAGCCGTACCCAACCTGGTGCTCTCCAGATGTTTTGGACAGCAGCTCTTACTATCTCTGACTATTAGCCATGCTAGCTGGGGATGATGGGAGTTGAAGTCCAGCAAAATTTGGAGAGGAAAGGGGTTGGATAAGGCTTCCCTAGAACAATAAACATCAGAAAATTACTTATTGTCATTTAATGTTTGATTTAAATGAGAAAGCCCCACAAAGAGAATCTTACAAATTCCTGTGTGAAATGACTGAAATGCTCAACTTGTTACCATCAGATGAAGCAAAATTTGCTGTGCTCTGTGTATTTGTAATATACATCATATGTACCCCCATTATAGACATGCTGTTTCATTTATGGAGGCCAAGAGAACTTAATTGCAAATCAATGCAGCAACAAAACCAAGGGGAGCACATTCCTGTTCCCTTTGACGCAGCAATAAATTTTGTTGAACTCAAATGATACTCAAGCTGTAAGCCTCAAATTACTTGCATTGGGATTGCCCCCATTGAAATCAGTGGGAATGCTTTATTTATTTTTGTAGGGCATTTAACCCCAGAGAAAGCAGCTTGAGGAGAGCCATGTCAACATACCATTTCCCTTTTTGTTTTAAGTGACATCACTCCATCTCCTTTCAGTGGAACTCAAGGAGCTGAACATTGACATTTAACAGTCACTTTACATTTTGCATATTATCCCTAACCTGTTTCAGTATGCATGGAGTTATATGAATGTTTATTGTCTTTGCTTTGTTGTGAAAGAAGAGATGGAGAACAATTGTTCTCTGGGGCCACAAGTGTTGGACACAAGGGCAGCAGTGCCTGAATGAAGGGAGGGATCGCTTAAGGAAATTTAGAGGCCTCATCACCAGACACCTTCCAATTTTAGCCAAATCATCACTCCCATTGAGTCTAAAACAGCAATTAAAGAGGCCATCTCAAAAAGCAAGGAGTTTGGGCATGAATCAGATCTGATTCACATAATCAGTTTTGAGATAGAAAAGCCCGTTGCCTTCTCAGTTTTGCCCTTCCTTCCTTCCTTCCTTCCTTCCTTCCTTCCTTCTCTACTTTTCTCTAAGGAGCCCAAGATAGAGTACAAACTTTTCCACCTCTTCATGTTATCCTCACAACAAACCTGCGAGGCAGGTTAGGTTGAGAGACAGTAACTGGCCTGAAGTCACCCAATAGGCTTCATGGCCGAGTGGGTATTTGAACTTGAGTCTCCTAGTCCAGCACTCTAACCACTGCTTCCCTCTGGCTCAGGAAGTTCTAACAACATGAATAGGAACAACACTAACGGGGAGAGCAGGCATGTTCCTGCCAGCTTATCCATTGATATTCACCTGTGGGACAGAACATCTGTAAAGGGGAGCCTTGTGCTCAGGTGAACATTCCGCCCTTGATCTGGAATGTCAGTCACACAGAAGTTCCTAATCATGGGCAGAGCTTATGGAAGCACAGAAACATAAAGACATTTCACCCAACGTGTGGAAAGGAGAGGACTTTGGTAATATGGCACCCTGATTGAGGACAAAATGTGATGCTTCCCTACTAAATATTTATTACTTTTCACAATAATTCCTTTGGGTACAGTTGCTCTTTAATGGATCTTCTCAATAGGCTCAATGAAACTTCACTTTATTACAAAATCAGAAGGAGTAGTTATTTTGCACCCCCTCGGCTTGGCAACCTGTGCTGGGGAAACACCCCCACCACCCTAAATCTGGCTCGGTGCAGATGATAGGGCAGGACCAGCAGACACAGCCCCACACTTGCCTACCACTAGGAATGGGGAAGAAATTGGATTCAGTTCACATTTTAAAGCAATTCTACCTAATTCACACTTTCTGAAACATTGCATAAACCAAAACACAGCCATTCTTTGAAATTCACACTTCACTGAATTTTGCAATTCAACTCTAAAAGCCAAGTTATGTCTAGAATTGCATATAAAGTGTGCACGAAATGCATATATTACTGAAAATGCATTCTGTTAGGGGGAAAACTGCTTTGCAAACATGTGTATATTAGGTAAAGTCATATAATGAAAATGTACCTCTTGTGAGAAATCTGCTGGTGATTTTCATGAGGACTTTAAAAAAGAATTGCGAACTGATGCAGAAATGCAGAGAACGGAATGTAAGATTGGGAAAATGAGAGAAACTGAAATTGACAGATTTGCCTATCCCTTTTCTGCACATTATTTTATCTGTGTGTGTGCAGTCAGGCTGAACGCCTTAAAAAGCCTTTCATGTCAAAGAAGGATCCTAAAAAGCTGAACTCAAATGGTCAAGTTATCACATATTATGGTAACTTGTGAGAAAACATAGGATGTATTCCATTAGTTGGCTTAGAAAATGACTGGAGTTATTCAGCCCTTCCCCTTCTGGCAAGTTCTCTCCTCATATTAAGAAGAGGGATCCTCCCAGGAGCAGCAGCCAACTTGAACAATGGTGGGCAGCAGCAGCAAACCTCTTGACATTCACAGACAACAGGTATTTTTTAAACACTGTTCCCTCTCTGCCTACTTCAGCACCCACCACCCTCCAGCTAATGTTACCAGACCTGTTTTTCGTTTGGCACAAGCTAAGCATTTGAAATTAAAAGACAATTGTGGCAACATTGCGCCCAGTGTCCTTGCGTGCTCCAGGCCTATGGAATTGTGCTCACTGCTGCAATAAGCCTAGGCACCCTGTAGAGTGAGCAAGCATTCTTACCCAAATATTACAGACTGGCGGAAGTGGGTAGTAAAGCTAACAGACTAGGGCAGCATTTTGATTTCAAACATTGTGGTATTTTTGACAGATACAGAACAGAATTATCGTTCAGTAGGAAAGAAAGTGCAATACAGTTCCCATGGCCCTAGCAAAAGTGTCTACTCTTAGCAGATATCAACCATGTTTTAGTTCGTACAAACACAGAAATTAAAAGGTTATAATTTGTGGTTTTTTTAAAAAAAAAACACTTCATTTTTTAACAGATAGATCCAGGGGATTCCAGGTGAAGTTAATATCACTCTACAGTAGTTGCCGTACCACTGGCAACAGGTTATCAGCTGCATGGCCATAGCTCAGTCTCTATCATGAGAAATTCCCACTACCACCACAAGCACTCCTCTCTACCAGTGGAGAAATCTATGTGTCATCCAACACTGCCAATCACCACTGCTGTGTATGTGTGTCTGCACATCCGTGTGTGTGGATTCTGCTCTTAATAAACAACAACAACAACATAAAATTCACCCACCCATAGTTATGTTTGTGAGCTGCTTTGAAATTTTCAATTTTAAAGCAGGATTTATTTTAAGATTTTATAAACACATATACACCATGCTGATGCAATACTGAAGATGTAAATGACTAATGAAAAGCATCACACACACGGCAATGTGAGGCAACTTGAATACTCTGCGATATTTGAACTGTAGTTGATCATTCAAATATCTGAGTCGCCACATAATGTTGCAGCCATCAAGTGATGGACATGCATGCTTTAACTAGTTCATGTTATAGAATAACGTGTGTAGGGGCGGCGGCGGGGGGGTGGGGAGATTTACTCTTACTTTATTTTTCTGACTGTGTGAACAAATTGTGCAAACAAAAGGGTCATAAATTGTATAATTATCTATTATTGTTTAGTGGTTTTAAGAACATCCAAATGTAAGGTGTGCTGAAGTGAATCTGCTGTGTTTGAAAGTTAGTCTTATTTGATCCTAAAAAAGAATAGACCCCCAATTACATCGTGTGTGTGTGTGTGTGTGTGTCTGTGTGTGTGTGTGTTTATATGCTATGTATCACATAGTAAGTGAAATTTAAAACTTTTCTAAGAATCCATGCAGTTAAAACCATGAGGAAATCTTTGATAGGAAAATTCATAGTCTATAGCAGAATTGCTTTGGATCAACTTAGTAAGCCTTGTAAGAAAGTACTTCAAGATTAACCTACTAAAAGCCATATAACCTATTGTTATAGAGTGTATTATAGAGTGTGACAAAATGTGGGCCCAGACTTGAGATATATGTATATTGATTCTTACCCAAAGTGAGCCAAGAGGAAACAACCATTAGACTAAACAACTGGAAGGACTTGCCAAACATCACAGTCAGAATTCAAACGGCACACCATAACTCATACAATAGAGATATAATCTGTTAGCATTTGGCTTAATTCATTTCAAGAATCATTTCATTACAAACAACTGCAACAGGAGTTTAAGAAGCTGCCCTATGCTGAATCAGACCATTGGCCCATCAAGCACAGTAGTGCCTGCAATGGCAGCAGCTACCAAGGGCTTCAGACAAGAGTATTTCCACGCCCACAAAACAACAGCCGCTTTTTATGTGTAGAAATATGGCTGTGGAATGAGGACACTTTGGAATTTCAGATGCTCACATTACATTTCTAATTCTCTGGAATAACCATGGAATGGATAACTAAGTTGGTCTCAGGAACATAAGAACCTAAGAAGCTTTCTTCTGCTGTCAAGACTGTGAGGATGCCGGAGAAACTCATTTTAATGTGAACCTGTGTAATTTGCCCTTCTCAAACCAAAATGCTCATAGCATTTTCTTTCGCTCATAGCAAAGCATAACCCAAGATCTGCATGTGTGTAAATCATGTCAAAGAAGCCTGAACATGATATAAGCCAGTGTAGTGTTGTGGTTAGAGTGTTGGACTAAGATCTGTGAGACCAGAGTTCGAATACACTCAGCCCTGGAGCTCACTGGGTGACCTTAGTCTAGTGACTCACACTCAGCCTATCCTACCTCACAGGGTTGTTGCGGCAATTAAATGAGGAAGGAGGAGAACCATGTATGCCACCTTGAGCTCTTTGGAGAAGAAGGTTAGATAGAAATGCGATAAATAAATGGTGGAGTCTATTTGTAGGGGCTGCACTATTCAATTGTCTGCTAATCCAAGGCATTGTCCTGTAGCCTGTTCCGTAAGAACTGCTTTATAAATTGCATTCAAGCTCCATATTCTGGAAGCGAAACAGTTCACGGAGAGAGCACAAGTCTGCAGAAACGAACCCTTTTAAAGTCAGACCTGTTTTAATTGGAGTAGTTCAATTATGCTGCTGTACTTCAGGATAAACTGACTCTCCTGTAGAGTAAATCTGAAAAGCTGCAGGGGCCCCATTGTGGTCAGGCAAGCTAGGAAATGCCTATAAAAGGCACACTGTATCTCGACAAGACTAGACTACATTTGTTTTGTACTTTAAATTCCCCTAATTTTTGCATGTCTTTGAATTAATTATTCTTCCTTAGACATCAAAGAAAAATGAAGGGCATTTTTACTTTTAACAGTTTGTACTATAATAATTATCCAATTGCTCCAATAACAGGGTTGCACACTTCTTAGGTTTGTGAGATTACAAAAGGAAATGCAAGTAATTACAGTCTGAAATAAATTACAGTTCTGGTTACTTATGTTCTTGGTCTCATTTGCTCACACAAAACTGAGACCCTCTGTGTGGAAGTTACCTTCGACTGATACTTGGGAGTCCAGCTGGAAAGTTTCACTCAGGCTTATGCTGACACTGGTCAATGTTGCTTATTGATCTGATTTCCAGAAAAGGACACACCTGTAGTAAAAAACAATTGGATATAGGAACTCCAACTTTGGATCATTTTCAACTGTTTTCGTTGAACGTGAATCCCTCCCCAAAAGGAGCTATGTATAACTTTTAATTTGGGAGGGGGCAAAATTAGATTGAATTTGCTGGTGATGATGCCCCTTCTGTGGGCATAGGTCAGGGGTCAGCAACCTTTCTCAGCCGTGGGCCAGTCCACCGTCCCTCAGACCATGTGGTGGGCTGGACTATATATTTTTTTTGGGGGGGATGAACGAATTCCTTTGCCCCACAAATAACCCAGAGATGCATTTTAAATAAAAGCACACATTCTACTCATGTAAAAACACATTGATTCCTGGACTGTCCATGGGCCAGATTGAGAAGGCGATTGGGCCACATCCGGCCCACGGGCCTTAGGTTGCCTACCCCTGGCATAGATCCACCAAATTTCAGAAGGAAAGCTGCAGTGGTTGTCCCACAAGGACAACCATTGCAGTTTTGGGGTGGATAAAAAGGGAATCACTTAACGTCCCAAGGGCATGAATCAGGATGAGAACTGCAGTGATTTTCTGGCAAGATTGATCCCTGCAGGTGGGTTTTTGGGGGGCGGGGGGAATCACTCAATCTTCTCTATTATTTTGTGTACAATTTGTCTGAAAACTACAGACCAGAGAGAGGTGTCCCTGGGTAAAAACCAAAAAAACCAAAAACCTCTGCCAAATTGTAAGAAACCCAAACATTTATAGGTCTCCCAGTCAGCTCTGAAGATGGCCACAGAGCTGCCCTGTCTAGTTTGGGGCTTGAGATTAATGAGGGTGTTGTTTCTTTCTTGTTGGAGGAAGAAGAAGTCTGGATTGCATAGCTGTGAATTCCTCCCACATGGTCTTGTTTCCATAAACTCCGCCATTACTTTTCTGTGCCATTTTGAATACCAAGGGTGTCTTCAGATGGGATCCTTCTAGCACGGATCGGTAATTGCCTTTTGCTGCATTGAAAAATTGCAATGGACCTTCCACACCACCAGGAATGTAACATTTGTAGAGTGGAATACAAGTATGACTGAACACCTTCCAAGTGACTTGTGTAATAGGCAGCAGAAACGAGTGGAGAAAATTCAAATTGCCTACGAGTTCTAACCCTCTTGAAGGAAAGGGTGTATGCAGGCTGAGGAGAGTATTCTTGGCTTCTTTTTTTGCCTAAACTTATATGGGAAGCTTTCAGAAAGATTGGGAACAGTACACACTGAAGGGTAAGAAGCTTTCTAAGCAAGGCAATGGGCACTTCACCTATTTTCATTTGAACACTTAGATATTTGGATTCAGTCAAGGGGCTATTGTGTTGTTTTGAAAGATTAAACAGCTAGAGAATAATCGTAAAGTGCACTGCACAAAGCTATTTAAGAACAGCTTATTTCTACAGGTCTATTTTACTTTTACTACATGAAGAGGTGGTAGCAGCAGCACTGAAATGTTCATGTATTATTATTATTATTATTATTATTATTATTATTATTATTCAGTAACACACACACCCTGCTGCAAACCCCACATAAAGAGTATTCCAATCCCGTCTGGAGCCATCGGGTCCCTCTATAGTATAAATTGTAACAAGAAAGAGAGACATTTTTCATTGATCTTTTAGGAAATGTAACTTGTTTGAAGGAAAACTGACAGGTTTATGTTAGGAGGGAAAGAACCAAAAGCCTTTTGAGGAAGCAGTGAGTGCAAGCGACAGCTGGAATTTGTGCAGGCTGACAGTTTTGTCTGGTGCCTTTTCTCTCCCCCCTCCGCCCATGTGTGAGAGAGTGCTGCTGCTATAGGAATGTGGACACTGATGCTTTATCAAATAGGTCATGTGAATTTCAGCAATAACACATGATCTTCCTTCCCTTTGAGGAACAAAGCTGCTGCTTCCCTACATCTATTTTTAAGCTCTGCGCCCGATTACATCACTTGCTTCCCCTACAATGATGTGAGACATTTCATCAGCGGATTCTTTAAAAAACACCAGGGGGGGAAACGCACTCCATCTTATGAATGGTGGTGGTGGACTGAATCGATCTACAGCCGAAAGAGGCTTGATAAGGAGGAGGCATTGATTTGCTCTGCCTTGGAATTAATTTAGTCTACCTAGTGTGGGGTCCTAGGGAAAACTGCTAGACGTTTTGGTATAGGAAGTAGAGGAGAAGTGCTGTTAAGGGTTTTGGCATCTGCTGTGTGTGTGTGTGTGTGTGTGAGAGAGAGAGAGAGAGAGAGAGAGAGAGAGAGAGGGACTGCTGTCATCTGTAAGTAATGGGATTAGACTGTGAAATGAAGGAAGCTATTGCCAGAAGTTCCAAGAAAAGTGTTTGGCTATAATTAGTGTTCTGTAACTTGCTAGTCCTGATTCTTTTGTTGCTCAAGAAGACCGTTCTGAGTGTCCAAGTAAGCACCTGTTGCTACTGTTCTCCTAGAAACCCCTCACAGACTCTGTTAAACAAGAATGAGCCCACGAAGAACCTCAGTTTGTACAATATTTTTTGTTTTGATTAACAGCTACATCACAGTGAGGAGTTGAACTTTGTTTTGTGGATATGCAGTGGGGAATCATATATGTACAACTGGCACAACAATGTTAGAAACACAGCTTGAGTGGGTCCAAAGTTCAGAGTTCAGCACCTGATGAATTGGCGGGATGCGTCTCCACCAGTATTAAGGGTAGCACTGGCTGCCAAAAAGTGGCTTGAATGGTTGCATGGGAATTATGGGTATGGCAAACAATCAGATGAACTCATGTCCACATGCCAAAGTCTGCCCTGATCTGTTCCACTTACATTTACTACAAATCAGTGTTGATGTGGACACACATTAAGGTGAATACACAATGGTATTCTTCAATGTCTTTGATGTCTTCATTGACTGGAATAATTCACTTACCTGTCTACCTTCTGCTACTTTTGCTATTTCAGCATTGACAATGCACTTGTAAGAAAGACAACCCTTGAGTGAGATCCTGGATACTCCCCTGTAATGTTGTTGTTGTTGTTGTTGTTGTTGTTGTTGTTGTTGTTGTTGTTGTTGTTGTAAGGCCTCCTTACATCTGCCTTCAATACCCTAAAGTGGCTTGTCCAAAAAAATAACATTTCTTTTTGTGTCCCCCTTTTTAAAGCACTTGTGGGTTGTCCTTAACTGTGCCTTTCCACTGATGGAAGACTCTTTGGTCCAGTAAGACTTTCATTGGTGGAAAAGGGAAGAATGTGATTTTTGTTGATTTCCCTTTTCCCATTCGGATCCTTGTGTGCTCTCCAAATCTGGGGGACCAGAGAGCTGGGAAGACTCTTAATAAGAGCATGGTAGGTGATGTGGGGGACTGCAGGAAGAAAGGAGAATTTGACCTCTCTCTGGTTCAGCCATAACAAGATGTGGTGCACAAAGATTGCTTTTTGAGCAAGCAGTGATTCCAGAACTTGATACAAAGAAGTATTTCTTGCCTTAGAGGGGCAGGAGCCAGAACTGTTCTTGTGACCCACAGCAGCTTAACCATGCTATGTATGTCTACTTCATCATATCTGCATCTTGGAACAGTTCCTGTTAGTATTGCCAACTTTTTCTATTAGTTCCTGTGCATTTAACAGCAGCCATTGCCGGGAGTGGGGTGGGCAGCAAATAGCAATTTGATTCAGTATATAGCTACGGCCAAATCATTAAAATCCACACTTTTCAAAACAATGTGCAAACCAAAACATAGCTTGCCTTTGAAATTCACATTTATCTGTCCCCATATTGTATACAAACACAGTAAGGTGCTATCTGTCCCCATCTTCAAAGGGGAGGGGGGAGAAGACCAGGTAACTACCATCCAGTGAGCTTGACATTGATACCAGGAAAGGTACTAGAACAGATAATTCAACAGTCGGTCTGTGAGCACTTAGAAAATGATGCTGTGATTATTAAAACCCAGAAGCCACAGAAGACAGAATTGGGATTCAAAATTACCTTAACAGATGGGAAAACTAAGCCCAAAGTAACAAAATTAGTTTCAGTAGGGACAAATGTAAGCTTCTGCACTTAGGAATGAAGAACCAGTTGCACAAATATAAGATGGGGGACACCTGGCTTACTAGTAGTGAAAAGGATCTAGGGGTCTTAGTGGAGCACAAACTTAACATGAGTCAACACTGTGATGCAGCAGCAAAAAAAAGTTAATGGTATTCTAGGCTGCATCAACAGAGGTATAGTGCCCAGATCAAGGGAAGTAATAGTACCACTCTATTCTGCCTTGGTCAGATCACATCTAGAATACTGTGTCCAGTTCTAGCTGCCACAATTTAAGAAGGATGTTGACAAGCTGGAATGTATGCACAGGAGGGCAACCAAGATGATCAAGGGTCTGGAAACCAAATCTTATGAGCAGCATTTGAAGGAGCTGGGTATGTTTATCCTGGAAAAGAGGAGACTGAGAGGAGATATGATAGCTATCATATAATATCTCAAGGGCTCCCACATGGAAGAGAGAAAAGGCTTGTTTTCTCCTGCTCTGGAGGGTAGGAACAGAACCAATGTGTTCAAGTTGCCAGAAAGGAGATTCCGACTAAATATCAGGAAGAATTTTCTGACAGTAAGAGCTGTTTGCCAGTGGAATGGTCTCCCTTGGGAGGTGGTGGACTCTCCTTCCTTGGAGGTTTTTAATCAGAAGTTGGGTGGCCATCTGCCATGGATGCTTTAGTTGAGATTCCTGCCTTGCAGGGGGTTGGACTAGATTACCCTGGGGGGTCCCTTCCAACCCCTTGATTCTACGATTCTACGATTCCATGTTTCCATGAGTCTATTGAACTTTTGCCTCTCATGCAGATATGTGGAATCCAGCAACATTGTCAGCTTTTAGGAAGCAGCCTAAGGCATTCCTGTTTGCCCAGGCTTTGGGCACTTAATGTAAACCACACTGTATATTTCTCACGGCTTATTTGTGGTGTTCATCTTTTAGTGGGATGAAATAAGTTTTGTTGTTTTTTGTTGTATGGACTGCTTCAGAAAGTATTTGTTTTATTCAATCATTATTATATATCTTTTAAACCTTATTTTTAAAACCTTAAAATTCTGGGCACATTTTAAAACCTTTTGTTGGTGTGTGTGTGTATGTATGCTACTTTGGGACATTTTTGCAAAAAGCAATTGATGATGATGAGGATGAGGATGCAGCTCTTAAAGACACAGCACTCCTGTCAGAAAGCAAGATGGCCACCCAATTTTGTTTGCTGTATTTGGGTAGTTCTATGAGGTGTCTGCTGCTGTGTACGTGTCTAAAGACACTATAATCTGTTCATCTTTTCCTTTACAGAACTGATGTATTATGTTCTCAGAGAAAACGGTTTGTTGCAAATAATTTGAGGAAGGAACTCAGCAGTTATACATGACAGAACATTTTACTCCTCCAAGTTCCTTTCCCGTGATAAACACATTTAGCTATCAGAGCCTTTCATGTTCAAGGACACCATTTGTCTTGATAGAAAATATAGCTGCGATCACCTCAGTGAAACTGGGTGGGAGTGGGGTTGGAAATGCCATGGGAAAAAAGGGGGAACAGCTGAATATTTTTTCTTCAAATCATTTTATCTCACTTAACACACTCTCAGGATATCTAGGAATTAAAGAAAGGAAATATTTACATACTAATTATATTTCTGTTTATTTAATTAAGTTATTATGTGGCCCTGGCACTCAGAAGTGTCTCTCTTAAGCTCTTCTTCTAATGTTGCAATTATGGCATTATGAAAAGAATTTGAGGAATAAAAACCTAGGGGAGAGGAGGCAAATTGCACTGAGCAAAGGCAAGCTATGGAACTGATTGCTGGAAGGATCACTTCTGTAAAAGAAAAAAGAAAAAAGAGAGAGAGGCAGACATCTGTATGGGGCAGAAGCCCTGGCAATCCTGGTGGGGGTGAGGAGTGAAGGGCTCCTCTCAGAAAATGTGTAGAAGTCTCGCCCTAGTTATTAAATAGTTTACATTGGTCTGCATACAAGAAAGTATTTTCCAATCCATCCACGTTGCCTTCTAAGATAGTAATTTTTATGTCAAAGCTATTTATCTTAGGAATCCCACAAAGCCACAAGCTACTTTCCATAGACGCAACCTGTATGGATCCATATATAAAGTTTCCATTAAAACACATGTAGTGCTTTATTTACAGCTTGAGATTTGGCTGTTCGTTTTCAACCACTGGTTTACTATTCCTTTCAAGAGCCATTTTTTTTACCCCCAGGCAGCAAGCTGAAACAGTGAAGGTACAGATTATGAAAAGAGAACTCTCTGGTCGGAGTGATTTTTGAAGATTTAGCCAGGCGATTTTCACCACAGGGAGAATTCAGCAGCAAACTTGCCATCTGAACCAGGCTGACGGAGATGGAACGGATTGGGGACTTAACTGATGCATGCTGCAGTTCCATCCCAGTCCCATAAGCTTCTGAGGCATATTGATAGTCACTCTGTCTGGCTCCCAGTCACAGTAGCTAAATGGGACCCGTAGATTCCACATATATACCTCTGAATGCCAGATACTGAAGAAAAATAATGCAGGGGTGAGTCCTGTTGCATTTGTGACCTGCTTGTAAACTTTCCTTAAGCATCCGTCTGGCTACTACTGCTGGGAAAAAAATGCAGGACTAGATAACTATGATTCAGCACCTCACCATCCTTTTATATGTGGGTCAGTTGGTCAGTGCTTCCGTCCTACTGAGAGCAGCATTGCTGCCCCTTATGAGGTACTGTACTGGAATGATGCAGGGGTGGCGCATGGTGGAGATAAGGTTGGGGAAGACCAACGCCATACTGTATTCGAAATTCCTTTGTAAAGTGTGCAAGACTTACTTCGGTGAAGATGTTTTTTGCTGCAGTGTAGTGGCAAGTTCTGAGCTGCAGGGTCCCTTCGCCATGGCCCCTCACAGCTACACCTTGCTTTGCCAAATGCTCCCCCCCCCCTTTGCCTTCCTAAGGGAACAACAACATCTAAAATGTCGTCTTCTGGGCTAAATACCTTCACCTCATGGGTTTCCATTTGGTCTTTAGTACAAGAATCTTGGAACCAGAAGCCAAATGAGGCTCCCTGGGCTTCTCGGCCTGGACCTTGAGACTCCTCTCAGGCCACGCCCTCTCCCCAGCCACACCCTCTTTCCACAGGCCACACCCCTCATCAGCTCCACTTCACACCCTCCATAAGTATTTCTGTCACACTGGAATTTGTCCTTGAACTTGATAATACTACTTGCCTGTCTGGATGCAGAAACTAGCCTAGGGTTCAAATGCAACATTTATATTCATTGTTCTGCCCACTTGTTCCTTTGGGCCTGCTCACCAGTGGAATGTGGCCCTCAGAAAGTTGCCCTGAAGGGAATGTGGCCCTTAAGCTCGCCAGCCCTGCTTTAGGGGAACACAGTGGCATGCAGGGAACCATAGGCACAGAGATATAAGTGTCCCTTGCTTCCTGTGAGTCTGGGCTGAGCTCACTTTTCATTTTCTCTGCCGGTTCAAGTTGAAAAGTTAACAACAGAACATTGCTTTGGGATGAGTGTGCAGGATCAGATCTCGGGGGTTTCCCATTAATGTCGTTTTGCCACCACCCAAGCTGACAGCTGCCCACTTGGCAGAGAATATGGCATCGAAAGTAGTAAGGGAAACTTCTTGTTCCAGCTGGCACTTCCTTATCTAACAGTTAGAGCTTTGTAAGTGTAGACAGCTGCAGTTTCAGAAATTGGCTCCGTCTGTATCAATTGGATTTGTGAAGTCAGTAAAAGGCCATGAGGCAGATTCATGGGATTTCCTGTTAGTATTAGCAAATGGAATCTACTGCAGAATTTTAAGGGGAACAGAAGATGCAGTTTATGGCTCCCTTACACGGAGACTGTGGTTTAAGCACAAGGCATAGAAAAACGAATGTGCGGGAGTTGGTGATTTCCTAAGCAAATGTAGCTCAATTCTATTGGTAAAAACAATGAACTGCAGGTGAAATAGACTGTGCGGTGAGTTTACCTGAAACCTGAGAGCTACCCAATGATCAAACACAGGAAAAAAGCGATTGATGTGGCCCTTGATGATTGGTTTTAGCTTTCCAGGAACATCTGCAAAAAGAAAGGGGAATAAATCTACCATCCTGTGCACACTTAAGTAAGTACAGTGGTACCTCGGGATAAGTACTTAATTCGTTCTGGAGGTCCGTTCTTAACCTGAAACTGTTCTTAACCTGAAGCAGCACTTTAGCTAATGGGGCCTCCTGCTGCTGCCACGCCGCCGGAGCACGATTTCTGTTCTCATCCTGAAGCAAAGTTCTTAACCCGAGGTACTATTTCTGGGTTAGCAGAGTCTGTAACCTGAAGCGTATGTAACCTGAGGCGTATGTAACCCGAGGTACCACTGTACTGTTGAACTCAGCAGGACTTACTTATGAATAAATATGCATAGAGTCTGGCAATCAATGGTTGCTATTTGGTTTGAAATAATTATCTTATGAATCCGAGTGCACATTGGGACTCTTTTAGGGATTATCATTTTATTCTATTTTTATTTCTGTTTCTTAGTCTCTTGGAGTCTGGACAAACAGACCAAAAGGAAAAATCCAAAATTAACTAATTAATATTTTATTTAGAGCTTTTTTTAATGTCCTTTTTCAGCTGAAAATGACTCAAACAGCAGCTTGCAAATATCATAATCTAAAAGTCATGACTCAAAAGGAAAAAGAGAGTGGAGGGAGGAGGAAAAGTGGCAAATTCAGACTCTTTTTCTTAA
Source organism: Podarcis filfolensis (assembly GCF_964270895.1). NCBI lineage: Eukaryota > Metazoa > Chordata > Lepidosauria > Squamata > Lacertidae > Podarcis > Podarcis filfolensis. The sequence goes on from NC_139604.1 coordinate 78,132,722, forward strand.
CAAAAAGTTCTTTTTTGTGTTTCCAGTCTCATCTAAGCTTTAAACTATATATATAAAAATACCTGGTGAAGTTTCCCTAAAAGATCAAGAAGCAATCTCAGAGACTAGATGTGACACCCTGGTTATGTTTGCTTATGTGCCATCTGACAGGGGTTTTTTTAGGTCCTGTTCACAACTCAGGATGCTTCACTGCTTCTGGTATATCCTGGCTGATGCCAATATCCTGACTGATGCCAATACTATTACACGCCACACCTATCTCTGAGTGGTGTGAGATTCTAGGGTTCCAGGCACTCAGCCAAGCTTGTGTTTACTTTTGGGAATGAGGCAGTGTGGAGACTGCAGTGTTTTTATGATATATGGTTTATTTACACATATATACAACCTGAGCCTATGATAGATGGGTTCACAACATTAAAACCCCATTTGCTGACTGGCACAGAGTCTTTGCTTTCCTGATGGCAAATCTCCCTGTCTTTGTTCTCTAGTAGTGGCTCATCTCTCAGGTGATCTCCTGAACATGGAAACCTGAGTCCAGTTGTTTACAGTCTGATTTCAAGTTTAACTCCTCAAGCACTGATTTATTCTAGCACTTACTAAATCCAGGACTTACGTGTGTCTGGCACCCACAAACTCATAATAGTACTATACTTATGCATGCTCATATTTGAAAGATGCTGTTTTGTTTTCTCCCTTCCATCCTGTAGAAATTGACTCATGTTGTTGCTCCAAGCATGTGAGAGATTGGCCTTCCAGCACGAGGGAAGAAGTCCATCAGAGACCAGATGCTTTTTTTAAAAAAAATAATATTTATTACTTTTAAAGATTACAGAAAAGGAAAAGAAAAAGAAAAAAGAGAAAAGAGGAAAAAACAAAGAAAGAAATAAAAAACAATACAATACAATATATAAACAATACAAAACACAACCTAAACATATTAGACTAAACTAAACAAAACCCTAACCCACCTTAACCCTAAACAAAACAAAACAATAACCATTTAAAAACATACATCACACCTTTTCCATACTCTATCTTTCATTCCCTTGTTTCCTCAACTTCCTCTCACCTCCCTTTTTGTATTCCACTTCTATTAATTGTTTCAGCAAATCCTTTCCATCTTTCTCTATTTTCTGTCATATTATAAATATCTTAACATATTTTTTATCATTAAAACTAAAATACTTATATATGCTTAACTCCTTATAACATTTCTGCTAAGGCCATAAAATTTCTTTCCACCATTTTTCTATCATTCATTAATTTTACAGTATTTCTATATATAAACTTTAAATTCTCTAATCTTCTTCCACCATCTCCTCTCCCTGGTTTCGGATTCTGCCAGTCCTTTCTGTCAATTCCATATAGTCCATCAACCTGGAGATCTTATGTCCGAGGCTCTTAACTCTTTTCCAGGTCCCTTCTGCAGGTCTTCTTCATGTTCTTTAATGCCAAAGAGCAGATCTCGGGAAGACTCCAACCTAACAATGCTTTTATTCCTTCCAGGCAGGTCAGCCAAATTTCCATAGTTGAAGCTGAGGTCTATAAGATGTTTCATGACATGTTTCAAAATTCCTCCAAATCCAAAGGCCCCCAGAACTCCAATCTCCTCCAGACCCAAGTCCATGTCCCAAAAGTCAGTTGATCCCTGCATAGAGGGATCTTTCCAACTTTCCTTCCTCCATTCAAGCCGGGATCCAATCCTCAAAATCTGGCTTTTTCTAGATTCAATCATAGAAGGCCTCAACTTGTAATCCTCAATTTGCTTCTGTAAGACTGAGGATCCCGCTTGTATTACTTTAGGCTCAACAACCACAGCTTTCTCTTTCTCCTCCACAATTTGTCCTGCCAAAGTAGATTCTTGTACCAAGTCCTGAATTATTTCTGTGTTGGTACTCACTTTTTGACTCCAATTAGTCACTTTTTGATCCGAGTTGTCAATTTTAAAAGACATGTCATCCGTCTTCTTATGAAGCTGTTCCAGCGAGTAGCTTATCTTGCATAATACCGTCACAATGGCTTCTCCTGTCAACATTTTGAGTGGTCCAAGGTCAATCTCTGGTTCTCACAATTACTTATCTTGCAGCTGGTGATTCCCCAGTTGCACTCCTGTGACAGTTTCAAAGACTCCCTCTAGAGGGAAACAGTCTCCACTTGTATCAATCCTTTCAGACACAATTCAAGCCATAAAAATAGTTTCAATTTCCAGTTACTTTTCCTCCTTTTTAAACGCAGAAGAGGACAATGGAAACAGTATCTTTCTCTTATTTAACTAGCTGTCAAAAATGTTTTGTTCGCAGTCAATGAACTCTCCCAAAACTTCACTCTTTCTGGCAGCCCTTACCAGGTTCGGAGCAGTGGTAATTTGGTTTTTCACTCTCTCCTGCAGGCTCGCTAAGTCCAAAATTCCCCCCCTCTTCTCCTGCTTCCAAGGGGTTTTTTGTAGTTTTAACCAATGAAAATTTAATCCTTTGCCAAAAGCTTTCAAAGACTTTAGCTTATAACGTCTTTGCTTCAATCTATTTACAAAAGGGGATGGCGGACTTCCTGTTTAAGACCTTCCCCGTTTCGGTGCCAAATTAAGGTATTTAAAGATCCAATTTTCCGTTCTACTCACGGGTAGTTGTTTAAAATCCAATTGTCCACAGGAAAAAGTCAGTGCTCTCCGGCAACAGCAATGCGGCTTCACTCCGTGAAAGAAGCAGTCAATTCGAAGCACCGCGCCACTCACCCCACGTCGCTCCGGGTCCCCGAAACCGGGTTTCCCCGCGAGTAGGGGAGGCGCAAAAGGTGCCAGCCGAATCCCAGGTTCACAAGCTTCTCCCGCTTGTGATTTCAATGGGTCACCGCCTTCGCTGTGGCGGTCAGACCCTGCTTTTCATGGAGCAAGTTCCTCCCGATCGGAGGAGCTCCGCCATTGCCGGAGGCGCCAACCCGGAAGTGCCAGAGACCAGATGCTTTTCTCCAGGAACATAGGAAGCTGCTTTCTACTGAGTCAGACCATTGGTCCACCCAGTTCACTTACTTGTAGCAGCTCTCCTGGATTTTAGACTGAGCGTTTTCCTAGCTCCTGTGGTTTTCCTAATACCTGTGGTGTTAGAAATTGAACCTGAGTCCTTCTGCAGATGATCTGTCAATGAACTATGGCTCTTCCATAGTCAGAGAGTCATTGCAGGAGACACTGTGATTCCTTCATCTTGTATGAACAAGTGATGGAAACAGATGCTGCATTTTATGTTTGTTAGAGACTGGCTGGACACTGAGGGGTTGTGGCTGGATACTGAGGAGTTGGGGGGGGGGGGTTCATGACTGAGTTGGAAGAAGGGATCAGTGTTCTTTGGGAGCCTGTAACAGCCAGGAGAAGATAGAGGCAGGAGAAGCTGCAGAATTGGAGAGTGGCGAACATGTGCAGTAGGAGGGAGAGATAGGTCAGGCTGGGGAAGAGTCAAGGGCTTCTACACCTCCTGCTGCTCCCACCTCACCTGTTCGGCTCATAGGAGCCAACTCCTAGGTGCTGATGGGTCTCGGCCCTCTAAAATATTTGAAGGGGTCACCACCCCCAAGTTGCTGGGCATTGCCATTCAAATGGTGTGTGTGTAACGTGTACGTTGGTACCCCTGGTTCCACTGTCTCCCAGAACCAGGCAAGAATTGAAGAGTTCTTTCAATTCAGAAGTTCAAGAACCGAAATGCAGAAGGAGGTTACATGCAGTCATAGTCTTTGTCTGCTTGTGTGTGGCTTGGGTGGGGAGAAACATAAGCAGAAGTTGGAAGTGGGGCCTCTCTGTTGCTGCAAACTGCCTCATCAGTGCACACCTAGGAATAGCTGAAAGACGCAGGACTGATGTACATGCCTTTTCCTAACTCGTAAGTGTACTTTTGACAATAAAGAGTTAATTCCTCACTCTGGACATTCGTAACAATATCAGAAACTAGTGCTACTGTTTTACTATTTAAATGACCATTACTTTTTTAAAAACCCCTATATAAATCAAAGAAGGTGGGAAGCAGATATTATACTGAGAAAGCAATTCTATGCATTGAAGAATGCATTGCGACAAGGTTAGGGTCAAGAGCGGTTGTGGTTCACAGTTGGCAAGGCTGCAAGTTCACTCGGTTTCAAAGTCCAATTATAGGAACATAATATATACCTATTACATTTCTTTTAAATATTTATATGCTTGCTTTCTAGAGCATGTCCACCCAGTGTGGAAAAGAGCAACGTAGCCTTCAAGTACAGTAACCTGTAACATAACACTTTCAACGAAACCTTTTAAAATACAAATTTTAAAAAATCAACAATACGCAAACAACAATATATTACAATATAAACCAGTACAAAACTATTTCCAGCCACAGGTGTAATACAATTTAACAGTAGCATGCCCAGTGGAAAACAGCAATTAAAAGCAATTTTAAATAGGTGGATATTAAGAACTGTGTATTTATGAGCTGTGTTTTGTTTGGCAGTTTGTTTAGAAGAGACATCATGGTCTACGATGTGGTGCAATTCCTGTGACATCTAGGTACAAGCTGTCTTGATATAAATCTTGTCATAAAGAAATTAATCATTGGAAATGACTTATTTAAGATAAGATCCTACCTGAAAAAATCTATTGGGGTTAGATGGGAGGAAAAAAGTCAAAGCAGGCGGGGAGTAAATAGAGCAAACTTCAGAATTATTGCTGTGAGTTAAAAGTTTGGTGCTGCTTACCTAACTCCTTCAACCTTCCTAATCCAAGTTGTAAGCAGCAGTGGTTGGCAGGGTGGTGCAGCTGGACAGTGTTGTATACTTGGCTTCCTGATGTTGAGCAACACTACTGCTTATCAAGAGGGGGAAGGGAAAGGTGAACACAGATTGAGTGCGGTGGTGGAGGCAATCTGATGCCGCTGCCTCTGTGTGCACATCACACCACGCCTTTGGTCCCCACACCCTTCACCTCCCCACCATGTTAAGTTGCAGCAACGCAAGGTATCAGGGAGCCAGGTGTGCAATGCTGGTTGTTAGCAGGGATGCTGTCGGGGACTGTGCTGAGGAGGGCTGCACTGAGGAAGAATGGTGGGAGCCACCGCCTTCCCAGGAGCAGGAGGACAGTATAGAATTGGAACAGTGGTTTGCAGAGGGGCATAGTTCAGAAGGCAGAAGCTGGGAAATAATGGATGGGGAATAGCTAGGAGAAGAAACACCGGGAGAGAGAAGGTTAACAGATTCACAGTCTTTGGACAGGATCCTTCCACCACCCTCCTCAAGGTCAAGAAGAGCTCAGAAAGTCTCAGAACAGAAAGCGTAGAGGGTACAAGTTCAGATTTCAAGACGTAGGAGTGACGTAGATTAATAGGGATGGAGGGGGTGTGAGCCTTAATTGGGAGAACCGCCATTCTAGGTAGACGGGTTCTTTTGTTGCTCACTGTGATTATTAAAGAATTTAACTGATAAGATGCTCCTTTTGTTTGATCTCTTCTTATTAACTGCCATGGGGGAGGAAGCCGATTCCCTGAAGCCTGACAGATGCTTGAGGAATTTGAGGTGAAAGTTGCACTCAAAGTCCATTTTTGGTGGATATACAAAAAAAAATGTCATTGTTCAACAAAATCACCAGAGTCTGAGTGCCATTTGCTACACTTTCTGGAGTCAATGATCCAGATATTTATTGAGTCCATTGATTTCTACAGCTCTGCTCCGAGTATGACTAATGTTGTATCTCACCCTTGATCTTTGTGCATTCCAGTACAAACTGACCTGATCCACACCTCTCAGTGAGGATGTGGGTCAGAACAGAGCTTTGGATCATTGCACTTCTCTGAAAGTTGCACCACAATAGTCACCTCAAAATGGAAATCAAAGTCCATCTAAAAATTCCTGTTTTCAGATGAAATGCCAAATATGTTCAAAAGTATGCATTTAAATGCAGATCTAGACACAGTTATTGTGTGCAGGTTTTTTTTTTTTAATGAAGATCAATGTGGACACAGGCTGGATTTATGAGTGAACACATGCAAAAATGACTTTGATCAGGAATAGAATTATTTTTTCTATCCCTAATTGTAGCGCTCCCCACCAGCCTACTGTGTAAAAGTCAAATCTGGCCCTGCTGACCACTGGTCTATGCCCAGGAGGGAAGGTAACCCTTGGATCTCAAAATGTCCCCACACCTGCTATAAGCGGTACATAATTAATCAGCTCCCTCTTTCTCAATGAGTATTGTGCATAGAATTAAGTGTTTTTCAGCACAATACTAGGCACATTTAGAAGTTAGGCTGTGGTTTCATACAGCATATATCAGCACCCACCAGATATTTTGGATCACAGCTCCCATCAGCCCCAGCCAGCACAGTGTGTCTCAGTAGACATGTGTAGCATTGCATGGTTACTGACATTTAACAAATGATTTGTATTTTCAGGCTTTCTTTCATCACGAATTGCAAATGCTTTACCAAAGCTAACTCAGTCCATTAGTTCCAGTGGCGGTTGATGCTTTAACCAGAAAGGATGTGGCTGAATTCTATAGCAGTGAGACACACACTCTTTTCCCATGTTACATAATGTGGCCCTGCACACTCATTCTTTGGAAATTTACTTTAACAACTGCTGTCCTCTCTCAAATTGCCTCATTTTGGAGGCATTGTTGGGTTGCACAGACTGTACATTTTATTTTATATTCCTTTATGGAAAGCACTGCCAGTCTTATGCTCAATTTGTGCCTTTCCTGCAAGGTGATTTCTTTCTGGGTGTGACGGTCTCGTTTATGTGACTATTCCAAGATCTTTTTATTTCTGGGAAGTGAAAGCTTTTGCAACCATGGGTAGATGAGAAATCCTGCTGATTATCTTGCGCACTTATAAGCTGGCAGGTGACAAATGTCACATCTGCGGGCTGTAAGCCACTGGAATGGCATAATGGATGAATCATGAAGTTGAAAGGCTCCTAATACAACTTAGTTGCATCTTTTAGAAATGTTGTCAAAACGTTTTGCTTGAAGTTTGGCTGGATTATGAGTCCTCAGGTTAAACTAGCATAAGATGTATTAATGCTTCTAGAAAGTGGGTTTTAATTACATTTCAGTGGATTGTGGTATGCTTCTTAAAATAAAGTATTGGTGCCTACTCCCAGACTTCAAGGTAGGGCATGATCAAGAAATAAACTTCCAAAGAGGCTTGCATTTGTACTGAATTATATAAATTATTTTTATATATTATCTATATAATCTATTTAAAGATCTCAGCAACCGTATAGCCCATGATGTTTTCCACAAAAGAGGTCGAAATCTAAACAAAAAACCAAAGTAGAAACTGCTGAATGGCCAACAATAAATTGGGGTCTTCTAGTGCTTTTGTTTCATCCACACAGACTTTTGCTTAATGCATTGCTAATGGCCTTTATGAGCAAAGGTGGTATCATAGAATGAATACGGTACTCTGAAATGGATGGGAAGTCAGTTCAAGTCCTATTCTCTGCCCATGTATCACTACCCAAATATGAGCACATACTAGCCTGACAATAGTGTCAAGCAGAGTGCAGATGCAAGGAAAAAGCAAATCTGTGTCTGCATGAGCTATTATTGCATGATCTGTCAACAGAAAGGGATAAGGATCTAGTGCCATTAAAACTTTGCCCATTGACTTAACACTGTTTCTATGGTTGAATGCCAATGATATGCATGCTACATATTTAAGCCTGTTTAACCACCATGGTTCTTTACCAAGCAAATTAACGGAAGTGCTACTAGCCTGGCCTTTAATAAAGGTCTTAAGCCTATCACAAATTGCATTTCCCAAAATTCTTTGAGTGCATCTATAACATTTAATCTGCATTCAAACTGGTTAAAAAATCTGTAGTGCTACAAACAAGTTGAAAAGATACTTAGTTTCCAAAAATTATTATCCTGGAATGTACCTTATACTGGACATTCCCTGACCATCGCCTACTAACTTAAAGTCCTTTTTCTTCATTGTTTTTAATATAAAAAACCACTCCAAAACAGTGCTCCTAATCAGATAATTGGTTCAAACAGGCAATGAGCAAATTAGTTTCAGAAGCCATTAATCAATGAGATGTATTTCACAATTACGCTACTTTGTTTTTTAAAACAGAAACTGCATTAATTGTTTGTGCTAGTAGGTTGGTACAACTTTATCGGGGTGATATTTCCTACTGCATGTCCAGGCATAGTGAGCCCTACTGCATGTCCAGGCATAGTGAGCCCGTTAAAATCGAGATGTGGAAAATATGGAAACAACGAGGAGAGGAGTTCCTTCAGATGGAGGATGAATGACACCCTGTTTAGAGATGAAGAGGTTACTAAGAAGGCCCAAAAAACCTTGAGAGACTATTTTGAGATAAATATGAACACTACCACTGAAAAAAGAGTAGTCTGGGACGCAAGTAAAGCAGTTATGAGGGGGTTTCTAATTCAACAGAATGCAATAAAGAAGAGAACTCAAAATGAGAAAAAAGACAAAATTTTGGAAAAAATAAAAGAGGGTGAGAAGAAACTGAGAGCGAAACCAAAGTCACAAGAGATTCTGAGAGAAATAAAGTTATATCAAGTTCAATATATGAAGATGATGAATCAGGAAATAGAATGGAAAATTAAACAGATGAGACAAAGGTCATTTGAATCGGCCAATAAATGTGGAAAACTGTTAGCTTGGCAAATGAAAAAAAGACAAAAACTTAACACCATTACCAACTTGGAAGTGGAAGGAAAGAACATTCAGAATCCAATGGAAATTAGAAAATGTTTCCAGAGGTACTTTAAACAGTTATATACACAAGGGCCACAGAAAGAATTCGATATAGACCAATTCTTAAAAACAAATGGACTACAAAAAATCTCTCAAGAAAACAAGTTAATGTTGAACTATAAAATCACAGAACAGGAGGTGGAAGGTGCCATCCAGAATATGCAGTTGGGCAAATCTCCAGGGCCGGACGGCTTAACCTCAAAATACTATAGATCTCTGAAAGATTGGATAATTTAACCACTAAAGGAGGTTTGTAATGAAATTTTGGAGGGGAAAAAAGCGCCAGAGTCGTGGAAGGAAGCTTATATTACACTTATACCGAAAACTGAGTCTGAAAAGACACAACTTAAGAACTATCGCCCCATATCCCTGCTTAACGTGGATTACAAAATTTTTGCAGACATTTTGGCTAAAAGACTAAAAAAAAGTATTAGTGGAGGAGATACATAAAGACCAAGCTGGCTTTCTCCCGGGTAGACACTTGTCTGACAACACGAGAAACATAATTAATATTTTGGAGAAACTGCAAGTGAATATTAATACTAAAGCAGTCTTAATATTCGTAGATGCGGAGAAAGCTTTTGACAATATTTCTTGGAGTTTTATGAAGAAAAATCTTCAGGGGATGGGGGTTGGTCAAGGTTTTGAAAACGGTATAGGTGCAATTTACTCAGAACAAAAGGCTAAACTAATTGTTAACAATGTGGTGACAGAGGAATTTAAGATAGAGAAAGGGACACGACAAGGCTGCCCAATTTCCCCATTGCTCTTTATTTCGGTCCTGGAGGTTTTGCTAAATATGATCAGAAGGGACCGTTTGATTAAAGGTATACAGGTCGGAGCCAAACAGTACAAATTGAAAGCTTTTGCAGATGATTTAGTACTAACGTTACAGGAGCCAGAATTTAGTACTAAAAGAGTATTGGAATTGATTCAAGAATTTGGTCATGTGGCAGGATTTAAGCTGAACAAGTTAAAAACTAAGGTTCTTGAGAAAAACTTAACACTGATTGAGAAAGAGAGGTTTCAGAAGGAGACAGGTTTAACATTGGTTAAGAAAGTGAAATATCTGGGGGTTAACATGACCGCTAAGAACTTAAATTTATTTAAAGACAATTATGAGAAATGTTGGTCAGAAGTGAAAAAGGATCTAGAAATATGGTCAAATTTGAAGCTGTCCTTGTTAGGTCGAATTGCTGTTATAAAGATGAATGTATTGCCAAGAATGTTATTTCTGTTTCAATCATTGCAAATTTTGGACAAAATGGACTGTTTCAAGAAGTGGCAGAGAGATATTTCTAGATTTGTCTGGCAGGGCAAGAAGCCCAGAATAAAATTTAAAATATTAACTGATGTAAAGGAAAGAGGTGGATTCGCCCTGCCAGACCTTAAACTCTACTACGAATCAGCAGCATTCTGCTGGTTGAAAGAATGGCTGCTTCTTGAGAACACAGACATTTTGGATTTAGAAGGTTTTAATAACGTTTTTGGGTGGCATGCATATTTGTGGTATGACAAGGTTAAAGCACATAAAGCATTTAAAAACCATATTGTCAGGAAAGCATTGTTTAATGTCTGGATAAGATATAAGGACCTACTTGAAAATAAAACCCCAAGGTGGTTGTCACCGATGGAAGCAAAGGCCCAGAAAAAGCTCAATATGGAGGCCAAATGGCCGAAATATTGGGAAATTCTGGAACAAGAAGGAGATAAATTGAAATTGCAGAGTTTTGAGAAATTAAAAGATAAAGTGCGAGATTGGCTTCATTATTATCAAATAAGGGAGGCTTACAATTTAGACAAAAAAATTGGCTTCCAGGTGGAAAAATCAAAATTGGAAACAGAACTGTTAGACCCCAAAACTAAGATACTTTCAAGAATGTATAACTTGCTGCTGAAATGGAACACCCAGGACGAAATGGTTAAATCTGCTATGATTAAATGGGCACAAGATGTTGGACATAACATTATGTTTGCTGACTGGGAACAGTTGTGGACCACCGGTATGAAATTTACGGCATGTAATGCCTTAAGAGAGAATATTATGAAAATGATATACAGGTGGTACATGACACCAGTCAAGCTTGCAAAAATCTACCATTTGCCCGATAATAAATGTTGGAAATGTAAAGATAATGAAGGTACATTCTTTCACCTTTGGTGGACGTGCCCAAGGATTAAGGCTTTCTGGGAGATGATATATAATGAAATGAAAAAGGTATTTAAATATACCTTCTTGAAGAAACCAGAGGCTTTTCTCCTGGGCATGGTCGGCCAATTGGTGTTAAAGAAGGATAGAACTTTCTTTATGTACGCCACAATAGCAGCAAGAATACTTATTGCAAGGTATTGGAAGACACAAGATTTACCCACTCTGGAAGAATGGCAGATGAAAGTGATGGACTATATGGAATTGGCGGAAATGACTGGCAGAATCCGAGACCAGGGAGAAGAGTCGGTGGAAGAAGACTGGAAGAAATTTAAGGGCTATTTACAGAAACACGGCAAAATTAATGAATGTTAAAATGATGCTGGAATGAAATGTAGCGGTTTTAGTAACAAGGTTAAAAAGGAGTATGTAAAAATGATTTATTAAATAGATGAAATTACAAGGTTATAATATGTCAAGATAAAGAACTAAGATAAAAACAAAGAGGGAAAGGATTTGCTGAATTAACCATTCGAAATGGAATACAAAAAAGGGAGGTGTGAGGAGGTCAGGGAAACAAGTGAATGAAAAATAAGACATTGAAAGATGGACTCATTTTTTTTTACTGTTTTTTCTATTTTCTTTTTTTTCTACTCTGTATTTTTTATTGTTTGTTTTCTTTCTCTATCATCTTATTATTTTTGTAAACTCTTTTTTGAAATTTGAATAAAATATTATTTAAAAAACAACAACGAGGAGAGGCAGCACTGAGATTTGTGGATATGCTTCGAGGTCTAGACTATGGGAAACCCGAAAAATTAATAATTATAATTTGGAAGATAATTTAATCTTTTTTATTTTAGCATTTTATTTTTATTGGATTATGATTTGATGTGTTGATTGGATGTTTTTTTTATTGGAAAAGTAATAAAAACAATTTAACAAAAAAATGTGTATATCAGGAGAAAGTTGCAGTAAAATGCTGACAATTTTTCATTTGGTTTAAAAACAAACAACCCCCCCTCCCCCGAATTGCTATAGAAATGTGGAGAACTGAATTTAAGAAACTGAGATAAACCAAAATGGTAAGCAGTGGTGGACTTTGGGCTCTCAAATTTCAGTGGCACCCTGGGCAACGCTAACATTGGGCGCCCCCTGCCTCTCTTGCTCTGTTCTGAAGCATTGTTTTTGCTACCCTTGCAACGTGGTGCCCAGCGTGACTGCACCGGCAAAGCCACCTAAAACCACCTCTGTTGTAAGAGTTGTCCATCCCTAGTCCTGGCACAGCACTTAACTGACTACACCACACCACCTTGGAAATAATTTTACTAAAGCTGAGGTGCTTTGGCGAAGTTGGGATTATGTAAACAAAGCCTAGGAAACCCTTCAGAACTGCGGCAGGTATTTTGAACTTGTGAAACCTCTGGTGATATTCTTGCTTTGTTATCTCAAATCAATGCTTTGGAGAAGCAGCGGGTAAGAGAGAGGGGGAGACGGGGAGGTGCTGAAAGGGAAACAAAATCTATAGAGTTTTTCACCACACTCTTTACCATTAGCTCTAATCCTTCTGGTTGAAGCTTGGCTGTTGGCCAACTGACAGTTAAGCATCTGATGATCTTTTATCCAATGAAGTGTGCTTTTTTTATTTGGAAAATATGATTAGGGAAGCTTTTTTTTCTTTCTTTTTGCTACTTATTTCCTCTGACTTAGTGCAGCCTTTGGCTGTTTCCTGAGCAAAAATGCTGCAGCTAAGCAGCCTCCCCACCCACCCACCCCCCTATCCTGAACAGCATGTCTCAACATTTCCCTCTCAACCATCATGTAGGTCTCATTGCATTGTTGATTCCCATTCTGCCTCTGCTGGGATGTAAATTACTCCAGTCCCCCATCCCCTCCCTCTGTTCATGTACTTTCAAGGGGTTTAATCTGTGAAGGGGACCTACTTCAAAGCCCTCTGAAGCAGCTCATTTCTTGAAGGAGAGAAGGCCAATAAAACCAAATTAGATTTTTATCTCATTGTCTCTGTAGGAATGAAGTATAATAATTATTTCAGGCAAATACATGCCGGAGACGGTAATTAAGATCCCTATCATGCCTTTATAGACAAGTAGATTCTAAAATAAGCATTAGTAATAGGATTAGACATTATTGTGGTACCCCTCTCCTTCCCCAAGTGCTTCGCAAATTTGAATATACAAAGTTGTTCAAAGGGGTGGAGAGAGGGTAGAAAGGAAGGGAATCTACTCGGAGGTATCAATGTGATTACTTCAGCTCCTGTGCTTGTGGATCATTTTATTCCTTAATCTGTGTCGCGAAAAATTGTGGGAATGTTGAAGACAGCAGCTGCTCAGTAGGAGTGGGGTGGACTCCAGGTGTTAAATTCCTTCACATGTAGCACAGTGCTGAGATAGCAACCCACTAAGACCAACCTTTGGTCTGCCCACATTATGGAGAAATACAATAGACATTCTAAGTCGAGGCAAACATAATGCACTACTAAATTCAAGGTAGGCCTCAATGGCAATAGGGCGCCGTTGCTCAAAAAAAGCATTCATTGCAACAATCTGGACAAAGTTTGTCAACAGCTGCAGAGCTGACTCTGGGTGTACTGGCACCATAGACAAGGATGGGACTGAGGAATCATTTCTTCCATTTTTCTCAGTCTCCTCTCTTTTCTGTGAGGTTTGTAAAGTCAATTAAAAGCTTATTTTCCTCCTCCTTGCAGTTGCTTCCTGTCTCTGAGCTAATGACCACTAAGATCAGAGCAGAAACATTCACATCCCTTGTCCGTGCTGACTCTCTAGGCAGTGGAGTCTTTTGGGACCAGAAAATGAAGCAAAAAAATGGCTAGTAGCAACAGCAGCAAGGATAAGGAAGAGGTACGGGTCTCAGTCATGGGGGGTGGGGCACTGAGCATTTCTTACCTGGGGCCCTACAAAATCTGGGACTGGTACTGCTTGTGTTCCCACCAACTGTACTTCAGAGAGGCGTGGGGCGCACAACAATATTCTAATATTTATTTATCCAAATGCATAACTCTACCTTCACCACCTAGTAGTTGCAGGCTAGCTTCCAATGAAAGGCTCCCACCTGCTGACCACAGTGCATGGGCAACATCATATGGGAGGAAGACAGTGTCAGGGAAAAGGTCAGGAGCATTCCTCAGTGGTAACAGAGCAAGATGCAAGGACATTCTGTATCCATAATAGATTATCAAAACCACAGGACTATAGGAAGCCGTCTTATACTCAGTCATACCATTGGCCTACGTGACACAACATTTACACTGGTTAGCAGCACCTCTCCAGTATTAGAAATAGCCCTAATATGTGTGTGTATGTTTGTGTGTACAAATGTCAAATAGCATAATGCAAAACTAGCGTTGGCAGCAAGCAAAGCTCAAACTACACTGCATGTCTCAGTCTTCAGAGCCAAGATAGTTTTGAAAAAGGACAGACAAGGATTAATGGAAGGGATAGAGAGGCGCAGGCGGCTGTGAATGGCTGCTAAACTTTACAATTCATTTGGTGAGAAATCAACTTGGCAAACTGCAGAGGTGGGCCTTAGTAGCAGTTAGAAAAGCACAAAACTGGACCGCTTCTGCTTTGACCACTTTAGCATGCCACTCACCTTGGAAGCAGATCCTGCTTTCCAAGGCAGTATTTGTTTTGGTCTCCGTTCTTAAATTTTCATGCTCCTTTTGCAGCAGCATCAGGTCGATCCAGGGTTGGTTGCACAATGCTTGGCTGCATTGCCACAGCTCACTCTTCATACTTTTGTATTATCATGACTAATAATACTAATACTTAACAAGCGAAGTACATAGCATACTATGATGCTGGAACAGGGTGAGTAAGGCCGCCTTCAAAGCAAGCCCTTCTCCTCCCTGTGGTTTTGTGGCCAATTTGCATGCTTGTGGTTGTGTGACTGTATTACACATATACACAGTGCTGAGTAGTGGTTGGTTACTGGACAGTTTTTAGAAGGAATGCTAGAGGAGTTGGGGAGCTACAATAAAAGCTTTTATCAATATTTAAACTGAAACTAATCAGCCTCCAAATAAGTTTTGAGAGCAGCCTGGTTTTTTTCTGACCAGAGACACTCTGCATAGAGACAGTTTGAGGAGTTCCTCTACAACCTGGCTAGATTGTTACAGCATGGCCCACATTCTATGAATAAAATAAAATCGTAATAATGTCCGTGTATCTTGAGACTGTGTGCTCCAATATTTCTTTTTAAAACAAAGGGCTGTATTTTTTCAGTGCAGCTGAATGCTTCTTATGTTGCCTTATATTGAGAAACTATATTTACAGATGGTACAAACTGGAGCAATACTGATTTGGATCATTTCCATAAGAATATAAACTTGTTCTCGCAATAGTCTAATTTGGTATAACCTGATGAGGCTTCCAATTCTTTCTTTGGGAAATGGTGCTATAGTCCAATAAGCTTTGCACATAGTTGCTATTCACTCTAAATGGCCTTTGTTCTAGGCCATCCTGCTACTATTCATTGGGTTTCTCTCATTAATTCTTCTCTCTTCTCAGGAAGCGATTAGAACTTCCCGGATTAGTGATGGTACGCCTCTGCCTGTGGAACATAGAAGTCACTTTGCTTTCAGTGACAATAATGATATTGCAAGATTATGCATGTTCAATACTCTATTCACGATGCCCCTCGGTATTGGTGCTACAGCTTGTTTTTGTAATAAAAAAATTACACTAATTTTGTACTCTTTGCAACCTTTTCCCTTCTTATTTGATCTTTAAATATGAATATAACAGTTTGTGTGTACATAAAAAGAATTCCTCAAGTTAATTTTCCTACCCATGCAGATCTAATTCGGTTAATGTAAGCCTTAAGAGTCTAACTTAGGCTGCAATCCTATATACCCCCTTACCTGGGAGTAAGCTCCATTGAACTCATTGGGTTTACTACTGAGCAGATATCCACAGGATTACACTGTAGGTTTTGGTGAATTCAAATCAATCTTGACATTTGAAAGGTATCATAAAATTATGCTCCATGATTACACCACTTCTTTTGAAAAATTAAATATGGTAACAAGTTCAACTGCTTTTTTCCATGTGGTTGGTGAGGCAGGACACTAACAGCCTAATCTGAGAAATTTGCACACAGTATTGTGAGGACACAGTCTTTGGATCAGTCCAAAGGCCCAGCTAACTTAGTATTTTGTTTTCTACAGTGACCAGCCATATGTTTCTAGGAAGCCCACAAGCAGGACATAAAAATAACACCCCTTTTTACTGCTCCCCCAGGAACTGGTATTCAGTGTTATGCTGCCTCTGTTCCATTTAGATTCACTCACAAGTTTTGCTCTAGTTGTAGACCTGGGCTCTGGCTCCTATCCTCTTCATTTTGGTTAAGCTGAAATATTTGATGGCAATTCCTAAATCAGCCTTCTATCAGTCATCTAGCCTTCTCCAGCTCCCATTATGGTCAGAGATGATGAGTGTTGGTTTAAATAAAACTTCTGGAGGGAAACATGTTGGGGGAAACTGATCTGAATTGTTTCAGCATCACAAACCATTAAAACGTTTTTTAAAAAGCAATACAAAACTCTCTATATTTTTGCCACAATATTTCTGAAAAGTTTGATGTCAGACAATAGAGAATGACCTGCAAAGTTGATTCAAAACTGGCGCAAGGGGAACGCTGCCATCATAAACAGCAGAGGATGTTGTGCACTGTCTACCTTTTAGATATGAGAATTCAAATACCTGTTTCATCACATCTGAGCATAATGGAATACTGATTCTGAATATAAGGAACAACTGTCCATTTGACCATATCTGAGATGGGTAAGCTGGGAATATTTTCATGTTCCACAATTTTATTTATATGAGCTTTAATGATGCATATTCGTTGCTTATTAAAGTACTGTGTTAACAGGTATCACCCCAGCAGATTTCTCCTGTCTACCTCAATCGTGATCTGAAAGGACCACCTGTAGGGTAAAATGTTAGCTTGGTATCCATGGTCCATTCATTTCTTGGCCACTCTGATGAACCCGCCAATTAGTGCCAACTGTGGTGGTAGATTCTGTGATTTGGACACATGTTCATTGGAAAGGAGACTGAGATACCCAATTCATTTCACATAGCACACAATGAGTTCTTTGCTTTACGCTATACAAGTGAGGATTGTCGAAAGCTTTCTTCACTGTTAGCCTCTGTACGCTTACTGAGTGTAAATAAAAGGGAAATTGGTGTTATTGCAAAGACAAATTAGCACCAGAACTGAGCTGTATTTTTAAAAATGTGCTGCTAATTGTGTCCAATTTATGCTGCAAGTCTCGCTCAAATGCAAAAGCACAAAACCAATGGAAGGTGCCAAAGCAAGCTTGCACTTTTTTTCTTTGCAAATTATCTATCTAGTTTCACACTACAGTAAGTGCCAAAGGGTTGCAATAAGAGCTTTATCTGGGGTAATCAAATTAGCACTGCATGTTAGTAAATGGAGTTTAATTTACAATGGGTTAGCTTTGCCACAGACTACATGGGCTGTCCAGGAGACAGATTTAAAGATTTCACTTTTTATTTTATTTTTTATGAGGTTTCCTCTGATTATTTCTCTAAATTTAAATACACATAAAGCTGTTGAAATGGAAGAAATGAGGCAAGATTGTAATTGTATTCCATTTCCACAGAAGCATGGATTAAGGGTTGCAGATGTTACTAAATCTTTTAGGTCAGGCCTGAATCTGACAGACAGAATGTTATAAAAATCTAAGGCATGAGTTCATTGTCATTTTACCCAGTAGAGTCTTTCCTTTCCTTTATTTCTTGCATTTCAGACATTTTTCCACCTATGAGTGCATCCGAGCTCCTAATTGATGGGAATATTGAAATTATTCCAATGGTTTATGTTGGAGTGTGCCCATTTTTGTAGTGTAAATAGAAGGCTTGGCCTAATTTAGACAGTGACTGAGGGCCCATGCAGACAACCAGCTAGCCCCCAACAGCTTCATCTGTATCTTCCTGCCAAGTAGTAACAAGTATTCAGTTAAATGGGTGGAAATAATAAGTATGGTAGATTAGTTGCCTGTAACCAGTGCTTTTTTTCTGGGGGGGACGCAGGGGGACGCATACCCCTAAACATTTTGTGAATCTTTGTACTTTGGTCCATTTACTGTATTTCCCCCAATTTGAACTATAAAATGGTGGTTTTCTTGAGTCGAAATGAGAGTACCCCTAAACTTTTTTTTTTAGGAAAAAAAAGCACTGCCTGTAACCACTCTGATAGGTTTATATCCAGGTCCTTGCAGCTCAGTGCTGTAGCAAATATCACTTCAGACCCCAATCTGTGCTGTAACAGAGCACTCCTTCAAACATAGCGCTTGCCACCCATTGTTTGCATTGTTTAAAGTTCCTGAATTTAAAGGTTCTTTTTTTTTTAAAGCCTTACTCACTTCATTGTAAACAGCTTTTTAATCAATCACACGGTTTTTACTTAATGTAGCCTGCTGACTAAATACGACAGTCCTACTTTTTATCCCTTAGGAGTGAAATTGAGTAGACCAGAGGCACTTTCCACCTATCCTTTCATTAATATGAGACCTCTTAAGTTGGTTGCAACTGGGGAAACTTCCTTCTTCTTTGCAGAAAATTCCTCTACCATTCCACCCCATGTTATATTTTGTACCACTGCCCACCTGCCATTGGTGAATCAGGGTTTCTGTAACTATAGCAGCAAGGTGGGGGAGGTGGTCATTCCTGCTGCTCTGCAGGAATCCTCATCTATAGCCAAAGAAATCCCACCAGAGATAGTTGTTTCCTTTCCATGCATGTGAAGTGCCTGGGAACATTTTAACGATTTCTTGATGCAGTTAAAGGCTTATTAATCAGCTTTGATTGTGGTCGGATCAAGAATTCCCAATGAGACGAGGCAGCCTTCCAACAATAGAAGCAAAATAAGAACAGAATCAAGGATGGTTGCAGAACCACCTAGGAATAACAGTCAAAATAGCGCTAGACATTGCATTTCTCAAACACACTGGATAGTAGTAAAAACAAACAAACAAACAAAAACCCCTGTGGTATGCAGAAGAGAAAAATCAGATTGATTCCAAAGGAACTCTTATTATAGAACAGCCGTTTGTATAAAACATGTGTTCCGCACAATTATAGTCACCCACATGCTTGATGAAATAGCATAGATACTATTCGTCTATGGAGCTGGATTGGAATAAAAGATGAGGGTTCCTCCCCCCCTTTCCAGAACATCCTCCTCAGTCCTCTGAACATCCTCTGATATTAAGCCCCCACCCTCAATGCACTTTTACTGTGTGAGCCAAAAAGATTGCCCATTCTTTTGAACAATGCTTTGATGCTAAATATATAAAAATGTTTGATAACTCTCCAAGTAAAGAAGGTAAAAATAGGAATTTCCAGCTTCGGTTTAGCCTCCTTAGCTGTGCTGATAGGGCAACTAATAGCACCAGCACAAGTGAGCTGATTCCTTCCAGACCAAACTGCCTTTCCTTGAATCATCAGGAATGTCAGGATTGCAGGGTGGAAAACTTGGTGTTCTTTGCGATGAAGCAAAGGGCTCTCTCAGTGCCTATGCAACAGTTCTGCAAATGAGCGCATAGCAGATAGGTGGCTTAGTCCCATTCATTCCTGTTTATTAATGAGCATTTACAAAATGTATATGACATTCTTTTGCTTAGAAAAAGCCGCACCTTCAATTATTGCTGAAGTTTACAGTATGACTAAGGTTACCTTGCAGTTACTTGTACTTTGTCTGCCCTGAAGACATTTACATGTTGACTTGTCAGTCAGTTTTTTAGGATCTCAAGATAATGGGGGGGTATTTGTGTGTGTGTTATGTATTTTATGTTTTTATATTGTAAACTGTCCTGTGAACTTTGAATAAAGGGCAGTATATAAATTTAATAAATAATAAAGCTGAAGAATATAAATATATACTGTATATATACTGCTGCCAACTTAGATTTGAATTGGCATTGAATCTTCTCTCATAAAAGAATGAATTGGACGGACAACAGTGGCTAATATCTGCCTTGGAGACTTATTCCAAATTACCTTTCCAAACAAACGAGCACATTTCCACATTGCACCAGCACTGGAAAGCAATGAATGTGCCATCCAGCTGTTCCTTTCATCCCCAGGGCCCAGCCTACAAGTTACTTGTGCTCAAAGTTATTTGGTCCAGTTGTATCACAGGGAAAAGAAAATGTCCATGCCTTGCATATGCCTTGAACGTCTGCAACGTTTAAAAAATTTGCTAGGAAGAATCGCTAACCATATACTAGAATTTAACACCATTTGTAACATGACATATCTGCTAAATTAATCTAATATGAAGAGTTTATCTCAGGGGAAGGCACCCTAAGGCCCGGGGGCCGGATGCGGCCCAATTGCCTTCTTAATCTGGCCCGCAGACAGTCCGGGAATCAGCATGATTCCCGGACTGTCCGTGAGCCGACGTTTGGGCCAGATCTGACCCCCAGGCCTTAGTTGCCTACCCATGGTCTAATATCTCAAATCTGAGTGCTACTTTTGAATGCTGTGCTTCCACACCTCGTGGGTCTGAAATCCACCTAAGAACAAGATCTAGTGGAAGAAATCAATATGTGTTATTGAGTTAAAATCTAGTCTCAACTTTCCCATTTTGCCTTTGGTTCCTTTCCCTTTGTTCTGTGGATATTTTGCTACTCATAAGTTATAATTGTCTTTAATCCTTATGTGTACACCTTTGTATCGCGCCCACTGGAAGGCTTTGATGTTCTTATGTATTATTGTTTGTTTTTAAATTGAAATAAGGAACAAACCCCCAGTAATTTCAGCCCTACCTCACTTATGTATTCAAGGAAGTGTGCTATTTACATCAGGATTTGCTTTTCTTATCCCTTTATTTCCACTTAAAGCAATATAGGTGTGTTTGGTAATTATGAGAGCTTTCCATTCTCATACCAAACTACACCCACGCAAGTCAGTTCCAGTTCCAAGAACTAAAGGTTATTTGGATGGCAAAAGGAACAGGAAAAAGCCTCATGCTCCTCTTAAAAGTAATTGCACAGGAAGTTTTTATTTATTAAAAAGAGAATAATTAAGTTGGGCAAGGTAGCTCTTTCTGTAAAAAAATGAAATTATCAATCCAGCCTTTAGCTGCCTTGAAATAAGCAGTGTGTGTGCATTATAGCAGCTGAAGCACAAGCCTTTGGTCAACAAATGAATGAAATTCCAGGTGGGTAGGCATGTAGAACTTAGATACTAGTACTGACATGTATATGTTATAAGCTAAGTACGGTAAGTACTTTATCTGTCCTTTTAATTGGAAAGACCTTAGTTCTCTCTTTGGCGTGGGTGAGGAATCCTGTAGGTTGTTTTTGGAAACATAAGAAATGAAGATCCACCAGGTAGCATAGAAATGTTCCAGCGGTTCTTTGCCTTTCCTGATGGGAAGTTTATGAGTTATCTTCTCAGTGATTGCAATGGTGATTGTACTGTGATTGAAGGGATAAGTCATAAGAACCAAGTTAATAATTCCTTTGCAGGTGTGTGTGTGTGTGTGTGTGTGTGTGTGTGTGTGTATAAGAGAGACCCATGGACATTTCCACCCAAGGTAAAGAAATGTACCTTTCTGCGCATATTCCCTCCAGCAAAATTGAGATGAATGAGAATTGATATACAAAATTTGAATTGAGTGCAGGGCCACTTATTAATTACTTTTACAGAGTTCTCATGTATGTATGTATGTATGTATGTATGCAGACTTCAGAAGTTTATGTGACCATGTTCTGTTCCATATAGAATATTATGTTTTAATGTTGAGGTCTTTCCCCAAGACATTCTTAAGACTATTTAGTGCTCCTGGGGTTAAGTCTAGAAGTTCTTGGTATATAACAGAGACCAGACCTCTATCTCTATATCCTCTACTTCAGATGATTAATTTTAAATTTTGTTAGGGGTCTGGTGGCTTGTGTTGCCAATGCTTTACCTGCTAATAGATGAGAAAACTGTGTTTCTTGTAGCCAGGACTATCCCTGATTTCCTGTATTAATTTTGAATTGTTCTTTAGGTTTATCGTTAATGTAAAAAATTTCTGAGTCTAAATAGGCGTTTTTTCTCCCATGAAAGAATAACATTGTGCAGAGCTGGATCTTGGACCTGGGGGTGCAAGTCAGGTGGGGTCAATGGACCAAGGTGTCAATGGACCAAGGTGATGCTGCCATCTTTTCCAAATTTGTGGCATGCTTAATGTGTATGGATTGTGAAGTGTAGGTGGGTTCTCATGAGGCAAGACACAGTGATAACAGCAATAACCTTTATTGAACTAACAGAACTGGACAACAGGGGCAAAGCAACTGCTTATATACGTTTCTGAAGGCACGGGCCACTCCCACTCCCAACATGATTGGCTGTCTAAACTTCCAAGCTGCGAATCATGACTCAGAGTTTAAGGGCCAATGGCAGAGGCCCAAATCCTGAAATGTTCTGTAATTTGATATCATGTATCGAATCAGAACACAGGGGCTCAGAATCCTTAGTCCAGACTCAAGCTCAGGCAAACACAGGCCACTGAATACATAACAGATTGTGTATTGTTTTAAACATATTTTCAGACAATTCAGTAAATGGACATACCCAGTGTCCAAATTTTTGCGTCTGGAATCATTTCATCTTCTAGGTCGATCCATTTGTATTTGCCTTGTGGTAATAAAGCTCAAGTGGTTGAGTTGGAAGGCATCATAAGAGTTGAGTGTGATAAGCTCCACCCACCCCTTATAGCCTTTCTATAATGATTTTTCATAGCCATCTCGGCTTATTCTTATTAAAAGCAAAGCTATTAAGCATGGCCTGCCAATTTTTAATACCTTGGAATAGATAGAGGAATTTTGTATTGTATTGCCCTACATCGCATCCCCTGATTTTATCATCTTTTTCACATATGCTTCTGAACAAGCCTCCCCAGAAAAAAGGCTATTGAAGGACAGCTAGAGAAGTGAGTCGGCCAACTCTGCTTCTTGAAGCTAAGCAGCTTTTAGACTCCTGGGGCCCAGGCAGGTTGCCAGGGCTCTGGATGCAATGCCACTATTGCTCCACACTAGCTCAGCTTAGTGTGTGTGATCTAATGTGTCTTCTAGGGACCAGGGAGCCCCATGAAATGCTCTACTGTTGTAAATGCACATGTCCTGAGAAGTTATCAAAGAACAGCAACAGAATCACACATATGGTCAATATTACTCTTTACTGAGGCTGAAGTCTAACATTGCCTTTTAGGAGTCTCTACGCATAACAACAGCAGTAAGGAATAATCAGTCCTGATGTAATACCAGGAACACTTGCAACAGGGAGTAAGCCCCAATGAGAGTTACCTCTCAGTAAACATACTGAGACTGTACCATGCCATCTTATGCATGTTTAATTCAGAAGTAAGTCGAGCTGTGTTCAGCGGGGCTTACTTCCTAGGGAGTACATTTCATATTGCAGATTTAATCTGCCATCTCCTATCAACCAGAAATTCCCTGATCTATTGCTATTTATTCAACACACACTGCCTTTTACTAGGACTTTACAGTAGGAGCAGATGAATCTATGATTTTCCATTTTTCTCAGTTTTCCATTTTTCCAATTGTTTGCCTCAT